>NC_073239.2:89532500-90172500 GCF_029281585.2 Gorilla gorilla gorilla | reverse complement strand
TTGGCCTAGTGTTCCTACTTGAGTATAGTAACTCTTAGTTTCTTAGAAAAAGAGATAAATGAATGGCCAGGCGCAGTGGCTCACACCTGTAATCCCAGCACTTTGGGAGGCCGAGGCGGGCAGATCACGAGGTCAGGAGATCGAGACCATCCTGGCTAACATGGTGAAGCCCCATCTCTACTAAAAATACAAAAAATTAGCTGGGCGTAGTGGCGGGAGCCTGTAGTCCCAGCTACTTGGGAGGCTGAGGCCGGAGAATGGCATGAACCTGGGAGGCTGAGCTTGCAGTGAGCCAAGATCGCGCCACTGCACTCCAGCCTGGGCGACAGAGCAAGACTCTGTATCAAAAAAAAAGAAGAGATAAATGAATTGCAAATGGAAATGTAATTGAACTAGTAGATGGAAATGTGAATGGAAATGAAATTTATGTTACAAAGAAAAAAATTAGAAAAACAAGTTTTAAAATGACTCTTCAGTGTGTTTCACTTGCAGCAATAGCTAAATAGAGCTTCTGTTGGACTGACCCTCTAGCAAACAACTGTAAATTCTAAACAAAATAACCCAATTATTCGAAGGCACTAGAAAATAACCCAAAGCGGATAGATTCTAGAGAAAAGCTGACACTTAGAAGAAGGAAATTGTATTGAGTGATTTCCCATTTCACAGCTTCTAGCCTAAGGATAGGCCCTAGTCTGTACCATATAGGGTAGCTCTAACTTCAGTGAGAAACACTTAGTCTTTAGGTCTTAAAAACTAAAAGACAGAATTTTTTTTTTTTTTTTTTTTTTTTAATGGAGTCTGGCTCTGTCGCCTAGGCTGGAGTGCAATGGTGCAATCTCGGCTTACTGCAACCTCCGCCTCCCGGGTTCAAGCAATTCTCCTGCCTCAGCCTCCTGAATAGCTGGGATTACAGGCATCCGCCTCCACACCCAGCGAATTTTTGTATTTTTAGTAGAGACAGAGTTTCACCATGTTGGCCAGGCTGGTCTTGAACTCCTGACCTCAAGTGATCCACCCACCTCAGCCTCCTAAAGTGCAGAAGACAGAATTTGAGGCAACAGTAGCCACTAGAAGGTAAAAAGAGAGGCTGGGCGTGGTGGCTCACACCTGTAATCCCAGCACTTTGGGAGGCCATAGGCGGGTGGATCACTTGAGTCCAGTAGTTTGAGACCATCCTGGCCAACATGCTGAAACCCTGTCTCTCCTAAAAATACAAAAAATTCGCTGGGCATGGTGGTGCGTGCCTATGGTTCCAGCTACTTGGGAGGCTGAGGCATGAGAGTCACTTGAACCTGGGAGGCAGAGGTTGCAGTAAGCTGAGATTGCATCATTGCACTCCAGCAGCCTGGGCGACAGAGCAAGACTGTCTCAAAAAAAGAAAGTAAAAAGAGAATCCTGGAAATGAGTAAGCCAAAAAGGAGTAGTCCCAAATTCTGTTCATAAATTCTGCCCAAATCTCTGACCCTTTAGCCATGTAGATTCAAGGCAGACTCCAAATAGCCCAACTAAGGATATAAAAACTGATATTTGATTACCTACGTATGGTAACATGCACCTGTAGTCCTAGCTCCTCGGGAGGCTGAGGCGGGAGGATCGCTTGAGCCCAGGAGTTGAGGTTACAGTGAGCAGTGATTGCGCCACTGCACCCCAGCCTGGATGACAGAGCAAGACAGTCTCAAAAAAAGAACAAAAACACCCTGATGTCTGAGGTGCTGTTCAAAAGAGTTTTCCATTTAAGTATAATCAAATTAGCTACCTGATAAAACCAAAAACATAACACTTCCAAGGAATGTAACGGAATCCATTCTTTCCACATACAACATTCACAATGACTACAATGCAGTTACTCAGCTACAGCAAAACAGACAAGTCTGACTTATTCTCATCAAAATAACAATCAATAAAGACCCAACTTCAAGATGACTCAGATGTTGGAATTAGCAGACAGATTTTAAATACCCTCCTTCACTATTTGACCAAGAAATAAATGTCTCTTGTATTTGAATCATTGTATTGTTTTGTGTTTATAGCATCACCACAACTAGTACAGAAAATGGTACATTGAAGTAGAGTGCTACCTTAACAGAAATGAAAACAGTGTATAGCAGGCATTATAACTATACTCAGTGACAGAAAGGAAATATGTTCATGTTGAATGAAGAGATAGAAATCTTGGCAGAGAATAGAAACTATGAAAAAGAAACAAATGGCTGGGCGCGGTGGCTCGTGCCTGTAATCCCAGCACTTTGGGAGGCCGAGGCAGGTGGATCATGAGGTCAGGAGATTGAGACCGTCCTGGCTAACACAGTGAAACCTGTCTCTACTAAAAATACAAAAAATTAGCTGGGCGTGGTGGCACACGCCTGTAGTCCCAGCTGCTTGGGAGGCTGAGGCAGGAGAATTGCTTGAACCCGGGAGGCAGAGGTTGCAGTGAGCCAAGATCGCGCCACTGCACTCCAGCCTGGGTGACAGAGTGAGACTGTCCAAAAAAAAAAGAAAAGAAAAAGAAGTGGAAATTCCACACCTGAAAAATACAGTATCTGAAGTAACTTCACTGGATCGGGTATATATAATGTAAAAAAGCAAGGTGCAGAACTGTGTGTATGTGTGTGTAGTGTTCATTGTGTAACGAAGTTAGCATAAACATGACTATTATATGTATTTGCTTATATTTGGAAATAAACCCAAAGGATTTTTTTTTTTACCCAAAGGATTAAAGATACTGATTTACATATATTGTTGAATGTGGAATCTACCATGAAAGAGATGTAAAACTAGAATCAACAAGCATATGCTTTAGAACATGTAGTTGAGAGAGGTATCTGGGCAAAGTGCCTCTTGGGATGTCTGCTGAGTCCAATTCTCAGTATTTAAACTGCTGGACACAGATCTAGCTATTCCATAGCCTAGTTGTATCAGATGTAAGGATTGTGCATCATGAAATGAACATCCTGTGTTCTGAGAAGCTCAGATAACCTCATAAGTCTTCTCTTTCTTTGTGTGTCGTATTTTCTAGGACCTCATAGTTGACCAGACGATAGAGAAAGTTTCTTTCTGTGCCCCAGACAGGAACTTTGATAGAGCCTTTTCTTACATATGTCGTGATGGCACCACTCGTCGCTGGATCTGTCACTGCTTCATGGCTGTCAAGGACACAGTGAGTCCAACAAATATGTATTTCATGATGAGTATTCTCAGTTAGCTGGGCTCTTTCTGGGTTTGCTCAGCCAAGCGGTTTCTACTACATTTTTAACAAGTACTTGGAAGTGCCTAAACTAGCCTACTTTCAGCTCCTTTTATTCAAATAGTTCACACTCTTGGTGTAACCCCAGGAGTTGCAACTCACTGAACAAAATGATTGGCTGAAACCAAAGATGATTAAAGGAAGGTAAAAATGGTCTGATGATAGTGGTTGCTAAACTTTATTTGAAACTTTTAATTATTGGAAGTATTTTCAGGGTTCTTAAATGTATTTGTTTGCTAACATATATGAGTATGGTATTAAAAATGTATTTGCAAAGAGACTACCACAAATGAAAGAAGTTGGCTGGGCCTGATGGCTCACCCCTATAATCCCAGCACTTTGGCCAGGGCGGGAGGATCACTTGAGACCACAAGTTGGAAACCAACCTGGGTTACATGGCAAGACCTCATCTTTACAAAGTTAAAGAAAAAATTAGCCAGGCATGGTGGCACATGCATGTAGTCCTAGCTACATTCTACATGCCTTGGGAGGCTGAGGTGAGCAGAACACTTGAGTGTAGGTGTTGGAGGCTACAGTGAGTCATCGTGCCATTACAGTCCAGCCTGGGTGACAGAGTGAGACCTTGTCTCTAAAAACAAAACAAAACAAAAAAACAAAACTGAGTTGGAGTATACTTTCAACTATTATAAAAACAGAAATACCGGCCAGGCACGGTGGTTCACACCTGTAATCCCAGCACTTTAGGAGGCCGAGGCAGGCGGATCACGAGGTCAGGAGTTCAAGACCAGCCTGGCCAATATGGTGAAACCCCGTCTCTACTAAAAATACAAAAAAATTAGCTGGGCATGGTGGTGCATGCCTGTAGTCCCAGCTACTCGGGAGGCTGAGGCAGAAGAATCGCTTGAACCCGGGAGGTGGAGGTTGCAGTGAGCTGAGATTTGTGCCGCTGACTCCATCCTGGGTGACAGAGCAAGACTCCGTCCAAAAAAAAAGAAAAAAGAAATACTGGCCGGGCATGGTGGCTCACACCTGTAATCCTAGCACTTTGGGAGGCCGAGGTGGGCAGATCACCTGAGGTCAAGAGTTCAAGACCAGTCTGGCCAACATGGTGAAACCCTGTCTCTACTAAAAATGCAAAAGTTAGCCAGGTGTGGTGGCGCATGCCTGTGATCCCAGCTACTTGGGAGACTGACTCAGGAGAATCGCTTGAACTCGGAGGCAGAGGTTGCAGTGAGCCAAGATTGCACCACTGCACTCCAGCCTGGACGACAGTAAGACTCCATCTCAAAAATAAAACAAAAATAGGCCAGGCACGGTGGCTCACGCCTGTAATCCTAGCACTTTGGGAGGTTGAGGTGGGCAGATCACTTGAGGTCAGGAGTTCAAGACCAGCCTGGCCAACATGATGAAACCCTGTCTCTACTAAAAATACAAAAATTAGCCGGCTGTGGTGGCTGGTGCTTGTAATCCCAGTTATTCAGGAGGCTGAGGCACGAGAATCGCTTGAACCCAGGAGGCAGAGGTTGCAGTGAGTCAAGATTGCACCACTGCACTGCAGCCTGGGTGACAAAGCAAGACTCCATCTCAAAAAAAAAAAAACAAAAAACAAAAAACTAAACAGAAATACTAAGTTACGGTAGAATGAACAACGCTAGAAATTGTTGCATGATAGAAGTTTTGTTTTAAAATAGAGAATAATTTCATTCTTTCTGTAAATTACCCAGAATTTTAACATGAAAGACAAGTCTCTTTTAAATGACAATGATTTTACTATAAGTTGAGCATTTCAAATCTGAAAATCTGAAATGCTCCAAAATTCTAAACTTTTTGAGCACCGACATGACACTCAACAGAAATACTCATTGGAGCATTTTGGATTTTGGCTTTTCAGATTTGGGATGTCAACTTGTTAAGTATAATGCAAATATTCCAAATCTGAAAAAAATCTAAAATCAGAAACACTTCTGGTCCCAAGCATTTCAGAAAAGAGATACTCAAACTGTATGTACAGCAAGTGTCGAGACAGAATAGGCAGTATAGCCATTCATGAAGGTTACAGGTCAGTAAAGCTCTTGCCAAAGTTTAATCTGGAAGATAAGTAGTGGCCATGCTCTAAAAATTGACCAAAATTGTTTAAAGATCTTTGAGACATTGGTGTAAACAAATGCTAAGAGCTCAGGCTCTGAGTCAGATATGGGTTTCAGTTCTGATTCTGGTTCTTACTAGCTGTGGGATTTGGGGCAAGTTACTTAACATTCTCTGTCTTGGTATACACTTTTATAAATGGAGAAAGTGGTTGTGAATACTAAATTGGATAATGATTATAAGCACACTTAGCATAGGGTCTGGCCCACTTTACTCCAAAAATTTTAGCGAATATTGTGTAAGCTGTTCTTCATTGGTTTGACACAGGTGCTTTGAAATGAGTTGAAGTAACAAAACTATGCTTTTGTCCTCTGTTTCTCAGACCCTAAGTAAACCACAAACTTGGTATATTTTGCTATCACTACACTTTAAAAATCTGGAGTTCAAGAGTTTCCAGATACTAATTTAAAAACCATTTTGTTGTCAAATCGTGGCCCGGCAGGCTGTTTGAATCCCCTAGGCCAATAGTTCTACTGTATCAAAATCACCTGGAGGACTTGTTTTAAAACATAGATTGCTGGGCCCCATCTCCAGCGTTTTTCATTCAGCGAGTTTGGGGTTGGTACTTAAGAATTTGCACTTAAAAGTTCCCAGATGATGCCGTTGGTTGGGGATGAGGTCACTCTTCAACAACTTCTGCCCTAGGCCTAGGAGAAAGAATAAGCAAGCTTCCTTGACCTGTAGCTCTGTCCTTATAATAGAGCTGCGTTCAAATGCAAACACATTCTAAGAATCTTTCAGTACTCCTGTTTCATGCTTTAACATCTGGCCTAATATCGTCCTACTGGGAAGTTAGATGGAAACTCATGTGGATTCATAGAGTAATTCTATCAGTCTTTAAATAAGTAGTCAAAAGTTTTTTTAAAAAGTTTAAAAATTTTTAACAAGTAAAAAGTAGTCAAAGGTAGTAAAATCTTAGCGACATAAAGCATTTTAAACCTTACCTGTCCTTATGATAACTAATACTGTCATGCAAAATCCAGTGAAACGACTTGTTCAGAGCCATGTGTAGGAGCAGCTGCCTACGTGGTGTGATTTTGAGAACACCACAAAAGACTTCCTGTTCCCAAATATCTCTTCTCACTGTGAATGATGCCAACAATTATTGTACCATCTCTAGCTTTTTTATTCCACAATTAGCAAAATGGTCTAAAATAACCCTGCTAACCCTGCTAAAAATCATCCATTGAATTTATTAAATTGACTCTGGGTAATCCAGTGTATCTATATAAAGCAGTGTTTTGTTTATATACGTCCTCCACTCCTCCCATACACAAATCAGTTTTATCTGCTTAATTCTTTTATAAGTAGACAGTGTGGATGAAAACATGCTTTCACTTTTGCCTGTGTTTGGTTGGGAGGTAGAGTTGGGAATTAGAGCTAGAGGAAGATAGGAAGGGTATGGGGGAAAACCTAAAAGCACTGAGGGCCATAAATGAGGAGGGTTGCTTAGAGGGGGGATTCAGAAAGGGGAGACAGCAAAGCTTTTGTCTCATTGTTAGTTTTGTTTGTTTGTTTGTTTTTTGAGACAGGGTCTCATTATGTCACCCAGGCTGGAGTGCAGTGGCACAATTACAGCTTACTGTAGGCTTAAGTGATCCTCCCACCTCCCAAGTAGGACCACAGACACACACCACCACCACACTCAACTAATTTTTTCTTTTTCTTTTTTCTTTTTTTTTAATTATTATTTTTTTTGAGACGGAGTTTTGCTCTTGTTGCCCAGGCTGGAGTGCAATGGCACGATCGTGGCTCACTGCAGCCTCCACCTCCTGGGTTCAAGTGATTCTCCTGCCTCAGCCTCCTGAGTAGCTGGGATTACAGGCATGCGCCATCATGCCTGGCTAATTTTGTATTTTTAGTAGAGACAGGGTTTCTCCATGTTGGTCAGGCTGGTCTCGAACTCCTGACCTCAGGTGATCCGCCCACCTCAGCTTCCCAAAGTGCTGGGATTATAGGCATAAGCCACTGCGCCCGGCCTTTATTTTGATTTTTATTTATTTTTTTGAGACGGAGTTTTGCTCTTGTTGCCCAGGCTGGAGTGCAATGGCGCCATCTCAGCTCACAGCAACCTCTACTTCCCGACTTCAAGCAATTCTCCTGTCTCAGCCTCTCAAGTAGCTGGGATTACAGGCACCTGCCACCACATCCAGCTAATTTTTGTATTTTTAGTAGAGACGGGGTTTCGCCATGTTGGGCAGGCTGGTCTCGAGCTCCTGACCTCATGATCCACCCATCTCAGCCTCCCAAAGTGCTGGGATTACAGGTGTGAGCCATCGCACCTGGCCTAATTTTTTTTATTATTTTGGTAGAGACAGAGTCTCACTGTGTTATCCAGGCTGGTCTCAAACTCCTGGGCTCAAGCGATCTGCCCATCTCAGCCTTCCAAAGTGCTGAGATTACAGATGTGAGCCACCATGCCCAGCCTCATTCCTTTTTAATCACTGGAATTATATTTGTTTATCAGAAGTTTTAAGTTTGCACCTTTTTTTCCTAGACATATTAACAGTGCATTAAGCTCCTGAAATTTGCCTTGCCTTTCCAGTAGTTTCTTAGAAGTGGCTGGTAAATATTCCCACTGCTTCCCCAAAGGGCAACTAGAAGCTTGCATGTCAAGGCTTGAAACCTTGCATAGAGTCTTCTACGCTGTTGGCCAGGGCTGACATGACAGAGCCTAAGTGATAAAGAGTTCTCCATGGCTGCTTGCAAAAGCACAGGTTGCTGGTTATCACTTTACCCCAAGGCTTGTAACAGTGAATTGAACCATCATAAGCACTACCTTAGAAAATTTATTCATTTAAATTAATATGGCATACTAATCTATTAAAACAATTTTAAGCTGGAATTTGCAACATCTTGCTTTCATAAAAACAGACATTTGGGCCGAGTGTGGTGGCTCATGCCTGTAATCCCAGCACTTTGGGAGGCTGAATTGGGTAGACCACTTGAGGCCAGGAGTTGGAGACCAGCCTGCCCAACATAGCAAAACCCCATCTCTACTAAAAATACAAAAATTAGCCAGGTGTGGTGGTGCGTGATTGTAGTCCCAGCTACTCAGGAGGCTGAGGCAATAGAAGTATTTGAGCCCGGAGGCAGAGGTTGCAGTGAGCAGAGACTGCGCCACTGCACTCCAGCCTGGGTAACAGTAAGACTCTGTCTCAAAAACAAAACAAAAAAAAGGACTTATTTGTATGTAATTGTTAGTAATGTAATTCTGAAAAGCTTTTAAAATCTGCTCTTACAGGGTGAAAGGTTGAGCCATGCAGTAGGCTGTGCTTTTGCAGCCTGTTTAGAGCGCAAGCAGAAGCGGGAGAAGGAATGTGGAGTGACTGCTACTTTTGATGCTAGTCGGACCACTTTTACAAGAGAAGGATCATTCCGTGTCACAACAGCCACTGAACAAGCAGAAAGAGAGGAGATCATGAAACAAATCCAAGATGCCAAGAAAGGTACAATCTGTTCTACAGTGTGTATTTATGGAATGCAGTTTTTCCCAACAAGGTATTATTTTGAAGCTACCAGGGGTAAATTTTCTAATAATCAAAGAGAACCCTTAGCAATATAAAACCTTATAACAAAGTTGAAAATCTTAAAAACCGCTTCCTTTAGAGTGGCTAGTTTAATGGCTTCAAAAATATTTACTCCATTTTAGTAAGCTCTCTGAGGAATCAGAGTGCAGTTGAAGAAGCTGCAGAGACATCTCTTACCCCCTTCCTCCCATCCTGAAATACCTTTTTAATTCTGATGCATCTGATCTCTATGAGAAGCAAATGAATCAAGTACCTGCATCTTAAAGGAAGCAGCAGAGGTCCCAGGGCTTAAGGCTGCAAAGCATCCACGGACTATGATGCTAGCAGAGAGATTTAACAGTAATACTGTTTATATGATATTATTGCTGTTTTTTAGTGCTTTCTAGTCACAAAAGTCTATAGATTTTGAGAGGTAAGCCTATAACTCTTTTTTCTATAGCCCTGTTAATTTAATTTAGTGTGTGATTTTATAGAGTGTGAGTTTTATTTAGGTACACATGGCATCACAGCAGAAATGCCTGTACAAACATTCAAGTTAGTCGGCAGTCTATAAATGTGAGTTGGGTATATTTTAGAACTAAATGACAGGGCTTGAAAATACTTTTGAATTCTTGTATATAAGTAGGGTTAAAACCAACAAGACAAGCACAAACAATTCAAGTTAACTAATAGACATTAATATAATTTTGAGGCCAGGTATAGTGGCTCACAGCTGTAATCTCAATACTTTAGGAGGCTGAGGAGGAAACATCACTTGAGGCCAGGAGTTTGTGACCAGACTGTGCAACATAGACTCTATCCCTAAAAAAAAAAAAAAAAAAAAAAAAAAAATTTTTGCCATATTTGGTGGTGCACATCCGTAATCCTAGCTGCTTGGGAGGCTGAGACCAGAGGATTGCTGGAGCCCAGGAGTACAAGGTTACAGTGAGCTGTGATCATGCCACTGCACTCCTCCAGCCTGGGTAACAGCAAAACCCTGTCTCTTAAAAACAAACAAATATATATATATGATAATTTTTTTTACTATAACCTTTTAGTTCTAAACTAGTCATTTTTTTTGTTGTTGTTTTGGTTTGATTTCGGTTTTTTTTTTTTTTTGAGACAGAGTGTAGTTCTGTTGCCCAGGCCGAAATGTAGTGGCACAGTCTCCGCTGACTGCCGCCTTCACCTCCTGGGCTCAAGCGATTCTCCTGCCTCAGCCTCCTGAGTAGCTGGGATTATAGGTGAATGCAACCACACCCAGCTAATGTTTGTATTTTTAGTAGAGATGGACTTTTGCCATGTTGGCCAGGCTGGTCTCGAACTCCTGACCTCAGGTGATCTGCCTGCCTTGGCCTCCCAAAGTGCTGGAATTACAGGTGTGAGCCACCGCACCTGACCTTAAACCAGCCCTTTTGGTTAGCATCATTGACTAATACTGACCCAAACAGCTCTAATTCTTAAGCCCCCTCCAAAAAAAAAAGCATACATATTTTTATTTGAAATGAAATTATTGATAGTGATTTTTTTTCATTTCTTGTAAATATTTGCACCAGGAAGCCAAAGGGGGGAAAAATCATGCTATCTGTACTAGAAAATTTAACCTGTATTACTGTTATCTAATATGCTTTAGTGATCTTCAGACTATTCACTAATTAAGCATGTTCTTTAATACCACCAAATAATATTCATTGTTATGCACAACAACTGCAAAGAGATTGAGTCCCAAGATCTACAAAGGATTGTGAGAGTTGGTTGAGATTTGTCACAATCAGAATGGGACTCAGCTGGTACCCACAGTCTTAAATTTACTCAAATTTAATCCAGTTCAAAATTTTACTACTGCATGCTTTTATTCAAATGAACCACAAATGCATGATTTAAAGACTGCTTTAGGTCGGGCGTGGTGGCTCATGCCTGTAATCCCAGCACGTTGAGAGGCGGAGGCAGGTGGATCACCTGAGGTCAGGAGTTCATGACCAGCCTGGCCAACAATGGTAAAACCTCGTGTGTATTAAAAATACCAAATGAGTTGGGCGTGGTGGTGTGCACCTGTAATCCCAGCTACTTGGGAGTCTGAGGCAGGAGAATCACTTGAACCTGGGAGGTGGAGGTTGCAGTGAGCCGAGATTGTGCCATTGCACTCCAGCCTGGACAAAAAGAGCGAAACTCCATCTCAAACAATAAATAAATAAATAAATAAATAAAGACTGTTATATATGACATTCTTTGACACCTAATCAAAGATATATGGTTAAGCTTATGCTTATTTAGACCTTTCTAATGCTACAGTTCCCAAAGTTCTCCTCCCCTAACACACAAGCATTGAAAATCATGAATCATTCTTTAAAAGACCACATATTAGGAATTCATAGGAACTGAGTTTTTAAGATCTTTTTCACAGTCTTAATTTATAAATCACTGAATGAGAATAAAAGATCTAACATTTCTGTCTTAGTAGATATGCTTTGTGACATATAGTACGTTACTAAGCCTTTTATCTGTCTGAAAAATGGATCCGAACCCTGCTTCTAACTTATGTTTTAAGAGACATTGGGAAGGAAATGGGTAAAAGGACCTAGAGGGCTTTCGAATTTGTCAGCTCTGTAAACGCAAATTATTTGAAGACATTGCTAAGGTCTTCATTCTCTTTATTTTCTTGAGCTGAAACAGATAAGATAGTCGTTGGTTCATCAGTTGCCCCTGGCAACACTGCCCCATCCCCATCCTCTCCCACCTCTCCTACTTCTGATGCCACGACCTCTCTGGAGATGAACAATCCTCATGCCATCCCACGCCGGCATGCTCCAATTGAACAGCTTGCTCGCCAAGGCTCTTTCCGAGGTTTTCCTGCTCTTAGCCAGAAGATGTCACCCTTTAAACGCCAACTATCCCTACGCATCAATGAGTTGCCTTCCACTATGCAGAGGAAGACTGATTTCCCCATTAAAAATGCAGGTAATGTAGCATCTACCTGACTCACTGGGTACTCGAGCACTGAAGCATTCTCATCACTTCCCATGAAGACACTAATCCCATTAAACTAGGCATTCCTCTTTCCCTGAGGTTCGTTGATAGTTGTATCTTTTGTCATTTCCCATAGTGGGAAAACTAAGGTCCATGGAGGGGGATGTGAATCCATAATTTCTCTTCAACAAACAGGCAGCAGAGCCATTGTGGAATTTCTAGCCTAAGCCATAAGATTTGTGGTTTGTCCCGATGTAAGTGCATTCACTGCCTTTCAGCCAACCTGCTTCCAAACATCAAGGGTCTCAAGTTTCTATTCTTATTCTGCCATTTGGGACCCAGCAGGGAATTAATTAAAGAGGCCTTAGAAACACATAGCATTACCAGCAGAAGAAATGGATATGTGCTCATTGTCCTTCTGGCTGGTTGGCTCCATAAGGAGGAAACTCTAGACAGGTCTTTCGTGTACATCTAAGATCTGTTGTTCATCACAGACAGTGGACTTGTTCACAAGTATTCATTACCTTTCAGAACCGTCTCACAGGCCTTTGTGTGGCCTCTGTACAGCTATGCCAACCTCTATAGGTCTATCCTCGTCATAAAATCTGTAGCTAAAGTATTAGATCTGGTCAGTGCTTTTGTTGGGCTCTATTTTACTTCCCTCTGAGACATGTCAAGCCATTGCTATAACAAAATATGAGGAAACCGTCTCAATAGGCCATTCCTACTGATGGTATAAAAGTACAGAGAGTTAAGTTCATCTGACAGATGAAACTAGGCCTAAAGAATAGTTGGACTAGATGATTACAGAGGGTCTTTTCAGTTCTCAGCTGAGGTACCTCATTTCAGTTCAGTCTCCTTCTAGGGCAGACAGGGAATAAAAACTATTATTCTGTTTACAGATGAGCAAACAGAGCTTTAGCACACATAATTAGCTTCCTCAGTGATACAGAAGTATCCTAGAGTCAGTATTAAGAATAAAGGCCCTAGCATCCTACACCTCTGCTCACTTTTTCATGTTATCATAGATCATATGCTTAGTACTGGAGACTTTGGAGAAAAATGAGATTGATGACATTGTCATAGTTTGTTACAGAGAAAAGCACTAAGCATCCACTAGTGCCCAGACTTGAACCCATTTTCCTGACAGAATTACTAAAGGCTCCAGAACCTAATTCAGATCACAGTCTTGAGAACACGTTGGAAGGCATACAGGTTGCAGATGTCTTCTATAAAGATCTGGCTAGCTGAACATCTTGGCACAAAAAGGACAGATTCCCAACAGTGTTATAAGAAGAAGAAATGAAGAAATTTGGGGATTTGTAAGGGAGGAAGATGTGCCTTAGTACATTAATTGTTGACATTTTATACTTTCCCATCTGAAAAGCCAATGAAATTGTGGCCAGCAAATTTTTTGAAACTGGTTTTGTAGCCCCGCCATACAGTTAATTGAGCCTTTTCTTAAATAAACAGGAGATACAGTATAAAATGCCAGCTTGCATCATACTGTCAAATTTCAGGATTATTCCATTTTTCTGTCTGGAGCCATTTTCTGTTTGCCTTGCAGTGCCAGAGGTAGAAGGGGAGGCAGAGAGCATCAGCTCCCTGTGCTCACAGATCACCAGTGCCTTCAGCACACCTGAGGACCCCTTCTCATCTGCTCCGATGACCAAACCAGTGACAGTGGTGGCACCACAATCTCCTACCTTCCAAGGTTGGTGCCCTCTGACCTGCTCAGCTGTTCTCTTTACAACCAGTACTTTTAGTACACAGCTCACTAACTGTAAGTTGGCATCCTGAGCTTCCCAAGGCCTGGTCAGACCCATTAATTTCTCTATTTGATGTCTTAGATTCATTGATTTCTCTATTCGACGATGTCTTTGTGCCCTTCCTGTTTTCTAAGATGTCTGTGTTTGTCATTCTGCATGTGCCCATCTTTCACCCCATTCTATAAGCAATTTCTGTAGTCCCAACCTACTGCCTTATTTCCCACTTGACTGTTAAGGATCAGCATACCCATCCAGTTTCCCAAAAGCAGTAGTCATAGAATTGGTTCAAAGGTTATGCTTTCTTTAGTGTAGTGGTTCTCAACCGGGGCAAAGTTTGTCTTTCACTGTCTGGAGACATTTTGGGGCTTTACAAGTTGGGGGTTGGGGGTGTTACTGGCATGTGGTTAGATGCCAAGAATGCCACTAAACATCTTTCAGTGTAGACGACAGCACCCACAACAAAGGATTATCCAGCCCAAAATGTCAGTGGTGCCAACGTTGAGAAGCCCTGGACTCACCTAGTCTCTGCCCTGTCAAAGAGGCTAATAAAGAAAAAGGCACTCCTTTGAGCTCTTTAGTTCATCTTCTATAACAAGTGTCTTAAAATTTGCCTTTGTGGCATTGAAGAGTTAAAAGTTGTTTTCAGAGATACTGACTAAATAGTGGATATTGACTCGGAGGTCAGCAAAGAATTTATGTAACTTAAGTTACAGACTTGTAGAATTTGAGCTGCTATAATTGCTGTTTCTCCGTTTCTTTTGAAAGAGAGCTCGGCGGAAGTTTTACTCCAGAGATAGTGCCCTGCTTCTACTGGAAGAACTACACACTTTTTCTCCAAGGGTCTTTTTCTTTTTCTTTTTAATAAACCTTCATAGTCATGTGTACCAAATGACTTTTCATGTCATCTAACAAACATTTATAATACCGGTAATAATAGGCACAATTTATTGAGCACTTACACATTGCTTGCCACATTGTGGTAGGTATTCATGCATTATTTCATTTAATCCCCACAACAACCCTGTGAGGTAGGTGTTACAGATGAAAAAAAAAAAAAAAAGAGGCTCAGAGAGGATAAGTAAATTGCCCAAATCTTACAGACAGGATTTAAACTCAGGTCCTCCTGAATATAGTACCCGTTGCATTCTGCTGATTCTGCCAGCCTACAAGGCACTAAGTGTGCAAAATTGAATATTTCAGTTTCCTTTCCCTGCCTTTAGAGGGCTCCCAGTTTCTAGGTGAAAAAAAAAATTTTTTTGCCACCAAAAAAGCAAAGGCAGTCTTTTAGACAAACTCTAGGTAAACAGTACCAACACCGGCTGGGTGCAGTGGCTCACATCTGTAATCCCAACAGGGAGGCTGAGGCAGGCGGATCACCAGAGGTCAGGAGTTCGAGACCAGCCTAGCCAACATGGTGAAACCTCGTCTCTACTAAAAATACAAAAGTTAGCCGGGCATGGTGGCAGGCACCTGTAATCTCAGCTACTCGGGAGGCTGAGGCAGGAGAATTGCTTGAACCTGGGAGCCGGAGGTTGCAGTGAGCCGAGATCACACCATTGCACTCCAGCCTGGGTGACAAGAGCGAGACCCCATCTCAAAAAAAAAAAAAAAAAAAAATAGTACCAACACCATAGGCATGGCTGTCCAGTCCTAAAAAGGATATAATTATATTGTAGGTCAGGGGAAGGTGCTTGTCTACACCAAACTGAATGTTATTGAGAGCTGGGCTAAGGAGAAGAAACTATAATATAGGTATCTGGAGTAAAAGGAACAAGGGTTAGCAGATTTTAATAAGGGGAGATGAGGAAAGAATAGTAGGTATTTTGTGATATTGTAAACATCATAGAGGGGGGAAAAATCTTTGTTAAAAAAAAAAATGTTCTGTGAGTTACCAGGAGAGTTAAAAAAAAAAAAACAGAAAACCTTCAAAAAACGTTGAAATTAATTGTGTAGCAAATTACAAATTTATCAAGCAAATGAAAACATACCAACTTCGATTTCTCATCTGTAATAGGGGGATAATACCAGACTCGTAGGGTTTTTGAGAGAATTAAATGAAATGATGCATGTAAAATATTAGCTTAATGACTAGCACATAATAACGAATCATATATACATTTTAACTTTTGAGGAGGAAACAAAGAGTAATTTTTTTTTTTTTTTTTTTTGAGATGGAGTCTTCCTCTGTTGCCCAGGCTGGAGTGCAGTGGTGTGATCTAGGCTCATTGCAACCTCCACCTCCCGGGTTCAAGTGATTCTCCTGCCTCAGCCTCCCTAGTAGCTAGGCTTACAAGTGCACACTGCCACACCCAGCTAATTTTTGTATTTTTAGTAGAGATGGGGTTTCGCCACGTTGGCCAGGCTGGTCTCGAACTCCTGACCTCAGGTGATCCACCCACCTTGGCCTCCCAAAGTGCTGGGATTACAGGCATGAGCCACCGCGCCTCGCCTATTTTTAACCAGTATTATTGTTAACATAATTTGACCTTTTGGAAAAGTGAAGAAGAGGGAAATGCTATACGTACTTCATTATGCCAAAGACTAAGCTATATCTAGAATAGTTAGATATTTTTTGCTGCTCCTAAGATGCAGCAGCTCTGTTCACCTTAATTTGAAATCATTTTCGTAGGTTTCATTTCCCCACTCCCCATGCACATATTTTCATAGAACAGTTATTTGACTTTATCTATACAACCATTTAAAAATTACAACCTATGATTCCTTCTTTGCCTAATGGTATGTACATCCAATGCAAGATATCATGGTTTTCCCAAACATCAACTCTTCTCTCTCATCCATTCCACCAGTATTGTACATTCACCTGACTGACACAGCTCCAAGGGGTCACTTGTACACCCTGCATGAATTAACTCCATTGATGTTGTCTGCTCCCATTGTAGCTAATGGCACTGACTCAGCCTTCCATGTGCTTGCTAAGCCAGCCCATACTGCTCTAGCACCCGTAGCAATGCCTGTGCGTGAAACCAACCCTTGGGCCCATGCCCCTGATGCTGCTAACAAGGAAATTGCAGCCACATGTTCGGGTAAGGTGGCCACAGATGGTGTTGAGGATTCTGGGATCAGATAAGTGACCCTGGTTCTAAAACTCAGCCAGTTAGCTGAGTGGGAACTAGGGAGGAATCCTTTCAGGAAAACTATGTTCCCTCCTGGAAATAAGTTGCTTACATAAGAAAGGATGGTGAAGAAGAACAAAAGAGATCAGACTGATAGTCATTAGGACTGTGGAACAGAACCACCCATAGAGCTTTTATAAAATACAGATTCCGGCTGGGCGTGTTGGCACATGCCTGTAATCCCAGCACTTTGGGAGGCTGAGGCGGGTGGATCACGAGGTCAGGAGATGGAGACCATCCTGGCCAACATGGTGAAATCATCTCTACTAAAAATACAAAAATTAGCCAGGCACGGTGGCATGCGCATATAGTCCCAGCTACTCAGGAGGCCGAGGCAGGAGAATCGCTTGAACCTGGGAGACGGAGGTTGCCGTGAGCCAAGATTGCGCCACTGCACTCCAGCCTGGGCAACAGAGCAATACTCTGTCTCAAAAAAAAAAAAAAAAAAGATTCCAGGGCCCCACCTCAGAGAATCCATCACCGGATTTGGTGATGTGCAGACATGCCTGTAGAAAGAGGGGGCCCTGCCTCCTACAATAGGAGGCCTACAAAAAGTGCTACAAAAAGCACTTCATTTTTGCTTTTTTGTACTTTCTAGTTTTGTATAAAAAAAATCTATTAATTACAAAACCAAAAAGTTTTTTTTTTTTTTTTTTGTGGAGGCGGAGTATTGTTCTGTCACCCAGGCTGGAATGCAGTGGCATGATCTTGGCTCACTGCAACCTCCGTCTCTCAGGTTCAAGCAACTCTCCTGCCTCAGCCTCCCGAGTAGCTGGGACTACAGGTGCATGCCACCATGCCCAACCAATTTTTGTATTTTTAGTAGAAATGGGGTTTCACC
This sequence comes from Gorilla gorilla gorilla, assembly GCF_029281585.2. Taxonomy (NCBI): domain Eukaryota; kingdom Metazoa; phylum Chordata; class Mammalia; order Primates; family Hominidae; genus Gorilla; species Gorilla gorilla. Next base: position 90,154,930 of record NC_073239.2, on the reverse strand, counting down.
ATGTTGGCCAGGCTGTTTTCGAACTCCTGACCTCGTGATCCACCCGCCTTGGCCTCCAAAAGTGCCGGGATTACAGGTGTGAGCCACCACACCCGGCCTCAAAAGGTTTTAACATAGTAATAAAGGCAGTTCACCAAAAAGACAACATATTTCTGGAAGCCAGGCAGAGGCCAGCAAGATATGGCCAGGTCACTGGTTATTTTCTTTTTGCTCTGTTAGAGCAGAAGATGAATTGCCTTGGGCCCTTTAGGGGATGTGCAAGCTAGGTGTTTTTTTTTGTTTTGTTTTTTTTTTTTTGAGACGGAGTCTCGCTGTGTCACCAGGCTGGAGTATCTTGGCTCACTGCACCCTCTGCCTCTCAGGTTCAAGCAACTCTCTTGCCTCAGCCTCCTGAGTAGCTGGGATTACAGATGAATACCACCATGCCCAGCTAATTTTTGTATTTTTAGTAGAGACGGCGTTTCACCATGTTGGCCAGGATAGTCTCGATCTCTTGACCTCAGGTGATCTGCCCACCTCGGCCTCCCAAAGTGCTGGGATTACAGGCATAAGCCACTGCACGTGGCCTTTTTTTTAAGACAGAGTTCTCACTGTGTTGCCCAGGCCAGAGTGCGGTGGCACAGTCATAGCTCACTGCAGCCTCCAGCTCTTGGGCTCAAGTAGTCCTCCTGCCTCAGCCTCACAAGTAGCTGGGATTACAGGTGTGAGCTACCACGACCAGCTAGTTTCTGTATTGTGGATGAGCCATAGCAACAGCAAGGGGTTTCTGACATCAGTCAGCTGCCTTGGTTTAATGCATTTGAGCCATATCTAGACAGTGCTTCAGTGTGGCTGACACAGCAGCATGGTCTTGACAAGTTTTCTTCATCCTACCACAAAATCCCAGTTGGTAATAGAGACTTTCCTCCTACCTATCAAAACCACAAAATGTCCCATTAAGGGGGACATGTTGTACATGTTAGGATCATTCAAATAACCAAGATTATAAGGTGAGGAAAGATGCCCCTAACTGATTCTTTTGTCTCTCATCTTGTTGGTTCCAGGGACCGAGTGGGGTCAATCTTCTGGTGCTGCCTCTCCAGGTCTCTTCCAGGCTGGTCATAGACGTACTCCCTCTGAGGCCGACCGATGGTTAGAAGAGGTGTCTAAGAGCGTCCGGGCTCAGCAGCCCCAGGCCTCAGCTGCTCCTCTGCAGCCAGTTCTCCAGCCTCCTCCACCCACTGCCATCTCCCAGCCAGCACCACCTTTCCAAGGGAATGCATTCCTCACCTCTCAGCCTGTGCCAGTGGGTGTGGTCCCAGCCCTGCAACCAGCCTTTGTCCCTGCCCAGTCTTATCCTGTGGCCAATGGAATGCCCTATCCAGCCCCTAATGTGCCTGTGGTGGGCATCACTCCCTCCCAGATGGTGGCCAACGTATTTGGCACTGCAGGCCACCCTCAGGCTGCCCATCCCCATCAGTCACCCAGCCTGGTCAGGCAGCAGACATTCCCTCACTACGAGGCAAGCAGTGCTACCACCAGTCCCTTCTTTAAGCCTCCTGCTCAGCACCTCAACGGTTCTGCAGCTTTCAATGGTGTAGATGATGGCAGGTTGGCCTCAGCAGACAGGCATATAGAGGTTCCTACAGGCACCTGCCCAGTGGATCCTTTTGAAGCCCAGTGGGCTGCATTAGAAAATAAGTCCAAGCAGCGTACTAATCCCTCCCCTACCAACCCTTTCTCCAGTGACTTACAGAAGACGTTTGAAATTGAACTTTAAGCAATCCTTATGGCTATGTATCTTGTCCATACCAGACAGGGAGCAGCGGGTAGCGGTCAAAACAGACTTTGTCTCCTGATTAGTACTCTTTTCACTAATCCCAAAGGTCCCAAGGAACAAGTCCAGGCCCAGAGTACTGTGAGGGGTGATTTTGAAAGACGTGGGAAAAAGCATTCCTAGAGAAAAGCTGCCTTGCAATTAGGCTAAAGAAGTCAAGGAAATGTTGCTTTCTGTACTCCCTCTTCCCTCACCCCCTTACAAATCTCTGGCAACAGAGAGGCAAAGTATCTGAACAAGAATCTATATTCAAAGCACATTTACTGAAATACAAAACACAACAGGAAGCAAAGCAATCTCCCTTTGTTTTTCAGGCCATTCACCTGCCTCCTGTCAGTAGTGGCCTGTATTAGAGATCAAGAAGAGTGGTTTGTGCTCAGGCTAGGGAACAGAGAGGCACGCTTTGCTGCCAGAATTCCCAGGAGGGCATATCAGCAACTGCCCAGCAGAGCTATATTCTGGGGGAGAAGTTGAGCTTCCATTTTGAGTAACAGAATAAATATTATATATATCAAAAGCCAAAATCTTTATTTTTATGCATTTAGAATATTTTAAATAGTTCTCAGATATTAAGAAGTTGTATGAGTTGTAAGTAATCTTGCCAAAGGTAAAGGGGCTAGTTGTAAGAAATTGTACATAAGATTGATTTATCATTGATGCCTACTGAAATAAAAAGAGGAAAGGCTGGAAGCTGCAGACAGGATCCCTAGCTTGTTTTCTCATTCATTGTAAGTAGCACATTGCAACAACAATCATGCTTATGACCAATACAGTCACTAGGTTGTAGTTTTTTTTAAATAAAGGAAAAGCAGTATTGTCCTGGTTTTAAACCTATGTTGGAATTCTAATGTCATTATTTTAATGGAATCAATCGAAATATGCTCTATAGAGAATATATATCTTTTATATATTGCTGCAGTTTCCTTATGTTAATCCTTTAACACTAAGGTAACATGACATAATCATACCATGGAAGGGAACACAGGTTACCATATTGGTTTGTAATATGGGTCTTGGTGGGTTTTGTTTTATCCTTTAAATTTTGTTCCCATGAGTTTTGTGGGGATGGGGATTCTGGTTTTATTAGCTTTGTGTGTGTCCTCTTCCCCCAAACCCCCTTTTGGTGAGAACATCCCCTTGACAGTTGCAGCCTCTTGACCTCGGATAACAATAAGAGAGCTCATCTCATTTTTACTTTTGAACGTTGGCCTTACAATCAAATGTAAGTTATATATATTTGTACTGATGAAAATTTATAATCTGCTTTAACAAAAATAAATGTTCATGGTAGAAGCTTTTGCCCATGAAGGGCTGTTCTTTCCCCTTTCCTTTATTAGTAAATGAATTTACTTTTCGTTCTTTTGGTCTTACTCTCCCTTCTACTGCTGCTGCAAATCCCTAGTTTAGTGACTAGAAAAATACCCTTAAGATTCATATTTTCATTCATACTTTAATCCTAAGTGTATCTCTAAAGTCAGATTCTTGCTGCTCAAAGTGTGGTCTGTAACAGCAGCATGGACTTCACCTAGGAGCTGGTTAGAAATGCAGAATCTCAGCGGGGTGGGGCAGTGCTTCTCAACCTGGGCTATGCAATAGAATCACCTGAGGATATTTTTTTAAAATCCTAACGCCTGGCCTATATTCCAGACCAATTAAATCAAAATTTTAGTGGGGCAGGGGGACCCCCCCAGGTTGTGTTTTGTTTTGTTTTTTTAAGCTCGCAATATGGTAAAGTTGAGAACCACTGGCCTAGAATGAGTTTTACCTCTAATCTTAGCCCACTATTCTGTGACTGGTTCTATTAGAACTAGTTAGCTGCTAGCTAACCTCAAACTTACCTTCTGATGTGTTTATACCAATAGGCCAAAATCTGGTTTAATTAAACTGGGGATTTCAAAAAAGTGGCCTTTATTTTCCAATTTCTATAGCAAAACCAGCCATAAGTGAACATGGGTGCTCTTCAATATTTTTCCAGTATTAAATGAAAAAAGACCTCTGCCCCAGCCCACATTTCCTTTGTTGAATGAGTAGAGAAGACTGAGAAGTATCACTCACCCGTGATGTGGTTTGTCCCTTTTCCAGCCAGTGTGTTGGTAATAAAAGTCACCTTTCAGAGCTTTGGTCCCTGTAATGCCCGTCTTTCCTGTGTCCAGGTATAACCTTTGCTACTAGGCAGTCCTCTGGAAGATTTGTAGAAGGTTAAAGTGGAAAGGGACTTGGAAGCTCATAGAATCCATGCCTCTTCTTTTAGCATCAAGGAATTAGAAGTCCTGAGAGATGAAGAATGTTGTCTTCCAACTCAAACCATTTCTGAAGCCATTTCCCTGTTACTGCATTGCCCACAACCCTTCCCCATTGCTATCCTCATCCTGCTAATGCTGTTTTTAATGACTGAGAGTCTGATTTTTCTCTGGCAGCAAACATTTTGCTTCACAGATTCCTACTTAAGGAAGAGAGGGGCTCCTCATTGTCACTGTACAGAGCAGGCTGGTCAGCTTTACACAGGTGTCAGATGAACCGTCACAGCCAGATTTGCATGTTGGCCTCAGGAGGGCTTCAAGGTCCAACATCTCGACGTAAGGAGCTTTTCCAGTTCTTTCATGCTCAGATAACAGTGCTAACAGCAGCTGTTTCATCCCAAATCCCTATTTGAGGTCTTAACATCTATTCCATTTTGCCAACAAGGGTTATGCTGTTAACCCTCTGCACCGGATTTAGAGCTGACTGAGGCACTGCCTAGAAGGGTGAGAGAGACTAGAGCAATGAACCATCGCTGATTCTAGCACAGAATACTTCCCTGATACAGCAGGACTTGGCGTGCCCTTTAGAAAACAAACAGGTGTTAACTTTGAAATCATTACACATCTCCCTGCCCAGCTTTAAATTAAGTGGAACCCTGACAGCTAGCTTTAAAACACATTGATGGGCTGGGCACAGTGGCTCACACCTCTAATCCCAGCATTTTGGGAGGCCAAGGCGGGCAGATTACCTGAGGTCGGGAGTTCAAGACCAGTCTGACCAACATGGAGAAACCCCGTCTCTACTAAAAATACAAAATTAGCCAGGCATGGTGGCACATACCTGTAATCCCAGCTACTCAGGAGGCTGAGGCTGGAGAAGCGCTTGAACCCAGGAAGTGGAGGTTGCAGTGAGCCAAGATCGCACCATTGTACTCCAGCCTGGGCAAGAAGAGCGAAACTCTGTCTCAAAAAAAAATTTAAAAATGCATTGATGGCTGGGCGTGGTGGCTCATGCCTGTAATCCCAGCACTTTGGGAGGCTGAGGCAGGCAGATCATCTGAAGTTCGAGACCAGCCTGGCCAACATGGTGAAACCCCATCTCAACTAAAAATACAAAAATTACCCAGGCATGGTGATAGGCATCTGTAATCCTAGCTACTCAGAAGGCTGACACAGGAGAATCAAGAACCCAGGAGGCGGAGGTTGCAGTGAGCTGAGATCACGCCATTGCCCTCCAGCCTGGGCAACAAGAGTGAAACTCCGTCTCAAAAAACAAACAAACAAATGCATTTAACTATTCCTGTGTAACAAATTATAAAGGGAAGCTGTAAAGTAAAGGTTTTTCTTATCCAAACAGATTGCTCTTCTTGAAAACAGCAGCCTGTGGTTATGTCAGAGATGCAAACACTGCTGAAGGCTACAGAGGGAAGCCGGTACTGGCTGCCGTTGAGGCTAAACACTGGGTGGGTTTTTGAAAGAGCTAATGTATTCCAGAAGATAACTCCCTTTGCCAGCCAGAGAGAGGAAGCCAAGAGTCCATCTTCCTTTCTCCCTAGCCCTGTGAACTATTTTGGACTGGGGCTGGAAGTAGCCTTCATCCCTACTGCCAGATGGGCTGAGCGTGAGGCTGGAAACGTGAACAGCTGGCACAGCAGAAGCTGGAGTAATACTCATTGCCACAAAGCTGGGCCTGCAGGATCAAGTCACAGTTGGCCAGCTCTGGCTGGTCGATGCAGTCCCTGCCAGGGTCCCTGGGCTGGGCGGTGGGTGCTGCAGAACAACAAGGGAGAGAGAAGGTGGTGAGGAAGCTCTGTGTATGCTGAAAATTCTCACCTGCCATTTCATTTCCTTCAAAGGAACACAGCATTATAACTGCCAGATTGAAAACGAAGTGCACTTACCCTGTAACCTTTTAACCATACGTACAAACTCTACGAGGGATGATGATTTCTACCTGTTTCTTGGCCTCACTTCAACATGCAGTGGTCCTCCCATTATTATTTGTGGCCTCAGCCCACTGAATAGCTCTTCCTAGACTCCCAAATATTTATTGACTGGATAATTAAACATCTCTTGAAGTTAACTCCTTATGTTTGAGACCTGAATTACTAAATGACAACTGTTCTTGCCTCTGGATTGGGAGAGCAGGTAGGATCAGCCTCAAGTAAAATTTTGAGTTAGCAAGAGCTCTGTTATCTTTTCCCTTTCTCTGCTGGGTTCCTCCAACCATCAAAGTTTTGTCCCTTCAATATCACCAGCTTATCTTAGTCACCTGGGTCCTCATCCTTCCAGTTTTTCACTTTCCCCAGAGGAAGCAATGCATATTAGACAAGGTAATAGGAAAACAGCCCTGTTAACGGTGGCTCTAATACTAACTACACTGAGAACAAAGCCCTTGTTTTCTCTCCCTCTGAATTTACTAGGAACGTCTGTATCTGATAACTCCCTATTAAGTTTCATTCAGCTGGGTGTGGTGGCTCATGCCTGTAATCCCAGCACTTTGGGAGGCCGAGGCGGGCGGATCACGAGGTCAGGAGATCGAGACCATCCTGGCTAACACGGTGAAACCCCGTCTCTACTAAAAATGCAAAAAATTAGCCGGGCGTGGTAGTGGGCGCCTGTAGTCCCAGCTACTCGGGAGGCTGAGGCAGGAGAATGGCGTGAACTCGGGAGGTGGAGCTTGCAGTGAGCCGAGATCGCGCCACTGCACTCCAGCCTGGGCGACAAAGCAAGACTCCGTCTCAAAAAAAAAAAAAAAATGCAAAAATTAGCCAGGCATGGTGGCGTGCCCCTGTAGTCCCAGCTACTCAGGAAGCTGAGGCAGAAGAATCGCTTGAACCCAGGAGGCAGAGGTTACAGTGAGCTGAGACCATACCACTGCACTCCAGCCTGGGTGACAGAGCAAGATTCTGTCTTTAAAAGAAAAAAAAAAAAAAAAATTTCATTCTACTGCTTCATCTCTCTTCTGGAAGGGGTTCTTAAAACTCAGCTGACTTAGACCAGAGTGGTACCTTCCCTGAAGTCAGACCTCAGGCAGCCAGAGAAAGCTTATCTTTCTCCTCTCTCCCCTTGTTTACTCACAAAATACCACTAAAAGACTGTACCTAGCAGCGAACAACCTTACAAAGGTTTGGCATATTGGTATAACCAGACTATTACCTACCTAAATTTATATAGATAATAAAGCCATTAATGCATATTGTTTCTAAAAATCTGTAACTTTGGTATCAACTCTGAGCTGGTACAGCCCAAGACCTATTATAGTGGGAACTCAGCATAGTGATTAAGCACACCAGCTCTGGACCCAGACTGCCCGGGCTCAATCCGGGCTCTGCCACTTGCCAGCTGGGTAACTCTGGGCAAGTTGCTTAAGCCCTTTATGCACATTTCTTCATCTGTGAAATGGGACTAATAACAGCAACCTACTTCACAGCGATGTTGAGAAGTCCTCCCAGTAGAGCTACGTCCCTTTTACCTCAGCCTGACCACCCCAAGGCCTCCTACCCTGGTGCTAACATTGAAATTCAATGTGCCACCCAACCATGAGTAGGGCAGGGTTAGGCAGCCTCACACCGTATGACCCAACAAAAAATGAACAGAGGAGAGCAGCCAGCAGAGGACCGGAGGAGAGTGGCCAGACTGAGGCCATGTCTGTCCCATCTGGGACACACATCTCAGGCCATTTCAGCGTGGTGACCAGGTATCAGGCAAGTTTCTCATTGTAGTTTGGTTTTCCATATAATCCCATCTGGAGCTAATCGCAAACATAATGTCTAGGTCCTCTTGACAGTTCTCTCACTGTGAATCTGCATTTTGCTTTGTCTCACAGCCTTGATTTGGTTATTATGTAGATAAGGTCAATTTTCTGGACATGATACAGGTGAAAAGTAGTCCCTGGAGTGTGGTGCTTTCGCCAATGTAACTCCATCATTGTGCAGGCAAGCACTTAGTCACCAAGTATCTGAGTGTCGCGGCTTTTGTAGCTCGGTGAGCAGGAGGGAATGGAGGGAAGAACGAGTTTTAACGCTCCCGTTCACCGAGCTGCGAGCGGCGGGAACATTTGTCCCTGTAACACCCCCTTGGGGCTCCGCGGTTGCTGGCATCTCCGAGTTTTCGGGCGCCACCATGTTCCCCTTGTCTATACGTTAGCACCCAGCGCGGAAGCCGCCTGTGCCGTGCGCTGAGCGCGGGGCCGCCACGGGTGCGGGATCCGGGTCAGTCCCGCGCCGGCAGCGCCAGCGGAGGGCAGCCTGCCCGGCCAAGTGGGCGGAGCGAGGCCCCGGACAGAGGTCAAGGCGGCGGGCTGGCGAAGCGGCAGGAAGGAACCCTGTAACCCTCCCTCCCGCTCGCCGAGCAACAGGTGAGAAAAAAGCCGCTGGGCAACATTTCCAGCCACAACATGAGCACCTAGTGATGCCAAGCACTGAGCTGGGCCCTGGGGAGGCGATCTCTAAAGAGATCATAGACAGCCGACAAGTCAGTCCCACTCATAAAGCAACATTTCAGCCAGACCTTCAAACTTCTAGTACTGGCCAGTCTCCACCCTCAGCCTGGCAGCCAGGAAGAAGCCAGGCCTGCCCCTCTGAGTGTAACCGTGCTCCTGGCATGGCGCTGCAGCCCTGATTGCCAGGAATGCCCAGAAGACCAGGCAGGAAGGGCCCTGGCACCTCCGAGCCTGGCATACTCCCCCAAGGTCTGTATCAGGCCTGTGAGAATTGGCAGCTTGGCCCGAGGTACCACTCTGTCTTCAGTCCCTCAGTGAACAAGAACCAAGGACACAAGGAAGCACAGGCTGGGGGGCGAGCAAAGCCCTTTCCCCCTTTCCCTCCTGCTTATTTGAACATATCTCTTGTAAGTGTGAACTCTGAACCACAATCTGTTTCATCAGTTCTGATATGCACTTATTTTCACATCTCTCAAGTTGGTTTGCATCCTAATTGATGGTATCAGAATTGTGTCGTTTCACTGGCAGCATTTTTTTCTTGGTACAAAAATGATGCATCTTACAGGCAATTTGGATTTGTTGAAGTATGATAGAGTAGTAGCTAGAGGAGGTAAGGCTACAATATCAAATATCAAATGATGCAAGTAAGATTCCACTTAGGTACAAGTATAGTAATTTCGTGGGGGTAAAAAAAAAAACATGGGGAGTCAAAAGACATGGGCTCTAGTTCCAGGTAGGCCACATTTGCGGTGTGACCAGTGGAAACACCACTTACGCTCTCTGCATACCTGTCTCATTTGTAAAATGGTGATGATAATCCCTGCCCTTTCCTTTCTGGGTTATATGGTCAAATGGCCATAAAGGTACTTTTCAGCCACAGAACCACCTTTTTGCCACCCTGATTACAGTGGACAGATTTTAGTGGTCTGCCTTAAGTTTTAAGTTTTATAATGAAATTCCAGTCAGTCATATGTCTCAAAATCGGTGAGTCTGAATGTCCTGCATGCATTAATGTCTATTAAGCTATCTCCAGGGGCCCAGCAGAGCATCATTTCCTTCGTCTCCACTACAGCCCTCTCAGGTGGTGGAGCAGCCCCACTGTAGACAAGAGGAAAATGAGGCTCAGGAAGGTAAGCCCCTTGCCCCAAGTCACACTACCAGCAACTGGCAGGGTGAGCCAGGATTCAAACCAGAGTCCCTCAGACTGCAGAGCCAGCCCTCGAGAACCAGTAAATCTACTGGGGAATGTCCTTCCCATCCCCGGATATAGACCTTTCCTACCTGGTGAGACCACCTTCACCTCGGTGCTGCGGCTGACTGCCTGACTCCCCTGGTAGGCGCTGCATGTGTAGGAGCCCTCATCCCTGGCCCGCAAGTTGTAAATGAGCAGCGTGCCATCTGGGGACTGGTGGACACGGTGGCCATCAGCCTGCACAGGTAGCCCGTTCCTGGAGGAGAGAGGACACTGGGAGAGCCATCGAGGGCCTCTGGAGGCCTGGGAGACAGAGGGAAGAGGTAATCAAAGGCCATTCCAGAGCCAACCATTCCCACCCCTTGAGAGCAAACAGGTGGAGGACAGGGAGAAATCAAGAATGACCAAGGTTTCTAGGTTGGGTTACTGGGTGATGATGGTGCCCCTCCAACCTTGGGAGATCCAAGGCTGGGGTGAATGGCGAGGTTGTTTTCTGCTATTTCAAATTTGGGGTGCCTGTGAGATAGCAGGAGGCCTCAGATTTGAAGTCTGGAGCTCAAGAGTCCAGACCCAGATAGTGTGTCAGCATCGCACTGATGCAGCGAAGTGCATGTCTATGAGGTGGTCCAAGTCACACGGGGAGAAACCAAGGACAGGCCCTGAGGCACAGCAGAAGACAGTGGTTCCTGGAGCCGAGGGAAGGGAGAATTTCAAGAAGGAGCATACGGCAAGCAGAACAACACTACAGGTCACGTAAAGACTGCAAGGTGTCCAGTGGAGTTAGGGAGAGAGGCAGTGACCTTGGCCAGGACAGTGTCCTGGAACAGGGGCTGATGTGCAGCCCCACTGCAGGCCCTGAGAAGTGAGCAGGGAGATGAACAGGCAGAGGCAACCAACATGGACAACTGTAAAGGGGACACTATGTCAGCATAGGGTCTGCAGGGACATAGAGGCTCAATGGAAGGTGGTTGTGAAGAGGGGAGTTCTATGCATGTTTGCTGCTGGAAAGATCCAGGAGAGGCCAACATGGAGAAGCAGGCCTGACAGGCTGATCAGGGGACGGCTGGACTGAGCCCACCAGTGGGGAAACCTCTAGCGGCTCCCACCGCCTTCCCTGGGCTCAAGGCCACACAAGACACAGATGCCCTCCGCAATCGCGTCACCTCTCCCAGCCAGTGCACAGGCCGGTTCCCATCCTGGTGTCCTCTCTCAAATGCCCACCTTTGGCACTTGCTGCTTCCTCTACCAAGAACATCCTTTGCCATCCTTAGCTATTAAGGTGCAGCCAAAGTCATTTCCTGGCCCTCTTCCTTGACACTCCTCTGTGCACAGACAGCAGTTGCAACAAAACACATCTGGAGCTCCTGGGACGCTGGGCCATCTGCCTGGGAGTACTCTGGGGCTCAGGTGACCCCAGGATCCCCAGAACCTAGCCTAGTCCTGGCACATTACAGGGAAGGAGGAGGCAAAAAATGTCTACTAAATGAATGGACAAATATAAAACCAATTGATCTAGGGTAAAAGACCACCAAAGTCCCCAAAGCTGTGTAGTCCAGTGGTTCACAGCTCCAGGAGAGATTTTGCCACCAGGGGACATTTGGCAGTGGGTCTGGAGCCATTCTTTATTGTCATGACTTTGGGGAGGGTGCCCCTGGCATCTAGTGGGTAGATGCCCTGGATGCTGCTAAACATCCTGCAAAGCACAGGACAGCCCTCAGCAACCAAAACTTACCAGCTCCAAACTGTCAGCGGTGCTGAGGTTAGGAAACCTTAGTGTAGCCCAACCAGCAGAGAGCCAGTGGCCCTACAGAGCTTTGCTCTGTAGGGATGAGGGTGCTGCAGCCCTCTCCCCTGGCACCAGGCCTGGAAGCCAGAATGGAAGCAGTGGTGACAGTGACATCCCTGGCAGAAAGGTGGACACCCACACCTGAGGTTGTGAAGGTCTGGGGACAGGGACAACTTGGAATAGAGCCTTTACCTGGACCACCTGATGTTCACACTTTCTCCTGCTACCACACACAATAGCCTGGCGGTATCACCCTCTGGCACTGTCACAGTAGGCAGCAGTCCTGAGATTGTCAGCTCCCCTGGGCACAAGGACAAGTCATTGTCAGCCACTATGAAGATCCTGCCCTACCCATGCCACCTGACCTCAAAGGCCACTCAGGACTGCCGCTTTACCCAGAACTCTGAGCTGGACCCATCGCTGGTCTTGGTCCTGCCCATTGAAAGCAACACAGGTGTAGAAGCCGCCATCTTCTACAGCCACTCGGCTAATGACCAGGGAGCCATCAGGCTGCAGCTGGTGTCTGGGGACCAAGTACAGCCAGTTGGCTCCAGCCCAAGGAGCCTCCCCTCTCCTCCAGCTCTGTCCCTCGAGCATGGGGTCAGGGAGGGAACACAAGGTCTTCTAGGTCCCTGGTGAGAGGCTAAGCATCCCCTAGTGTTTGGTGGGGTCTGACGGAAGGACTATTTGGCCTCAGACTTTACACCTGCAGCTGCTGGCGCTTTCAGTGGTGCGATCTCAGCTCACTGCAACCTCTGCCACCCGGGTTCAAGCAATTCTCCCTCAGCCTCCTGAGTAGCTGGGATTACAGGCATGTGCCACCACGCCTGGCTATTTTTGTATTTTTAGTAGAGATGGGGTTTCAGCATCTTGGACAGGCTGGTCTTGAACTCCTGACCTCGTGATCCACCCCCATCTCAGCCTCCCAAAGTGCTGGGATTACAGGCGTGAGCCACTGCGCCTGGCCGAAAATGTCTGGCTTTTAAGCTTAACTGTATAAACCATTTCAAGTTTTCTGATACAAAATTTCGGTTTGGGTTTCTAGTTTTTGCTATACTCATTTAGTGGGCTCAAATACTGGTTCTGCTGCTTATAAGCTGTGTGATGTTAAGCTTCTGTGTGTAAAATGGGGGAAAAACAGCACCTGCTCAATATGGCTTTTTTGCAGGTCACGTGATAGAGAACAAGCCTCATACTCAGTGCCTGCTCAGTAAAGGGTAGCCATTATGGTTATAGCTGGGAATGTGTTCTGACTCCATTTTCTTCTTCCGTCATCACCTCTGTTAGCTGGCCTCTTATTTCTGTCCACTAACCACATTCTGGAAAGGCCCAGAGACTCAAATGTTAGCCAACCCAAGGAGCCCTTTGCCCAGCTGCTCCATCTCTCGAGAGGCCCTGGAGTCCGGCTCAGGACTGGCCATGACAATGCCCTAGCAGCTCCCTTCCCTGGTGGCCTCCATAGGATAAGGTGGGGCTGGAGGCAGAATAGGAGGAAGGGGAGAGGAGTCAAATAAACCTGGGAGAAGAGACAGGCTGCCCATCTCTCTGCCACTCGATGGCTGGGGGCGGGAAGCCTTCGGCACGGCAGGTCATCCGGATCCGCTGGCCTGGACTGGCATCCACCACCCGGGGCTGGTTCTGGTCCAAACGCAGCCTGCCAAACAAGCAGCCCACAGCACAAGGGGCCCTTGCCGCTGCCCCCGCCTACTCCCATGGGCACCTCTGCACAAGCCTGGTGGCTTCTTCTCCCTCTCCAGCCAGATTCAGCTTCCTAACATCCCCTGCCTTGTTCTGGTTAGGAAATGGTCAATAACTACCTGGGGTGAAGTCTAAAGCTGCCTCCCCACCACTACCACTCCCTGCCCGTCCACCATAGCTGGCCAGACACACCCACCAGCCAGGATCCCCATCTGTCACCCCCCACTCTGCACATTTGCCACTAGGTCTTTGAGTTGGGCACCCCCTCCGGTCCTCCACACCCCCTCTGTAAACTGAACCATTCCTCAAGGCCAGCTCAAGATGCTCCCCAAAGAAGCCGGCTCAGGCCCTCTAGCTCTGTGTGCCCTTCCCTTCCTCAGTTCCTGAGTCCTGAGCCTGTGGAACTGCACCGTTCCCAGAAGCTTCCTCCTCAAGAGGCCCAGCTCTGGGAGCCCTGTTTTTCTAGGCCTGGCCTCCCAGAGCCCTGAGCAGGGGCTGGCAAGGCCTGGTCACAGCAGACGTTCCCCTCCTTATCCACTGAGACCCCCGGCCCTGGCCCTGGCGTGGGGGAGGGCAAGATGGCATTGCTGAGTTCTTACCTGTTTGCAGGCTGTGGGTGTGAAGAAGGGATGGCCCCCAGGGGCCCAGCAGCCCCCGCTTGGCCAAAGTCCTGAGCTGGGTCCCTGGGCTGAGGGAAGCGGCTCAGCTCAGCCTCAGACAGCACGGCCATGTCACCCCCTGTCATGAGGCCAGGAGAAACAAGGTGTGAGCTGTGAGGAAAAGGGAGTGGAAGGAAGAGCGGGCCATGAGACCAGCAGGGACTTACGGAGAAATGAGGGCCACAGGGTGGTCCCTGCCAGCAGGAGGAATTGACTCAGAGAGACACCCTGGGCCCCTCTAGCGTGAGGCAGCCCTCGGTCAGGCTCCCCATCCTGGCCTTCCCACTCGGGCCCCTGAGAACGCACTGGTGGATGGGGTGGGGACAGAGACCTATGATGCGAAGTTGGATCTTCTGGGAGTCACGGCCTGGCCGGGTGCTGCCACAGCTGTAGGTGCCCGCATCCTCTGCCTGCAGGGGGTGGATGATCAGGGAGCCGTCGGACTGCAGCCTGTGCCTGAGTGGGGTGGTGTGGGGGGACATGAGCTCTGGGCTCCCAAGGGCAACAGTGAGTCTTCCCTCAGCCTCGGTGCTCGTGCCAGAGGGGACCAGAGTCCACAGAGCACTCTCCCACCCCAAGTGAGGCTGGGGGAATATGCTTCAGGGGAGGCTATCACACACACCTGTCAGAGGAGGTGGAGGGAGCTGTCACGGGAACCTGTCAGAGGAGGTCGGGGGGGCTGTCACACACACCTGTCAGAGGAGGTCGGGGGGCCGTCACACACACCTGTCAGAGGGGGTAGGGGGGCCGTCACACACACCTGTCAGAGGGGGTAGGGGGGCCGTCACACACACCTGTCAAAGGAGGGGGTCTGTCACACCTATCAGAGGAGGTGGGGGGACTCTCACCCACCTGTCAGAGGAGATGGGCTGGCCATCTTTCTGCCAGGCAGCCTGGGATTCCGGGGCAGTGTCGTCTGAGCAGGAGAGCCACACCAACTGCCCCAGGGCTGCCTGCACCAACGAGGGCTTCATACCTGCCAAGCTAATCCTGGAGAGGTGGGAAGTAAGATCTGCTGACTGGCATGAGCGCCAGGACCAGAATCACCCTAAGCAGTGTGTTCCATGACAGACAGCTTGGGGCCTATCCTGTCACAGGCACTTTTGGGGCTAGAGGGTCCCTATGGGAGGCAGAGCCCCAGAAGCCCATGGATTCAGGAATCCACCCTCCCCAACCTGCCCCCGGCTCCCCCAAGCATTGCTGCCTCAACCTGTTCTTGTAGCAGCAACAAGGTAGGTGCAAAGCCCAAGGGGTGGGGAGAGGTCGGGAGGGACGGCACACACCAGGTTCATGTGGGGGCTAAACTACACGCTCAACCCATGTGGAACACAACGTTTTTAATTTTGTTTTTAACCTTCCCAAATCCTTCATTAATATGACCCAGTCCCGAGTCATCTTGACCAGAACCCACACCTGTGAGGTATACAGGGCAGAAGGTAATGCCACTATTTTACAGGTCAAGAAACTGAGGCTTGGAGAAGTTGGGTGACTTGCCAAAGGTCACGAAGCCAATAAACTTTTCCAGCCAGACAGGCCCTGGGGTATACTGGCGAGATCTGATGGAGAACCCCGGAGCCACCATCTGCACAGATGTCTATTAGACATCAGAGTAGTCTCAAGTCTCTGAAGCCCCAGCTTCTCCATCTGTAGAATGATGGCAACAAGGCCCACCAGGCAGGGCTCTCGGGAGAAGCAGAAGTTAGGGATGGGGAGGGAGGGCCGGCTGACTTCAGGGGTTTAGCTCCAACTGGCATGCTCCTTGTCTGGGCGTCCTAACCCCCTCACCTGGGGAAGGTGGGCCTCACCTGTAGGAGGAGCTGTGGAAGGGTGGCGCTGGTGATCCGGCATCTCCACCCAGTCCAGGGGCCCTGGACCCAAGCTCCTGCCCCCATGGCCATTCTCCAAAGGCCTGGGTGTGGGGGGCCTCCCCTGGCCCAGGCTGTTGGTCTTGCCGCCAGAGACCACCAGAAGGCCAGGGCTTTCTCTGCACCGCGGCCCCTGTCCTGTGCTGGCTGGGTTCCTGCTTGCCTGCAGGACTGCTGCCGCCACCATCCGTGTGGGTGCTCCTTCCAGAAGCCCCAGGCTGGGGACGACGGGGCCCATGGAGAGATCCCTGGCAGCTGCTCATGCACTCTTGCTCCGAGGCAAAGTTATTGGCATTGCCATGGCAGCCGCCATACCAGAAGCGGTTACATTGGCCCACAGAGGCAACGAAGTACCAGCGGGCAGCCCAGTCTGCGCAAGAGCCATGGGCACTGGGCAGCAGGCACCGCACGGGGTAGGCTGCGGGGCACGGGTGTGATATAAGTCACTGAGGTGCCCAGTACTAAAGCTGCACCCTCCATCCTCTCAGCCTCCGACTCAGGAAGCAGGCCCTTCCCCATTTATAAAGCGTGTCTACACCCCTGTCTGGGGGCCTGACCTGGCCCTGGGATCCAGGATGCTTCCACCAGAGTCTGTCCACTGTGCAGACCTGCCCCCGGCTGGTGCCACAGCAGCCTTCACCCACAGAGCTAGAGCCTCTGGGAGGTGAGGGCCAGGGCTCCCTGGGCCGGCTCCCTTGGACCTTTGGCCTTCCCTGCCACCAGACCACCTGGAGTCACATGCGAAGTGAGCCCAGAGGGTGACCCTGCCTGCTTAGCTTGTGACAGGGACACAGACCTGAGCCACCCAGGGCGTGTGAAGATGCCCAGCAAGGGCCTGCCCTTGTCCCCAGGATGCTGCACTGACTGGCCACTGAGCCCACCTCCAGCGCCCAGCCTGCCATTCCAGCAGCCCTCGTCAGCATAGCCTGACCCATCTCTCCACATTTAGACATGACCATGGGTGCCTCCTGCGAGCCCTGACCACAGCCCTAGCCCGGCTTTTGAGGTCCTCGTGATGGTTCCCAGCAGCTCTACTCATTCATCCAGGGCTGCAACCTCAAAGACCTCCCTGCCCCCTACCCTCCCTCCAGCACTCAGCTCCTGCTACTCCACCCACATTTCAGGCAGAGTCAGGGCACCCCTGCCCATCCCGGCACTAACTGCCCTGCACTAGCTCTGCCTCAGAAGGGGCTGACTCCCAAGCACGACACTGCCTCCCAGCCCCTTGGGATCCCCACCTCCCACCCTCCCCAGTTCCCAGAAGCAGCCAGAAGGCCACAGGTTCAAACTGCTGGATGCGAGAACACTCTGGCACTGCTCTCTGGCCTGGCACCTAGCAGGCAATCAACATTTGTGGTAGGAATGAATGAAAAACTGAGCTGGTAGGAAGGTCTTTGGTCCTGGGTGGGGGCTGGAGGCATGGTGGGAGCAGAGTCTACCTATCGAGAAGGAGGAGAGGGGGTGTCCACTCACCATGGCTGGGCTGGCCCACACAGCCTTCCCCAAGAGGACCGGCTGCAGTGGCCACGTTGTCATAGCAACAGCCAAACTGGGAGCCCCGGCACTCACTGGGCTCATTCTGCTGGGCGTGGGGCTGGTGGGTGTTGTGGACCTGGGGAGGAAACCCATGATTGGGAAGTGGGCAGTGGATATGGCCATTGTTGGGGACTCTGGGCTGCCACGGGGAGGATGGCAGGAAGGAGGGGCCAGAACCCCAGCCCAGGGGAGACCAGAGGCCAGGAGAATATTGGATGAAACCCCTGATCCACCCCAGGCCCATCTTTGAAGCCCGGTGCCCTCCAGAGGATGACCCAGGCCAGCAGGTTTGCAGGGACCTCCTTTCTCCGAGGCCAAAGCGGCAAAGATCCTGGGTCACAGTGACACTGAGCAGGCTCACGGGCTGGCCTCCTGCTCCCCTCCCCCAGGCCAGACACTTACTGTAGAAGCCACTGCCCTTGACCTGGGCCTGCCCCCGGTGCTGTCACCGCCGTACGACTTTGTGCAGCCAGCGTGATGGGGCCCCTCAGCGACAGATACCCTGTCAGGGCAGCACCCGTACCTAGGCAGACATCACACAGCCCCCCTCACTGCCCAGCCTGCCCCCACGCTCCCTGCATCCCAGGACCCAGGCTCAGAGGCTCCCCATGGTGGGGGCTGACAGGGTGGGGACCCGGGTGGAAGAGGATGTGTCCCCATGTGCAGGGCAGGCCATTTTGTGTGCCGCAATCTCTGCCTAAATCCACCGACTCTTAGCAGCTACCAGGGAGGGCAGCCGTAACACAATAAATGGTGGCTGTGCCCCTCATAACTGGCAGAGCCTCAGTTGCACAGCCCACAAAACCAAGAAGGGGGATGTTCATCCGAGCCTGACCAAATGTCAGTTCACAGCGGGGGTTACAAAACAGCAGCAGATGGGAGACAGGGCAGAAGAGGGGGTTCAAAGGAACCCACCATTTACTCCACACCCACCCACCAGGTGCCACCAGGCAAGGTGAAAGGAGGAAGGGTGCCCGGCGCCCTCTCTGTGCCAGGCATGCTGTGATGCACTTCACCCTCACAAGAACCCCATCATGATTGTCATCATTCCCATTTCTCAGAAGAGGAACCCAAAATCAGAGAGGTTAAGTCACGTGGCCCAAGTCACCCAGCACATAGCCGGTGAGTGTCTGAGCTGGGAACTGCCCTCAGGCTACTGGCCACAAAGTCTGGGCCCAGAAGCACCTGGTCTCTGAGACAGCACATTGGGGATGCGTTCAGGGCAGGCCATAGAAGGAGGAGGGGCAGAGGGAGGGCACCTGGCAGGAGTGGGATGACTCAGACCCAATCCATAAGGCGGGAGTGGCCGGGGCTGTTAGGAAGATTGTGAGGAGTTGGTTGGCCCTTGTCCAGCCTTTACCGTGGGTTCCCTGAGCCTGGTTAGATCTGAGACCTAGAATCGCACCCAGAGCCTTCTCGGAGTCTCAGGCTGTGTTTCCACACGCTGACACTCTGCAGCAAGGTGGGAGTTTGTGTCCCCACTTGGGACATCAAGAAACTCAGCCACAGGAAGCCAAGTCCCCAAGATCTCATGCTCAGGGCAGCCCAGGGAGGAAAGCTTGGGCATCCTATTCCTGAGCTCTGCACACCCACCCCAGCCCTCTTCTGATCAGAGATGTTGGCCCACCCACGGGGTCCCACCTTCCCTCTTTGACGGGGGAGGAGGAAGACCTGTCTCCAGCACCCACCTGCTCTGCTGACAGGGGGCCCCAGGGCAGCCTTGCCACTGAGGCCCGAGAGATGCCGTGTGGCCATCGGGGCAGCACCCGTGAGGACTGTGTCTGCAGTCGTGGGGCCCTGAGCCTGACCGCAGGGGTTGCTGGTATGGGGGCTGCTGCAGAGAGGGAGCGGGGCCCAGGGCTGACAGGTGGGTGCCTTGGTCGCCCCTGGGGTCACCTCGTTCTCCCCTGTGGTCACCCCTGGCTGAGGGGTGTTCCTGGGCTGCCCACCACTGGCCTCTGGAGTCTAGAAAGAAGAAGCAAAAGACACACAGTGCATCCACCTGGCTCCTCCCCTCCACCCCTGTCCATGTTGGACCCACCTTCCTCCGTCCCCTGGACCATTCTCTCCTCCACCATGGCTGCACCCAACTGTGACCCCCACACCCCCATGTACCATCCACTCAGACACAAAAACTACAGGGCTCTGAGTGGGGGATGGGACCAAGCTCTCACCTGAGGCAGGGGACTCCTGAGGGCCCAACGGCATCCAGGGGTTGCTGGCGGGGGTGTGCACATCCTGCATGCTGGGGACCTCTGCAGGGAGCCAGGAGGTCCATGTGGGACAGAGAGGGAGGAAGAGAGGATGGACCTGAGCTGTGGCCAGCCCTGCCCAGCACTGGCTTCTACCCCACTGCCCAGGCAGGGCCTGGGAACCCGAGACAGCCCAAAGGAAAAGGAGCATGACCCGGGATTTCAAAAAATGCCCAGCCACTCTTCAAAAGTCTCCAGTCACACAGAAAATGCTCATCTTTTTTGAGACAGGGTCTCTGTTGCCCAGGCTGAGGTGCAGTAGGCTGATCATGGCTCACTAAAGCCTCAACCTCCTGGGTTAAAGTGATCCTCCCACTTCAGCCCCCTGAGTAGCTGGGACTACTTTTTTTTTTTTTTTGGAGAGATAGGGTCTTTCTATATTGCCCAGGCTTGTCTCAAACTCCTGGGCTCAAGTGATCCTCCTGACTCAGCCTCCCAAAATGCTGGGATTATAGGTGTGAGCCACTGCACCTAGCATGAAAAATGCTAATCTTACATGTTCAGCAAAAAGTACCAGCTATAAAATGTGCATGTGTTATGATCCCAGCCACATAAAACAAAAAACAGAACATACTTTTTTAAAAAATTGGATTGATGAAAGGCAAACAATCCAATTAAAAAGTGGGTAAAGAACTTAACGCATTTCTCCAAAGATGATATGCAAATGGCCAACAAACACGTAAAAAGATACTCAACTTCATTAGTCACCAGTGAAATGCAAATCAAAACCACAATGAGGTCCTGCTTCCCACCCACTAGGATGTCTATAATCAAAGAGATTGAAATAGTGCGCTAAATACCACCAACCTGTACACTTTAAAAGGGTTAACTGAATGTTATGTAAATTTCACCTCCATAAAAAAATTCCATATTTAAAAAAATTGGATGAATAGACAAAGGGATAGAAAGAGACTAGATAATGAGCGAAGCACAGGCTCCCACCCGCAATCCCAGCACTTTGGGAGGCCGAGGCAGGTGGATCACTTGAGGTCAGGAGTTTCGAGACCAGCCTGGCCAACATGGTGAAACCCCATCTCTACTGAAAATACAAAAATTAGCTGGGCGCAGTAGCACACACCTGTAATCCCAGCTACTCGGGACGCTGAGGCAGGAGAATCGCTTGAACCTGGGAGGCAGAGGTTGCAGTGAGCCGAGATCGCACCACTGCACTCCAACCTGGGCGACAGAGCAAGACTAGGTCTCAAAAAAAAAAAAAAAGAAGAAGAAGAAAGAGACTAGATAATGAAAACACAAATATAGCCAAATACTAGTTGTGGGATTGAGATAGTGTGTACATGGCTGCTCGCTATGCGTTTCTTTCAACTTTTTGGCATGTTTAAAGTTTCTATCATATTGTTCAACTTGTAAATTTACAAAAAATCACTGTGCCATTAGGATGGGTGGTTTTTATGGTATATGGATTTATTTAAACAACATCCCTAAAATTTTCAAAAACATTTTTCGTCACAAAATATTGTTGGAAAATGCAAATGGATAAGTAGATAAAATTAGGACAATAAGAATTTTTTTTAATGCTACATAAGAGAAAACCTGTAGGACCCCCCCTGAAATCATGCCCATAGTGAAAGCTGCTCTCAGTGCTTGGGAGGCAGGGTGCCCTTCCCTTCTATTTGTGTGCTTCAAATTTTCCAAAATAAGCATATTACTGTATAATGGAAGAAAGTTATAAAGAATAAAATAAGTGGGCCAGGCACAGTGGCTCACACCTGTAATCCCAGCACTTTGAGAGGCTAAGGTGAGAGGATTGCCTGAGCCCAGGAGATGAAGACCGGCCTGGACAACATAACAAGAGCCCATCTCAACAAAAAATCAAAAAATTAGCTGGGCATGGTGGCCTGCACCTGTGATCTCAGCTACACAGGAGGCTGATGTGGGAGGAGCCCTTGAGCCCAGAAGGTGGAGGCTGCAGTGAGCTGTAATTGTACCATTGCACTGCAGCCTGGGCAACAAAGACCCTGTCTCAAAATAATAATAAAGTAAATTAATATTCCATTCCCACATGGACTCCATCTTGCCAATCCCTAGAAATATTTATTTATTTTATTTTATTTTATTTTTTAATCTTTTTATTTTTGAGATAGAATCTTGCTCTGTCACCCAGGCTGGAGTACAGGGGTGTGATCTCAGCTCACTGCAACCTCCACCTCCCAGGTTCAAGTGATTCTCCTGCTTCAGCCTCCTGAGTAGCTGGGATTACAGGCACAGGCCACCGCACCCAGCTAACATTTGTATTTTTAGTAGAGAAGGGGTTTTGCCATGTTGGTCCTGAACTCCTGAGCTCAAGTGATCTGCCTGCCTCGGCCTCCCAAAGTGCTGGGATTACAGGCGTGAGCAGTTGCATCCAGCCCCCAGGAATATTTAAAACAATAATTTGGGGTTGGAAGACTCCAACAGATATGTGGTAAAATCTATTTCTTTTTTTTTTTTTTTTTTTTTTTTTTTTTTTGAGACAGAGTCTCACTCTTGTTGCTCAGGCTGGAGTTCAATGGCGTGATCTCCGCTCACTGCAACCTCGGCCTTCCAGGTTCAAGCAATTCTCCTGCCTCAGCCTCCCAAGTAACTGAGATTACAGGCACCTGCCACAACGCCCAGCTAATTTTTTGTATTTTTAGTAGAGACGGGATTTCACGTTGGCCAGGCGGGTCTCGAACTCCTGGTTTCAAGTGGTCCTCCCACCTCAGCCTCCCAAAGTGCTGGGATTACAGACTGGGATTAATCCTCACCTGGCCCTTTTTCTTCCTTTCTATGTGGGTCCTGCTAGTCCCTGGGACAGGCTTAAGATCACCTCTTTTAGAAGCCAACAAGGCCCTGGGGAACAGACTGGCTCCACGGAGAGCTGGACCCCTGGGAGTCCAAGGCTCTCCTGCTGGTGAGCCCCAAAGACCAGGCCCCAGCTGAGGCACCAGGGGCCCTCCGGATGGCCGAGCTCCTCCACAAGGCCCCACCACCACCCCTTCCACCCTCTGCTTAGCTAGCAAGCACCCCATGCGGTCAGGCGTTGTGCTGCACGACCACCACGGTCTGGAAAGTCGCTCTTTTTAACCCCACTGTGCAGATGGGCCAACTGAGAATCAGAGAGGTGGGGCACTTGCCCAAGGCCACACAACTGGTCAGCAACGGAGTGGATCGGAACCCAAGCCTGCTGTTGACTCTGAGGCCACTGGTTCTTAGCCACACCTGTCACATGTCTCATAGAAATTCTGCCTTCCTTCATCTCAAGGTCCCTACAGCTCATAGAGCCCCCATCACAAGTGAGTCAAGGCCAAACATGCCTCCCTGCAGTATTGGGAGGCTACCCACCCACCCCCATCCCCAGCTCACCACAACCCACACCCTTCCTCAATGTGGCATCCTCACACCACACAAACACTGGCCTCAGTGCCCTTTCTCCAGCAGGCCCTCATGCCTGTGAGGCTCCTTTCACAGTGGGATGGGGATGAAGGGAAGAAGACAGAGGCAGAAGTGGCATGTGGAGACACTCCTTCCTGGACTGCCTCCTTCCCTCAGCACACAGTCAGTCACTCAGTCATTCAACAGACATTCACTGAGTACCTAACTGTGTCAGGTAAGTTCTATGGGGGTATAAAGAGGAATATGGAAGTTGGGGACCCGGTCCTCAAGAAGCTTATAGTGGGTAGGTCTGACAAGCCGTGTACAACCACAGCAGCGCAAGGAAATGAATCTAAGGGTCCCACAGAAATGACAGCATGCTATGGGGGCCGGAGGGGCAGGGGCATGCTACTGCTGAGTGGAGGAAAGCAGGGCTGCCTGGTGGGCTGCACACCAGGTGGGCCTTAGAGATGGCAAAGGGTTCACCGGGGGGAGACATGGGAGAAGTGGGGTCCAGAGGGATGACACAGAGCGGGCAGAGGCCCCGAGGCAGGACATGCTTGCTGGGTTTGTAGCGAGTGGGAGAGAGGTCAGGCCGGACTCCTCCCTGCCCTCCTGTCCTTACCCTGGGGGAGATGACAGGGCTGCGTGTTACAAGGCTCCACATCCACAGGCTTGGAGTGCTGCAGGCTCCCACAGTGGCTGGGCGGCCCAATGGCACAGATGACCTGTCGCCTCCGAGTGCCCGAGCTGCAGCTCTTGGAGCACTGAGGCCCACGGGTGGGAGAGAGAGAGACGCTGAGGGTGAGGCTGGGGGCGGGGACCCACATGGAGAGAGGCAGGGGAAGGTGCCCAGTGGCGCGTGTCAGGTCCAAGGACGGCGCTCGGGTGCAGCCACCTGCCAGAGACCAGGGTCAGGCAGCAGGTGTGGGGGTGGAGAGCACTCACTAGACCCCAGGTGCCGACATGCCAGGCCTGGTCACTGAGGAGGGGGCAGTCCTCATGCACACAGGGCTCAGTCAGAGGGGGCCGGTCTTCCAAGGAGCACGCTGCGGTATGGAGCAAAGAACCCCTTTCACCCCGGCAAGTAACGCTCCGCTTCCGGATGCCAGTGCCACAGCTGACAGAACACTGCAAGGACAAGGCTGTCAGCAGAGGCTCGGCCTTGCCCCGAGGAGCCACACCAGTTCGGACAGCTAGCGGCCCACCAGCCTGGCGTGGAGGCAGATAGCACCGAACTGCCCATGTCCTTCCCAGGCCCAGAGAGGCTGAGTCAGTCCCCTGAGGTCACACAGCCTGAACCATGGCTACTGACAACAGACTGAGGTTGTCACCCATTTGTATTTTCCACCCATTTGCAACTTGAATATACGTAGGTGCTAGAAGCAATGACTGACAGCCTAGACACTTCCAGCTCCTCCCTTGCCCCCAAACAACACACCCAGCTTCTTCCTGCCCAGGCGTTTCCCGCCCTGCCCTGGGATCCTGGAGAAAAAGGAAGAGCCCTGGACCAGTCATCCAGACACTTGCTTCTGGTCCCAGCCTTGGCCACAGCTTCCAAGATGACCTGACCGGTTACTTTACCTCCCAGGACCTCGGTTTCCACAGCAGAGAACAAGACCCCAGCCCTTCCCTGCTGCTACCCAGGTCCAGCACCAGCCCCATGCGGGCCAGGGGCCTGACCTCTCCCCAGGGCTCCGGGCTCCAGGCTGCGCAGCGCTGCAGGTTGCAGGCCTGAATGGCAGGGGGCTTCCCAGGCAGCCCGGCACACTCAGCCTCCTCCACGGCCTCCTGGATGCCGGCCCCGTCAGACGAGATGCAGTACACGGAGCGGGACTGGGAGCCTCCTCCACAGGAGGCCGAGCAGGGTGCCCATGGCCCTGCCTTCCAGCTGGCAGGAGGGGGAATCAGGTAAGGCTGGCCCAGGAGCATGGGCAGAAACCCAGCCCTGAGGGTTTCTGCCCTCACTCACACAGGTGGCCTGAGGACCCCCACCCCAGCCCATCCTCTGAGCCTCCAGCCTGAACAAAGGCTACGACCCAGGCGCTCCTTAGCATCCCCACCACCGGGCCTGGCTTTCTGAGCGCTCCCCACAACTCGGGGCCCTGCGCCTCCCCGTTGGCTTTCCTGTCCTCAACCCTATCCCCCTTTCTCCTTCCCACCAGGTCCCTGTCTCCCAGTCAGACTCCATTCCTCTCGGTCTGACCTTAGTCAAGGGGCAGCTCCTGGAGAGGCTGTACTCACCCATGCGTGGAGCGGCTCTGCCAGGCCCCGGGTGCAAGGACCCAGAGGAAAGAGCAGCCCTGTGGCCCCATGCAAAGCCAAGCCCGCCACCATCCCAGGAGGCCCGCTGCCACCAAGGCCAAGCGGTGACGGGGTGGCACCAGCCCTGCGGGGAGCCTGTGACCTGCAGGTTACCTGTTCCCACACACTCGCTGGGCCCCAGCAAGGCGCCACGCTCCAGGCCGGTGCAGGTAAGAGGTCCTTTGTGCACGAACAAAGGCATGGCCGATGCCAACAGGCCCTTTGGCCTGACCCCTGGCCCACCCCTTGGCATCTGCCAAGCCAAACCCTCTGCTGGCTCAGACAGACAGGGACCTCTGGAACCTTCTCCAACCCTCCTGCCACCAAGCCTGGGTGTTCTGAGTACTTCGTGGTCACAGGAGAGCAGAGAGACCAGCCCCGGGCTCAGGCCTATTCTCTGCCTCCCCCAGGAATAGCTGCCACCTCTCCCACACCCCAGCCACAGTGTAGGGGGCCCTGGACCCCCACCTCTTTGTTCTACACCTAAAGTAGCTTGGAGGCCCTGTTCCCTTCCCACCCAAGTTCTTGGGCCTCATCATGGGTAGAGGGGCTGGCAAGGTCTCACCGCTTGGTCTCCGGGCAAGGGTGAAGATTGCAGGAACGCCGGTCAGCTGGCCGTGGCTGGCGCTGGCACATGTGGTCGGGGTAGGCCTCATGGTCGATGGTGCAGAACACCAGGCGGGACTGGTGACCTGCGCAGAGGCCCAGCCATGGCGGGCAGACGCCAGTCAGCATTCACCAAGCGCGTTCCCCGGGCCAGGCGCCATCCTGCACTCACCCCACAGGTCATCCCCATTCAGTCATCCCCCCCGAGGCAGGTGCCACCACATCTCCAATTGGCAGATGAGGAAACTGAGGCTCTGAGGGTTTTTGCTGTGAGTGAGAGAGCCCTACTCTGGCACCTGATCACTGACCCCAGGCCCAGCCTCCGGTCCTGAGGGAGTCTGTCTCCTATGAGATGCCGCTGACTCTGGGAAGCCCCCTCTGGTTCTATTCGCTTAGGCTGGGGTCCTTCATGGAGTCCCCCAGATCCCTGGGTTTTCCTCAAAGCGACCCCCATAACACGGAGATTTCCCGCCTACTTGTCCATCTCCCCAGTAGGGACTGCCTTGAGGAGAGGGCTGTGACTTGCCCACCTGTGGCCGTGGGATCCAGCCCACAGGGCCCACGCCCTCCCCTGGGCCATCCACGCCCGCACCTCCACCACACTCCGCGCTGCAGTCACTCCATGAGCCGTGGCTCCAGCTGAAGCCGGGGCCGGGGCCGGGGCCGGGGCGGCGCAGGGGCAGGTGGTACTCATAGTGCACACCGGGGTTGGGCTCCTGGCTGATGAGCTGTCACGGGAGAGTCCTTGTTGGGGTCTGCTGCTGGGGAGCACTCCCACACCCTCCGCAGCCCCACAGCCCCCTGCCAGCCTCAGGCCCAGAGCCACTCAACCCCCCATGTACAGAGCTTGGCAGCCTCTTGGGAACCACGAGCTGCCCACTCGCCCTCTCTCCCCACACCCTCACTTACCTCGATGACCAGGGGCTCTGAGGTGGGGCCCCGGGCATGGAGCCGCTCAGGGGCCAGGTCCCCCTCAGCACCCCGCTCATAATGCAGGATGGTGCTGGCTGCTGGCAGGGCCCGGGCCGCCTCGATGGTCCAGTGCCCATTGAGGTAGTATTCCCCACGAACATTCTTCACAGCTGCGCAGAGGAGACTGCCTCAGTCAGCCAGAGGGGGCAGTGCCGCACCTCCCCCTGCAGCCCCAGACCTGCCTAGGACATAACCCTAGGCTCTCACCCAGGAAGTTCCTGCTGGCAGCAGCCTCCTCGATGAGGATGCTGGTGGCACCCACGGGAACTATGAGGATCTGGTTGTAGCCTGGGGGCAGAGACGCAGGTGCTGGGGGTGCTGGGCTATCCCTCTCCCGGCACCACTCAAACAGGACTCCAAGTGCCACGCAGCACAGAGTGGGGGCAGGGAGGGTACACAAGAGCCAGACAGGGCCGAGCTGCTGGGAAAGGCAACCCTGGCAGAAGAGGCCGCAGTACAAAAGCCAGGGTGGCGGGAAGGCTCAGGGCACCCGGAGCACACTGGGAGTGGGAAGGGATGGGGAGGGCATCCAGGCGGTGGCAGCAGGAGATGGGACTGCACGAGCGGGCACGGGTCCTAACCAAAGGCCACAGGGGGCCTTTCAGATGTGACCTGATATGATCAGAGCCTTCCAGTGCCATGAGGGCCACTTGGCCTGGAGTCTAGGCCAGAGCAGGGACAGGCAAGGAACGGACAGGCAAGGAAGGGGGCAGGCAACAGCCCCTTGTCGGAACCACCCCCACCTCGGCTGAGGTCATTAGCGTCAAAGGTGCCTGCGACGGGGTAGCAGGTCGTGCCGTCACCCCCACACCGCAGACACTTGTCCTCCTGCTTGGACGAGTCCAGCTCGTGATCACAGCCGACAACCTGTGGGCAGAGATGCGGGAGGCAGGGGAGACGGCATCATGGCCACATCAGGCCTTGGGCCCTGTCGCATCCTAACCCCAGTACCCACGCAGCCCAGGGAGGATAGGGTGGTCAGGAGTGATTCAGCCACCAGCCAGGGGACTGGCCTGTGGCTGACAATCCACTTCTCTGTCTGCTCAGCTCCCATCTCCCCTTCTGGTAATAACGCCGTTTTCCTTGAGGGGCCACGTCTCTCCTGCAGAGTTTGAATGGAGCTCCCCAAATGTGGGTTTGGGAGGTTGGACTGGTTCAGGGTAAGTCCCAAACCAAGGTGAATCAGAGACAACCCCCGGTGGCTAGAACTCCTGGGAATGAGGCCCCCTTTCCCTGGGAATTCCCTTTCCAGGGAGCAGAAGGTCGGAGCAGCTGGCGGCCACCTCCACACCTCCAGGGAAGAATGGGCCGGATCCTGATGCTGGACCCAAGGAGAGGAAAGCAGAGTGGCACCTCATTCATGCACCTGCGGCTGTCCCTGCTGTTTGTTTTTCTGAAGTTGGTTTTAGCCGGATTTCTGCCACCCAGAGGGTTTCTCTTATTGTAGGGCTAGCGTTCTCCAAGGATGAAGGTGAGGGGCCATAGGGCATCTGTGATGCCTGCAAGGTACCCTAGGAGCTGGGCTTGGTGTCCTGGTAACTTGAGAAGACACCAAGCTCATGGCAGCTACCTGGGCCTATGGGTGATGGACAGGGAAACACCCGCACTGAGCCCCCAGGCAGCCCGGAGGCACGGAGGGGCTGGGGCACCACTCACCCGGCAGCTGCCATCCACACAGACATCCCTCTTGCCAGGCTCGCAGGGCGTCCCATCAACCACAGCCTCCCTGTGCTTGTAGTAGAAGTTCTCCCCCTTGGGAATGCAGTTCAGTTCACACTTGTTTGGGGCTGGGGTGGGCAGGAAGGCAAGACTGAGATCCTGAGGTTGATGATGCCCCTCCCCAAGGCCCAAGGCTTACCCTAGCAACAGGAAAGCATGGGTCAGAAAGCCCTGCAGCAGGCCCCGCAGAGCACAGATCCCCGCCCCATCCCCAGGAGAAGGGACCGTCTCCATGAATCTGTTGCACCTCTAAGGATCAAGTCGAAGAAAAATCCCAGAATCAGGAAAAAGTGAAACACTTAAAGAAGTCTACCTCAGCATTATTTACCACAGCTGAGGTGGTTACAACAGGCTACTTTTTTTTTTTTTTTTTTTTGAGGTGGAGTCTCGCTCGTTGCCCAGGCTGGAGTGCAGTGGCACGATCTCGACTCACTGCAACCTCCGCCTCCCTAGTTTAAGCAATTCTCCTGCCTCAGCCCCCCTAGTAGCCGGGACTACAGGCACGCACCACCACACCCGGCTAAGTTTTGTACTTTTAGTAGAGATGGGGTTTCACCACATTGGGCAGGCTGGTCTCGAACTCCTGACTTCAGGTGATCCACCTGCCTCAGCCTCCCAAAGTGCTGGGATTACAGGTGTAAACCACTGTGCATGGCCATAACAGGCTACTCTTTAAATAAATTATCAATGGAATATTACACAGGCTGACTATGCAGTTACAAATGATGACTGTGAAGACTATATGGTGTGGGAAGATGCTTAAAACACAGAATGCAAAATGGTGATTACTATGCAATAATTACAAATACGTAAGCATATATGGAGAGAATAATGTGAAAGGGGCTAAAATGAAATGCTCACAGTGATCTTGTGAAAGGGGCAGGATGAGGATAACTTTTTTCTGGTTTTAATGTTTTTCAGATGGGATCTCACTCTGTCTCCCAGGCTGGAATGCAGAGGCATGATCAAAGCTCACAGCAGCCTCTACCTCCGAGAATCAAGTGGTCCTCCACCTCAGTCTCTCGAATAGTTGGGACTATAGGCACATGCCATCATACCCAGCTAATTTTTTTATTTTTTGTAGAGACAGGGTCTCACTACGATACCCAGGCTGGTTTCAAACTCCTGGGCTCAAATGATCCTCCTGCCTCAGCCTTCCAAAGCACCAGGATTACAAGCAGGAGCCACTGTACCTGGCCTGGTTTAAATTTTTTTTTTCTTTTGGAGACAAGATCTCACTCTGTCGTCCGGGCTGGAGTGCAGTGGTGCAATCTTGACTCACTGCAGCCTCAACTTCCTGGGCTCAAGTGATCCTCCCACCTCAGCTTCTCGAATAGCTGGGACTACATGGGTGTGCAACCAGGCCTAGCTAATCTTTGTATGCCTGGCTAATCTTCGTATTTTTGGTAGAGATGGGGTTTCACCACATTGGCCAGGCTTGTCTCAAATTCCTGGACTCAAGTGATCCTCCTGCCTTGTGCTGGGATTACGGGCATGAGCCACTGTACCCTACCTTAATTTTTATATTTATCTAAATATATACACATTTTAAAACAACCCAGAAGTACAAACAGGATTATAATCATCTCCATACCATGGAAGGTATCCCTCTACTCTCTTTTTAGACTTTCCTCTGTGTTCCAATTTTTCTACCATGTGACTATACTCAAATTATTTTTGACATGTGTCCACTTCAGGATCCAGGGGGAATTCTGAAAGCTAGAGTCCCACTGGGCCACGCCCACAGCCACAATCCCCACAACACACACACACACACACACACACAGGATATGAGACTCCCACTGGGCCATGCCCACAGCCACGATCCCCACAACACACACACACACACACACACAGAGGATATGAGACTCCCACTGGGCCACACCCACAGCCACGATCCCAAAACACACACACACACACACAAACACACACACACACACACAGAGGATATGAGACTCCCAGTGGGCCATGCCCACAGCCACGGTCCCCACAACACACACACACACACACACACACACGGAGGATATGAGACTCCCACTGGGCCACGCCCACTGCCACGATCGGCACAACACACACACACACACGCACAGAGGACATGAGACTCCCACTGCGCCATGCCCACAGCCACGATCCCCACAACACACACACACATACACAGGATATGAGACTCCCACTGGGGCATGCCCAACTGCCTCGATCCTCACAATACACACACACACAGAGGATATGAGACTCCCACTGGGCCACGCCCACTGCCATGATCCGCACAACACACACACACATACACACACACACACACACACACACACACACACACAGGATATGAGACTCCCACTGGGCCACGCCACAGCCACAATCCCCACAACACACACACACACACACACACACACACACAAAGGATATGAGACTCCCACTGGGCCACGCCCACAGCCACAATCCCCACCCCACACACACACACACACACACACACACACACACAGAATATGAGACTCCCAGTGGGCCACGCCCACAGCCACGATCCCCACCACACACACACACACACACACACACACACACACACACAGAGAATATGAGACTCCCAGTGGGCCACGCCCACAGCCACGATCCCCACCACACACACACACACAGAGGATATAAGTGCTCATTGATCTGGAATCTAGAGTACCACAGGGTCTCCAGAGGTCATTTGCCGCAAGCCGGGAAAACGAACACTCAGAAGACTTGTCTTGAGGAATCTTCTGATTCATCTAAAATGCTTAATGACATACATGTTGGTGCTTACCTGGGTGTTTTTTCCCTGAACTGTATTTCTCTAAAAATTAATGACTTATACCCTCCTCAGAGGTACACAGACCATCTCCTCTGGCCCCCAGATCCTTGATAAATGAAGTCTCGGTGTACCAAGCCCCTTCCAGCCCCTCCTGCAGGATGACCGGGGGGCACCATTGCTACCGCTCCCGGGGCTCCCCATCTCCGTCTCTGTGCGACAGGAGGAATGCTTCCCATAGCAGACTGAGCAAAAACAGGGCTCCAAATGGTATAGACACACCATAGCTTCGTTTGAAAATATACATACATAAGGGGAGAAAGGATGGAAAGACCTCAAAATGGCTGCCATGGTGTTGCCACGGGCATGTGCTGGGAGGAGCGGGGGTACTGGTGATTGATTCATTATGGGTTGATCGATGGGGTATTTGACAAATGCTGGCTCTGGCAGCACATATACTAAAATTGGAACGATACAGAGATTAGCACAGCCCCTGCCCCCTTAGCTGGTATGGCATGCAAATTCATGAAGCATTCCATATTTACTTTAAAAATTATTTGGGAGGCTGAGGTGGAAGGATTGATTGAGCTTGGGAGGTAGACGCTGCCCAGCTGACATGACACTGCTGCACTCAAGCCTGGGCAAGATCCTGTCTCAAAAAAAAAAAAGAAAGAAAGAAAAGAAAGAAAAAGGAAAAGAAAAAAAGGAAAGGAAACGAAGAGAGAAAAAAAGAGCAAGCGAGAGAGAACGAGAAAGAAAAGAAAAAAAAAAGAAAAGAGGTAAAGAAAAAGAGAGACCTCTTGCTCTCTCTCGAGGGACCTCTGCAGACCCTCTCCTCCCCAAAGGTGGGTCCTGTGGTCTAGAAGATTTCCTGTACATTGCGAGCCACCGCGCCCACCCAAAAAAAAAAAAAAATTGGTCGGGTACAGTGGCTCACGCCTGCAATCCCAGCACTCTGGGAGGTCGCTGCGGGCGGATCCCTTGAGCCCAGGAGTTCAAGACCAGCCTGGGCAACACAGTGAGACTGTCTCTAATATATATATATATATATATATATGACAACGCCTCTATAATACAGCAATAGGAACTGTGGCATCAACGTAGGTATACAAGAGGCCCCGAGAGAGCGAGTCCCGGCCGCGCTCACCGCCGTAGTAGGGCAGCCACCGATACCGCCGCCCCTGGAACTCCGCTCCGTCGAACTCCGCGCACTGCTCGGCCCGGAAGTCCCGGGCGCCGTCGGGGCAGCTCTGCGGGGCGGAGAGGAAGTCGGGATCCACGAGGCGGAGTCCGAGGTACGCCCACCTCCCGCCCCGCCCGAGCCCAGGGAGCCCAGGAGTCTCCCTTGCCTGCCCCGTCGGAGCCGCCGGAGGTGGAGTCCGCCCCCCGGACCCCCGAACTCCTGTGCGTGCCCCTCCATGGTGCTCTAGGCTGTGGAGGGCAAGGCCAGTCCCCGGGGGCAGGGTGAGGAAGGGGGCCCCACGCAGCCCTGCTATGGATTGGCGGGAGGACCCCAGGCTGGGCCAACCCAGCAGCCCCCGGCCAGGAGTGGGCATCCCAATGGGGAAATCGGCCAGGAGGGGCTGGGGAAGCTGGTGCCTTCGTCCGCGCCCCGTGAGCTTTACCTCCGTGCGACAAGAGCGGTGGCTCCGGGCGGGGCCCACGCAGCTGGAGCCTCCATCTCTCCTGCGGGACCAGAGCATCGGGAAGACCTGACCGAGACCCAACGTCCCCGACCCCGTTCTGGGGCTCTCTGCAGGCCCCAACTTCTGCGGGACTCTCCAGTGGGAGCAGCAAGGTGAGAGGGTGTCCCCCGACCCTACCCCGTAAATCCCCCAGGTGGGAGTGAGTGACCCATGTTGGTACTCCAGAGAAGCGGGACTCAGAGCCCTACCCACCCTGTAGTTTGGATTTAAGGCGGGACCACTCCACTGCATCTTAGGCAGATTCCCAGAGAAGACCCGAGGTGCATGAGATATAATACCCACCCGCCTGGCACAGCCATCCTGCGATCTAAGCAGGACATCAGTATAAGGCTCTTAGGATCATTCCTGGTCTCTCATTCCTCCTCACATAGGGTTCTCAGGAGCGACCCCTATACAAACCGGGACAGAGGCACCTCACTACCCCTTCTGTGCCCCACCTTCTCCACTGACCCTGCCGGAGTGCAGCGCACACAGCAAGCACTTAATAAATCGCTTGAAGTGGGGAACATCTGTACTCGGTAAAGAAACCACAGGAATTGGGAACTGCCGGTTGAAGAGTATTTACCAGTTCCAGCAAAATTGACTGCACCTGCCATAGGGCAGGCAGGTGCAGCATCAGGAGCTGGAGACAAGGGGCAACAGGCAGCACGCATGCTCCAGCTCAGAGTGGAAGGCCCTGGAAAATGGTTTGATTTCCTGCGCTGAACTGATGCTGCTTCCAGAATGAATCTGCTCCTTGGTGGGTTCTGCTGATGTGGCCAGTGCTAGCCTAGGCCACAACCACCTAGCCCACCACCCAGAAGGCAGCATCCCCTGCTCCTGCTTTAACAAGCTGGCCCATTTTCATCTCTCCTACCTCTGGGAGTAGCAGGGGCGCTCCCGGAAGCTGACACCCCCTCCACAGGTCCGGCTGCAGGGGCTCCACTGGCCCCAGGGTCCCCAGGTGTCACTCTGCCGCCTCACCTTGGGAGCCTGCAGAAGACAGGACCATGCATCAGCATTACCCACTCAAAGCCTGAGCCCAGAGGCCCCTCCAAAGATGCTCTGCCTAAAACCCTCCCCCACCCATCAAGGAGTCTGGGATTCTCCCTTCCAGGGACCGCCTTTAGGACTCAGCAACACTGCCGGGCACCCCAAAACATATTCCTTTTCAGAATTAGCCTGCTTTCCTCATAAGGAGCTGAGAGCCAGGCCTGGAGGGCGGGAGCAGGAGCAGCTGGGAAGAGTTTGGAGTTTCAGGGGCCACTGGAGGGAGGGACCCTACAGCCAGGGGCAGTTTGAGGGTCCAGGCATTTGTAGGTTAACCGTGATGTAGGGGAGGGGGCCCTAAAAGAAAATAAAGGGAAGCAACATGGGGGGATCCTGCTAATCTGGCCGAGGCTCCCAGGAGTACCCCAATATTCATCCCCTCCTTCTCCCATTGTGAGAGAACGCTTGAAAACTTGACTCAGCTGGGTACCTGGCTGCCCAAAATTTTAAAAAAAAATACATTTCCTAGACTTCCTGCAGCTAACTGTGGCTACATCACTTAGTTCTCATCAGTGAGATGTAAATACAAGTGTTGGGCAGTTGCCACAAATAATCTCCTTAAGAGAGAGCCTGCATGAGCCTCTGTCCTTTTCTCCTTCCTCCTGTACTCTTTCAGGCTGTCTGGGAAACAGATGTGATGGCTGGAGTTGGAGCAGCCTTTTAGACTGTGAGGTAACTTGGAAATAGAGGCTTCAAACAGTGAAGCAAAGATAGAGAGACTCTAGAGCCTGGAGGATTTTGTGCTACAGAATAGCCCCAGACTTCTGACCCCTGGGTGTTTATATGAGAGAGGAATCATGTCTGTCTTATTGAAGAACTGTTATTTGGGACTCTACACAGGATTATAATCCTAACAGGTACACTTTCCCACCAGAAAGATTGGACCCCTTGCAGCTGGCGTCAGGAATCCACATGCCACACACACATTATCTCATTTCATCCTCACAACAACCCGACAGACCCCATTGCATGAATAAGAAAAGTGAGGCAGAGAGAGGAAACCACAGGGGAAGAAGTGGGCACAGTAGCCGGCCAGCCTCACTGCAGGCCTCTGCTCCCCTGCCGAGGCTGTGCCCCCACCCACCTGGGGGAATCAAATGAGACACTAGATGATTCCCTACAGGGTTGGACAGGGATTAGATGTAACTTCACGATTTTGCCAGGAGGCATATGGTGTACATGCAAACATTTGCTGGAAGGGGACTTTCTTTTAGGGTATCACCACTTAAGACTCTCAAGGAAAAATACCATTCCCACTTTTCAGAGAAAGAGCTCAATGGTCACATAGAAAAGCAGCTGGGCATGGTGGCTCGTGTCTGTAATCCCAGCACTTTGAGAGGCCAAGGCAGGCAGATCACCTGAGGTCAGGAGTTCGAGACCAGCCTACCCAACATGGCGAAACCCCGTCTCTACTAAAACTACAAAAAATTAGCCAGGCGTGGCAGCAGGTGCCTGTAATCCCAGCTACTCGGGAGGCTGAGGCAGGAGAATTGCTTGAACCCGGGAGGCGGAGGTTGCAGTGAGCCGAGATTGCATCACTGCACTCCAGCCTGGGCGACAGAGTGAGACTCCATCTCAAAAAAAGAAAAGAAAAGCAGGCTCTTGCTTTCATGGTGATCCCTGAGCAGCTTCGCTGAATCTCAGGTGAGGAAGGACGTTTACTCATCTCTAACATCCCTGGTGCCAAACATCTAGTTATCCTTATCTTATAACAAAACCCAGAACACTGAAGCAGAACAAACCATGCACAAACCACGCTAAGCCTGCCGAACCACACACAACCAAGAAGGAAGGGCTTGCCAGATGAAAGGTCTTAGCTTTCACTTTGTAAAATATCTACTCCTTCAAGTCTAACTTGGACAAAAATCTCTAAGCTTTCGAAACCACTGAGCCAAAATATCAAAGTTTTCTCTGAATGAAAGTTAAACTGAAATTTACTTGGATCAAGTTTCTATTTCACAAGGAAGACACTGAGTGTTGAGCGTGAAGGGTGGCTTTCCAGAGACAGCCTGCAGCCCCAGCTGGGATTCTGGCACCCGCCCCCCACACACACAGCCTCATCCCACATTTTAAGTATTCAGGAGAGGTCTTCAGGGGTGGCTGCTTTCTTAGCTGCTGGGTTGGGCCTGGTTGTCAATTACCCTCTGACTAAGGCCTGTTTGGATGTCTGTCTTGGCTCCTTGGCACAGCAGCCAGCAAAATCCACCCTTCCCTGGAGCTGGGCTGGGCGTACTGGTGTGTGGCCAAGGGGTACCCCTGCCATGGAGCCACAGCCTGGCCATCAGGATAAGGCAGGGGGAGGACTGGCCTGAACAAGGGCCCCCTAAGGGACATGCTGTTTTCAGAATGCCCTCTTGCCTCCTGTGCCCAGCATCTGTAAGGCAGGTGTCCACTAGCCAGGAGCCCTAGTCCGTCCCATCCTAGAGCCGTGCTCTGTCCACACACTCCACACTGTCTCTCCAAGGAAGGAAAGCACCTTCAGCCACAGGCAGCACGAGCACACTCTTGCTCTGTAATTACCCAAACCATGAACTGCCCGATGTGG
Organism: Gorilla gorilla gorilla; assembly: GCF_029281585.2. Classification (NCBI taxonomy): domain Eukaryota; kingdom Metazoa; phylum Chordata; class Mammalia; order Primates; family Hominidae; genus Gorilla; species Gorilla gorilla. Next base: position 90,118,443 of record NC_073239.2, on the reverse strand, counting down.
CGTGAAGCCGGAATGAGCTGATCCAGCCAGCCTCACCTGGGGCCTGCCCTCACCTGTCTCATGCTGCGCTAGGCGCCCCGCCCATGCCTCCTTTAACTCCCACCTGGAGCCACTCAGGGGTCCCCTTTCCTGCTGCTCTGTTTCCAGGGGAATCAACTGCCCAATGTGCATGTGTGTAAGAGAGAGACAGAACACATGCACACCCACGTGCAGATGGGAGCAGAGGCTGAGGCCCAGGAACACGCAGGCCGCCACCTTTATTCATTTACTCATTCTGTTCAGACTGACCGCTGACAGCATAAGTGATCCAGAGAAGGTGCTCGGACTGGGTGGCTCCTGCCCCAGCAACAGAGGGAGGCAGTGGAGCTGTGAGCGGGGCCACACCCCCTGCAGACTCACAGAGGGCAGGGAGAGAAGAATTCTCAGCCCAGGCTGCACCCAGCCCCATCTGAGACTCACTGGGAGGAGGTAGCAGCCGGATGAGGCTACTCAGCTTGGCCTTAAGGGAGAAAAGGTTTAAGAGAACCAAGGGCGCTTTGGAAACCTTGATTTGTTTCATCTGCATGACAACCTCTGGGGTGGGCATTATTACTCCCAAATTAGAGCAGCCTAAGGCTTATTTGCCTAGGATCATGCAGCTGTCCAGGTGGCTCTGGGATTTAATCCTGGGGCCTGGACGCTGTCCTGGTGCCCCCTCCACCTGGGCTTTGGCCTTCATGCAGCTGGGCCACCAGCACGTGCTGAAGGACCTGAGAGTGGCATTTAGGAAGCAAGATTCATGGGGTGGCAGAGGGGACTGTGGGTAGCTGGCAGGTGGTCGAGAGGACATGAAAAAGGCTGGCTCTGGCCCACCCACCACTCCAGCTGTGGCCCATGTTGGGTTCACAGGGCTCTTGAAGTGCCATCTATGGGATCCACTTCTAGTGGGAGAAGTGCTCACTGCCATCCATCCTGCCTGCCCCACACACCCCTGCAGAGGAGTCCTGCTCAGCCTCTGCCCACAGATGCCAGACGTGGCATTTCCCCCTTGACCTCCCCATGGCAGAAAACAGTTTGGGTCCTTTCGCAGGGATCCTTCCTCTCTCACTTCCTGCCTGCCTCACAGAGGGGTGGGCAGGGCTGTGGGTCACCCTGGGAGATTTCTCCTGGGGCAGGACAGGGCCCAGCTGCCTCTGTGGCTTCTATTCTGCCAGACACTGAGCCACGGCAACACCCAGCTCTGCAGACCCCCTCCTCCCCAAAGGTGGGGCCTGTGGTCTAGAAGATTCCTTGTACATCCTCAAGACCCAGGGACCTTCTCCAGAGAGCCCTGGCCTTTGAGCCCCTGTTAATGAAACAGCAGCTCTGACCACCAGCCAGCTTCCTGTGTCCACTGTCTTAATTCGCAGTCCAATACAGTAGCCACTAGCCGCATGCGGCTGTTTAAATTAATTATGGCCAGGTGTGGTGGCACACACCTGGAGTCCCAGCTACCTGGGAGGCTGAGGCAGAAGAATCACTTGAACCCAGGAGGTGGAGGTTACAGTGAGCCAAAATCATGCCAGTACACTCCGGCCTGGGTGACAGAGTGAGACTCTGTCTCAAAAATAAATAAATATTTAAAAATTTAAAAAATAAATTTAAATTAATTAAAGTCAAGTCAAAATTAAAACTCACCTCACCCACATTTCAAGTGCTCAATGGACCTAGGGGCTACCTATTAGATAGCAGAGAAACAGGACATTTCTGCCATCTCAGAAGGTTCCATAGGACAGCCCTGCCCTAGGTGCTACCTCAAGGGGAATGGAAACGACTGGCACCCCAAACCTCTAGGCCAAAACACCCCAGCTTAGGGAAGCCGTGTTTGGCTCCAGGCAGAAGACAGGTGTCTGGTGGGATGGGCCACCCAGCCCTGCACCTTGGCTGCACCTGCCAGGATTGGCGGGGACTTCATGGAGTGCTCCCACCACCTTCTGAAGGAGGGAAGCCCTGGGAAGGTGCCATTCCTACACACTGCGCCCTGCAGCCGGGCGGGCAGTTCTGGGCACTCTGGCCAGCTGGTTTCAAGGGCCCAGCCCTTTCTGAGGGAGCTCAGCGGTGCGGGCTCGCCTCCTCCCAGCCCAGCTTCCCTGACATCGCCCCTTTCCTGGGGACGTTGCCTGCGGGCCCGCGCGTCCCCGCCCCTGCCTCCCCTGCAGGGTCCTCCGGGGGGCGGGGCAGGACCGCACTCACCAAGGACCCGGGCGCTGGAGCCAGCAGCAGCGGCACGAGCAGGAGCAGCCGCATCTCAGCCTGCGGGAGACGCATCGGGTTAGAGCGGCCCGGGGCTCCCGCAGCTGTCCTGGGCGCGGGCGCCAGTGTGTGGGCGCGTCTCTCCCTATGGCCCACAGGTGACCAGGAGACCCGCAACAGGACCGCCGGGAGCGCCTCGGTGCACCGCAGAGAACACAGCGTGAGGGCGCCCCGCCGGGCGGCTCAACATGTGAGCGAGAAACGAATGGCCCATCCGCAACTGGCAGAAGTTCAAGAACAACTTGTTTCAGAGTTCCAGAGGGGAAAAAAGAGAGAGCAATTAAAAATACTTCTATGTGGTTGAAAAACAAGTTCAGAATCCGAGTAATTAGACTCACTATTTTAATTCAGCAAGATTCCTTTTAAAAAAGCTATTACATCAGATGTTTAAAAACTCCTAATATAGGCTTTAAAAAAATCAAGTCTCTGAAGACACTTTGAAAACCCAAATGCTCTAAAAATGTTAATTGTATCCCATTTAAAACCCAAGCCAGCATTTCTCTGCACAGGGAAGCTCCATAAGCAGCCTCCATAACCAACGTGTGTATGCAGTGCAGTGTGCGCCGTGCAGTGTGTGTGGTGCAGCGTGTGTACAGTGCAGTGTGTGGTGCAGCGTGTGAGCCCTGAAGGTGCAGTGCAGTGCGCAGTACAGTGTAGTGTGCTCAGGGCAGTGTGCAGTGCAGTGTGTGTGGAGTGTCTGTGGTTTGATGTGTGCATGCATGTAAAGTGCATGTGCAGTGTGCGGGGCGGGTCCATGTGCAGTCTGGTGTGTACTATTTGGCGCAGGTGTCCAGTCGGTATACACGCTGTGCAGTGTGTATGTGTACATACATGTCGCTGTATCGCAGAATGACGTAATGTGCGCCCTTCAGTACAAAACATTAAACAAGTACTAGCGTGCAGGTTTGAACTTTAAAATCTGTAATTCTACCAATGTTCTAGTTTTTTTAAGATATAAAATGACTTCTGCTTACAAGGATAAAAGACAACATACAGAAGCCAAGCTCAGCAGAAATGTAACCTGGCACATTGAACAATGTACACACTCGTTAATTTGGCACAGTGAGTCATTGCGTCATTATTTTCGTGGTCAAGTTCGAGATTCCTGGGGTTGGAGGGTGAGGGAAGGGGGTTGCTGCCAGGGCCTTGCCTCTGCTCTGCTGGGGGCAACTCCCAGAGCAGGAGCCCCCTGCTAGGGCCAGGCTAGGCCTGCTAGGGCGGGCGAGGCTGAGGAAAAGACGGGGGAAAGAAGAATTTTACTTGTAATTACTCAGAACACCACCGCCTCCGCTGCAATTTCACTGAACTCCAAGCCCATATCTGCCATTCTGAAGTGTGAAAAGTTCAGTTTTTTCGGTTCATTTGTGGCAAACAACCCCTTCGACTCCAAGGCCAGTCCGGGTCTGGTCACGGGGCTACTCCGAGGGCCGTGGAAGCTCGACCTCTCCTGCCGCCCGAGGGCAGGGACCGGGTGGCCCCGGGCACGCAGGGTGGGCGCCCTCAACGTGATGTTCCCGGGGAACGCGTCTGCCTTGAGCTAGGGCCGAAGGCGGCGGCCCTAGGCGCAGAGGGCGGGAAGGCGGGTGGCCGCCGACCAAGCCTCCCCCTGCACGGTCCCCAGCCGACTCCGGGACTGCCGCAGTCCGCAGACGCCCGTCCCCGTGGCCCCCGCCCACGGCCCCCCTCTGCATCGGTCCAGCCCTGACCAGGCACCCCGCGTCCCCACCCCAGGAACGCGCCGCGCACCCCCGAGGCGGAGAGGCGCGGTTCCCACGGGAGGCCCGGGGTGGCCGCGCAGGTGCAGGCAGCCGCTGGGGCTCCCGGACGCTCCAGGCCCGCGGCCCAGTGGCACCTCCCGGGAGGGGCGCACGGTCTCCAGGGCCTCGCTTGTACCACGCGCCGGGAGCGGCATTCGCCTGAAGGAAGGTCCGAGCGGGCGGAGGGTGCGGGCCGGGGCCGTCCCGCACCAGTTCCCCGGCTCTCTGCATTTCATTTCCTCCAGGCCGGGGGCGCGCGGTGCCGAGCGATGACCCTGAGCCCACCTCCGGAGAGCGAGCCGGGGCGGGGTCTTCTCTGCGGCCCCCACTTTCTCTGACACCCCCGTCGCCGTGAGCCAGGCGAGCAAATTCCTGCAGAAGCCCCGGGGTGCGGCGTCCCCGCCGCTGGGCGCCCGGGGGCTTCCAGTCCCTCCGCCTCCCTACCTGTCTTCGCGGGCGCCGGGAGGCTGCAGCCAGGGCCGCTCCGTCGGTGCCCGCCCAGGCCCAAGCCCGCGAGGTCGGCCGGGCCGCAAGGAACGCCCGCAGGGGTGGGACTTTCTCTCTCCGCCGCTGCCTGGCCTCACCCTCCACCCCGCCCTGTCTGACTTACCCACCTCCAATCCCCGTGGAATGACAGAGACCTTCGTAGAGGCCCTCGTGGTGACCGGTGTTGCCCGGGGCCTCCACCCGCTTGGGTCTGTGCCAAGGCTTGGCTCATCCTCCACTCTGGTCACCCCGTCTGTCCTCTCTTGGGTCAGCGCCAGTCACCTCTCCAATCCCATTTCCCCTTGCCCAAGCCTTCTAGCTTTGCCCTATCCGCTCCTCTTCATGCCTATCCTACACACAACACACCTGTGTCTAGCCACCACCTTCTCCTCCACCCCTGGATCCTATTCTTCAGCCGCAACTGAGTTTCTCCGCACACGCTGCTGTTACCCATCTCCCAGCACCTTTTCTCACTCAGAATGAGCTCTCCCAATCCCCTCTACCTCTCAAACCCCTAGTCAGCCCTCAAAACCTTGGTCAAAAGTCACTTTCCTTCCTTTCTTCTTTCTTTCCCTCCCTCCCTTCCTTCCTCTTTTCTTTCTTTCTACTTTCCTCCCTCCCTTTCTTCCTCTTTTTTTTCTTTCTTTCTGTTTTCCTCCCTCCCTTTTTTTTTTTAGACGGAGTTTCACTCTCGTTGCCCAGGGTAGAGAGCAATGGCTAGATCTTGGCCCACTGCAACCTCCGCCTCCTGGGTTCAAGCGATTCTCCAGCCTCAGCCTCCCTAGTAGCTGGGATTACAGGCGTCTGCATGATGCCTGGCTAATTTTTGTATTTTTAGTAGAGACAGGTTTTCACCTTGTTGGCCAGACTGGTCTCCAACTCCTGACTTCAGGTGATCCACCCACCTCGGACTCCCAAAGTGCTGGGATTACAGACGTGAGCCACTGTGCCCAGCCTTCTTCTTTTTTTAAATAGAAACAAGGTCTCGCCCAACCTGGTCTCGAACTCCTGAGCTCAAGCAATCTTCCCACCGTGGCCTGCCAAAGTGCCACCGTGCCCAGCATGTCACCTGCTTTTGAAGCCGTCTCCACACCACCCCAGGCCGACGGGGTGCATGTCCTGCTCCCTTGGTTTCTGTCCCTGTTGCTGTGATTTGCTCAGCTGTGAGTCCCGGGGGGCAGGGCCTGCACTGCAGCCCCACCACCTGTGCCAGGGCACTAATTAGCATCAAGGCAGGGGCTCAACGCATGTGATCAACTTAATTTGTTTTCCTGGTTGTCCTTTTTCACAACCAAGACACTCTTTGCCTACCATTCCTTTTTTGAAACTGGAATTCACTCATCTTTAGAAACTGGTCCTGGACACAAGGGAGGTTGGGGGGAAGAAGTTGGGGAGAGGTTGGGGGGGTGGGTGGTGGCGAAGGCTGGTCCCCTTCCCCCATGCTGTTCTGCCTTTAGCCCCTTGCTGGCCCTGCCCCTTCTCCCTTGGCCTCATTTGGGCAAAGAGAAGTCATCAGCGGGAAGCTCAGCCCCACTTCAGACCCCTGGCTCCGGCAGCTGCCTGTTTGGACAAAATGCTTATTAAAACATGTCCAGTTTAAATCAGTTTAAATCAGGTGCATTTCTTACCTATCAATGAAGACAGGAGGAGCAGCAGCTGTAGCGGGGCCCCTGGGGAGTTGTGTGAATTCTTAAGCAAAGATAAAGCTTGGCAGAGAAAGGGGAGTGGAATCATGCAGCCTCTCTAAAAAGGAAAAGCGCTTCTTCCATTCAACAAGCCCCACTCCCTGCCCCCACCAGCTGGGACTTTTCTGAGCTTGGTCAAAGGTCCTCTGTTAAGTGGGAGGAAAATGCTTCTCCCGCTGCAGGGTGGGGGAAGCTGAGGCCCAAGGAGCTCACTTTCCTGCTGTGTCCCTGCTTTTCCTATGATCCTTTCTTCTCAGACACCCAGGGCTGTGATTTCTTATGCCTCACACCAGCTGCAAAGAGGACTCTGAGGCTGGGAGGTAGAACCCACACTCAGTGGTAAGGGACTGTCTTAGACCCACCAGCCAGGCCCTACCAATTACTGGCTTGGGCAGGAATTTCTCTTTAAGCCTCATTTCTCCTCTGCTTACCTCACAGAGATGTAGTGAACAGAACTGATGCATTAAAATAGGGTGGTTTAGAAAGAAGATTCCAGGAAAAAGTGTAAGACCTTCCTTCCTATTGTCAAGTCCCCTCTGTGCTGGCCCTATGCCACTCAGTGTCTGCACCTGAGACGCCCTCGCATTGGGGGTTTGGGGTAGCCTGGGGCGGAGGCAGACCTGGATTGGAAGGCTGCTCTGCTTCTCACTGTGTGTGTACTTGGGCAGATCAGGTCACCTCCTTAAGCCACAACTTACTCACTTGAGACTCATACAGCAGGTGGTAGAGTAGGGAACTGGTTTCCGTAAAATTCCTACTAGATGCAGAATAAAAGTTAGTTCTGATCTGGGCGCAGTGGCTCATGCCTGGAGTCCCAATACTTTGAGAGGCTGAGGAGGGAGGATTGCTTAAGTCCAGGAGTTCAAAACTAGCCAGGGCAACACAGTGGGACCCTCCATCTCTACAGTTTTTTTTTTAATTAGCCAGCTGTGGTGGCAGTTGCCTACAGTCCAAGATAGGGGTCCCCAATCCCCAGGCCACGGACCGGTACCTGTCCATGGCCTGTTAGGAACGGGCACACAGCAGGAGGTGAGCAAGCATTACTGCCTGAGCCCCGCCACCTGTCAGGTCAGTGGCAGCATTAGATTCCCACAGGAGCATGAACCCTATTGTGAACTACTCATGCAAGGGATCTAGGGTGCGCGTTCCTTAGGAGACTCTGATGCCTGATGATCTGAACAGGATCAGGCTTTAGACTGGAACAGTTTCTTCCCGAAACCATCCCACCCCACCCCCAGACCTGAAAAAATTCTCTTCCATAAAACTGGTCCCTGGTGCCAAAAAGGTCGGGTACCGCTGGCCAAGCTACTTGGAAGGCTGAGGCAGGAGGATCAATTGAGCCTGGGATGTCGAGGCTGCAGCAAGCTATGATTGCACCACTGCACTCCAGCCTGGGCAGCAGAGCGAGACCCTGTCTCTAAAAAAATTTTTGTTAAATTTCTCTGTCCCATGTTCCCGCCATGTGTATCCTCAATTCTCTACATTTTCATATCTCCACAGATTGCAGATCTAAGGATGAGGCTAAGAAAGAAGTGGCCAGATCTCTTTGTGTGGTTGGGTTGGGATGGAAGGCTGGAGAGAAGAGAGAGGGCAAAATGCCAAGAGCCTCGGGGCTCCCAGGATTCACCTCCTCCAGGAAGCCTCCCATTGGTGCCAGGCTTTGCCCTAGCACTTTCAAACTACTGCAGTGATATAGTTGTTTCTCTTTCTCTCTCATAATTGTGAACATTGCAAGGGCAGAGATCCATTTTCATGTTATACCCTGGACCAGAGGTTCGTGGTGGCCCTGAAGGTTTGCCTCAAGAGAGGGGCTTTGAGAAATGTAACTGGTGACCAGCCTCCAGTGGCTGCACTCAGCCCCACACCAGGTTCTGAAGACTCCCCCTGCACCTCCTCCTCCCTGCAGTTTATCTTCACAGGCGTTCCCCTGTAGATCTCTCGCACATCTAGTCCTGTCTCGGCCTCTGCTCTCAGAGGGCCTGAACCAACCCTTGGGGTTCTTGGTTGCACACCACAGAAAAGGACTGAGTCAGCTTAAACAGGAGAGTTGCTTAGAGGAGGGGCAATGGGAGATCGCAGATTGACAGGAGGGCTGAAGAATCAGGCACGCGCGTGGGCTGGACCCCCGACAATGTCCTAGTTGTGGTCCAGGAGCAGTTCCAGTTAGGATCTATGCTGCTCTTCCGCTGGACGCTGAACTCGTGTCACCACCACTTTTAGGCAATGCTGACACATGCCATCCCTAGAAAAAACACTGAAGGGTCCTTGTAGACTCACTCCCCACAGGAACATGCCTGTACCCTGATGGCCAGGACCTGAGAAACAAGAATTGGCAGGGTCCCCAGGTGGAAGTTCAGATGGCAGCTGCCCCAGAAAACACATGTCCACCAGGACAGGGTATTTGTTGAACTCCCATTGAACTGAATTTAGAGGATGCTGCTTCCCTCTTCCTTCATTTGGAGGTTGTTCATCCAAATATCTGAGTGCCTATGCTGCGCTAGAAGGTGGGAGAGACCGGCCCAGTGGTGGTAACTGTTTAAGCTTCAGCTTGCTGCAGGAGGCAGCACTGCTGTGCAGGTGGATTCTTTCTCACGGCGTTTGGTGTAGATGCTCCCACCGTGGCTGTTTTCAAGCTACCAAGGTGACGTCACCAGACGTGGAGTTGGGAAGAGATGCAGTCAGCTCTCCCAGGTGTGGGCTCCAGCTCACTAGGTCTGCTCGGGGAGTTTACACTCTAGTGGGGACTTGCATTCTAGTGCTGTGTGTGTCAGTTTAGACTAAGCTGAGTTTTACAATCAGAGTATTCAAACATTTTTACGATAAAAGTCATAGAACCGATGCCACAGCCCACTAGGAATCCAAAAGGAAAAAAGATACTCCACATCTGAGGCTGCTGCATTTATTTCTCTAACTTCTCCCCACCCCCCAATACATATATTTATTTCCCTTAATACAGTCATTCAAACGCTGGGCACGGCGGGAAGGCGAGGGTCAAAACTCCACTCTGTGCTGTGCTTCCAGATGCCACCTCAACCTTCCTTCCCCCACTGCGTTGCCATATCCAAGTCAGCTCTTTGAAGCACCACGCCAGACCACTGGAGTGGGAATTCAGGGCTCAGTGTGTCTGACAAGTGGCTGTCAGGAGATAAGCCACCTGGCCTTTGGAGGGAAGTTTTACCCTTAAAGCTGAGACAGAAATATATAATAGCTCCTCCCACCCTTCCCGCAGACAAGAAGGCCATCCAGAGGGAAGAACAGGAATTCCTGGGATGTCCCCTCAGTGACACCAGGCCCATGCTGACTCGGATCCCGGAAAGGGCACGGGAGAGGCTGTGTGGAGGCAGGACAATGCCTGGGGAAGGAGAGCAGAGACAGTGGGAAAGGAAGGGGCTTTCCAATGCTGTTTCTGACTAGCTCCCAGCCAGCAGTTCCAGCCAGCAGAGATCTCATCCCCTCTGCCCACAGGGGAACACAAACTCCGACCACAGCAACCCCAACCACGGCCTCCTTTGGAGAAGCTGGTTGAGACATTAAGGGAGCTGCTGTGAGGAACCCACCCTCACTTCCCAAAGGGGAGAGCGGCTCCTGGCCCAGACCCCACAAAGGTCGGTGTAAGGTGTGGAACCAGCTCAAGAGCACAGGCCTGGAGCGTGTCTCTGGGCCTTGAAGCTCCAGGTGGGCACCCCAGACTCCCAGGCAAGCCTGGTGTCCTGTGGCCGCCTGGTGGCCCCTCGGATGGTTGCAGAGGGCAGCAAGTCCCTGTTCTCTTGTGATGAATCCAGTGAGCCAGGCTCTGAGGTCCCTGGTGCTGTCCCTGGGGGGCTATCACGGAGAGGGGCCCTGGATTGGTAGCCCCAGAGGCCAGCTGTCAAGGCCGTTTAGATCCTTTTGTCTTGGTCTCACCCTCCACCATGCTCCTGGGACACTTCTCATCTACCCTGTGGCTTCAGCCTCTGTACCTGAATGGTTCTCAGCCCAGACACTGAGAGACAGCCTGTGTCTCGGGCCAAAGACCTGGAAACACAACCCAGAAGTCAGTGGGCCAGTGCCTCGCAATCCTAAAACAAGACTTCCCCGAAGCTGAAGGGAGGGGAAATAACTTTTTTCTTTTTTTTTTTTTTTTTTTTTTTTTTTTTGCTGCAGTGCTTCTCTAGCTCTCATTTCTGTGGGGACCTGTTATCCTGGACCCCTACTTTATAGTATAATGCCACGGAAAGATGTACAGACACAAAACTGGGTCTAAGCTCTTTATTTTTATAGCTTTCATATCACTGTTAATTCTATATATCTAGGTCCCAATCCCTTATCAGAAACTCTTGAGGCCAAACGTGTTTCAGAATTGAGAATTTTCCAGGTTTTAGAAGTTACTAAACTGCGTCTTATATAATACTCCCAGCAGGCTGGAAGCCCTCTTTTCACCATCTCGGCTCACTGCAACCTCTGCGTCCCGGGTTCAAGCAACTCTCTTGCCTCAGCCTCCCCAGTAGCTGGGATTACAAGCACATGCCACCACACTCAGCTAATTTTTGTATTTTTAGTAGAGATGGGGTTTCACCATGTTGGCCAGATTGGTCTCCAACTCCTGACCTCAGGTCATCTGCCCACCTTGGCCTCCCAAAGTGCTGGGATTATAGGCGTGAGCCACCGTGCCTGGCCAGAAGCCCTCTTTTTATGTTTATTTTTTTGAGACGGAGTTTTGCTCTGTTGCCCAGTCTGGAGAGCAATGGTGCGATCTCGGCTCACTGCAAGCTCCACCTCCTGGGTTCAAGCGATCCTCCTGCCTCAGCCTCCCGAGTAGCTGGGACTGCAGGCGCATGCCACCACGCCTGGCTAATTATTCTGTATTTTTAGTAGAGACGGGATTTCACCATGTTAGCCAGGATGGTCTCGATCTCCTGATCTTGTGATCCCCCTGCCTTAGCCTCCCAAAGTGCTGGGATTATAGGCATGAGCCACCGCGCCCGGCCAGAAGCCCTTTTTAATCAAAACAAATCAACGAGCAAAACCGCCGCACACACTCATAGCTCTGCGGCAAAACACACAAACGTCCTCCTAAAGGGCATAAAGTTCAGTCAGGTATTACGGACAAATTGATAAGAAACCTTTCAGTTTTCAGAGCCTTGTAAATTTTGCCCATTAAACGCAATATAACGCAGAGCAGATGGGATTCAGATGAGCAGCATTTGCGTGATGTGGTGGGCTGGGTGGCCTACTGGAATCACCTCCTGGTGGTGCCGTGAATGTGGTCCAAGCTTGGGGGCAGGGAGTAGGGAGGCACAAAGCCTGGACAGTCTTGGGTCTACCACTCCTGGCTGTAACATCTCAGGCAAGCCAACCTTCCTGCATGGCAGTTTTCTCATTTTTAAAAGACAATAGATTGATGTAAATAAAAAATAAATACTAAAATTGAAAATTCCCAGGAATCCACCACCCCAAACTCTGAGAACAAAGTGAGGCAGCAGAAAGCTGGAGGTGGCATCCTCTCTGAAGGGGAGTGGCACACACCCGTGTCGACCGGGGCCTCCAGCGCAGGCCTCCAGGCAGCATTGGCACTGAAAGGCAGACTGTGACGGGCTGTCCTGCTCGGCCAGAGTTGGGAGCTGAGGCCTGGCTGGTCAGTGTCTCTCGCACCAGAGCTTGTGACCTTAGCATCACAGGAAGACACTGAATAAATAAGGCACAGCTTCTGGGAACATCAACTTTAGGAGTGTGTATGGTGGTGTCAAATATTTTTGGTGATGGTTTTTTTTTTTTTTTTTTTTGAGATGGAGTCTCACTCTTGTCACCCAGGCTGGAGTGCGGTGGCACGATCTCGGCTCACTGCAACCTCCGCCTCCCGGGTTCAAGCAATTCTCCTGCCTCAGCCTCCTGAGTAGCTGGGATTACAGGTGCCTGCCACCATGCCCAGCTAATTTTTGTACTTTTAGTAGATATGGTGTTTCGCCATGTTGGCCAGGCTGGTCTCGAACTCCTGACCTCAGGTGATCTGCCCGCCTTAGCCTCCCAAAGTGCTGGGATTACAGGCGTGAGCCACCATGCCCAGCCATTTTTTTTTTTAACATTAAAACACGTCTACAACAACATGCATGAACCTCAAGGACTTCATGCTAAGTGAAATAAGCCAGTCACAGAAGAATGAATAGTGGGTCATTCCACTCCTTGTGAGGTTCCTGGAGTAGTCAAATTCACAGAGACAGAGCTGGAATGGGGATGCTGGAGGCTGGGGCGGGGAGCGGGGAGTTGTTTTGTGGTGAGGCAGGAGCTCTGGAGATGGGCGTGTGATAGCTACACATCACTGTGAAGGAACTTAATGTCACCAAATGCACACTCAAAAATGGTTAGGATGGTATATTTTATGTTGTATTTTACCCAGTAAGACAACAAAAAGCATATATTATGAAATAAAACTTTTGGTTTTGGTAAAACTCCAGAGAACTCTCCACCTAAGGCTGCCACCTTGGACTGTGTCCACATTCCTCAGTGTCTCTGTCCTCTGTTGCTTGAGCAGCTTCAGTGAGAAAGTTGACAGAGGTTGTGAGACTACGCTACCAAGGCCCACTCAGACGAAGATTCGGTTCATCAGAAATGGGGTCCAGTGCCCCCGTCCTTGACAGTGCTGGGGGCGCAGCCTCTCCCACTTACCTGCGGGCAGTGACTCTGGGAGCGCTCCTCCTCCTCTGTAAAATGGGGCTAACAGGCCCTACCCATAGGGTGGGGTGAGGACAGGAGACAGTGCCTGTGATGGGCTTGGCATAGTGTCTGCGGCATATTAAGGGACATGCTCAAGGGACATTGGTTTTACGAAGCAGTACCTTCCTCTGGGGCTTTTCTTGGTTAAATGTGGGGTATGTATTAACAACCGCCCTATCCTTTATTCCCCCTGCATCCAATGTGGTGACAATGACCCAGGACAAACCCATACATCTCTCCAGATGTCACAAACGTGAACTGGGGGAGGAATCCTGTTTGGATTCATCCTGACCACCATTTATAAATTCAGGTCTCCTGAAGGGATAAGGCTGGTTGACTTCGGCTCCACACTCTCCAGCACAGCCTTGTAAACAGGGGCAAAAGCTGGTTAATGTTTGTTCTTACTCACAACAATTCCCACGCACATGCCCTATTGACATCATTCTGCACGGAAATCCCCTCCCGCAGACCCCGCAGCCACCCCTACAGTCCTTCACTGACTCACCATTTATTGGGCAACTGCCAGGAGTTTAAGAAATGGGACAGCGCCCAAGCTCCCTGGAGGGTCAGGCAGTGGCAAGGTGGCCCCTCGGTCTGTATTTGCCACCCTTAGCTCCTGTCACCGGGCTCGGAGGCATCAGGGTGACCCATCCATTTCCCTTTGCCCGTCCAGGGAGCCAGAGTCTGCAGACAAGGGCGGGGCTCGCTCTGAAAACGACAGGGACGAGGGAAGACTCGGGAATGCCAAACCACAGGGAAATGAGAGAATCAGGTCCCCAGCCCCTCCCAGCCCGGGGCAGAATCCTCGGGCAGAGCCATCTGGCAAGGAAGGAGCTTGGAGTGAGAAAAATGCGCTGGAGGTGGGCCCCGTCCAGGGAGCGAGGAGTGGAGGGAGGGGCTGCGGGAACATCTGGGTTGGCCAAGTTCCCAGTGGGAAGATGGGGCCAGATTTGTCTTCAGCATTGGGGCGGGCCAGGGGGCCCTCCGCGGAGTGGCGAGGCCTCACCCTCTTTCCCACCGCTATGGAGCACTGCCAGGAAGAGAGAGGGTAAAGGAGCCCATCAGTTGACTGGCAGAGCAGCAGGGCTCCAGGCGGGGTCTTGGTGGCACTCCAACTCTGAGACTTGGAATGGGCCTCCCTTCACAGGAATGTTTACCAAAGTATGTTTTGATTTAAAAACAAAAATCAATTCATGCAATAATTACCAAATGCTTGGAGCATCTTGGCGAACCGTGTTATTACATATCTTTAATGACAAAAGCTGCATAATCACTTATGACATGTCTATGCCTTTATCCATAGTGCAAGAGGGGAAAGAGGGAATTCTGGTCCTTGACAATTGAGAAAACAGAGTCCCCAAAGATGACCTGCCATGTGTGTGGACAGGCAGAGGAGCCGGTCCCTGTCTCCTCCCTCAAGTGGGCTGCACTGGTTCCATCGCCACGGGCCCATCTGACACATGGGGCACCCTGGCTCAGTGGGCAGCACCCTACATCGCCAGTGCAAACAGCCTGTGCTGTCAACAGCACATTAACCCAGGCAGGCTGGCTTCACTTTCAGGTCTGACAGAGGCCAAAGGGCCTAAAATATCCTGAAATTAATTTCTGGATGCCCACAGAAGTAACCTGAGAGCCAGAGAAGCCACATTTACAAAACGTGAAACACTGGCTGGGCACGGTGGCTCACGCCTGTAATCCCAGCACTTTGGGAAGCCAAGGCGAGCAGATCACCTGAGGTCAGGAGTTCGAGACCAGCCTGGCCAACATGGCGAAACCTCGTGTCTACTACAAAAATTAGCTGGGTGTGGTGGCGGGCGCCTGTAATCTCAGCTACTCAGGAGGCTGAGGCAGGAGAATCACTTGAGCCCAGGAGGCAGAGGTTGCAGTGAGCCGAGTTCGCGCCACTGCACTCCAGCCTGGACGACAGAGCGAGACTACATCTCAAAAAAAAACACATAAAAATAAAAATAAACAAACAAACTAACTGTGAAGCACTGGCTCAGCTCTCCCAGCCCTGGCCTAGGGGGCAGATATGAAATAAACCAAAGTGAAGGCAGACAACCTTGCAACCGAGCATGGCCTCCAACGCCCTCACCGTGTCCTCAGACTGTGCTTGGGCCTGTGCAGGTTCCCCAAGATAAAAAGCCCTTCCCCTTCTGCTGGGATGTTCCAGTCCTCAAGCCTGGTGACATTTTAAACTAGATGACCTTGGAGCTGGGTGATTATAGAGAAGGTCCCTGAACTGGGAGCAAGGGGGAAAGGAAAGCTGGGCTAGGAGACACCAAAACAAGGCCTCCCGAGCAGATATCCCCTGAGGGAGGAGGAGGCATGGAAGCCATTTTCGACATTTCAGAAAATCTGAAGAACTCATACATTCATGTATAAATTTATAAACTATAAATTATAAATTTATAAATCATACATCTAGCCCACATAAGTTAAAACTCAGTTATCTCACTAAATAAGTTTAATACTATTTTATGATATATGTGGGTAAATCTGATTAGTAAACAGAAAAACCAGTTATTACAAGTCATAGGACAACATTTTTAAAAACCTGAATGCCAGATAAAGTTCCAAATTTCTCTCCTCGGTTTCTCATCGAGCATTTGGAAGACCACTATGTCTCCACCCCTGTATGGAGACGCACTAGCTCTGAAAGCACTCTCTTAAATTCAGGTATTTAAATGTAGTATCATGTTTAGCTCCAGTCTTGCTTCCCCTTTACATCATACGTGTACTCTATCCTTGAGTTTAGTCTACTACAGAGAAAACAAATCACAATCAGACTTTCACCGACAGGTCCACCTTGAGGTATGCTATAGGTTTACTCCATGAGGGTAAGAAAATCCTTTCCTCTTATGCACGAGAAATTGACCTTGGGTTATGTATAGTCTATATCAAATCCTATGCAATTAAAAAAAAAAAAAAAAAAGCAGGCCAGGCACGGTGGCTCATGCCTGTAATCCCAGCACTTTGGGAGGCCGAGGCGGGCAGATCACCTGAGGTCAGGAGTTCGAGACGAGTCTGGCCAGCATGGTGAAATCCCATCTCTACTAAAAATATGAAAAAAAAAAAAAAATTAGCAGGGTGTGTTGGCATGTGCCTGTACTCCCAGCTACCCAGAGGGCTGAGGCAGGAGAATCGCTGGAACCCGGGAGGCAGAGGCTACAGTGAGCCGAGATTGCAGCACTCCAGCCTGGGCGACAGAGAAGGACTTCATCTCAAAAAAAAAAAAGTAGAAGAAACAGAGGCAGCAAGAGCATGTCTCCCTTTCTGCCAACAATTAGTACTTGAACAAATCTGGTTCCCGAGGCTTTTCCCGTCTCTCCCTTTGAAGGGCGTGGCATACCAGGCACAGGACAGTCCATGCAAGCAAATCAACCTTCTCCAAGCATGGGACACTCCACATGTTGAAAGACCCCTGTGGTAGATTAGGTCATCATCCTCTAGGTCGCTACAAGTCATGTGATGAAGGAGATATATTCTAAGTAAATATGAAAACAGATTTGGTTAGCTAATTGGATTTTCCTCTGAATAAATCATCACCTTTATTCAAAAACCAATTATCCATAGGTGTCTCCCAGGTACTTCTGTCTTCCTGATTTTTAGTACAGTATATGTCCTTTGCCTTCTTGGCCAATTCAGGCTTTTTCCCCCTTTCCAAACTGAGTTCAAAACTTTATTTCTGGCTGGGTGCAGTGGCTCACTCCTATAATCTCAGCACTTCAGGAGGCTGAGCTGAGAGGATCACTTGAGCCCAGGAGTTCAAGACCAGCCTGGACAACAAAGCAAGACCCAGTCTCTACACAAAATAAAAAATAACTAGCCAGGTATGGTGGTGTACACCTGCAGTTCCAGCTACTCAGGAGGCTGAGGTGGATCCTTTGAACCCAGGAGTTCAACAATGCAGTGAGCCATGATCGCGCTACTACACTCCAGCCTGGGCGACAGAGCCAGACCTTGTCTCCAAAACAACAACAAACCTTCTTTCTGAGAAATTTCTGATTTTAAACCTCTGCTTTTGTGGATCTCTCCTTTACTCTTTCTCATTCAACTGACAAGTCAACACTGCACTCGTACTCAAGTATGCTGTCATTTCACTTTTGACCAGATCCTAAGCTACTCTCCACACCGCACACAGAAGGGTCCCCAGGAAGAAGGTGTGGCATGGGCTGACAGAAAGCTACGGAACTTACCTAGAGACACAGGAAACCCAGCCTCACTACCCTTGCTTCTCAACCCTGCTCAAAGTCCATCCTCATTCTCATCAAGATCACCATTGTCCCATCCTGGTTAACACGGTGAAACCCCGCCTCTACTAAAAATACAAAAAAATTAGCCAGGCGTGGTGGGCGCCTGTAGTCCCAGCTACTCAGGAGGCTGAGGCAGGAGAATGGCATGAACCCAGGAGGCGGAGCTTACAGTGAGCTGAGATCGCGCCACTGCACTCCAGCCTGGGCAACATAGCGAGACTCCGTCTCAAAAAAAAAAAACAAGAACACCATTGTCAGGACCCCTAAAAATCAGAAACCTCTCCCAAGTCCTGATGCCTCTGTAGGAGACTCCACAGACACTGCCTAAAAGAGCCATGAAAATGAGTGATGCCTCCAATTCTCAAAGGAGGGAATAAACACTCCCTGCTTCCTGCTGCCCTTAGCAGATGTAGCCGGGAACACATCAATGTCTTATCTGCCCCCTTCTGAAGACCATGGCCAACTGTGGTTTTTCTGCCATAAATGTATTTCTGATCAATCATTTCCAGATTGTATGTTATTTACTGTTTAGAAACAAAAGGTTTTATCAAGTTTGGGGAATGGAGTGAGAGGACATTCTATGCTCTACCAGGTCAATAAAAGTAATGTTGCCTTTTCCCATTAGTGTGACCTACATAATTTCTTTAAAAAATAATCCTCCAGCACGTATCTGCACTGTACAACATACGTCTTATAAGTTTACAGTTTCTTCTGACATATTTACATTAATGTGAAAGTTATTAGAAAAAATATCTTTCAGAATGTATTAAGGATAGCTGCTTTGGGGCTTTTATAAACAGATTTAATAGTACACTCTTCAGAGGTGTGGTGTGCTATAATCCATACCACTTTCTTATGAGTTAAGAATAGAAACAATGCATTTGCTTCTAAACTTTTTTTTTTTGAGACAGAGTCTTGCTCTGTCGCCCAGGCTGGAGTGCAGTGGTGAGATCTCGGCTCACTGCAACCTCTGCCTCCTGGGTTCAAGTGATTCTCGTGCCTCAGCCTTCCGAGTAGCTGGGACTACAGGCGCCCACCACCAAGCCCGGCTAATTTTTGTATTCTAAACTGTTTCTTGATAAGTGCTAGACAGTTCTGCGAGTTACAGTTATACATTATGATACTTTCATGTAAAAAACACTAGCACAGCTGGATTCATGCGGTCTTTATTAATCTGACAAATACAGAAAATCTGCAATCAGCTATCAAAATTATATCTTACCAAGAATTTGAAAGGTATTTATAAAAAAGGTGTATTCACAGTCTGTCTGAATTAAGTACAAAGCAGTGTCCACGGAAGCAGAAGGCAGACAACATGTGAGAGTAAATGATCCCACTGAAACCCTCATCCCAGCACCTCCAACGACACCAAAAACAAGACAGTCCTGTACTTGCTACTATATGCAGCTGATTTTGAAACTGCCTAGTCTCAACAATTACGTATTTCAAAAGGAAAATTGCTTTCTGGGAAATCGTCCCTGCTACACAGACACACAGACCAACTGGCAATGCTGCCACCACATGTCAGGGCTCAGGGTGGACCCAGCACATCCACTAAGAGGCACCCTGCTGCCCAAGGCTGTGGGAGACAGCTTTGATGTTCAAGAAAGGGGTTCATTTCAGCACCAGGGTGCTTTTTTATATGCAAATCTGAGGTGTTTCCCGTTAGAGGAGAGGACTATGCAGATGATCACATGCAGATGTCTCTGAGCTGTGAGCCCAATGACAGCTTTGTTGGTACACTCTGGCCAGCCATTTCACATCGCACTATGAAGAGCTGAAACCTCTGTTTTTAATCTCTTGTGTTGTGGGAATTTAAAGAGGTGAGAAGATCACAAGGATCACTTCCAGGCTCAAACTTATGATTATATGATAGTTTCCAGCCCAAGGGCAAAACCAAATGTCCAATTTTCAAGTCTCTTTCCAAATTCAATGTTGGAAGGCAGGTGAGGAGGTGAGGAGAAGGGCAGGTCAAACTGTTCCTTATGTCTAACAGCAAATTTAGAGAAGGAGTACTTTACTGAATGGATTGATTTCAGAATCAAGTCACTTTTATAACACCAATGTATAAGCCCTCAGTAATGGTAACTGTTAAAAGTGGTTATTTGACAAATACCCAATATTTTAGAGAAGTTAAAGAAAGATGGCATATACCAGAAAACAAGAGATTATAACTACATTCTGAGAATTTATCTTATTCATCTTTGCATCCTCAGACTCCAGAACCTACGGGAACACAGAAAACACTGAACAAATCTTTTCATAGTGGTTTCTGAGCTCTTTTTCTTCCAGGGTTAGATCACAAATGATCAAATATACAAAGCCTTGGGGGTTGGGATCAAAGGCTTCCCGCAGTCATCTAACCCTGGGAGACCTTATTTGGTAGTTAAACTTATATTTCACACTCTACAAGTTATATCGAGAATACATACACTGTCTGAGGCCAAGTAAATAACAAGTAATAAACATCATCTGTTTGGGCATCTATTGCAAAAGGAGGGTTTTTAAAAGCAGAGAGACTACAGAATGGGAATCCCAGAGTCTGAAAGTAAAAACACTGCCTCTTCAGTTGTTGCTTCTGTAGTAAAATCAACAAATTGCTTACTTATGACTGTTTTCTTCCAAGTTGCTTAGAAAGCTTCTGCTTTTTCTGATTGAGAAATTGAGTCATTTGGAGTCAGAGCTGTGATTCTAGGAACACACACGAACCTACTGAGAACCAAAAACAGGAAGGTGAGTCTTTCCTCTCTGAAAAAAAATCTGCAAATCTTCCAGATATGATTGGTATTCTCATAGGCATGTAATGACATTCTGTCCATAAATACCCTTTATTCTGTAGCCCAGTCAGACTCAGACTCTTAGTGGCTACTTTCCTTCCTTACTGTCTTCCATCTTTTTATTAGGCAGATTGGCTTGGCTGGTCATACTCTACTGCTGGTTTTGCCCGACTCTATAACCACCGCCTGTCCTGTGTGAGTGAAGGCACATCCTTATGGAAATTGCTACTATTCTTTCCAGTGACAATCTATTTTTCATGGTGGAAGACTAGCATTTGGATGTTTTAGGAATGACTGAACTAATTCTAAAAAGAATGTTTGAGGGAAAAGTTCTCTGCCTGAGATGAATGATTTAAAGAAATAAGATGGGCTGTAGTCTCAGCTACTCAGGCTGAGGTGGATTACTTGAGCCCAGGAGTTCAAGTCTAGCCTGGGCAACACAGCAAAATCCTGTCCTTTAAAAAAAAAAAGAAAAGGAAAGATAGGTTCTCTGTACACTGTCTTACAATGTGGCTGAGATGTGGCTCAAACTTGGAGAAAGAGACAGAATAATTGCCATCTTTCTACACAGGACAATCAGTAATACATAGGATGGATTTAAATACACACACCCCACGTACCCTCTTCAGAGAAGAAATGTATCATGAAAGGTGCAACACATTTGGGATCCTTACACAAATAAATTACTCTAGATTAGGGATCCCTCAAGAATGCTTCCAATCACAAATTGCTATTCAGGTGGCTTTGCTGTAGCTGTGCTTTCTCAATGATAATACCCATGCTGGCACATGTCTGAGAGAGGGAATGAATCTTGGAAGAAGGGATTTCATGGAAAAAAATGAATTGAGATGATAGAACCTACTACTTTAAATCCCCCTTTCTTTGCATAGCTCTTATTTTTCCTGTCTTTGACTGCCTAATATAAGCCAATTTTAATTTAAATTCAGATCAGTACTCGCACACTACTCTTGAAGTTAGGTTCTTATAAGAAATATCCTGGGACAGAAAACAAATATTCTAAACACCAAAGACAGCCCCAAACCAGGTCATATCATATCATAGATTGGGAGAGAAAACAGCAGGCAAAAGAAGAAAAAGCTGGCCCCTCCTCAGCCACAAGAGGAAACTAAGTTTCTCATAAACGCTTACGGTCTGATCAGCATAGCTAAGGGCTCTCTGTGGTAAAGAAGGTTTTGCCCCACAAGCCTTCGTCCAGAGGTGCCCTGGGCCCACAGGCTGATGGCTGTTTGTGTGTTTTGCCTGACTCAGCTGCCCAGAGCCTGAACTCCATGGTAACTGCAGCAGGCACCTCCACTGCCCAGTTCACACAAAGGTACATTGAGAGGAAAGGTAACGCGGGCAGAGACCACAAAGCACCCATTGTGGAGCTGATGAGAATAACCTGAAACTCCTCCTTGACATCATTAGCTCACTGTATCTCCTTCGCTGCTGGAGGCCCCTTCTCTTTCCCCTTGGCAGTTGGTTCTCCTTCTGCCACCAGGTTCTCCCACAGCTCACCAAGTTAAATACGGCTTTCCCCAAACTCTTGCTTTGTGTTGATACAACTAGTTCGTAATTCATCAACCACCAGCTTTTGGCTATTTGTTCAAATTCTGACCTACTGTGTAGCAAAAGCAAAAACAAAATACCAGGACAGAAAGTGCTTCAACGGCCATTTTACTCTTCTTTAATTCTACCGTCTTTGGGCATACATCTCATTTGCTGTGGAAGAAGGTCTGACAGCAGGGCTGACAGCACCGATTCATAACACATTCTTTTCATCATACAAAGAGTAAAACCCTAGAATAATGGGACCATCTGCTACCACGACAGAGCTGCCTTACTGGCTGTAGAAGAAGACTGCTTGTGTGGGAGAGAAGAATGAGGACAGAGGAGGCATCTGGGGCAAGTGAGCCTACAAGTATGTCTACAAATTCAGAATTTGGTGGAAAATCCAAATTTGACTTCAACATGTTAGAGAATTGATGAGAAATAGCTGTATTGTTTCCAAAATTTACTGAATTTGGAACCTGAGGTTAAAACTTTTAGGATAAAGCAACCTCAGGTTCAGACTGGCCTTGGGAAGAAATGGCAATCACAGACGGTAATGAGTGTCAGTGCTTGAGAAGAAGAATTGCCAAAGGCAATCTACATATTTGACTTGACTCAAAGAGGGGGGAAAACAAGTCTCATTTAAAAAGGATGAGTCTGCAGCAAAAAAATCAAAGGGAAGCTGGAGCCCCTGCCCACCTCTCCATTCTCCATTCTGCTGCTGGTGCCTGCTCTTCCTCACAGTACCTCCTGAAAAGTTCAGAATTCAGTTAATACAGAATTATTGGGTTGATTTTCAACGTGTAGTTTAAGATGAAGAGTTCCGTTTGGTTTAAACCACTTCACCTAACCTCTTGGTAACGGTAGTCCTGAGAGTTCGCAGTGTCAGTGAAATCGTCCTGTGACCACGCGTCAAGCTGCTGATGGGGCACAGCAACTTCCGGGCCTATCATGTCTCCTTGACCTTGTCCCTCAAATCTGGTAGTTTCTGCACCGAGGGACACAGTCCACTGCGATGAAGTATGTTCAAAATCGTTTTCTATAGGCACCTCCTTCCAAAGTCCAATAGTGCAAGGTGGTCAGGAAGACTTGGAAGGAAGCTGCAGAAGTCCAGCCGGGAATCTTGACTTTGTTAGATGTGGACACAGGAAAATCACCTTTGTCCTCCCCAGGTTTTGTTATAGTCAAAGGAGAAACATCCATGGGATTCTAATCGCAAATATGCTAGATATAAAATTGATGGAATGCTAATTGGTCCATAAAAGGCTGTACAAGATAATCTGTGGCAAAGTAGAAAACAAGCCCAAAGGTGATGGAGATTGGAAGAGCTGGCAATGCTTTCTTGAAAATGGCAAGGAGTAATAATGTAAGGCACAAACCCTGTGGAGAAGATGGGAAAGACACACATTCACACATAATTATGAAAGCATTTTCAGGCAAAACTCAATCACAAGTCTTGGTTTTTAACATAGTTAACTGAATATTTTCCTTTTGGGGTTAAATTTTAGAACAGACGTTCATTCAATCTGGAAGAAGAGCTATGAAAAAAACCTAGCTTTTGTTTGTTTCATAGGGTTCACTATGCACACATTGTTATTTTATCCCTTAATTCTAGGAAAGAAATAGAATCTGAAAATAAGTAAAACTACTTTGAAAAAAAGTTAAAAGATACAGAAATTTCTATCTTAAATGATGTGTTGGCCTCTGTGATTTTAGTTTGGCTGGTTAAAAACCCAGAGGTGAAGAGCATTCTCTATGCTGTGAGGGGGCATTCTTTATGCTGTGTGGGAGCATTCTTCCCGTGCAGGCTCCTCCGTGAAGCATGATGAGGCTGCAGTGTTTAAAAAATAAAATAAACTAAAAGTTTATTTATGAGGAGTACACTGCTTTCTTGTAAACACATATACAAGCCATATAATAGAGTTCATTTTTTTACCCTAGTTACGGAAACACTAGAAAGTCTTCACCCGGCCAAGATATCACATCTTTAGTAAAAATAGCAAGAAATATTTTATGGGTTGTTTACTTAAATCATAGTTTTCAGGTTGGGCACAGTGGCTCATGCCTGTAATCCCAGCACTTTATGCGGCTGAGGCAGGCAGATCAGTTGAGGTCAGAAGTTTGAGACCAGCCTGGGCAATGTGGCAAAACCTCATCTCCACTAAAAATACAAAAATCAGCCAGGCGTGGTGGTGCACACATGTAATTCCAGCTACTTGGGAGGCTGAGACAGGAGGATCGCTTGAACCTAGGAGGCAGAGGTTGCAGTGAGCTGAGATAATGTCACTGCACTCTAGTTTGGGCGACAGAGCAAGACTCTGTCTCAAAAAAAAAAAAAAAAAAAAAAAGCCGGGTGCGGTGGCTCACGCCTGTAATCCCAGCACTTTGGGAGGCTGAGGCAGGCACATCACTTGAGGTCAAGAGTTCAAGACCAGCCTGGCCAACATGGTGAAACCTTGTTTCTACTAAAAATACAAAAATTAGCTGGGCGTGGTGGCAGGCACCTGTAATCCCAGCTACTCAGGAGGCTGAGGCAGAGAATCACTTAAATCTGGGAGGCGGAGGTTGCAGTGAGCCGAGATTGCACCACTCCAGCCCGGGCGACAGAGACTCTGTCTCAAAAAAAAAAAAAAAATCATAGTTTTGAAAGCTTCAGGGTTCATACTGTAGCACTATCAGCAAGATCTATGTGGGGTCATGCATGGCACCAGCTCCTCTCACTAGATGCTTGCTGTCTTAAGTAACACTGCATGCTACAGGTTGTGTCATTAAATGCAAAACCACCACCAAACTCTCAGTGATTAAGTCCAGGGACTAAGGGAGGATCTGTTTATCCCTGTAAGACCAACCTTACAGAGCTAATTTCCTACATATCTGTGCTGCTAGGCTTGAGGCAGCGGTTCCTAAAGAGAAATATCAGAATTTCCTGGGGAACTTTTAAAAACTACACAATTAAATTGAATAAGAATATCTCAGGGCAGAGCTTACAGTTTTAAAAGCTCCCAAGTGATTCTAATGTGTGGCCAGGGTAGAGATCTACTAAGGTGAGGTCCAATTATCAAAAAGCTCCTCAGATAGCTGGAATATTTAACCCACCTGGGGTTAAAACAGAACTGCCTTAAAGGGACTGTGTAATCAAAGTTTTGACATTAAGAGCTCTGACACATTCTTATTAGTGTATACTTACAATTAATATGGCTACGAAACAGGCTATGGTTGTGTTCCAGTCTCCACTGGCTGTTGCTGAGGCTTTACCAACCAGAACACTGTAGAAAATGAAATCTCCCAATCCAAGTTTTACTCCCCCTAAAAAGGAAAGGTTACAAATATTAAAAAGTTGGTCACTCTTTGCTATGATTTCACAATTCAAAAATATCACTGCCCTACTCAACCCCACAATGAATGAGAGAAGTCAGTAAATGATATACAAAATTAGGCTTCAGCTGTGTTTTCTTTCTTGTTTGGTTTTCTACAATAGGAGTTCCAGATTCTATGTGACTGACTCTGGAGTCTTAACTGTAGATGCTGCTGTTATTTATCAATAACAATAATAAGTAATAATCGTCATCTATTGAATATATAGTTTATACCCAGCACTTGTACTAAGAAATCTTTACAAGAATTCTGAGATAGGCATCATTTTATCATATTAATTAATATTATTTTTTTTTTTGAGATGGAGTTTTGCTCTGTGGCCCAGGCTGGAGTACAGCAGCATGATCTCGGCTCACTGCAGACTCTGCTGCCCAGGTTCAAGCGACTTTCCTGTCTCAGCCTCCTGAGTAGGTGGGATTACAGGCGCATGCCACCATGCCTGGCTAATTTTTTTATTTTTGATGGAGACGGGGTTTCACCATGTTGGTCAGGCTGGTCTCGAACTCCTGACCTCGTGATCCACCCACCTTGGCCTCCCAAAGTGCTGGGATTACAGACGTGAGCCACCACGCATGGCCTATCATCTTATTTTTAACAAAGCTTCATTGGACTATGATTTATCTCATAAAACTGGAAGAGATGATTCAATGATTGTGGAAAATTAATAGAGCTGTACAACTATATATAGAGAGAGCTGTACAATTTAACTATCATCACAATCCACATGTCCATTGCCCCAGTCAGATACCTTGTACCCGTTTACAGTTAATCCCCACTCCTACCCTAGGCCTTAAGCAACCAGTGATCTGCTTTCTATCTCAATAAATTTGCCTTTTCTAGACATTTCATATGACTCATACAATACATGCCTCGCCTATTTTACTTAATGTAATGTTTTTGAGGTTTAATCATGATACTGCATGTGTCTACAGTTTCTTGGAAGTTATTGGAAGCTGAATGGTTTTCCATTATATGGTTGGCTTATCCATTTACCAGTTGATGGACATCTGGATTGTTTTCAATTTGGGGCTATTCCGAATAATGCTGCTATGAACATTTACATCCATGTCTCTGTGGGAACGGACTGTTTTCATTTCCATTGGGTAGACTCCTGGGGGTGCAATTGCTGGGCTATGTAAGTTTAGGTTTTTAGCTTTTTAATAAACTGCCAATCTGTGCTGCTTATTGGCACACACGTTCCATGTTTGTGCCTTACTCCTTATCTTTTTTATTATAGCCAATCTAGTGAGTATGAAGTGGTTTTGATTTGCGTTTCCTTGATGGCTAATGATGCTGAGTATCTTTTTATGTGTTTACAGATCATTTTTACATTTTCTTTGGAGAACTATACATTCAGATCCTTTGATCAGTTTTCTAATTAAATGTTAAATGTTGACTTTTAACAGACTGCTTTAGAAGACATTTGTGCCTTTTAGCAACTGACTTATAGTGTAAACTGAACCTTTGGTAAGTACCCATAAGTCTGGTTTAACATACTCACACCATCAGAGATGGTGACATGTGTGCTGAATGCTAAGATGATGAAGCACGTCCGTTATTACTTTGCATTGGCTTCAGAGAAAGAAAATACTGATCTGAAGTTAGCAGGAGCAATACTTGATAGTTTCACTTTTTTTTTAAAAAAAAGTTGGAGATGAAGAGGAGGAGGACACAAAGAGTCCTCTCAGGAGAGGGAATCTTCAAATTAGAAAAGGCAGTCATGAAAGAATTATGCTGCTGCTCTGGTCAACAACTATTATGTTATTTCCTCTGGCTCCTGGTGCCTGTGAGAAAAGAGGAAAGTAGAAGAGGCAACCTAATTACTGTGGTAACTGAGGGCAGAACAAAGTCCCAGCAAAGGCAAGCTAAAGCCTGCTGTAAGAGCAGGCAGATACGTCTACTTTCCCAGGAGCGTGAAAGTCACAGGCTGCAGCTGAGCTTTGATATCTGGAAAACTCAGCCAAGCAGTAAAGTCATGAATATGCCCAGTGAAAGTTCTGACTCAGTTAAAAGACTGAGGACAAGGTGTAAAAAGTGTTCTCCTCAAACTGATGGATATGTCAAGGTCATAATAATTAGTGACTAATGATTAAAGATGCTAAGGAACCTAGGTGTTTGTTTCCTTAAAACTACTTAATATTCTTGTTGTAATGTTTTAATCAAGTTTCACTCTTGCAAAAACAAGAAAACCAAAAATAACTTAGTTGGAAAATATGCTAAAGTCTTATTCAACGAACCACATCTCTAAGACTAACTGAGGAGATGACTGAGCCCTAACCAAAGGGCTTTAGTGGCTGATAATGTTCCTAAGAAGCCCTAAGTGTTAACTTAAATCTATCAAGTGGCAACACATCTTAGACACTGAAGAAATACTTGCATTTCTGCCAATACCCTAAATCCCTTTGATTTTCTTTAAAATAAAATATATCACTTGTCAACAAAAGGAATAATAATGTACAAGGTTGTATCATGCAAATCCACAGATCTCTCTACAGCAGAGTGAGACATATTAATAAAATTTTTGTAGACAAATGTATTACAGCCATGAAGGCTTACTGGAACAATTAAAAAAAAATCTTTTACTTTATAAAATAAATGCCAAAAGGTCAGGCTGTAAAATGCCAACTTAAAAAGTCTGAAGGGAGGCCAGGTACAGTGGCTCATGCCTGTAATCCCAGCACTTTGGGAGGCTGAGGCAGGCAGATCACGATGTCAGGAGTTCAAGACCAGCCTGGCCAAGATGGTGAAACCCCATCTCTACTAAAAATACAAAAATTATCCAGGCGTGGTGGTGCACGCCTGTAGTCCCAGCTACTTGGGAGGCTGAGGCAGGAGAATCGCTTGAACCCAGGAGGCGGAGCTTGCAGTGAGCCAAGATCACGCCACTGCACTCCAACCTGGCGACAGAGCGAGACTCTGTCTCAAAAAAAAAAAAAAAAAAAAAAAAAAAAATCACTATTACTGATATATCCAAATAAAAGTTACATGTGATATAGAATTAGACTGTAACACTCTCAATTCATTTTATTCTCAAAAAGGTTGATAATGTAGCTGCCTAAAGGAATCCACGACTTTGCAACATAGAGAAATGCACATACTTTCCTCTGGGTCTTCACCAGCGAGGATATTGCTGGAAAGTTCCTGGACAGCAGCTCGTGACTCAGGTGTAGAGCGATGAGGCCCTAGATGACTGTCCCTCTGGGCTTCCCATTCCTCACTGAACCCGCCATCATCATTCTCTGCAACAGTGTCTTGTGACTCCCTTTCTGTGCCTTCAAGAGAAAGTGGAAGTTACAGCTCTAATATTTAGAAAACTTTAATACCTTTAAGAAAATTACATGGAAACAGTAACTAGCTAACTGTCATTGTAACTAGCTGGCCCTTAAACCACAAAGCATGGGCTGTAGCAGTGCCTGCTGGTAGTTTATCCAACAGCTATTTTCTCCTTTATTTCCTGAGGGCAGAATCCTGAATTGTTTGGGTTCCCACCCTTCTCCCACATGACTCTGGTGGTGAATCCTGACCAAGCCAAGCCAAGCATGGTAATCCCACCAAGCCTCTTCCTAACAAAAGCTCTAAGGCTGTGGGGTTGTAACTTGGTATGAACCTATGAGTGGTGAAGCAAAGTCCACCGGGATTCCTGGGAAAATTTTTCTCACTCTTTAAGAGAGACTAAAGGAAAAAATAAACAGTCCCCTTCTACCCCTGAATGTTGCCTTATCTAGACATGATGCCTAGAACTACAGCTGTCATGACCACGAAGAGCAGTGGGCTGAAGACCAAGCCTATACACTAGTGATGGTAGAGTAGGAAGCTGGGCTACTTGAAAACATCCCTGAGCCACCAAATTAACCAACCCTACAAATTTCAAATGCCTACACCTCAGGCCTTCCTGTCACGTGAAAGAATAAATTTCTTCTTTGTTTAAGGCAACTGAGTTGGGCTTTTTATCTTTTGCAACTGAAAGCTTCCTAACTGTTGGCACTCATCCCTGGATTTGGTGACAAAATTATAAAAGTGGCTTCATTCTGGAGGGTGGATTGGGAAAGGAGGGGTGAGTAAATGTCTTTATGGGCCAGTCATTTCATTATAATGACTATCAATCTCATTGAAAATGGTGAGCATGATAGTCTTAAAAAACTTCCATACATTAAAAATAATTACAATATATAAGTGAAGTTCAAAGTACTTTTATTCTTCCTTCATTTTTTATAAAAGTAATACATGTTCAGAGCAGAAGTAGATTTGCCATGAATAAGTAAAGCTTGTAAGCTTCAGGGCCCTTCCTTGCATGGCTTCCTCTGGGAGAGCCCTCATAATTTTGTATTGGTAGTTTTGTATTCTTTTTATTATCCAGATCTCCAAAAACCTGAATCTTCTCTGGTTTGGAGTTTATGAAATAATATAAGAATAAGATTTATAAATGAAAACAGCAGTCCCTTTTCTACCCCCTCCCTCCTCACTTCTGATACTCATTCCTACCTTAAACTCTTTTAGCCATCCCTTTTGGTATTTACCTCCATAATTAATTATAAGTAGCATGCTCATTGTGCCATAACTTGATGTTTTAATTTGAGGTACTTATTCACCTCCTATAGAGAAGATAAAGCATTAGGTCTCATCCTTTAGTGCACGCAAATGTAACTCTTCCCGTCTTCCCAGTGCCATAACCTTATATTAAATTCAGTTTTATATTCTCACTATGCAAATAATATTCACAACTAAACTACTTTGCTATAGCCAGAATATACTATAATTACATTTGCTTTTTTGAGCAAGTTTTTGTTTTCTTTGGAAAACTGCCTCATTTTTTTCCACTGATGAATTTTATATTATTATCTATGACTAATTTATCCTGAAATGCTCTGACAGAGTTCAACCACATCAGGTAATCTCTCAGTTCTTTTTTGTTTTTTCCTTGCACAGATATCCCTCTTGGAGCCCTATGCCCTTTTGTTCCAATGTAACTTCTAGTTCCGTTAACACAGTGATTTTCAACTAGGGATAGCACCTCCCTTCCGGGGAGTGTTTGGAAATAACTAGGATGGAGGAGTTTTTGATTATTGCAAAGCCTTAAAGCCATTATTGGCATTTAGTGGGTGAGGGGCCAGGGATGTTAAATATCTTGCAATATGAGGGAAAGTCCCACAAAGAACTGTGCCCCCCAAAACACCAGCAGCATTCTGAGGAAGCCTGCAGTTCATCCAGCCTTCTCATTTCAAAGCCCTTGCTCATGTTGTCCCTCTCTTGGAAAGCTCTTCCTCCATCCTTCAGCGGGCCGTCCCCTATTACCACTTCCTCAGGGAAGCACCCCTTGACTTTCCAGGATACGTAAAATTCCCCTATTATAAACTTTCATAGCAACTTATACGTCTTCTTTGTAATACCTATCACAACTGTATGAATTATTTATGTAATAATTTGTTGACCATCTATCTCTCCAAATAGACTATAAGCTCCACAAGGGCAGGGGAAATCTTGTTCAGTGCTATATCCCCAGGGCCTAGCACATAGTCAGGTGCTCAGTCAACATCTGTAAAATGAATGAAATTCTGTTGTATCACTCACTCACTCAAACTCACATACATATATACCTACATGCTCACAGACAATCATTTGATTTTCTTTAGCTTAACACAGGTTAACACAAGAGCCAGGCTTGTGGCAATTCTTTCCAGTATATTTCTTACTTTTCTATCAGGTTTACTAGTGGTCTTGATGGCAGCAGCAGCCCATCTGGAGTGGCTGCTGCAAAGATGGCAGCTGCAGCAGGGGAGGTGCAGCTGGGGCAGCATGCTCTGTGAGCTGGCAGGAGCCAGGAACAGGCAGGAGTCCTGCCCCCTTCTGAGTTGGTGGGGCGGAAGTCCCGCACTCCCACAGCTGCAGCTTCCCAGCTGTGGCTGTAGACCTGGGCATCCCTGTGCTCTCAGGGGTCCAGGAAGCCCCTTGCGTCTGCAGGCTCCAATTTCAGAGCAAAGTTGTGGCTGAGGCTGGGCGCTGTCATGACCTGGCCAGGTGTGCGGGCGCTTGGGGCAGCACTGACATGCCAGCCCCCTGCCACCTTGGCCCCCTCTGGACTTTGGGTGCTGACAAGCATGGGAGGGAGACTGAGGAGGGGCTGAAGGCAGCTTACCGTGGGCCTGCAGGCACCCTTTGGCATGAACAGCCTGGGTGCCATGGGAGCTATGGACAGCAGGTTGATGGCAGCAGGAGGAAGACAGGCTCCTAGGCGGAAAGGGGAAGTTCCCTGGTGAAGCACCACCTCAAGTCAGGGAAAGCCTGAAGCCTGGAGGCCAAGCTCCCAGTTCCACAGACCACAGTGAGAACTTATGGTGCTTTTTCTGGGCCTGCTCATGGCCACCCATGGACCCATCAGCATGTACTTCCTCCCCTCTGAAGCCCATAAAAACCCCAGACTCAGTCAGACTCGGGCAGATGAAGGGACAACCTGCCTGCAGAAAGAAGCTACCCACTCCGGGTCTCCTCTCCACTGAGGGCTGCAGAGATGATGGGATGACCTGCTTGTGGATAGGAGATATCCATTCCGGGTCTCCTCTCCACTGAGGATTACAGACATCAGGATGACCTGCCTGCAGACAGGAGCTACCCACTCCAGGTCTCCTCTCCACTGAGAGCTGCAGAGACAATGGGACGACCTGCCTGCAGATAGGAGCTGCAGATAGGGTCTCCTGAGAGCTGTACTGTTGCTCAATAAAGCACCTTTCCATCTTGCTCTCCCTCCAGCTGTCCACGTACTTCATTCTTCCTGGATGCAGGACAAGAACTTGGGACCCATTGAATGGCAGGATTGAAAGAACCGTAAGACAAACAGGGCTGAAACATGCCCCCCGCTTGCCACGTTGCAGGTGACGAGAAGGAGAGAAGAGAGAAGGAGTGAAGAGATGTGGCCCTTCGGGGAGTCCAGACTCAGGAGTTCCCTAAGCCAGGGCTATGACCCCCCTCTTTGGGGTTCTGCAGTTCCTGGCATCTCCAAGCTTCTGGGTGCCCCTGTGTTCCCCAGGTTAACACAAGGTTAACACAAGAGCCAGGCTTGTGGCAATTCTTTCCAGTATATTTCTTACTTTTCTATCAGGTTTACTAGTGGTAGTGGCCTGTAGTCGAAGCCACTTAGGTAATGCCTGGTCTAGCTGCAGCAGGGAGCTAGTACCTGCAGCTGCCTGCCCTGCTGCAGCCAGCATGCCTGGCTGTGTGCAGTGGCTGGACCCTGCACTCACTTGCTCATGCACTCCTCCCTGCTCCATGCCTGGCTTGCCTTTGGCAGGCATGGGGTCCAGCTGGTAGAGAAAGCCAAGCATAGCCAGCTAGGCTGAGTAGGTGGAATGAGCCCAGTGGGCCTGAGCAAATCTCAGGAAAAGGTGCCACCAGCCACAGAAGTTTCTGGCTAGCAAAGTAACACCCTAAGGATCCCGTGAGAGTCTAACATGACCTTGTTCTGCTGCCTTGCTTACTGTATAATAAAGACTGACATCTCTGAGTTCCAAATAGGAATTCCTGGTTGAAAGTATCTTCCTTGCAGTTGCCTAAATGCTTACTCTGTAGATTTCCTGGCTTTATAAAACATAAACTCTCCCTTTCCTGACAAACAGCAACTCAATTAAGGCCTTTTTTTCCTCACCAATATTTACTGTGCCTGTTGTTTTTCAGATTCCTCATAAAAGTTAGCCCTTTTTTGTTTTTCTTTCAAAAAGTAAGCTTTTTTTTTAGACTATTTATATTGTGCTGTTATTCCTCAACCCTTTCTTTTTTTTTTTTTAGTGTGTGTGGGGAGGTAGCCTCCATTCCAGAAAATTGAATGAAAGCTCCCCCTCAACTCCATCTAATAACAACTTCTAACTTGTGTTCTCCTTAATATGTTCTGTAGTATCCTTAGAGGGCCTTTCACTCTCTTATCCTAAGTCATTATTATTATTCATTATTGTTATTATTTTTGAGGTAAGGTCTAAGTTGCCCAGGGTAATCCGGAACTCCTTGGCTCAAGTGATCCTCTTGCCTTGGCCATGTAGCTGGGACTACAGGCACACATCACCGCACCCAGCTCATCCTAAGTCATTCTTATCCTCTTCTAGTCATATCCACCTAGAATATTTGATCTTCTCAGTATACACATCAGCACATCTCAAATCATATTTCAGTTATTCTGGCCATGTTAGACAAGAGGTTCTCATTTTTATGTTGTTTATATTTTGCTTTTTTTGTTTACTTATTTTTCCTTTATTGTCTGTTTCTTTTAGGAGGTTCTTACTTTTACATGTTTGGAGAGAGTTTATTTTTTCTTTTTAAAATCATGACTTCTAAAAAACAAACAAAAAACAAAAACAAAATCATAACCTCAGCCTGAACCTTTCCATGCTGGTATTCTGTATTTAATGGGAGGTGTCTTAACCTAGGGTGCTTTGACTGTATTGTTGGGTTTTGAGTATCTGAACTCCTTAAATACTTATCTGTGTATTTACTGGGCATTACCATAGTTCTCAAGAGATTCTCAAAGGAGTCTATGACCAAAGAAAGACGATAAAAACATTGCTATACTGTTAGCTTATAACAGTGACCCTGAAAAATCAAGATATTATCTAATAAAAGTTACCTACTTTCTGCATTATACTTGGAATTTTTGGATACTCTCCTTTGAGCTTCCGGGTCTCCTTCTGCCATATTCACCAACCACACCATTGTTGCTGTTGGGAAAGACAAAATTCCAGGTAAGCACTGGACACACAAAGTATGCATAGACAACGACAAGCCATCATTTCTCCACACACAAATCGCCAGTCTTCCTAATGCTGCCTTAAGACTGTTCAACAATCAGAAGTAAAAATAAAAAAAGGTTCTCTTTGGTTTTAGCAGGTAAGAGAAAAAGTTCTGAAACTGAATGTTTACTGTAGTACTCAGACTGCACCTGCTATCACAAAACTCTTCATCATTTTTAGTCCCTGAAAAGTAACCAGAAGGAAAACTGTTCAGGTCAGCAAGATTCCACTGAAACAATAGCTGGACTAGTTGAATGTTCTAAATTCCAGGACAAACTGGAGCTCACAAAAGCCTCAGATGGTGATTATAATTCAAAAGATGCACAGAGTAAATTTCCTTCATATTATGTCTCACTTTTAGAATGTTCAATAATGCTAAACCATGTTTTAAACCTGGAGTGAGAAAAAACGTTAAAAGCAATAAACATAATAGGGATAGTCAAGAGGTCTCCTCTGTGCCCCTTCTACAAAAATACATGCATATCAATATATCAGTCTAGATCTAGATATACACATGTGCATCTCTACCACATTTTAGTTCAGAGACAATGTGAAAACTTTAAAATGGTGCTTCTCTCATATATTTCAGGCAGGAATGAAAAATGGTATAATCCCCACTGGAGGGAAATTTGGTAACATCTAATAAAACTACATGTGCATTAACCCTTTAACCCAGCAATATTACATTTTGGAACTTATCCTGAAGATACACCAACAATAACACAAAAGTACATATAAGCAAACACATGACATATGAGGTTATGGTGGGAACCAAATGCCAGCAGCAAGCTGAGTCCAATCTGGTCACAGTAATTTTTTTTTTTTTTTTTTTTTTTTGAGACAGAGTCTTGCTCTGTCGCCCAGGCTGGAGTACAGTGGCATGATCTCGGCTCACTGCAAGCTCCATCTCCTGGGTTCATGCCATTCTCCTGCCTCAGCCTCCCGAGTAGCTGGGACTACAGGCGCCCGCCACCACGCCCGGCTAATTTTTTGTATTTTTTTTAGTAGAGATGGGGTTTCACTGTGTTAGCCAGGATGGTCTCGATCTCCTGACCTCGTGATCTGCCCGCCTCAGCCTCCCAAAGTGCTGGGATTACAGGCGTGAGCCACCACGCCCGGCCCGGTCACAGTAATTTTAAACAAGATACTTGACATTTATGTCTCTCTGGCTTTTTATCACTATAATTTTATCCATGTTTCTAATACTCAGGCTTCTTGAAGAACTTATGAAAGAAATACACAATCAAAGAAGCTGAACGACCACCTTGTTATTTCTGAGGTCAACCAAGTTTCATTATAGGATAACCCAACCAAATGATCAAAAGTTAACAGAAACTAGGCAGGCAATACACTGTTTAACTAAATCCAGATCTAAAGAAGAAAAACTGAAGGGCAACCACCAAGTATGAGGTTTATGGATTAGTTTTTTATCTTCATTTTTTCTAAAAACAGGGTCTCACTACGTTGCCCAGACCAGACTCAAACTCCTGGGCTCAAACAATCCTCCCGCCTCAGCCTCCCAAAGTGCTAGGATTACAGGCATGAGCCACTGCACCCAGCCTGTTTATGGATTTCCATAGCCTTTTGGAAATGAAGGCACCAGCGATTTATTAGGTTTTCTTTCTTTATGCAAGTATGAAAAAATATAGCTATAAGCTCCTTTGTTTTAGCAGTTAATAGTAACATGAAAATCAATGTCCAGCTAACTTTTTCTGTAAATGGCCAGGGAGTAAACATTTCAGGTTTCGTGTGTCACATATTCTTCCTTGTTCTTTTTTTTTTTTTTTTAATGTAAAAAGCATTTTTAGCTTATAAGCTGTACAAAAACAAGCCATGGGCCACATTTGGCTTCAAGCAGTAGTTTGCTAACCCCATGTTAATTATCATAAATGGTATATTTGTTAAATAGTCCTAAAATAATATTTTTTAAAAAATCACTTTTCATTTCACCTTAACACAAACACCTTACATCAATAGGAAAATAAGCAGATTTCTTGTTTAAATTTAAAAAAAAAAAAAAAAGGCCAGACATGGTGGCTCACACCTGTAATCCCAGCACTCTGGGAGTCGGAGGTGGGTGGATCACCTGAGGTCAGGAGTTCAAGACCAGCCTGACCAACACGGAGAAACCCTGTCTCTACTAAAAATACAAAATTAGCCCGGTGTGGTGGTGCATATCTATAATCCCAGCGACTTGGGAGGCTGAGGCAGGAGAATTGCTTGAATCCAGGAGGCGGAGGCTATGGTGAGCCGAGATCGTGCCATTGCACTCCAGCCTGGGCAATGAGAGCGAAACTCTGTCTCAAAATAAATAAATAAATAAATAAATAAATAAATAAATAAATAAAAATATGTTTTTTAATGTAGTCTAGGGTGGTCTTGAATTCCTGGGCTCAAGCAATCCTCCTGCTTCTACCTCCCAAAGTCCTGGGATTATAGTCATGCCTGGCTGGAAAATATGCAGATTTAAAAATTAACATAATATACCCGTCCCCAACTGATATGAAATCAAAAAGCTTTAGATAAAATGATCTACCTCAAGGAATTGTTAGTTTCCCTTCTAGTTAAGCTCCCAGAGTGAACCACTTCTACTAATGACCACTAGGTAAGAATAAATTAGCTCAAAGAGTAGGTGTATATTTTTTCTGTCAAACGACAGAAGTAAAAAACAAAAATGCTCATACATTTCCTGTCAGTAAGAGCATTTTGCAAACTGAATACCCTTAACTGGGAGACAGTATTAAAATGCATGAAAGAATTATTTATTGATTTTTAGAGAACAAATAGCCAGGATGACTGATTTAAAATTTTTTATATTCATGCTTATATCCACTTCAGGGAAAAAGTACTCATTGGCATTGCTGTTTTCTTACATTCTGTTAAAAACGTAAGAAAAATGTATGAAAAAATTCTTACATTCTGTTGAAAAAACAAAACAAAGGCCAGGTGTGGTGGCTCATGCCTGTAATCCCATCACTTTGGGAGGGTGAGGCGGGTAGATCACCTGAGGCCACAAGTTCGAGACCAGCCTGGCCAACATGGTGAAACCCTCTCTCTACTGAAAATACAAAAATACAAAAAATTAGCTGGGCGTGGTGGCAGGCGTCTGTAATCCCAGCTACTCAGGAGGCCGAGGCAGGAGAATCGCTTGAACCTGGGAGGCAGAGGTTGCAGTGAGCCGAGATTGTGCCATTGCACTTCAGCCTGGGCAACAAGAGTGAAACTCCATCTCAAAAACAAAAACAAAAAAACCTCTCAAACTCAATGATTTATATAAAATCCTCAAATCTTCACCAGACATTTAGTATTACAAAAGAACAGATGCAATCTTGAACCTACCTGATCTACACAGGAGGTAAGGGTTTATACTCCTATTTTCCCACATATGTTGAACTGTTTCTAAAACATCTCAGAATGTCTCATATTCTGTGGTTATTAAATAGATTTGAGAACTTTTTAAAAAATACATGCAAATCATCTGTATCATTCCAATTTTACTATTATGTGCTGCTAAAGCGAGCACAGACGTGAGTTTTAAAAATATTATATGTGATAGGCTGGGCACGGTGGCCCACGCCTGTAATCCCAGCACTTTGGGAGGCCGAGGAGGGCAGATTACGAGGTCAAGAGATCGAGACAATCCTGGCTAACACGGTGAAACCCCGTCTCTACTAAAAATACAAAAAATTAGCCAGGCATGGTGGCGGGCACCTAGAGTCCCAGCTACTCGGGAGGCTGAGGCAGGAGAATGGCGTGAACCCGGGAGGTGGAGCTTGCAGTGAGTTGAGATCACGCCACTGCACTACAGCCTGGGTGACAGAGCAAGACTCTGTCTCAAAAAAAAAAAAAAAAAAAAAAAATATATATATATATATATATAATATGTGATAGATATTTTAAAACAGAGTAAATGCTTCTTTCTGAGTATTAAATTAACATACACATTTAATGTTGCCGCAGACTGAAAGTCTGGTCCTAATTCCTCACCCATCTCTGTACTCACACTTTTGCCATGGACTCACTTTGAGTAGAATGTATTTTCCCTTCTCCCAACCTGTGGCTCAACTAAAAATATGGGGGAAAAAAAAATTAGCCAGGCATAGTGGCGCATGCTTATAATCTCAACTACTTGGGAGGCTGAGGCAGGAGAATTGCTTGAACCCAGAAGACGGAGGTTGCAGTGAGCTGAGATTGCGCCACTGCACTCCAGCCTGGGCAACAGAGCAAGACTTACCTCAAAAATAAAATAAAACAGGTCGGGTGCAGTGGCTCACGTTGTAATCCCAGCACTTTGGGAGGCCGAGGCAGGTGGATCACTTGAGGTGGGGAGTTCAAGGCCAGCCTGGCCAATGTGGCGAAACCCCAACTCTACTAAAAATACAAACATTAGCCGGATGTGGTGGTGGGTGCCTGTAATCCCAGCTACTCTGGAGGCTGAGACAGGACCATCGCTTGAACCCGGGAGGCGGGGGTTGCAGTGAGCCAAGATCACGCCACTGCACTCTAGTCCGAGCAACAGAGCAAGACTCTATTTCAAAAAAAATAAATTAAAAAAATAAAATTGAACCTTCCCTCTCCTTGAAACACCTTTCCTGAAACCTGTTCTCCTGTCAGGTCACCACCTGCTCTGCCTGTGAGACAGGAATCTTTGATGTAGTACATGACATTTACTATACCTCTCCTTCTTCACCACCCATTCTCTGCCTACACCATCACTTCCACTGCCAGCACTGGCAAAACACAGAGACATGCATGCACACATATGCACCTTCCCTTTGGAGTACTGCTTCTGGTTCTATCACTCTACTGAAACTGCTCTCTTCAATGTCACTAATGACATCTTAGACAGCAAATACTGTATGGTTTTACTTAGTCCTCATTACCTTTGACTTCTTTATAAAAAAAGATATTCTCGGCCGGGCGCGGTGGCTCCCATCTGTAATCCCAGCACTTTGGGAGGCCGAGGCGGGTGGATCACAAGGTCAGGAGATCGAGACCATCCTGGCTAACATGGTGAAACCCCGTTGCTACTAAAAATACAAAAATTAGCCAGGCGTGGCGGCGTGTGCCTGTAGTCCCAGCTGCTGGGGAGGCTGAGGCAGGAGAATGGCTGAACCCGGGAGGCGGAGCTTGCAGTGAGCCGAGATCGCCCCACTGAACTCCAGCCTGGGCGACACAGCGAGACTCTGCCTCAAACAAACAAACAAACAAACAAACAAACAAACAAAAAAGATATTCTCTTTTTTTGGGAGGGTGGGGATGAAGCCTTGCTGTCACTCAGGCTGGAGTGCAGTGGCACGATCATGGCTCACTGTAACCTCCGCCTCCTGGGTTCAAGTGATCCTCCCACCTCAGCCTCCCAAGTAACTGGGATTACAAGTGTGCACCACCACACCCAGCTGATTTTCATATTTTTAGTAAAGACAGAGTTTCACCATGTTGGCCAGGCTGGTCTCAAACTCCTGACCTCAAGTGATCCGCCCACCTAGGCCTCCCAAAGTGCTGGGATTACAGGCGTTAGCCGTGACCACGCCCAGCCTCTCTCCTTCTTGAAATTGCTTTTCCAGTAACTCAACAGAAAAATTGGCAAAAAAAATCTACAAGGATATACAACAAACTGACAACAGGGGTAAGTACTTGATAAGGCATTAAGATTAGAGATGATAGTTACCGTGAAATTTATTTTTATCTGTAATTTTTATCCTTTTTCAAGGATAATGAATTACTTGTATAATTAAGATTAATTTTACAGGGCTGGGAGCAGTGGCTCACGCCTGTAATACTAATGCTTTGGGAGTCTGAGGCAGTTGGATCGCTTGAGACCAGCCTGGCCAACGTGGTGAAATCCCGTCTCTACTAAAAATACAAAAATTAGCCAGGCGTGGTGGCATGCGCCTGTAATTCCAGCTACTTGGGAGGCTGAGAGAGGAGAATTGCTTGAACCTGGGAGATGGAGGTTGCAGTGAGTTGAGACTGCGCCACTGTACTCCAGCCTGGGTGACAGAGAGAGACTGTCTCACACACACACAAAAAAGATTAATTTCACAAATATGAAAAAGATTATACCAAGCCAGTTACAAAATAAATTCAGATCTGTAACTAAGAAACACATGAAAAAAAGTTCAAATAATCACCCAAAGCATTAGACAAACAATATAAAATAAAACAAGATGTTATTTTTTTGCCTATTAGATCTCTTTCTCTCTCAGACACACACACATGCATGTATGCACAGACACAGGCAAGTATTAACAAAGCAGTGGCCGGACATGGTGGCTCACAGCTATAATCCTGGCATTTTGGGAGGCCTAGGCAGGCGGATCACCTGAAGTCAGGAGTTCGAGACCAGCCTGGTCAACATGGTGAAACCGTGTCTCCACTAAAAATACAAAAAATTAGCTGGGTGTGGTGGCACACGCCTGTAATCCCAGCCACTCCGGAGGCTGAGGCAGGAGAACTGCTTGAACCCAGGAGGCGGAGGTCGCAGTGAGCCGAGATCGCACCACTGCACTCCAGCCTGCATGACAGAGCGAGACTCAGTCTCCAAAACAAAACAAACCAAAACACCAAAGGGGTAAGGAAATTGATACTTTCATATTACTGAAGGGAATGTAAACAGGCACAGCTTTTTTAGGAGGCAATATGGCAAACTATCAAAATTTAAATACATCCTTTGACTTAGCAATTCTACTGTAAGAATACATTTTATAATAATATTCATAAGTTCCTGGATGCACTCTGTAAGTGCTGTCTGTGATAGAAAATAAATGGAAATGATCTAAATGTCTATCAGTGAGGATACCCACCACTGAATATCTACATAAGAGAACACTATGCAGCCATTTCATGTGCTGACATCAAAAAACAGTAATGATATTCTTAAGTGAAAATACTGGCTTGGCCAATTTTCCACTATTTTCTTCTACTTCCTGTAGTATCCTCTCTTTTCTCATTCTCTAAACACAGTAGTTGACAAAGTTTGACCCTTGTCTTCCTCTTCTCTTCTGCTTTTATTTGAATTGCTCGCCAGCTCACAGACCTTAACTACCACCTCTCTGCTAATGTTCTTCAAGTCTCTATCTCAAATATCAACTTTTTCCCAAGCTCTAGTATTTCATTTCTAAACTTCTGCTAGCAATGTCTACCTAGTGACCCACAGGTACTGTCAACTAAATCAGATATGAGCCACAGAAAGATATAAAACTAAACAGATCCTTCACACAAGAAAACATGGCCAGGCATGGTAGCTCACACCTGTAACTCAAGCACTTTGTGAAGTCAAGGCAGGAGGATTGCTTAAGCCCAGGAGTTCAAGACCAGCCTGGGCACACGGCAAAACCCTGTCTCTACATACAACACAAAAAAATTAGCCAGGCCTCGTAGTGCGTGCCTGTAGTCACAGCTACTCGGGAGGCTGAGGTGGGTGGATCACCTGAGCCTGGGAGGTCGAGGCTGCAGTGAGCCATGATCACACGACTGTACTCCAGCCTGGATGGGAGTGAGACCGTATCTCAACAACAATAACAACAAGAAAACACAGGAAAGCATTTTTTCTTCATCACCTTTCCTTCAAGCTTACAACTTCTCTCCTCAGTTGCTAGAACTATTGATTCTACCTCTGAATCCTCTCATCAACTCTTTCCCTTGATTGCTACTGCCACTACCATAATTCAAACCCCCATTACTTTCCACCTAGATCATGGCAATATCATCTTAATTATGCTTAGTATGCCTCTCATGATCTCAGTATCCACCCCACCAATTCATCTCACACAGTGCTGCCAGCTTACAAAGGCACGGCTCTGCTCACATTACCCTTCCGCTCAACAATCTCAGTTCCCCAGTGGTCACTGAATAGCAGAAAGACATCTAAACCAGTCACTCAAAGGAATCCTTGAGCTTGCCCTAATCAATAACTCCTAACAGGTTTTAAAATGGGAATGCTGGTTCCCCAATATCTAAATATTTTCTTTCTTTCTATTCATATTGAAAACTCTCTTGAATCAACATCAGGTAGAAGACAATTGCTTGCAAGGAAACAAAGAGATCTGCAGGAGTTCCAGGAATGCTGTGCATTTAAGATGAGAACAAGCACCACAAAAATGACCATAGTTACATGTGCTTCAGCTCCGATAAATTCTACACTGATTACTAATTCAATATCATTCTCAAATACTTACAGGAGTAAATGAGAGCTGGAAAAAGCGTTTCATTTCTCTCCTGAGCTGTTTCAACCAGCATACGAAGTGGACCTTTCGGACACAAAACAGCCACTAAATCTAGAAAAAGAAAAACATAAAAGACATCTGATAAAATGTATGGGCTAAACTTGTAAATGGGTGTTAGGGAGGAATTAACGAAGGAAAAAAGTTTAATGTTTTTTGTCTCTTTTTACACAAAAAGACGTTGAATGAATATGAAATAAATGGCAGGTGAACTGGTGGGGGTGGGGGAGACAACATAAACAAAATAAAACGACACAGAACATCTGTAAAAATTTCATTTGGGTTTGACTGCTATTTGCTTAGTGTACAGTGTATCGTTACTGGGGTATAGGAATAAGTCTTCCCAGTTTAAAGGAAAGCTGCAGAGATAATGATGAGATAGACTATTTTAAGCAGTTGTCAACCTACAGTGAGCAGAAACAGGGAGAAGTCACTTCTAAACTAATCACGGATATGAACTATAAATTAAAAAGATTACTCTGAGATGAATTTAATAAAGGGGATTTGACTGAACTTTTCAAAATATGAAGAGCAGAGTAG
Organism: Gorilla gorilla gorilla; assembly: GCF_029281585.2. NCBI lineage: Eukaryota > Metazoa > Chordata > Mammalia > Primates > Hominidae > Gorilla > Gorilla gorilla. The sequence continues at coordinate 90,076,062 of NC_073239.2, read as the reverse complement.
AAGAAATTCATCCCTTCTCCTTTTTAAAAGCAGTATTACGTACTACTGAGAAGTATTTGAAGTAAGAGGGCAGTAAATTTAAATAAAACAAAATAATAACTCTTTGCGAGATAAAGTTTATTACTTCTTTACTCTTTGGTCACAAATATTCAGGTCTCAGAACATATGTGGTGCTGAAAAGTAGCTTATTTTACAAAAATAATAAATCAGAGAGGAAACAATATGCCTGTTATTCCTGTTTATACCACCATTTCTTTCGATCAACTGCACTTTTTCTTTCATTCTCTGTCATGAAAATTCAGAATATAGGCCGGGCGCAGTGGCTCACTCCTGCAATCCCAGCACTTTGGGAGGCCGAGGTGTGCGGATCACAAGGTCAGGAGATCAAGACCATCCTGGCTAATACGGTGAAACCCCGTCTCTACTAAAAAATACAAAAAATTAGCTGGGTGTGGTGGCGGGTGCCTGTAGTCCCAGCTACTCGGGAGGCTGAGGCAGGAGAACGGCGTGAACCCGGGAAGCGGAGCTTGCAGTGCACCGAGATCGCGCCACTGCACTCCAGCCTGGGCAATACAGTGAGACTCCGTCTCAAAAAAAAAAAAAAAGAAAGAAAGAAAGAAAGAAAGAAAGAAAATTCAGAATATAAAAATATAATTTTAAACACTGAAAAATATAAAACAGGTATAGCTAAACTTGTAAAGGAAGAATTGATAGCTTGTGTTGACATTATTGTCACTTAAATGCATTTACATTTAAAAATTTCATGTCTTGCCAGGCACAGTGGCTTATGCTTGTAATTCCAGCACTTAGGGGAGGCTGAGGCAGCAGATCGCTCGTGCTCAGGAGTTTGAGACCAGTCTGGCCAAGATGGCAAAACCCCATCTCTACCAAAAATACAAAAAATTAGCAGCTCATGGTGGCAGGTGCCTATAGTCCCAGCTACTCAGGAAGCTGAGGTGGGAGGATTGCTTGAGCCCTGGAGGTGGAGGCTGCGGTGAGCCAAGATGGCGCCACTGCCTAGGTGACAAAGTAAGACCCTGCCTCAAAAAAAAAAAAAAAAAAAAAAAAAAAAATTTCATGCCTCAAAGTGGTCATGTCTCTTCATATAATAATATATATGTACAATATAATATAGTATATATAGAACTATAATATAATATAGTACAGTAATAAAACACACATACACAAAGAAATCTCTACTCTCACCACTTCTACTTCAATTTGTTTGAATGAGAAGTCTGCCCTGCTCTGAAGTGATGAGATTTTCAACTTGTTTGACTCTGCCACATTCGGTACTATTTCAGTTTTATGATACACTCTCCCTTAAAGAATTGCTAAATGATAAATCTGCTTATTTTTTAGAGCAATTAAATTAAAATTGCTTTTGCTTTGAAAATTTCAGAACTTTTTTGACAAATTAAATCTTGAAACCTTGTAAAAATGGAGCCGAGAATCACTACTCTAAACATTGGGTACAAAAATCTGTTTAAAAGGAACTCAAAGCTCTGTAGAGATACTCATTTGTATGATGTGCAGACAGAATGGAGGGTTGATGGTAAAAATATTGTAATACGGTGAAAAGAATATTGGACTTGGGATTCAGATTCGAGATCAGAGTTTAAGCTTAGGCAAATAATTTACCTCTGTAAACTTCAAGTTTCTTAGCAGTAAAACAGGGATAATAACTGCCTTGATACTTCATAGGATTATACAAAAATATAACACTGGGCTGGGCATAGTGGCTCACACCTGTAATCTCAGCACTTTGGGAGGCTGCTTGAGGCTAGGAGGTCAACACCAACCTGTGCCTGTAGTCTTATCTACTCGGGAGGCTGAGACAGGAGGACTGCTTGAGCCCAGGCTTTTGAAGCTACAGTGAGCTGTAATCGTGCCACTTCACTCCAGCCTGGGAGACAGAGTGAGATCCTGTTTCTTAAAACAGAAAAAATTTACTGATAGACATTGTTCTAAGTGTATTATTGTATTAAATGGATCATTTAATTTAATCTTCATAACTGACATAGGAGTTGAGTAACTTGTGCGGTCAAATAGCTAGTAAGTGATGAATAGGCTGGGCGCAGTGGCTCACGCCTGTAATCCCAGCACTTTGGGAGGCTGAGGCGGGCAGATCACTTGAGGTCAGGAGTTTGAGACCAGCCTGGCCAACATGGCAAAACCTCGTCTCTACTAAAAATACAAAAATTAGCTGGGCGTGGTGGTGCGCACTTGTAGTCCCAGCTACTCGGAAGGCTGAGGCAGGAGAATCGCTTGACCCCGGGAGGTAGAGGTTGTAGTGAGCTGAGATCACGCCACCGCACTCCAGCCTGGGCAACAAAGTGAGACTCTATCTCAAAAAAAATAAAAATAAAAAGTGATGAGTAGAATTTGAACCCAGACATTCTGTCTCTAGACCTGGCATTCTTACTCACAGCTAAGCAAGAATAGATGGTTACTTTGCAAACCATCAAGTACTATACAACATAAGGTAATTATGAAAGTCAGAGAGAGTATATGACTTCTATAGTTCCACAACTGATTACTCAAATACAAGAACAGAACCAGTTCAATCCTATTTCCACAGACTTCTTCGTCAATCAAATGAGGATGATGTTTCCTATTACAGGCCACCAAACATTTTAGTAAGTATGTAAATAATGACAAAAGTGTATGGCCAGGCCGGGCACAGTGGCTCATGCCTGTAATCCCAACACTTTGGGAGGCCGAGGCAGGTGAATCATGAGGTCAGGAGATCGAGATCATCCTGGCTAACATGGTGAAACCCCGTCTCTACTACAAATACAAAAAAATAGCCGGGCGTGGTGGCAGATGCCTGTAGTCCCAGCTACTTGGGAGGCTGAGGCAGGAGAATGGCATGAACCTGGGAGGCGAAGCTTGCAGTGAGCCAAGATCACGCCACTGCACTCCAGTCTGGGCGACAGAGCCAGACTCCGTCTTGAAAAAAAAAAAAAAAAAAGTGTATGGTCAGGCATGGTGGCTCATGCTTGTAATCCCAACACTTTGGCAGGCCAAGGTGGGAGGATCGCTTGAGGCCAGGAGTTCCGGACAAGCCTGGGAATCACAGTGAGATATCATCTCTGCAAAAAAAAAAAAAATTTTTTTTTTTAATTAGGCATGGGAGTGCATGCCTGTAGTTCTATCTACTTTGAAGGCGGAGGTGGGAGGATTGTTTGAGCCCAGGACAAGGGTTTGAGGCTGCAGTAAGCCACATTCATGCCACTGTACTCTAGCGTGGATGACAGAGAGAGATCCTGTCTTTGGAAGAAAAAAACAAAAAGAAAAAAAAAGAGTATGGCCATGGCCTTATAATATAGAAGGGGTCACAATTAATCTCTGAAAATGGATCTCTTTTTGGCTTTCATACAAGGCAACAGCCACAGAGTACGTACCTGAAAGCTGCCTGGGTTAATGGCTGGAGTATGTTCTAACTGTTCAGGACCCATGTCACACTGGTGGTTACAGAATGTGAATCTCACACTGTCCAAATCAGTTTTATTTTTAAAAGAATAATTCTATACATTACCTTATAAAAAGTAGGTAACCTAATTTTGATTTTAAAAGTGAATTGAGGCCAGATGCAGTGGCTCACACCTATAATCCCAATACCTTGAGAGGCCAAGGTAGGAGGATTGCTTGAGCCCAAGAGTTCAAGACCAGCCTAGGCAATATAGCAAGACGTTCTCTCTACAAAAAATAAAAAAGTTAGTCAGGCATGGTGGTGCACACCTGTAGTTCTAGCTACTTGAGAGGCTGAAGTGGGAGGATCGCATGAGCCCGGGAGTTCAAGGTTGCAGTGAGCTATGACTGCGCCACTGCACCCCAGCCTGGGTGACACAGCAAGACTTTGTCTCAAAAAAAAGAAAAAAGCTTCTGCAGTAAGATATAAAGGAAAAAAATCGTTTAAAAAATGAATTGAGCATTTTGTGTGTCTACCACTCTGCTTGTGCTTTTTTTTTTTTGCTTTTTTTTTTTGAGACAGAGTCTTGCTCTGTCACCCAGGCTAGAGTGCAGTGGCACCATCTCGGCTCACTGCAACCTCCACTTCACTTCCTGGGTTCAACTAATTCTCCTGCCTCAGCCTCTCAAGTAGCTGGGAATACAGGGGTATGCCACCACACCCAGCTAATTTTTATATTTTTAGTAGAGACGGGGTTTCACCATATTGGCCAGCTTGTCAAAACCTCAAAATTCTTGAAAAACCAAATTTTTTTCAGACAAGGTCTTGTTCTATCACCCAGGCTGGAATACAGCGATGCAATCATGGCTCACTGCAGCCTTGACCTCCTGGGCTCAATCGATCCTCCCACCTCAGCCTCCTAAGTAGCTGGAACTACAGGTGTGCACCACCATGCCCGGCTAATTTTTGTATTTTCTGTAGATACGAGGTTTTGCCATGTTGCCCAGGCTGGTCCTGAACTCTGGGCTTAGGTGATCTGCCCGCCTCAGCCTCCCAAAGTGCTAAGATTACAGGCATGAGCTACCATGCCCAGCCGAAATCTTCAAATGAAAAAGTTACTATAGCTAATTAATGATTTACTGAAGAGTTATGGGATGTACACGTTACCATTTTCTCTAAATCAAGATAAAGAGACTAGGAAAGAAAACACTCCAGTGGGGCATTCCTGTGACAAACAAATTATCAGTCTTGGGTTTTACCATATACTGAAATCACAGCCAAGATGAGCCACGCAGTCCATTCAGGGAGGTACTTGATAAACACCAGGGCCATGAGGGCACTAATCATAATGAGATATGCCTGCTGGAGTCGAAGTGGACCTTTCCAGTGAATGGAAATCATTCCCACCACACCAAAATTCCAGATCAGGAGTGCAACAGTAATGTAGTCCACAGCAACGTTATAGGTTTTAAACACTTCCCTGAAAAAAAATTACACAGATTTTAAAAGATTTATGTACAATAATTTTCACCAAAACATTATTTAGAATAATGTGATGGCTCCCAAACATTAGATATTAATATCCCACCTTTATAATTTTACCATAACCTATATCAACTGTGCTATTATTTATTTAATACTTCCCTTTAAATTAATTTACTTTTTTTGTTTGTTTTTGTTTTTGTTTTTGAGCCAGGGTCTCATTTTGTTGCCCAGGCTGGAGTAAAGTGGTGCAATCACGGCTCACTGCAGTCTTGACCTCCGGAGATCGGGTGGTCTTCCAGCTCAGCCTCCTAAGTAGCTGGGACAACAGGTGTGTGCCACTATGCCCAGCTAATTTTTCTAATTTTTTTTGTACAGATAGGGTTTCAACATGTTGCCCAGGCTGGTCTAAAACTCCTGGGTTCAAGCAATCCACCCATCTCAGCCTCCCAAAGTGCTGGGATTATAAGCATGAGCCATGGTGCCTGGCCAATTAATTCACTTTTTTCCCTCAAGTTGAACAATTCACTTTTTTTTTCCCAAGCTGAACTTTTTCTTAATAGGAAGCTCTGTATCATTCATACAAATGGGAAACCAGTTGCACAGGCCATAACTATAAAAATGAGTATGAACAGGAAAAAAGATCATATAATACCTAAAATGCCATACTATACTATGCCATAATATACTTTGGGAAATATTAGTTTAAAACATCTGAAATTAGAAAAAATTAAACATGTGCTAATAAATTTTATAGCTAGGACATAAATTTTCATACAATGAGATTTAGCAGTCATTAAAAATAGATATATGCAGGCTAGGCACAGTGGCTCACACTCTAATCCCAGCACTTTGGGAGGCTGAGGTGAGAGGATCACTTGAGGCCAGGAATTCCAGACGAGCCTGGGCAACACAGTGAGACTCTATCACTACAAAAAAATTTTAAAATTAGCTAAAGGTGATGGCACATGCCTGCAGTCCCAGCTACTCAGGAGGCTGGGGCAGGAAGATAGCTTGAGCCTGGGAGTTGGAGGCTGTGTGAGCTATGATCACACTACTGCACTCCAGCCTGGGCAACAGAGCAAGACCCTAACACTAAAAAAGAAAAGAAAAAAATATATATATATGTATATATATTGGAATTTCAAAGTGGGAGATAAATCATTTTTCCAGACAGTATCTGAAACCCAAAGTTTATGTTTAAATAAAGGTGTGCTTTCTTTCACCTTCAAAGCGGGAGAAGAATCATCATACACACACACACACTTATACATACACATATACACAAATACATTTTTTAATACACACATATAAACATGGAGTATAGGCGTAACACACTGTTGCTTGAAAAAATATAGGATCCCATTTATGATCCCATTTATGCAAAGTAGTGTGAGAGAAGAGTAGATGAGAAATTGATATATTAATTCCTGAAAGGATGACAGGACTTATCTTTAGGTGGTGGGAATCTGGTCATTTTTCTTCTTTATAATCTTATATAATGTCTTTTTTAAAAAAACAATGAATGTTAAGTATTTTTAAAATGAAGAAAATGCTATTTTAATTCTGGGGAGGCAAAATCCACCATCTAACAAGAGATTGCAACTGTAGAAGATGCCTGAGGTAACTGAGGAGAAAGCAAGCACGCCTTTAGGCATAAACTTTGAGTTTCAGGTACCATCCAAAAAGATGATTCCTCTCCCACTTTGAAATTCCAAAATAGAGTAAGCATTGAAATTTCTGGACAATGTAGATATTTATATTAAGCATTTCCAGTATCCTCGAACTAAAAAACAAAAACAAAAACAATCTATTTATTAATCTTTGGCTAGGTAACACATGAATAAGATATAAAATTCACAACAGATACTGTGAAAAGTAGGTTTTCTCCCCACTGTGCCCCATGGTTCCCCTCTCTAGAGGAAAGCACTATTTTTTCTTGAGATGGGGTCTTGCTATGTTGCCCAGGCTGGCTATGAACTCCTAGGCTCAAGAAATCCTCCTGTCTCCACCTCCAAAAATGTTGAGATTACAGGTGTGAGCCACCGTGCCTGACTGGAAAGCACTACTATTAATTTCATGTACATCCTTCCAGAAAGTCTATACATGTCATATGTATACTTTTCTACTTGACACAAATGATAGCATATTTTAATTTTTTTTTTTTTTTTTAAATAGAGACAAGGTCTGACTGTCACCCTGGATAGAGGGCACAGTCACAGTTCACTGCAGCCCCAAAGTCCTTGGCTCAAGTGATCCTCCTGCCTCAGCCTCCCAAGCAGCTGGGGCTACAGGCATGCACCACCACGCCTGGCTAAGTTTTGTATTTTTTGTAGAGGTGGAGTTTGAACCATGTTGCCCAGGATGGTCTAGAACCCCTGGGCTCAAAGGATCCTCCCACCTCGGCCTCCCAAATAGGTGAGATTACAAGTGTGAGCCACCACACCCAGCCTTAAAATTCTCAATAGATCTTGCATATTATCTTTTTTACCCCTCTAAGCTGTCAGTTTATTCACTTAAAATATCTATTTCTTCAGAAGCAGGAGCAGGGACTGCTGGACCTCAGTATCCCCTGCCTTCCTCTGCACAGCCTGCACTAGCAGCTCTGAGTACAATGTACATAAGGAGGGGTAACCTGAGCTGGAGAGGGCCTGGAGCCACATCAGACCCATCCACCCCGTTGCTGGCCTACAACTGGCTGTGGATCCAAAGGAAGGTAGAGGCCAGCTCAGTCTACACCTGCTACTGCTCAGTGCCCACCCGGTCAAGGGAGACCAACACATGGTAAAGGTCAAGGGCTTCTTAGAAGGCAGTCAGCAGCCTGTGCAAGATGTTCTCCACACTGCTCAGCTTAAGGGGAGCTGGGGGCAGGACCTCAGCTGGCATCTCTGCTTCACCAGTGTCCAGAGCTTGCACAATTCTTGTTTACTCGTAGATATTTAATCTTTTTTGCTGCTATCATAAATGGGACTTGTCCTTTTATTATGTTTTCTAACTAGTTGTTTATGTGAAGGTTATTGATTTGTGTTTTCATTTTATTTTTTTGAAATGGAGTTTCACTCTTGTTGCCCAGGCGGGAGTGCAATGGTGCGATCTCGGCTCACAGCAACCTCCATCTCCCAGGTTCACGTCACTCTCCTGCCTCAGCCTCCAGAGTAGCTGGAATTACAGGCACCCACCACCACGCCTGGCTAATTTTTTGTATTTTTAGTAGAGGTGGGTTTTCACCATGTTGGCCAGTCTGGTCTCGAACTCCTGACCTCAGGTGAACCACCCGCCTCGGCCTCCCAAAGTGCTGGGATTACAGGCATGAGCCACAGCACCCAGACAGGTGACTTTTGTTTAATTTTGTAATCAATTAATTGCCTTACCAAACTTACTTAGTAATTTGAATTGGTTTTCAGTTAGTTCTAAAACAAAGTAAACCATCATTTTATCTCCAAATATTGGTAATTTAACCTTCTTTTCCAAATTATATAGTTCGTATTTCTTTCTCTTGTTTAATTGTGTTTGCTAGTCCCTCCAGAGCAATGCTAGATAATTGGTGATAAAGAAAACTTTCATCTCAGCCAGGCACAGTGGCTCATGCCTGTAATCCCAGCATTTTGGGAGGCGGAGGCAGGCGGATCACCTGAGGTCAAGAGTTTGAGACCAGCCTGGCCAACATGGTGAAACCCCTGCTCTACTAAAAATGCAAAAATTAGCCGGGCATAGTGGCAGGCGCCTGTAATCCCAGCTACTTGGGAGGCCTTGAGGCAGGAGAATCGCTTGACCCAGGAGGCAGAAGTTCCCGTGAGCCGAGATCACACCACTGCACTCCAGCCTGGATGACAGAGTGAGACTCTGTCTCAGAAAAAACAAAATAAAAAACAAACAAACAAAAAAAAGAAAGAAAAGAAAACCTCCATCTCATTCCTGACCTTAATAGGCAAGCTTCTAGCTTCCCTATGAGGATGACATTGGCCTTTAGAATGAGATGCATACATTTTATAATGTTAGAGATTTAGTTATTTATTTACTTTTAGAGACTGAGTCACCCAGCCTGGGGTGCAGTGGTGCAATCATAGCTCACTGCAGCCTTGAATTCCTGGGCTCAAGCCATCCTCCCGCCTTAGTCTCCCATGCAGCTAGAACTACACGCACACACCACAACTGGCTAATTTATTTTTTGTAGAGGCAAAGTCTTGTTATGTTGCGCACGTTGGTATCCAACTTTCAACCTCAAGCTATCCTCCTACCTTAGCCTCCCAGAGTATTGAGATTATAAACATGAGCCACCACACCCGACCCCGTCTATTTATTAAGGAATCTGATCAAGAACAGGAATCTTATCAAATGCCTTTTAGCACATACAGAGATGATGATCTAGTAATATGGCAACTTATAACGAACCATTCTGCAAACAAACTCCACTTGGTCAAATGTATTATTATGGCAGGGTGCGGTGGCTCAGGCCTGTAATCCCAGCACTTTGAGAGGCCAAGGCGGGCGGATCACGAGGTCAGGAGATCGAGACCATCCTGGCCAACACGGTGAAACCCTGTCTCTACTAAAAATGCAAAAATTAGCTGGGCATGGTGGTGCGCACCTGTAGTCCCAGTTACTCGGGGGGCTGAGGCAGGAGAATCGCTTGCATCCAGGAGGTGGGGGTTGCAGTGAGCCGAGGTCATGCCACTGCACTCCAGCCTGGGCGACAGCGTGAGACTCAAAAAAAAGTGTTATTCTTTTCATCTGTTGCTGAATTCTCTTAATATTTGTTATTCTTTTGAGATCAATAAATATAACCGACCAATAGTTTTCTTTTACTTGATAACTTGCAGGGCTTTAGTTATCAATGTTATGCTGGCTTCATAAAATTAATCTGGAAGCTTTTTTTCTTTTTATATGTTCTGGAACACTTAGTATTAGAGTTACCATTCCTTTAAGGTTTAACAGAATTTCCCCATTAATCCACTGGGGCCTGGTACTATTGTTATTTGTGCAGGTGGGGTGGAAACTTCTTCAGTAACTTTCTGTACCTCTTCTTTGCTCTGTTTAGATTTTCTCTCTCTTCAGGGGTCAGTTTTGATAACTTTTTTTCTAGAATATCATCCATTTCACATAGATTCTCATATTTGCTTCTTCTGTCTGTGGTTATTTCCCTTAATCCTCTACCAAAGAAATAACTCTCCAATTTATTTATTAGTTTGACTACCTCTTCATATTTAAGAGCTAGTGCAATTGTTTACAAACTGTATTCTGCCACTTGAGCTGAGAAAATGGCCAGGCTGGCACATCTCTGAGCTTCACTATTCTCTTTGACAGACTAGATCTACTTTTTTCTATATTATATATGAAAATTTCATATAAGATTTCATTTGAAAGAAAAAAGAGTCACTGATAAAAAACAATATAGAAGTATGAAAATCAATTATTCTGGTTTTTATACATTCTTAAAACCCCTTCTTAACGTTCTGATGCACAGACTTCTACTAGAAGAATAATCTTCAAAAAGGCTTAGAATTAACTGTAGTCTTAAGTTCTTTCAGTTCTACTTATTATAAGCAAGAAGCAACAGAAGAATGTCTCAATTAGTAATACTGACTAGTCTTTTATATACCAAGTATGACCTATATGTGGAAACAATTAAAACTTCAGCGTAATTCATCAACAAAGTACATGGCTTTACGTGATAGCTACACAGCACAAAAGTAGTTAATTCTGAAAGACAGACCAAAAATTTCACAACTTACCCCAAGTAAATGAATGAAAAAAAGAACAGCAACAATAGAGATGATATAATAAGCCAGGCATGGATGACCTAGAAAAGAAAGCATTTCAATATAATTAACAGGTCCCACAACCCTTAAAAAGTACAGATTTTTTTTTTTCTTTTTTGAGACAGGGTCTCACTTTGTCGCCCAGACTGGAGTGCAGTGGCACGATCTCAGCTCACTGCAACCTCTGCCTCCTGGGTTCAAGCAATTCTCGTGCTTAAGCCTCCTGAGTAGGTGGAACCACGCGTGCGCGCCACCACGCTAGGCTAATTTTTGTATTTTTAGTAGAGACAGGGTTTCGCCATGTTGCCCAGGCTGGTCTCAAATTCCTGACCTCAAGTGATCCGCCTGCCTCAGGCTCCCAAAGTGCTGAGATTACAGATGTGCACCACCACGCCCAGCCCACATCTCTCTTTAAAACAACTTTATAAAATAGTACAATTTGGCAAAGGCCAACAGAATGGCTTTACCTAGATATTGGTACTCCTTGGACATTTGAATATTCTTTTTTTTTTTTTTTTTTTCTGAGACGGAGTTTCGCTCTTGTTGCCCAGAATGGAGTGCAATGGTGCAATCTCGGCTCACCACAACCTCCGCCTCCAGGGTTCAAGCAATTCTCCTGCCTCAGCCTCCCAAGTAGCTGGGATTACAGACATGTGCCACCACACCTGGCTAATTCTGTATTTTTAGTAGAGACAGAGTTTCTCCATGTTGGTCAGGCTGGTCTCAAACTCCCGACCTCAGGTGATCCACCTGCCTTGGCCTCCCAAAGTGCTAGGATTACAGGTTGCCACCGCACCTAGCCAACATTTGAATATTCTAAATTATATCCAGATACAACAAAGTTGTTTCTGGTGTTCTTCCACAAAAATTTTCCAACATTTTGTTACAAAAATGTTCGAACACACAGCAAAATTTAATTAATTTTACAGTGAACACCCATATATCACCTAGAGTCTACCATTCATATTTTGCAGTACTTGGTTTATAAAATTTCTGTCTAGCTCCTCATCCATTAGTCTTTGTTATTATTAATACATATCAAAGTAAACTGAGAGGTCGGGCGCGGTGACTCATGCCTGTAATCCCAGCACTTTGGGAGGCCAAGGCAGGCGGATCATGAGGTCAGGAGTTCAAGACCAGCCTGGCCAATATGGTGAACCTCATCTCTACTAAAAATACAAAAATTAGCCAGGCATAGTGGCACACACCTGCAGTCCCAGCTATTCGGGAGGCTGAGGCAGGAGAATCACTTCAACCCGAGAGGCAGAGGTTGTGGAGAGCTGAGATCGTGCCACTGCACTCCAGCCTGAGCAACAGAGCGAGACTCCATCTCGAAAAAACACAAAAGGTAAGCTGAGAACACCTGTACATTTCCCTCCAAATATTTCCACTTTAGCCTAAATTTTATCTCACTCTTTAAAACTTGTCTGTCTTGGCCAAGACAGACAATACCAGTGGGAGATGTACACTGGGATTCCATATTAAGCTTTAAATTAAGGACCAGAGTAAATATTAAATAATCGAAATTCTCATCTTTCTTGAGAGATGCTTTTCACCTTGGTTTTTTGGCAAGGGAAGAAGGAGATGTTCTTATTTATTTCTTTTTTTAATTTTATTTATTTATTTTTGGGAGATGAAGCCTCACTTTGTCGCCCAGGCTGGAGTGCAGTAGCACGGTCTTGGCTCACTGCAACCTCCACCTCCCAGATTCAAGCAATTCTTCTGCCTTAGCCTCCCGAGTAGCTGGGATTACAGGCACCCACCACCAACACCCAGGTAATTTTTGTATTAGAGATGAAGTTTCACCATGTTGGCCAGGCTGGTCTTGAACTCCTGATCTCAAGTGATCCACCCTCCTTAGCCTCCCACAGTGCTGGGATTACAGGCGTGAGCCACCGTGCCCGGCCTAATTTTAATTTTTTTAACTGTAGCTTATAGGAGCCCCCAAATATTTTTTTTTAATTATTTTTTGAGATAGGGCCTCACTGTGTTGCCCAGGCTGGGGTACAGTGGCATGATCGTAGCTCACTGCAATCTCGAACCACTGGGCTCAAGCCATACTCCCACCTCAGCCTCCCTAGTACCTAGGACTATAGGCGTGGGTACACCACCATGCCTGGCTAATTTTTTAATTTTTTTTTTTTTTTTTTTTGTAGAGGTGGGGGTCTCACTCTGTTGCCCAAGCTGGTTTTGAACTCCTGGCTTCAAGTGATCCTCTGGTCTCAGCCATACTGGTGAGAGTCACCGTGCCCAGTCTTGGTTATTTTAAAAATAGCATTTTTCTGAATCAAAAGTAACATATGCTTATAACACTTAAGAAACACAGAAACACTAAAAGAAGAAAACTATTCTAAAGGCCAGTGACAACCAAAATTAATACCAACATTTCCCTTTCAGGCCAGGCACAGTGGCTCACGCCTGTTATCCCAGCAGTTTGGGAGGCTGAGACAGGTGGATTGCCTGAGGTCAGGAGTTCAAGACCAGCCTGACCAACATGCCAAAACCCCGTCTCTACTAAAAATACGAACATTAGCTAGGCGTGGTGGCAGGCGCCTGTAGTCACAGCTACCAGGGAGGTTGAGGTGGGAGGATTGCTTGAACCCAGGAGGTGTAGGTTGCAGTGAGCCGAGACAGTGCCACTACATTCCAGCCTGAGTGACAAAGTGAGACATTGTCTCAAAAAAACAATATGAAACAAAACAAAACCGTTTCCCTTTCAGACATGTTTTCTATCTGCACGTATAGGCGTGTGTAAAGACCTTAACAGTGAGAATCAACTAGTGTACTGTTTACATTCTGCTTTCACAAATGTAATCTTTTATTACAAACATATTCTCATGCCACCAAATATTATTTGAAAATATGATTTTTTTTTAAGAGACTGGGGTCTCACTATGTTTCCCAGGCTAGACTGGAAAACCTGGGCTCGAGCAATCATCTCGTCTCAGGGTCCCAAGTAACTGGGTCTACAGGTCCGTGCCACTGCACCTGGCGTGAAACTATGATTGATTGACTAATCGATTGATTGATTTTGAGATGGAGTTTTGCTCTTGTTGCCCAGGCTGGAGTGCAATGGCGCAATCTCACCGCAACCTCCGCCTCCCAGATTCAAGCAATTCTCCTGCCTCAGCCTCCTGAGTAGCTGGGATTACAGGCACTTGCCACCACGCCCAGCTAATTTTTTTATATTTTTAGTAGAGACAGGATTTCTCCATGTTGGTCAGGCTGGTCTCGAACTTCCGACCTCAGGTGATCCGCCCACCTCAGCCTCCCAAAGTGCTGGGATTACAGGCATGAGCCACCACGCCCAGCTGAAACTATGATTTTTAAATGACAAAATAATAGTCTACTCATACGGATAAACCCACAATTGAACCTTTGCCTTATGCATGGAATCTGTATTGTTTTCCCTTTCTTTCCCCAATTTTAATTTACATTAAAATGAACATCCTACTTCACAAATATTTTTCTGCATTTCTAATTCCTTCTTTAGAATATATCATAAAAGCAAAATTACTAAATCAAAGTGTACAAACTTTTTCTAATTACTGATTTAATTAATACACACTGGCTTAGTTACTTGACAAAAAAAGACTAATCTTGACAAAGTCAATATGTCAAATATGTTAATTTGTTATTTTCATATGCATTTCTTTTATTACTGTGTTATACACACACATTTCAACAGGCCTTTCTCATCTTGCAAAAATCCCTAGTTCAGCTTTCCTGTGCTAAAGGGTATGAAAGAAAACAGCCCTGTTGTTTTACAGTACACAACAGTATCTTCTCTAAACCCTAAACTATCAAGGCCAGAAATCATGACTTTAATAAGTTATAGTTCCTTTTATAACAAATTATGTATAATAATTAACTGCCTTTCCTGTTTTTAACATTTTAAGGTTTGGTCTTTTAGCTTCTAGGGCTTGCCACAGACATTGCATAACCAACCACTGATATGAGAAATCCTCAGGGTTTATTTCCAAACAGGCTCTGGCAAGTTACTGAATCTCTGACTCAAAAGATCCTTTTACTTATACTGGGTGTCAAAGTAAACAACTTGTTTCTATATAATTGTTTGTGCGTGCTAAGACTTGAACATTAAAAAACATCATAACACAAATGAACAAGTAAATGTGGAGATCTGGCTGAATACAAACCTCTTAAACTGTCTAAAATGAAGGATAAGGCTGGGCGTGGTGGCTCAGGCCTGTAGTCCCAGCACTTTGGGAGGCCGAAGCCAGTGGATCACCTGAGGTCAGAAGTTCGAGACCAGCCTGGGCAACATGGGGAACCCTCATCTCTACTAAAAATGCAAAAATTAGCCAGGCATGGTGGCGTGTCCCAGTAATTCCAACTACTTGGGAGGCTGAGGCAGGAGAATCACTTGAACCCAGGAGGCAGAGGTTGCGGTGAGCCAAGATCATGCCACTACACTCCAGCCTGGGCGAGAGACTGAGACTCCGTCTCAAAAATAAAATAAAATAAAATGAAGGATGGATAAAAGATGCACAAATGTGACAAAAAATATATTAAGAAAGGTTCCAGATAAGATGGAGTAAGCACCTTCCACTCTCTCTATCCCACTGAACAGTTACAAAACCTGGGCAGAAAGCAGGCAGCAGCTGGTTGCAAAAGATGAAAAGTAATGAGAGGCAGGTGGGCTGGGGAATTAGAAGTACTAGCAGTGAGCTGACCACTTTTTTTCCTCCACCTGTACTCATTACAACCTGAGTGGGCATTAGCAAGACAATGGGAGCTCCAGAAGACCTCTAGTTCTGGCTTGAGGATCAGGAAAGAGGTCTCCTAACACCCAGAGAGTGTAAAAATCCAGTTTTTCTTCCTTTTTTTTTGGAGACAGTCTCGCACTGTAGCTCAGGCTGGAGTGCAGTGGCACGATCTTGGCTCACTGCAACCTCCGCCTCCCGGGTTCAAGCAATACTCCTGCCTCAGCCTCCTGAGTAACTGGAACTACAGGCGCCCACCACCACGCCTGGCTAATTTTTTGTATTTTAGTAGAGACAGGTTTTCACTGTGTTGCCTAGGCTGGTCATAAACTCATGAGCTCAGGCAATCTGCCCGCCTTGGCCTCCCAAAGTGTTAGGATTACAGGCGTGAGCCACCACACCCGGCATTCTTTCCCCTTTTCTCCATTCTCGTATGCCCAGTCCTCACACAATCCTGTGGTGGTGGCAGAAGCCTAAAATTCAGAGGGAGGGAATCCTTACTCTGACTGGAGGAATGTCAGTCCCGAGAGAGTGGGGCAAATAGCCCTTGCTTTATTTCTCTCTCTCCTCCCACATTTTGGCCCTGACTTTAGGAAGATAAAGTCCACTTTTGGCTGCAGCAATGGAAAAGGGAAACCCAAGAAACCACAGGGAGATCACAGAAAGAAAGAAACTCATGAAAGCAATCTCTTAAAGCTTTTATAAACTTGTGGGTCCATTCCCAAGGTGAGTGGGTATGGATATGATCCTCCACAGTACACACTGACCCTGACAACCGAATTACAAACAGAACACCACTATACCAGTCCCAGACTAGTGACTGGGTGGCATATACATGGGGCAGATCTGAGCAACACTGCAAAGGCTTTGACAAGGCTGGCTGGACCTAACCCAATCAGATCAATTGGCCAATAAAACAAAAATATCAACATCCTTAGAGCATAAAAACGCTCCAAGAAGTAAGGGCAAACACTCTTAAAATGAAAGTTTTAAGTTTCAGAATAAAAAAATGTAAAGAAGGGCTATATAGGAATTTTAGAACTAAAAATAAAATAACCAAAAACATTTTACTGAATAGGTTTACTAACAAAATGCAAATTTCAAGAAACTTGAAGACAGATCAATAGAAATTATCTAAGCAGAACAATAGTGAAAAAAATTGGAAAATAAATAGAGCCTCAGAAACCTGTGGAATAAAAAGTTATTTGTGTCGTCACTCCCAGAAGAGGGTAAAGAGCCAAGCACGGTGGCTCACGTCTGTAATCCCAGCACTTTGGGAGGCTGAGGGAGACCGATCACTTGAGGCCAGGGGTTTAAGACCAACCTGGCCAACATGGTGAAACCCCATCTCTAATAAAAATACAAAAATTAGCTGGGCATGGTAGCACATCTCTGTAATCCCAGGTACTTGGGAGGCTGAGGCTGCAGTGAGCCGAAATCACATCACTGCACTCCAGCCTGGGTGACAAAGCGAGACTCGGTCTCAAAAAAAAAAAAAAAAAAAAAAAAGGGCCGGGTGTGGTGGCTCACACCTGTAACCCAGCACTTTGGGAGGCCCAGGCAGGCGCAATACTTAAGGCCAGGAGTTCAAGACCAGCCTGGTCAATGTGGTAAAACCCCATCTCTACTAAAAATTAACAAAATCAGCCAGGCATGGTGGCAGGCACCCGTAATCCCAGCACTTTGGGAGGCTGAGGCAGGAGAATCACTTGAACCGGGAAGGCAGAGGTTGCAGTGAGCCAAGATGGCGCCACTGCACTCCAGCCTGGGTGACAGAGTGAGACTCTGTCTCAAAAAAAAAAAAAAAAGAGAGTAAAGAATGTGGTAAAGAAAAAATTTGAAGAAATAATGGTTGAAAAATTTTCCAAATTTGGTAGAAGACATAAACCCAGAGATTCGAAAAGCTTAGTGAACTCCAAACAGAATGAACAAAGAAATCCTCACACAGTCCCATAATTAAACTGCTGAAAAGAAAAAGAAAATTTTGAAAGTGACCAGAACAAAACAATGTATTACTTTTAGAAGAACAGTGATTCGAATGACTGATTTTTATCAGAAACCATGGAGGCTGAAAGAAAGCAGAACAGCATTTTTTAAATGCTGAAAAGGGGAACATCAAGACGATTTTCTGCCCAGTAACAATATCCTTCAGTAATAAAGGTAAAATTAAAACATCCTAAGGGGAAGAAAAATTAAAACAAATTGAGGCCAGCTGCCTTCTCTAAGCATTACTAAAGGAAGATGTTCAGACAGAGGGCAAATAATACTAGAAGAAAACGGCTGTCCTGGCATAGCGGCTCATGCCTGTAATCCTAGCACTCTTGCCTAGGTGACAAAGCAAGATTTTATCTCAAAACAAAAACAAAAACAAAAACACACACACAAAAAAACCCCAGCAAAGCAGTCCTACTGATGATAATGAAATGGTATGCTACCATTTCGATTTATATGCTACCAGGTATCTGAGTAGAAGAGATATGCAAAGGAGAAAACAAACCAACCATGGGCCCTTCTGGGCTAAAAATACTACATTAAAAGTTATATTTAAGGATGAAAATTTAAACCATGAGATTAAAATATAATTTCCCAAGAAGTAATGGGAGAGACGAAAAAGTCCATCATCTGAGAGTCATGGCTGGTTAGCTTTAGGAAACTGCAAAAAGGACCAAAGTAGGAAGAAAAGCAAAAGCCAGAATCAGTGTCAAGCGGGAGGCAATAAATAAGTCAAATGGCAATAAGGTCCAGAAAAATTAGGTTCAAAAAGGTCAGCAGAGATGACCAAAGGAAAAACTGGTAACCACATGATACGCAGTTTCCATGGAGGCATGAAAAGAGAACCCACACTTCAGGGAGCTGAGGACTGAATTTGAGAGGAATCTTATGTAATAGCTATGTGTGTCAATCCAGGCCAAACTCTGGACTCAAATGTCCATTCTGACCCATTAGGCTCTGACCCACACTAGCTGTGTGACCCCTGCCTCAGTGCCTCATCCATAAAACTGGGATAATAGTAGGGGTTACCTCAAAGAGCTAGTGTTTAATTAAAACAAGGCAGATGTAAAGCTATACTGTCATGTACATGTCACTGCCCAAGATTGGGAAAACCTTTACATGCTTAAAAGCAGAGAAAAGAAGAGGTAGTTTAGAGATGGTGTTTTCTCTTTCATGTGTGAAAATATGAAAACAGAAAAATTAAATAATTTCCTAAGATTACTAGGAGAAAGAACTCTGAGTCCAGAGCTCCACCTATCCAACTACACAGGTATTTTGTAAGGGAAAGGCAGGAAATCTGGATGTAAATTCTAGATTATAAGAAAGAAAAAGTAGAATTCCACCCTCCAATAAAATCTGAGAAATAAACAGAAGAACAAAAGTATAATGGGATCCTGGTAAAAGTCACAAGGTCAGTCTACTAAAGCAGGGAAACTAAAGGCAAGTAAACACGTGCAGACAAAAAAAGGGATAAAGAAAAGGAATTAAGAAACTAGCATTTTTAAAGTGGGGGAGGTGAATGCTTCCCAGCATGGGTTTATATCACTTGCTTTTTGGCCTTCTGAGTGTTGGTAACAACCTGTCATCATCACACATACCTGTCATCTTTAATGGTCTCCATACATTACTAACAGATTATACAGATGGCCATCACTTAACACTTCCACTCACTCAAATGTTCAACATGCAAGGTTAAACTCTGTATAAGCTTAAAGTTCACAAGCATTGAAAAGGTATGTGATATTACTAGTAACCAACTAAATGCAAATTAAGACATTTTCTTTACCTATAAAAACCAGCACAGTTTTAAAAAGAAATTCAGCACTGGTGGGGTACGACAGATACTCTCATTCACTACTGGTGTTAAGTACAAATTGATATAAGCTTTTTGAAAACGAGATTTTGAATACCAAGACAGTTATAAATATGTAGATAATTTGCCCCAGAAATTCTACTTCTAGGATTTTACCCTAAGGAAATAACTTGAAAAACTGAAAAAGCTCTAAGCATAAAGACAGATATTACTGTTTTTTAAAATAGTGAAACACTAGAAACAAATGTCCAACACCAGGGACATTTGAGAAGTAAATTACAAGGCACTTCAATCAAATATCTCATAGCCATAGAAATATTTTCTAAGAATTTATAATAGAAAAAATGTTCACACCAAAGTAAAAGGACACATATTGATTATACATTTTAACCATGTTAGAAAAGTATACAGAAATAAATACTAGAAGGAAACAGAGTAGACTCCTACATTTGGAAAGTTAATTTTTTTTTTTTTTGGAAGAGATAGGTCTTACTATGTTGCTCAGGCTGGTCTCAAACCCCTGACCTCGGCCAGGTATGGTGGCTCACGCCTGTAATCCCAGCCCTTGCGAGGCCGAGGTGGGTGGATCACCTGAGGTCAGGAGTTCTAGACCAGCCTGGCCAACACGGTAAAACCCAGTCTCTACTAAAAATACAAAAATTAGCCGGGCGTGGTGGCAGGCACCTGTAATCCCAGCTACTCGGGGGGATGAGGCAGAAGAATCGCTTGAACCCAGGAGGCACAGCTTGCAGTGAGCCAAGATCGCACTCCAGCCTGCGGGACAAGAGCGAGACAAAAAAACAAAAAAAACTCCTGACCTCAAGCAATCCTCCTGCCTTGGCCTCCCAAAGTGCTGGGATTACAGGCATGAGCCACCATGCCTGGCCGAACATTTATAATTTCTATTATTTGAAAATGACCTTAAAAGGTGCATGACTTGTGATAATGTGTAATTTTTTCTAAGGTATGAGTCTGAAACGTGCTAGTTGGCTGAAACTCAGCAGTAGATCACTTTGGCAAAAGAGCGAGCTAGGGGAGGAGAGGCTGAGAAGGGTGGGTCTGTGTCTTTCCTGTACAACCTCCCAGCGCCCGACTTCCCAAGGAAGGAAGTAGTACAGTGGAGATGGTGAGAGGGTGCATGGTGGCTACCAGTTTAGGCAAGGTGTGACCAGTCACCAGTGAGTTTAATACCAGCATCTGAAGATGGCTTTATTGTTCTGTACTCCAATATAAAAATCTGATTTTAGTTATACCGTATTTTATAGGGACCATTATATCCTACAGTGTTATTTGTGAATGAGGAGATTCATAAAGGTCTTAGAGTATATTTCTTCAGTATACTGTCAATCAAAATATTAAAACCACTTAGGGCTGGGCGCAGTGGCTCATGCCTGTAATCCCAGCACTTTGGGAGACCAAGGTGGGCAGATCACTTGAGGCCAGGAGTTCGAGACCAGTATGGTCAACATGGTGAAACCCCGTCTCTACTAAAAATACAAAAATTAGCCGAGTGTGGTGGCACACGCCTGTAATCCCAGCTATTTGGGAGGCAGAGGCAGGAGAATCGCTTGAAACTGGTGGGTTGAGTCTGCAGTGAGCCAAAATCGTGCCACTGCACTTCACTCCAGCCTGGGTGACAGGGCAAGGCCCTGCTTCAACAAACAAACAAACAAACAAAAACCCACTTAGATTGTGCTATTATATGAAAATGTTTATTTTTCAGTTACAACTTTTTTTGTTTTCTGCTTTTATTTTTTGAGACAATGGCCTAAAAAGGCATTGAAATCCAAAATAACATAAATTATCACTAAATCTTGATAACTAATCATAATATATATATTTTACACTAATTTTTTCATGACATATAGATTCCATGCGTATAAAATACTTCCAATATTTGTTTTTTGTTTTCTTTAATAGAGGCAGGGTCTTGCTACATTGCCCAAGCTGCTTGTGAACTCCTGGGCCCAAGCGATCCTCCTGCCTCAGCCTCTGAGCCTGGCATTACACATGCACCTGGCTTCCTTTTTGTATTTTTTGAATGTTCCACAGTGAGGAGGAAGAAAACTAAAAATTAACTTATCTCTAGAAGACAAAACATTTTTTCTTTCCTAGATCAGTTAAGTTACTGTGACAAGAATACCTAACCATAAGAAGAACAGGGTGGAAAGCAAAGATCTGTGTCTCATGCTCACCTTATAGCACCTGTATTTATACAGAACCACCAGGAGGATAGTCATGACAACAATGACACTGATCATGATGGCAGCATTCAGAATTGAGTGCAGGGCTCTCTGGCCCACAGTCTCGGTATCTTCTGTGAATGGGGTATAGATTCTACAATAAAACAAACACAAAAGCCCTAGGTCAGTGTTAATGGAGATCACCAACCACATTACCACCTCCAACACAGAATTTTCTTTTTCTCAATTCAATTCGTATCTTATAAGTCACTTTTCCCCAACTCACCAATCCAGCTAAGAATTTTTAACCTGAGAAAAACAGCTACACTCTAAAATTGCTTCAAAGAAAATGTCTAACATATGGAAAGAAGGACTTACATGTGAAGCAGACACTGGCTCCATCTAGTGGGTGCTTTATATTGAAATAATTATAATACCTCATCAAATTTTTTTGGCTACAGCTTATTAGGAACTTGTTATAGAACCAGATTCTGCCACAGAAACCACGTGGGCTGACAAGTGGTTGTCAGAAGAAAGGTAATATGGCTTATAATTAGTGCCTCTCATCTGCAGAGTAATTGCAACTGGAGTTGTCTTAAGATAATGTCACATATCTATCTTCCCCTTGTTTCTCATTCACAGAAAAACATTTTTATTCCAGGTGCCAATATTCCCAGCCAAAAAGACTTTACTTCTGACTCCCTTATATTTAGGATGGCTATGAGAACAAGTAAGGGCAATGACTTCTAGGGAGATGTGTTGTGTATGGAACTTCTAAGAAAGGAGAGAATTCTGCTGACATGTCCTATGTTCTTTTCTCCCCTACTCCTTCCTACTGTCAGAATGAAGGCTAGGGCTCCAGCCTGGACCCTGAAGTAAGCTAGAGGTTAGAAGCTAAAGAAGAAAGAAGGAGATTGAGTCCTTGATGAATGTGAAGCCACTGTACTAATCTGGGCTGCCTACCTCTGCACTACTCTATGAGAGAGAAAGTATGTGCATTATTTAAACCAGTTGTTTTGATTTTCTATTAACAAAGTCAGAAACATCTCTGTAAAAAGCCAGACTGAATATTTTAAGCTCTATGGGTCATATGGTCTCCAGGGCAAACACTCAACTGTGCTACTGTAGCGTGAAAGCAGCCACAGACAATGTATAAACCAAGGAGCATGGTCACTTTCCAATGAAAGTTTATTCACAAATTTGTGAATAACTTTGTTATTACACCTTTGTGGAAAGGTAGCAGACAGATCTGGCCTGTGGCTGTAGCTTGCCAATGTTTGTTCTATAATACGTTGCCAAACCTAACCCTAACCTATACAGATAATATTCTTCAATCCCTCTAGTTCTAACCCCTGCCCTTCATCTGCTGTCTTAGATGCTCTCCCAAAAGGCTAAAAGGTTGGCTTTCAGAACACCATGTAGTTTTTCAGACACTTCACAACTTCAAATTCTAAAACTCAATTAAAACTCTTCTTTGGACCCCATGAGAGTCCTAGAGACGGAACTAGATGACATTTGAATCAAGCATTTTTCTTGGAGGCCAAGGGCTGACATCAGCAGCACCAGGGAACCCACATGACAGCCCCCCAAGAGTCTAGAGAGTGCTGGCTTGAATTAGTTGTTCATCCTTTCAATTAACGATTCGTTTGGCCATTTATTATACACCTCACCCTGGAGACTCAGTACCCTCACAGACCTTGCAATAAAGAAGGAAATCAGGCATTAAATAAACAATGTAAATAAATATATATTTGCAAATTGTGACAAGTGAGAAAGGACAAGTTGCTATGAGAAAAGGTACCAAGGACTTAATTGTGTTAGGAGAAACAGGAATGTTATCTTTGAGGATTTAACATTTAAGCCAATGTTAGATGTGAGTTCTAAATTTCAAAGAATTAATACATCAGTATGTTCAATTCTTTGCCTTCTACTTTTAAACTTAACTTCCTCGTAAAGCAATGTTTTTCGATTACCTGCTCCACCCTCATTTCAGTTACCTGCTACCTGCTCTTCCCTGACTCCTGCCAAAGCACTCACCCCATCATTCTCTTTAAATTAGCCAATTGGAATTAGTTTAGCCTGTGCAGTCTAACCCTAGTCAACAGGGGAAGAACACAGCAGCAGGGACCACGTGTGTCAGGGATAAGAACCCTTTCCCCTCCCTTGTCCAAATGTGCGCTTGCCATTGTTCCATCTGTAAGGGTGCACACTTCTATATAGAAGTAACTTGCCTTGCTGAGAATTAAAAGGAAAATTTTATATTCGAGTGCTATTTCTTTTGCGGCACCGAAACTTTATATATAACACCAAGAGGAGGGGGATGACAGGAATTTAATCCACCGAAGTTAGAAAAGGAAAGAATATTCTAGGCAGAAGAGCAATGGGCGCCCAATGGCCCTGAGGTGGAAAAGAATTTATGTGTTCAATTCAGCATAACTTCAGCCCTATCCAGTAATACCATACAGGAAACATACTTCTGCAGTGTTCCTTTTCTCCACTTAAAACATGAAGTAATAACCCCTCGCTCTCTCAACTGCTCCTGACCATCACAGAGGATGGGCGCTCCAGCTAAGTCATGCCCCTTCAATGCAGAGGCCTTCAAGGTGATGATGACATGCTGTAAAGAAAAGCCACACTGGCTTTGAGAATAATAAAACAAAACTCATACGTACAGCTGCCCATCCTTCCGGGTATAAAAGCTGACTGACTTAATGGTAGCCACGACCACCACCATGCAGAGAGTCACAGGGACAAAGAGCATGATCACATGCTTGGCGCCATATTTCAATGTCAGCTCCTCATCTTCTTCCTCATCTTGCTCCACCACCTGCCGCGAGTTACCCTGGGGTCGTCCATTAGATAATGGCTCAGGGTGGCCAAGGCTCCGTCTGTCGTTGTGCTCCTGCCGTTCTCTATTGTCATTCTATAAGCACAAGAAAAACACTTTCAGTAAATCAGATTCTCAGCAGAATCAAGGTAATGGTTAGACCTGGGATTAACAACAGACCTGTCACTATGAGTTCTAAAAACCTGAAGCAAGAAAAAACAATGTACAGGAAGTATGCAGTTTAAAAGTCTAGATTATCTATCATTGTTCACTGAAGGCATTCAGGTCCTCTCTTTTACCTGGGTCTTGGCTTGCTCCATTCTCTCTGTTCATCCCAACATACACAATCGTACTTATCCTTTGAGATGACCTTAAATACTGACACCTGCATGAAAACTTGTTTACTGGCTGCAGCTCCAAGCACCTTTTTCAAATTCAGCTTTCTGTGATTTCAGACCACTTATGCAAGGAACTATCTTACCTTAATTAATAAGACTTTAAAATCCTTGTGTCAGAGGCGTTTGGACCAGAGCAACTCTATCTTGAATAGGGGCTGGGTAAAATAAGGCCAAGACCTACGGGGCTGCATTTGCAGGAGGTTAGGTACTCTTAGTTATGGGATGAGATAGGAAGTCAGCACAAGATACAGCTCATAAAGATCTTGCTGATAAAACGGGTTGCAATAAAGAAGCTGGCCAAAACCCACCAAAACCAAGATGGTGAGGAGAGTGACCTCTGGTTATCCTCACTGCTCACTATACGCTAATTATAATACATTAGCATGCTAAAAGACACTCCCCGCCAACACCATGACAGTTTACAGATGCCATGGCAACGTTCGGAAGTTACCTTGTATGGTCTAAAAAGGGGAGGGATCCTCAGTTCTGGGAATTGCCCACCTCTTTCCCAGAAAACTCATGAATAATCCACCCCTTGTTTAGCATATAATCAAGTAACAGGCCAGGCGCCTGAAATCCCAGCACTTTGGGAGGCCAAGGTGGGCGGATCACTTGAGGTCAGGAGTTTGAGACCAGCCTGGCCAACATGGTGAAACCCCATCTCTACTAAAAATATAAAAATTAGTCAGGCATGGTGGCACATGCCTGTAATCCAAGCTACTCATGAGGCTAAGGCAGGAGAATCACCTGAACCTGGGAGGTGGAGGCTGCAGTGAGCAGAGATCGTGCCACTACATTCCAGCCTGGGTGACAAAGCAAGGCCCAAAAAAAAAAAAATTGGTAAGGTTGAACAAGTGACACAATCAGATGTTTCATTTTTAGCAAACTTGATTGAGTGGCAATGAATGAGATTTCTAGCATAAGGAACTAGCATTGGTAGAGATAAGGAACACAATGGAACACAATAAGATAAACAGGCTGGAAGAGAGAAGTACTTTAGTTAGAGATATAACCAGGCAGTTAAGTCCAATGGCAGTTACCAATAGGAATTTCAAGCTCAGAAGAGTCAGAGGAAGTCACTGGTCTCTACAGCCTCAGAAATGGATGAAATCTCAGGCCTCAGAAATGGATGAAATAGCTGTGGAGGGAAAAATACAGTAAAAAGATGACCAAGGAGAGAAGTGTAAATAACCCCTAAGCTTAACCAGCAGGTGATGGGAGAAAACCAGAAAACGAGATTAAGAGAATAGAGGAGAAGGAAGAAAACTCAGGAATCAATATGACACAGAAGCCAAAAGTGGAGCACAAATCAGAGCTGTTATCAACAGTCTGGCAGGATGAGAGCTAAAAAGACCCTGAATTGACAATGGGAAGTTCATCAAGGGTTTTACAAAAGTAAAACAGTGAAGAGGGAAGTCGGATTGAGATGAGACGGGATAATTCCCTTGACCCCCTCATGGCTCGGAGCGTGGCTCGTTTACTCGGC
Organism: Gorilla gorilla gorilla; assembly: GCF_029281585.2. NCBI lineage: Eukaryota > Metazoa > Chordata > Mammalia > Primates > Hominidae > Gorilla > Gorilla gorilla. The sequence continues at coordinate 90,049,983 of NC_073239.2, read as the reverse complement.
CACCACACACTCAAACCCCTTGCAAGAGGGAGTGTGCAAGCGAGTGAGTGAGTGTGGGAACCAGAGCAAACGAATGCGGGAACCAGCCAGTTGCTCCTCTCTGGCAGGCGCAGACTCTATGCGGCCCTGCAGCAGCATCCAAGTGTGTTACAATCAATGCTCCTTCAACTCGGCCATTCGGGGATGGCCAGGTGCCAGCCAGCTCAGTGGAGGGTCAGGGTGGCAGCCCCTGCCCTCTCCTCTTGGCATCCAGGTTCTCTTCCAGTGTCCAGGAATAATCGGATCACATGAACAGACTGAAGGGTAGTATATGCAGAAGATTGTATTGCACGATGGAAGTGGTTCTCAGCAGGATGGGGAGTTGAAAAAGGGATGGTATGGGAAGAAGGTGATCTTTCCCTGAAGCCAGGCCATCTCCGGCTGGGCCTATTCTCCAAAGCTGCAGCATCTGAAGTTAGCCACGTCCCATCCATAGTCTCCAATGCTCACCTGCTTCTCTGCTCGCTGCTCAGCCACTTGTATCACCAACACTCAGTGGCTTGTATTTCCGACAATCAGCTGCTTGTATTTCCAACACACAGCCATTTATATCCCTGACGTCAGCTGCTTATATTGTTCTGCCAGCTGCTGAAATCTTTTTTGTTTTTTTTTTTTTGAGACGGAGTCTCACTCTGTTGCCCAGGCTGGAGTGCACTGGCACAATCTGGGCTCACTGTAACCTCCGCCGCCCGGGTTCAAGCAATTCTCCTGCCTCATCCTCCCAAGTAGCTGGGATTATGGTGCCCACCACCATGCCCAACTAATTTTTGTATTTTTAGTAGAGATACGGTTTTGCCATGTTGGCCAGGCTGGTCTTGAACTCCTGACCCCAGGTGATCCACCTGCCTCGGTCTCCCAAAGTGCTGGGATTATAGGAGTGAGCCACCGCACCCAGCCCAGCTGAAATATTTTTATGGGCACAGGATAGGGGCATGGCAGGCCAAAGAGGCAACATTTGCGTGGGAAAAAAAATGGGGTCAGCTGTTTTCACTTAGGGTTGCAGTTCCAGGTTTAAGGGTGGAATTTAGCCAGGAGCCCAGCCCTTCTGTATCAAGGTCATAAAATCATAATGTGCTGGAAAATAACTGAGAACTGAGAAGGTAAAGGCAATCATTCTTCGAAGCAAAAAAAAAAAAAAAAAAGGTGGAAGGGGCTTGCAATAGAGAGTGATTTAACTTGAAAAACTTTTCTTATCCAACCCCACCAGAAATGAAGACAAAAAAAAAAACATAAAATGTTATTTTAGAGCTGTTAGAGACTTGAGCATACCTATCATGTCACAGTGTAGACTGAAGATTAGAGGAAGAGACAAAGTGGGGATTAAAACTAATGGAATAGGGTAAGGGATAAAGGAGGGTGCTATAGTTTGAATGATCCCCCTAAAAATTCATGTACTAGAAACCTGGTTGCCATTGTGGTAGTATCAAGAGGTGAGGCCTTTAGGAGGTGACTGGGTCATGAGTACTCTGCCTTCATGAATGGATTAAAGGTTCAGTATCCTTTATCTGAAATGTTTGGGACCAGAAGTGTTTCAGATTTTGCATTTTGGAATATTTCCATTATACTTACAGGTTGAACATACCAAATCTAAAAATCCAAAATCTAAAACGCTCCAATAAGCATTTCCTTTGAGCATCACATTGGTACTCAGAAAGCTTCAGATTTGGGAGCACTTTGAATTTCAGACTTTCAAATCAGGGATACTGAACCTGCAATGTCGTTATCACAGGAGTAGGTTAGTTATCATGGGAGTGACTTTGTTACAATAGCAAGCTCTCTCTTGCCGTTCTGCCTATCCACCATGGCATAATCCTCCTCAGGTGCTGGTACCATATACTCTTGGGCTTTCCAGCCTCAAGAACCATGAGCTGAATAAACAAATCACCCAGTCTCAAAAACAACAACAACAACAAAAAGAATTTAAAAAGATACAAAAAAGAAGAAAACAAACAACAACAAAATAAATAAATAAATAAATCACCCAGTCTGCTGTATTCTGTTATAGCAATACAGAAGGAACTAAGACAGAGGGGAACAAAAAAAGACCGAGGCTGGCGTTATAAAGGCATGGTGTGCTCTCCTTCAGTCTGGAGGTCAGGATTTCTCTTCAAACAGTTATGAAGACCCAAACCCTATGAGAAATGGAAAGGAAACTATTCTAAATCATAAAAGGTAGAAATATATACACCACCCATCAAGAAAGATTATTTTTGCTGAACTCAAGTCACCAGAGTGGCTAAAGCCCAGTAGAATGGAAATGATTATATGGAAGGTGAGGCCAAAGGGACCAGAACATACTGTGATAGACAGCAAGGAGCTGTCTATCTTCTATTCTTCCACAGAATGAGGTGACTAAGTCATCTGCCAAAAATGTTATATCTGCAATTGATGTTCAGCAGTACAAGTCTGAACAACTTGATTGGCTGATTAATGTTCACAATAAACATACAAGTAATAATAGCTATCTCTATATAGTATTTGGTATTTACAAGGCACTGTCACATTATCTCATTTATTCTTTTTGTCTTGAGAAGTTTTGGTAAATGAACACAAAAGCAACTGATCCAAAAATCTCACAACCAGAAAACAGCAGAGGTAGGAATCAAACTAAAGTCTCTTGCCTCAAAACTTGTTTTCTTTCTATGGCACCACAGCCATCCTTTTAGGTCATATGAACAGTTTAATTAGCTAAGTCTAGCATGAAAGGGGCAATCATATGCTCATTCACAGTCCCCAACCGGATGATCTGGTTTATAATGAACATTAGCCAACTCAACCCTGCCCTGCCCAAGGCTGATAATGAGATGGATACTAGAACACTGTTTAACTTAACAGTAACATACACATTCACAAACTCTTCCTCTTTGTAGTACGCTGGATACTACTTTTATTTTTATTTTATTATTATTATTATTTTGGAGACAGAGTCTCATTCTGTCGCCTAGTAGTGGCACAATCTTGGCTCACTGAAACCTCTGCCTCTCAGGTTCAAGCAATTCTCCTGCGTCAGCCTCCCGAGTAGCTGGGATTATCGGCATCCACCACTGCGCCGGCTTAATGTTTGTATTTTTAGTAGAGACAGGGTTTCACCATGTTGGCCAGGCTGGTCTCGAACTCCTGACCTCATGATCCGCCCACCTCAGCCTCACAAAATGCTGGGATTACAGGCGTGAGCCACCGCGCCCGGCCAGACACTCCTTTTTTTTTTTTTTTTTTAAGACGGAGTTTCACTCTTGTTGCCCAGGCTGGAGTGCAATGGTGCGATCTCGGCTCACCACAACCTCTGCTTCCTAGGTTCAAGCAATTCTCCTGCCTCAGCCTCCTGAGTAGCTGGGATTACAGGCATGCGCCACCGTGCCCGGCTAATTTTTTGTATTTTTAGTAGAGATGGAGTCTTATCCATGTTGGTCAGGCTGGTCTCGAACTCCTGACCTCAGGTGATCTGCCCGCCTCGGCCTCCCAAAGTGCTGGGATTGAAGGCGTGAGCCACTGCGCCCAGCCCAGACACTACCTTCAAAACTGATTATGTTTTCAGGAATAGTGGCACACACCTATAGTCCCAGGTACTCAGGAGCCTAACGCAGGAGAATCGTTTGAGCCTAGGAATTCGTTTGAGCCAGAATCGTTTGAGCCAGGGAATGTAGTGAGACACCATCTTTAAGGAAAAAAATACTGTTTTAATTTCTTTATTTAAAAAAAGCACAGTTTGGGCCAGGCATGGTGGCTCATGCCTGTAATCCCAGCACTCTGGGAGGCTGAGGCGGGCGGATCACCCGAGGTCAGGAGTTCAAGACCAGCCTGGCCAACATGGTGAAACCCTGTCTCTATTAAAAATACAAAAATTAGCCAGTGTGGTGGCGGGCACCTGTAATCTCAGCTACTTGGGAGGCTAAGGCAGGCGAATTGTTTGAACCCGGGAAGCAGAGGTTGCAGTGAGCCAAGATCGTGCCACTGTACTCCAACCTGGGTGACAGAATGAGACTCCGTCTCAAAAAAAAACAAAAAAAAGTACAATTTGGTGACAGAAGTGTTGGTTAGAGACAAAAATGGCAGATTCACTGGCTGTCCAGATTTAATTTATGAATGAACATATATATATATGAAAATAAAAGAAGCAAGTTCCTAAAGTATTGTATAGGGTACTCCAACTAATCAGAAGACTATGGCTAAATCACTACATTTTATGGGTGAAATCATAGTGTGTGAAATTTGGAATTTAAAAGTCTCTAACTTATGTTATCATATCTTGGGTTTACCCCAGTGACACTGTATTATATAGTGGTAATTAGCCCAAGTTCTGGGGTCAGACTACCAGGATTTAGATTTCTCTTCTATATAGTGTGATTTGGGGCGAGTTATTTAACCTCTTTGAACTTCAGTGTCTTCATCTGTAAAATGGTGATAAAAAAAGTATCTCCTGATAGGGTTGTTGTAAATTCTACTGGGATAGTACTTCAAAGATGTATCTCACGGTGTCTGGCACATATTAAGCCTTCAGTAGTTTTACCATTTATTCTACATATACACATTCCTATGGCTATTAGCAGGTGCCAAGGTATAACTGATCTCCTCTTAGGGTATTGTCCAGATGAAACTGCATATAAAATTCCAGACATTTTTAGTCTATCAATAGAAAATCGTCAGCACTATGGAATTAGAAAATTCTGTTTCCCAAATGTTGATCTCCATCTCTTACCTCTCCTAGAACTCTATTCTAAGCTTCTCCTCTGTCTTCTCCATTTATCTCAATAAACAGCAGCACCATTCTCCCAGTTTCTAGGAAGTCCCAAATCTAGGAATTATTCTTGATTCTTTTCCTTAGTACCTCTGTCTAGTCAGCCAGCAAATTCTGCCAGAATACCTCCAAAACATCTCCTGGATCTATCTGCTTCTTTCTATGTCCACAATCTTTGTGGTTCAAACCACTATTATCTATCATTTGGATTACTGTTAATAGGCTTCTAATTTGGTCTTTCTGCTTTTATGCTCCCCTAGTCCATTCTCCACACTACAGCCAGGATGATTTTTTTTTTTTTAAACAAAACGAGATCATGTCATTCCTTTGTTTAAAACTCGATTACATGGCTTCTTGTCATGCTCATAACAAAATCAAAACTTCTTAGGCTCATGAAGTCTAAAATGGTTTGGTCCTTGCTCTGACCACAAACTGTTCCTCCTCTCTCCATTCCTTTTCTTAAACTGGCCTTCTAGTTCCCTGCACAGGGCTGGTTCATCTGGAATGCCCTTCTCCCACCTGACTGTTCCTTGTCACTCAGTTCCCTCCTGGTAGAGAGAGAATTTCCTGACTATCGAATATAAGGAAGCCTTTCTCTACGTTGATCTGGTTTTAATTCTCTGAAGAGTACTTGTGATTATTTGATGTAGCTCCTGTTTGTCACTTGATTATTCATCTTTATCTCCTTAGAATATAAGTTTTCTCTAAGGACAGCACATGTTATTGAACTTTGCTGGATCTCTAGTGTCTCCTGTACTCTATAAATATTTGTTGAGTTAATTAATGAATGACTCCTATAAGATTGTTTGTGAAGCTCGGCTAATTTTTTGTAGAGACAAAGTTTCACCATGTTGCCCAAGCTGGTCTTGAACTTTTGGGCTCAAGCAATCCTCCTGCCTTGGCCTCCCGAAGTGCTGGGATTACAGGCATGAGCCATCGAGTCCAGCCATCTTGTACTTTTAGACTGGAGTTTTGGGTTTCAGAGATTTGTAGTTCACTGAAAATGAAGCACCATGTAGGTGTGCCTGGGAGGGAATTTTGCTAAGAATTCTTACTAAATAAAGTTCAATCAATCAAATGTTACTGTACTTCAAAAATTTTCCAGGGAAATAAATTGTCGGCTTCCATTTAAAGACTGTATTCTGTCTAAATGTGCTGTTAAAGTAAAATGTGACCTAAGAATCTACAGATGATAATCGAAAGGAAATAAAAATAGAGCTCTTCAAAAAAAGTACAGTTTATTTGTTTAAAAGCAGGCAAAGCAAAAATTAAAAATAAATAAATACATAGGTAAAATATTCACGTGGTTTCAAAGAAAGTATTAAAAGGTATAGAGTACAAAATCTCCCTCTTAATATATACCTAGTTTCCTAATCCCCCTGCTTACTACTGTTATTCGGTGAATCCTTTCAAAGTTTCTTTCTACATATGCAAGCAAATACAAACACATACTCTTACTCCCCCTTTTCACACAAATGGTAGTACAGTAAATGCACCATGCAGCATTTTGTTTTCTCCACTTAACTATGTATCTTAGAGATTTTTCTACACATCAGTACATAAAGAATATCCTCATTCTTCTTATCTTTGAGACAGATTCTCTGTCACTAGGCTGCAGTGCAGTGGCATAGTCAACAGCTTACCACAGCGTTGACCTCCTAGGCTCAAGCAATCCTCCCACCTCAGCCTCCTGAGCAGCTGAGACTGCAGATACGTGCTCTCTCTCTCTCTCACTCAATCGCTTGCTCGCGCGCTCTCTCTCTCTCTCTCTCTCCTTCTCATGGAGAGAGAGAGAGAGAGAGCGCGCGAGCGAGCGAGAGAGAGAACGAGAGCATGCCAAATTGCCCTCCCTATGGATTGCACCAATTTAGAGAATCAGCAATGCAAGAGATTGCCTACTTTACCACACTGTTGCTAACACCTTATGTTAGCAAGTGCTTAGATTTTTACCAATCTGATGGGAGAAATATGGAATCTTGGCATAATTTTAATATCTATTTCTCTTATTATCAGGATGGTTGAGTGCTTTTTCATTTATGTCCTTTTTCTATTTAACTTTTTTTTTTTTTTTGAGATGGAGTTTTGCTCCTGTTGCCCAGGCTGGAGTGCAGTGGCGCAATCTTGGCTCACTGCAACCTTGGCCTCCCAGGTTCAAGTGATTCTCCTGCCTCAGTCTCCCGAATAGCTGGGATTACAGGCACTTATCACCACAACTGGTTTGGGTTTTTTTTCTTTTTTCTTTTTTTTAGTGGAAACGGGGTTTCGCCATGTTAGCCAGGCTGGTCTCAAACTCCTGACCTCAGGTGATCCTCCCGCCTTGGCCTCCCAAAGTGCTGGGATTACAGGCGTGAGCCACTGCGCCCGGCCTTAATTTCTAATTATTAATTAATTTTTAAAATAGGTGTTACAGCTCTTTTAAAATTTGTCTAGCAAGTTTTCTAGTTTTCACTGGGAACTGTCCCCCTTAAAAAAGGTAAATGCCAGCTATGTGCCAGACACTGTGCTAGGTGCAGTGCCAGGGATACAACATGGAGCAAAGAGATAAAGTTCCTGGCTCTCATGAACTGCTTTCAAGCAGAGGGAGACAGATAATAAACAGGATAATTACACAGTGAGATAGTACTATAAAAGGAATAAACAGGCTGCTCTCAGTGCACTGCCTATGGGCTAGCTCAGCTCTGCAAGGAGCAGTTAAAAAAAAAAAAGGAATAAACAAGGTGATGTGATAAAGAACACCTGGTATGGGACTACTTTTAAATAATATGGCCAGAAAATACCTGTCTGAGGAAGTACCACAACATGACCTGAAACCTGAAGGATGAAAAGATGTACAAGGCCTGCTATACAGTAAAGGGAGTAACTCAGCACATCAAGGTTATCCAAACTCTGCACAGCCCAAAAAAGGATTTTTTTCCCTGCCCAGCTCCTGGAAGACAACCTCTAAACCCTTAGAATATCTGTCTTGTTAAGACTTCCTGGCTGGGTGCAGTGGCTCACGCCTATAATTCTAGCACTTTGGGAGGCTGAGGTGGGTGGACCACTTGAGGCCAGGAGTTTAAGACCAGCCTGGCCAACACGGTGAAACCCCATCTCTACTAAAAATACAAAAATTAGCCAGGTGTGGTGGTGTATGCCTTAATTCCAGCTACTGGGGAGACTGAGACATGAGAATCACTTGAACCTGGGAGGCAAAGTTTGCTGTGAGCTCAGATCACACCACTGCACTCCAGCCTGGGTGACAGAGTGAGACTCCATCTAAAAAATAGAAATAAAAATAAATAATAATAAATTAAATTAATTAAAAAGAAAAACAATTTTCCTTGTTTACATGAGGCACTGGGTCATGCCAACAAGTTTCTGCTAATAATGTGATTATGGTGAGGGCCTTGTGTCACACAGTATCAGCTTGGCCTCTGAAGGGGCCAGAGAACTGAGGTCAGCCATGTGTGACCCGGACACCAAGGCTCAGCCAGCTTCCCTGGTTGCCAATATTCCACGTGTGTTGTCATACACTGTTGCTGGAAAAATTAAGCACTGTGTGCACAACTCCACTGGGAGAGGACTATTGACAGCTTGTGCCTGGGGTGTCTCCTGGACCCTGCCCTATGTGTCTTTTTCTGTTGCTAAATTTAATCCGTATCATTTCAATGTACTAAACTATAATTTGAGTATAAAACATTTTCTGAGTTGAGTCTTTCTAGCAAATTACTGAACCTGAGGGTAGTCTTACAGATCCCCAAATATCCTGTACAATGAAACTTACAAAATATTGCTAAGAGAAATTAAAGAACAAAAACAAAAATAGACAAATGGGCCTACACCAAGTTTCTACACACTACAGGAAGCAGTCATCAGAGTGAAAAGGCAACCTACAGAACTGGAGAAAATATCTGCAAATCAGGCTGGGTGTGGTAGCTCACATCTACAACCCCAGCAGTTTGGGAGGCTAAGGCAGGTGGATTGCTTGAGCCTGGGAGTTCAAGGCCAGCCTGGGCAACAAGGTGAAACTCTGTCTCTATAAAAAATACAAAAATTAGCTGGGTATGGTGGCGAGTGCCTATAGTTCCAGCTACTCAAGAGGCTGAGGTGGAAGGACTGCTTGAGCCTGGGAGGCGGAAGTTGCAGTGAGCCCAGATTGCATCACTTTACTCCAGCCTGGGTGACAGAGTAAAACCTTGTATCAAAAAAAAAAAAAAAAAAAAAAAGCAAATCATGTATCTGGTAAGAGATTAATATCCAGAATACATTAAAAAGTCCTACAATAGCGTGAACCCGGGAGGTGGAGCTTGCAGTGAGTCAAGATCGCGCCACTGCACTCCAGGATGGGCGACAGAGCGAGACTCGTCTCAAAAAAAAAAAAAAAAAAAAAAAAAAAAGTCCTACAATTAAACAATTGGAAAAAAACAAATCATCAGATTTTTTTAGATGGTCAAAGGACTTGAACAGATATTTCTTCAAAGAAGATATACAAATAGCCAACAAGCACGTGAAAAGATGCTCTACATCTGTGTAATATGGGGGGAAAAAAGAAAAGATGCTCAACATCACTAATCATTAGAAAAATGCAAAAAAACACTACACCCGTTAGGACAGCCACTACGAAAAAACAGAAAGTAACAAGCGGTGGTAAAGTTGTGAAGAAATTGGAACCATTATGCATTGTCGGTGGGAATGTAAAATGGTGCAGCCACCATGGAAAAGAATATGGAGGTTCCTCAAAAAATTAAAAATAAAACTACCATATGACCCAGCAATCCCATTTATATAAATACCAATGAGTATATATAAAAAAGAACTGAATTACAAACAAGACCTCAAACAGATATGTGCATAGCCACTTTCACTATAGCATTTTTCAGTATAGCCAAGAAGTGGCAGTAACCCAAATGTCTACTCACAGATATGTGGTATATACATAACACAGAATATTATTCAGCCCTTAAAAAGGAAATATTGTCACATGCTACAATATAGATGAACCTTGAGGACATTATGCTAAGCAAAATAAGCAAGTCACTAAAAGAGAAATAATGTATGATTCCACTTACATGAAATATCTAGCCAGCTGGGCATGATGGCTCATACCCATAATCTCAGTATTTTGGGAGGCCAAAGTGGGAGGATTACTTGAGCCCAGGAGTTTGAGATCAGCCTGGCCAATATGGCGAGAACTCGTCTCTACAAAAAAATTAAAAAATTAGCGAGGCATAATGGAGTGCACCTGTAGTTCCAGTTACTCAGGAGGCTGAGGTGGGAAGACCGCTTGAGCCCAGGAGGTGAAGGCTGCCATGAGCCAAGATCATGCCACTGCACTCTAGCCTGGGCGACAGAGTGAGATCTTGTCATCAAAAAAAGAGAAAAAAACTCAAGTAGTCAATGTTATAGAAACAAAAAGCATATTGCCACGGGCTGAGAGAAATGGAAAATGGGGAGTTGTTCAATGAGTATAGAGTTTCAGTTTTTCAAATTCAAAAGCCTCCCCACGAGAACAGACTTTGACCCATGACTGATGGAACAGATTGACACATATATGGACAACTGATTTTTGCAAAGGTACAAAGGCACTTCAGTGGAGAAAATAGTCTTTTTTTAAAAACAGTGCTGAAACAATTGAATATCCATATGCAGAAAAATGAACTTGGATCCATACCTTGGACCACGTATAACAATCAACTTCAAAAGGATCACAGACCTAATGTAAAACATGAAACTATAAAGCTTCCAGAAGAAAACGTAGGAAAAAACTCCTGAGAACTTGAGGTAGGCCAAAGTTTCTTAAGACGTGACACCAAAAACACAATCAATGAAATACAAACGGAATTAACTGGGTGCAGTGGCACACATCTGTAGTCCTAGCTGTTTGGAAGAATGAGGCAGAAGAATTCTTTGAGCTCAGGAGTTTGAGGCTGCAGTGAGTATAATCACACCACTATACTCCAGCCTGGGTGACAGCGCAAGACCCTGTCTCTTTAAAAAAAAAAACAAAACTGCCCTTCAAAAAGCACTGTTAATAAAAAGAAAAGCCACAGTCTGGAAGAAAACACTTGCAAATTATATATATTACAGAGGACGTGTATCCAGACTATGTAAATAATTCTTAAAATCCATTAAGAAAGCAATTTTTAAATGGGCAAGAGATTTGAACAGACAAGTCACCAAAGATATCAGGATGACAAGCACATGAAAAGAAACTCAACATCATTACTCAATAGAGAAATGTAAATTAAAACCAAAATGAGATATAACTATATACCTTTTTATAAGAGCTAAAAAATTTAAAAGACTGACAGTATCAAGTACTGACAGGATGTGGAGGAACTGGAACTCATACTGCTGGTAGAAATGTAAAATTATACAACCAGTTTGGAAAGTTCTTTGGTAGTACCTTAAAAAGTTAAATATAAGGCTGGGCATAGAGGCTCATGCCTATAATCCCAGCACTTCGGGAAGCCAAGGCGGGAGGATCACTTGAGGCCTGGAGTTCAAGATCAGCCTGTGAAACATAGAAAGACTCCATCTTCTATAAAAAATATAAATAAAAACTGGCCAGGTGTGGTGGCTCACGCCTGTAATCCCAACACTTTGGGAGGCCGAGGCAGATCACTTGAGATCAGGAGTTCAAGACCAGCCTGGCCAACATGGAGAAACCTAGCCTCTACTAAAAATACAAAAATTAGCTGGGTGTGGTGGCAGGCGCCTGTAATCCCAGCTACTGGGGAGGCTGGGACAGGAGAATCACTTGAACCCAGGAGGCAGAGGTTGCAGTGAGCCAAGATCACGCCACTGCACTCCAGCCTCGGCGACAAAAGCAAAACTCCGTCTCAAAAATAGATAGATAGATAGATAGATAGATAGATAGATAGATAGATAGATAGATAGATAGAAAAAAAAGTTAAATATACACCTACCATATTGGATCATATTCTACTCCTAGGTATTTGCCCAAGATAAATTAAAGCATATGCCCATACAAAGATCTGTACATGAATATCCGTAACAGCCACTATCTGTAATGCTTCAGAACTGAAAATCCAAATATCTACCAACAAGTAAATAGATCAAAAACTGTGGTATACAACTCAGCAATAAAAAGGAACCACATAACATTGACGAATTTCAAAATAATTATGCTGAAAGAAAGAAGCCAGACAAGAGTCTGTATTTTTTTTTTTTTTTTTTAGACAGAGACTCACTCTGTTGCCCAGGCTGGAGTGCAGTGGCACAATCTCAGCTCACTGCAACCTCTGCCTCCTGGGTTCAAGCAATCCTCATGTCTCAGTCTCCTGAGGAGCTGAGATTCAGGTGCACGCCACCACCCCTGGCTAATTTTTGCATTTTTAATAGAGAAGGGGTTTCATGTTGGCCAGGTGGCCTCAAGTCATCGCCCACCTCGACCTCCCAAAGTGCTGGGATTACAGGCATGAGCCACCGTGCCCGGCCTGTATGATACTATTTATATAAAATAGTATCATAATAGTAAATGGCTGCGCGCGGTGACAAAACATGGTTGCCTGGGGATGGGGAGGAATCAGGGAGGAGAAGGAGAGATTACAACAAAACTTCTGGAGGTAATGGACATATTCATTATTTTAACTGTGGTGGTGGTTTCAAGAGTATACATATATATCAAAACTTATCACACTGTATACTTTAAGTATGTACATTTTACGTCAATTATACCACAATAAAGCTGTTTTTAAAAATGTATCTTTCTTGGGCTGGCATGGTGACTCACGCCTGTAATCCCAGCACTTTGGGAGATCGAGGCAGGCAGATCATCTGAGGTCAGAAGTTTGAGCCCAGCCTGGCCAACACGGTGAAACCCCATCTGTACTAAAAAAAAAAAAATATATATATATATATATATATACAAAAAAATTAGCTGGGTGTGGTGGTGCGTGCCTGTGATCCCAGCTACTCAGGAGGCTGAGGCAGGAGAATCGCTTGAACCCAGGAGGCAGAGGTTGCAGTGAGCCAAGATCGTGCCACTGCACTCCAGCCTGGGCAACAAAAGAGTGAAACTCCCTCGCAAAAAAAAAAAAAAAAGTATCTTTCTCAAGGGAGTGTGTAGGTGCTTTGAAAAGTGTCAAATGAGAGGAAAGTGGTACTAGAATACTGAGGGATTTCCGAAAGGAAAAATCTTGGTAGCTAAATATGAGAATGATGACTTAAGCATGCATGGTATTACATGTAAGGCCATTTTAAAAAAAAGGCCAGGCGTGGTGGCTCATGCCTGTAATCCCAGCACTTTGGGAGTCCGAGGCAGGTGGATCACAAGGTCAGAAGATCGAGATCATCCTGGCTAACACGGTGAAACCCCATCTCTACTAAAAATACAAAAAATTAGCTGGGCGTGGTGGCGGACGCCTGTAGTCGCAGCTACTCTGGAGGCTGAGGCAGGAGAATGGCGTGAACCTGGGAGGCGGAGCTTGCAGTGAGCTGAGATCATGCCACTGCACTCCAGCCTGGGTGACAGAGCGAGACTCCATCTCAAAAAAAAAAAAAAAAACAAAACTTTTTATTATGGAAAAAATTCAAACAAATACTGTCAGAAATGTACAATGAAGCCCATGTGCAATTTATTTAACTTTAATAATTATGAACTCATGCTAATCTTGTTTCATGTACTCCCCCGCTCACTTTGCCACTCCAGTATTATTTTGAGGCAAATCTTAGATATATCATTTCCTTCATAAATATTTTAGTATGTATTTCTAAAAGGAACTTGAAGCCTTTTGCATTTGTGGCTTGATAGCTCATTTCTTTCAAAATATTCTTATTTTTATTTATATTATTTATTTTATTATTATTATTTTTTGAGACCAAGTCTGGCTGTGTTGCCCAGGCTGGAGTGCAGTGGCATGATCACTGCTCACTGCAACCTCCACTTCACAGGCTCAAGTCATCCTCCCACCTCAGCCTCCCAAGTACCTGGGACTATAGGCACATGCCACCACACCCACTTAATTACTATTAGTATTATTTACTTTTTTTTTTTTTTTCATAGAGATGGGGTTTCACTATGTTGCCCAGGCTGGTCTCAAACTCCTGAACTCAAGTGATCCACCCGCCTCAGCCTTCCAAAGTGCTAGGATCACAAGTATGAGCCACCAAGCCATAAAATATTTTTAAATGCAAACTTAGATCCACAGCAAAATTGAGCAGAAAGTACACAGAGTTCCCACATACCCCCTCCAACAGCCTCTCTCTATCAACATCCCGCACCACTGTGGTAAACTGTTACAACAGATGAACCTACATTGACAGTCCACAGTTTACCTTAGGGTTCACTTTTGGTGTTATACAGTCTATGGGTTTGTATAAACAGACAATGACAGGTTTCCATGATTACAGTACCATACAGAATAGATTCACTGCCCTAAAAAATCTGTATGCTTCAGGAGGCCAAGACGGGAGAATCGCTTGAGCCCAGGAGTTCAAGACCGGCCTGGGCAACATAGCGAGACCCCAGCTCTACAAAAAAAGTGAAACTAACGCAAAAAAAATTAGCCAGGCATGGTGGCACACACCTGTACTCCCAGCTATTCACAAGGCTGAGATGGGAGAATCACTTGAGCCCAGGACTTAGAGGCTGCAGTGAGCTATGATCACACCACTATACTCCAGCCTGGGTGATAGAAAGAGACCCTGTCTCAAAAAAAAAAAATTAATGATAATATATATTTGATTCTATGCTAGAGATATAAATATACCTCATTCTTAAATATGGCAATTTTGATAAGAAATGTTAATATTTATTGAACAAGTATGTGCTAGGTAGTGTACTAATAATTCAGTTTATCTCATTTAATTTAAATAAAACTCTAAGTTAATTGCTATAAACTTCATTTAACAGATAAAGAAACTGAAGTTTAGCGAGGCCAGTTAATTTGCCAAAGATCATAGTGCTAAGAAGTTCTAGAATGGAGATTCAAAGTCCAACTGTTTAGTCAAGAGACCCTACTGTTAACTAGTACCTTTACACTACTAACTGGGTAAACCATAAGCAATTAATGATAAAGACTGAGATTACTGACACATTCTCACTGTTATAAATAAAACTTCAATAAAAATTCTTGGCACTTCTATGGTAATATTTTTATAGGATAAACTTTCAGAAGTGAAATGCTAGGTGAGATCAGATTAGGTTAAATTGCTAAATTATTTCCAAAAGGCATGTGTATCTGTAGATTCAATTAAGAGCTTGCCTCCAAATAAATACTAACTTAACTCCAAAGAACACAGCATACAAGAAAGCCTATTTCCCTACAACCTCAGCAGCAGTGTATCAATTTTAACTCACTGATAGGTAAGAAGTGAAGTTTTAATTTTTATCTCTATTAGTAAGGCTGATCAACTAGGCTTTTCATATATTTATTGCCATTTCTATTTCTTACTCCATAAATATTGCTTGTAACCTTTGCTACTGAGTTAAGTTGTTCATGTTCCTTTTAATTTCATAAGAATTCTATGTATATTGGGATATATCTGTCATATATTTCAAGCCTTTGTCCTAGTTTGTTTTGGACTTTGTTCATGGCAGTTTTTGCCACACATTTTTTTCTTTTTTTGAGGCAGGGTCTCACTTTGCTGCCCAGGTTGAAGCGCAGTGGCATGATTACAGCTCACTGCAGCCTCGACCTCCTAGTCTCAAGCAATCCTCCTGCCTCAGCTTCCCAAGTAGCTGGGACCACAGAAGCACACTACCACACCCCACTAATTTTCACTTTTTTTTTTTGTAGAGACAAGATCACGCTATGTTACCCAGGCTAGTCTCAAACTCCTGGCCTCAAGGGATCCTCCTGCCTCAGCCTCCCAAAGTACTACTAGGAATACAGACATGAGCCAGCACACCTAGCTCTACAATTAAGTTTATAATTGTGTGTAGTTGAATATGAACTTAGGTAATTTTATAAAGAAAACAGAAACTTATTTTTACAACACCCCAAATCCTAACGTTTTTCAATATATACACACGTATACATAGTTGTGTTTACAAATATTATATTCTACCCTTTTCCCTTACTATTTCATGCACACATGTAAGCAGTTAACATGCCTACGTGGTTATAATGTATTCAATTATGCTGATATATTTACAGTCCGAATATTTACTTAAAATACATTTTTTCAATAATTAATATTTGTAAGAAAATGTATTGGCAGGCGCGGTGGTTCATGCCTGTAATCCCAACACTTTGAGAGGCCTAGGTGGGCAGATCACTTGAGGTCAGGAGTTCGAGACCAGCCTGACCAACATGGTGAAACCCCATCTCTATCTAAAATACTAAAATTAGCCAGGTGTGGTGGCACAACCCTGTTAATCCCAACTACTCGGGAGACTAAGGCAGGAGAATTGCTTGAACCTGGGAGACAGAGGCTGCAGTGAGCCGAGATTGCACAACTGAACTCCAGCCTGGGCGACAGAGGGAGGCTCCCTTTCAAAAAAAAAAAAGGAAAGAAAATGTATTAATCCTTTAAGACTTAATGGGCAAAAAAATAAATAAATAATAAATGACTTAATGGATATTGTTTGAATTTCTACAATGAGAAATGTGGGGCTCTAAGCCTGCTCTGTAGGACAGGACTAGAAGAGTGGCTTAACCAAAGAACTGGCAAGTTAAGTGGAAAACTTGAAAACATTTATTAATCATAGGGAACATGTTTCCAACAACACATATAATTCCATTCAGCATCTGACCAAGCTTTGTGATTCCCTGGAGTCAGAGGTTTAACCATTCCTCTAAAGCTAAGAAAGGCTGTCATTTCCACAAACAGTTGACATAACTGGTTAGAGATAATACTGAACACTTATGGGGCTGTTATGTTAGGCTTAAGCCTAAAGTTTCTTAACATATTATTAATATTTGTGCCTAAGAGATTTTACTCATGCAAAAGCTAGCATGTTTCTATGGAGGTCGTTGAGATTTCAAGTTCTTTTTTGCCTTACTCCACTTTAACACAACTGAGAAAACAAATTCATAACTATAATGATACAATAACACTGTCAAAGGCTAACCAGAGCTGCAGATTCTATTTAAATTTAGATCACCCATTTCATTTATTTTTTTTCTCCTCAAGGTCCTTTAAATAGCTTATAGGTTTGCTTTTTGTTTATGTATTTATTTGAGACAGGGTCTCACTTTGTCACCTAGGCTGGAATACAATGGTGTGATCTCAGCTAAATGCAGCTTTGACCACCCAACCCTGAAACCAATCCTCTTGCCTCAGCCTCCCAAGTAGCTGGGATTACAAGGGCACACCACCACACCTGGCTAATTTTTGTATTTTTAATAGAGACAGGGTCTCACCATGATGGCCAGGCTGGTCTGAAACTCCTGGCCTCAAGTAATCCGCCCACCTTGGCCTCCCAAAGTGCTGGGATTACAGGCGTGAGCCACCATGCCCAGCGAATATTTCTTTTTTCAAATGGAGACTAAGAAACATAACTGAAGCTATCATTGATGACAAGGGCATAATATAAACTCCAATTACCAATAAGAACATAAGAATGCTCTCAAAGATCTCATGCTAACCAGCTTTTGTGGTTTTTTTTTTCTTTTTTTGAGACAGTCTCACTCTGTCACACTGCACTGGAGTGCAGTGGCACAATCTCAGCTCACTGCAACCTCTGAGTCCTGGGTTCAAGCAATTCTCATGCTTCAGTCTCCTGAGTAGCTGGGACTACAGGTGCATGCCACCACACCCATTGACTTTTTTTTTTTTTTTTTTTTTTAGCAGAAATGGGGTTTCACCATGTTGGCCAGGCTGGTCTCAAACTCCTGACCACCTGCCTCGGCCTCCCAAAGTGCTGGGATTACATGTGTGAGCCACCATGCCCGGCCTTTTTTGGTTTCTTCTGTATCAGCTGTTCTAACTCCATGACTTTAGTCAGTCATCACAGAAAACCTCGAATGCTTGATCCCTTTCCAGAGATATTCCTCAGGTAGCATACTATTCTTTTGTGACCTTTCCTCACATTAAAAAATATTTTAAAAATTTGGGAGGCCGAGACGGGCGGATCACGAGGTCAGGAGATCGAGACCATCCTGGCTAACACGGTGAAACCCCACCTCTACGAAAAATACAAAAAATTAGCCAGGCATGGTGGCGGGCGCCTGTAGTCCCAGCTACTTGGGAGGCTGAGGCAGGAGAATGGCGTGAACCCGGGAGGCAGAACTTGCAGTGAGCCGAGATCGTGCCACTGCACTCCAGCCTGGGCAACAAAGCGAGACTCCATCGCAAAAAAAAAAAATATATATATATATATATATAATTTTAGGTTGGGCACAGTAGCTCACACACCTGTAATCCCAGCACTTTGGGAGGCCAAGACATGTGGATCACTTGAGCTCAGGAGTTTAGGACCAGACTGTGCAACACGGTGAAACCTCATTTCTGCCAAAAATACAAAAAATTAGCCGGGTGTGGTGGCATGAGCCTGTGGTCCCAGCTACTTGGGAGGCTGAGGTGGCAGGATCACTTGAGACCATCCTGGTCTCAAGGAGGTCGAGGTTGCAGTGAGTTTAGATTGCACCACTGCATTCCAGCTTTGGTGACAGTGTGAGATTACTTTTTCAAAATAGCTTTTTAAATTATTAAATAACTGTATTATAGAACATTTAGAAAATGAAAGGGGGAAATCACCAAGATCACCCATGCTTTTCTTCTCTTATTTTTCCGAGATAGATGTAATACAGCCGTGAACCACCATGCCTGGCCTGCAATATACTCTTGATGCATAACCACTTTGGAAGAATCCTAGCAATCTCTAAAATGGTTCTAAGATCCATATATCCAATCACAGCAACTATCTTTGAGAAACTCACACAAGTGCACACAGACTAACGAATTAGTATGTCACTGCAGCACTGTCAGTTATTGTGAAAAACTGGAACCTACCAAATGTTTGTAAACAGAATTATTTTTATATATTCACAAGAGAAAACGAATGCTAGAGCTACATGCATCTACATATACATGAATGCCCAAAATTCTACATAGGAATGTCTCTTTTGCAACATATACTAACATATATATGTGGAAATTCTCTTCAACTTTCAGACATAAACCATATAAAGTTCTTTTTTGTTTTGTTTTGTTTTAGATGGAGTCTCACTCTGTCACCCAGGCTGGAGTGCAGTGGTGCAATCTCGGCTCACTGCAAGCTCCGCCTCCCAGGTTCACGCCATTCTCCTGCCTCAGCCTCCCGAGTAGCTGGGACTACAGGCGCGTGTCACCACGCCCAGGTAATTTTTGTATTTTTTTAGTAAAGACGGGGTTTCATCATGTTGACCAGGATTGTCTCAGTCTCTTGACCTCGTGATCCGCCCTCCTCGGCCTCCCAGTGTTGGGATTACAGGCATGAGCCACCGCGCCCAGCTTTTTTTTTTTTTTTGAGACAGAGTCTCACTCTGTTGCCCAAGCTGGAGTGCAGTGGTGCAATCTTGGCTCACTGCAACCTCCACCTCCAGAGTTCAAGCAATTCTCTGCCTCAGTTTCTGGAGTAGCTGGGATTACAGGTGCCTGCCATCACGCCTGGCTAAATTTTGTATTTTTTTTTAGTAGAGACAGGGTTTCACCATGTTGGCCAGGCTGGTCTTGAACTCCTGACCTTGTGATCCACCAGCCTCAGCCTCCCAAATTGCTGGGATTACAGGCGTGAGCCACCACACCCAGCCTAAAGTTTTAAAACATGCCAAGTGTATTACATAATGTGATACGATTTATGTACACAAATATTATAGTAAGCCTAATACTCAATTTTATTAAACATGGTAAATACCCAATTCAGGACAGTAACTATCCTGAGAAAAGAGGAAAAAGAATGGGGGAGGAGCACTTCAATTTTATCTGCAATTTTTTGTCATATAACTAGTCTCTTTTCAAATTAAATGCAAAATCTTGTTTTGTTTAGTTAGGATTTCATTTAGTGTAGGATCAATAAGCAATAGAAGCAAAAAAAGCTTATCAAAAAAACAGCAAATAAGATGTTAAAGTTTAATAAAGTTGGGTGATAGGTACATGGGTGCCTATTACATTATGTGCCATACTTTCTGTATGTGCTAGAAACATTGCACAACAAAAACTTGAGAAATAAATATTTGGGCTAAAAAAACAAACACAACTTCAGCTCTCTGACTATTCTGTCATCAAACTTCAAATCCCTTTACTATGAATGAGATTATGCACAGCAGCCCACAAAAGGAAAACTATTTTCCAGGCTATAGCAGCTCGTCACAGTATTTGCTTAGAGTTGAAGAAATGAAGCTAAAGGCAAGATTTAACCTTTGGAACGAGAAATGCTTTAGATGTTATCTTCTATTTGAACTATAACAATATAGAACTGTAATAGTACTCGAAGTTAAACAACAATGTCAACTAATTGAATAAGACTTGGTTAGTCAGATCCAAAATTATTTCAATTTGATTATACTCTGGTAGGTAACTGACTTGATCCTATTGCTCAGGACTCTCCCAATTTTAAAACTGAAAGTCCTGTGTTCTAGAACCTCTAGTTTTAGACAAACCTGGACAACTGGCCATCCTAGCTTCTGGGCACATCAAAACTTCCCAGCTGGGAAAGAATTTTCAAATTATCTAGTAAATTACCTAATTTTACTGATGGGAAAAGTGAAGAATCCTAAATCTTCAAAGTGTAAAAGGAAGTTCCAGGCCATTCAGTGCTCTAGTTCAACTGCTGAATTCACAGACTAATCCTCTACAGATCTTGCCGGAGTGGCCTTCCAGCCTTTTGTGACTGTTTGTAGTGAAAAGTACACACAAGCCTACAAGGCAGCCCAGATGTACCATAACTGTGGGAAAATAAAAAAAAAAAAAAAATACAGAACCTCTCTATGTTGCCCATGCTGGACTCAAACTCTTAGACAAGCAATCCTCGTACCTCAGCCTCCTGAGTTCCTGAGTAGCTGGGACTACAGGCATGCACCACCATGCCAGGCTACGAGAAAGTTCTTTTTATTGATCCAGACCTTATTGCCTGGTAACTTCCACCACTGTTCCTAGCTCTGCTCTCTGGTCCTAACAGAGGAAAATCTGACCCCACACCTAGTGCAACTGGATAGCTTATAGTTGGCCTTGTGTTTTCCTCTATTCTGGTTCCACCTCTAAAAATCCTATAGATACTCCAACTGTCTCACAGGATATCCATGTTCTCTCTCTTTTCTTTTCTTTCTTTTTCTCTATTTATTTATTATTTATTTATTTATTTTTGAAACGGAGTTTCGCTCGTCGCCCAGGTTCGAGTGCAATGGCACGATGTCAGCTCACTGTAACCTCCACCTCCTGGGTTCCAGCGATTCTCCTGGCTCAGCCTCCTGAGTAGCTGAGATTACAGGCACCTGCCACCAAGCCCGGCTAATTTTTATATTGTTAGTAGAGACGGGGTTTCTCCATGTTGGCCAAGCTGGTATTGAACTCCTAACCTCAGGTGATCTGCCCGCCTCAGCCTCCCAAAGTGCTGGGATTACAGGCATGAGCCACCGCGCCTGGCCTCTGCTCTCACTTTATGATGATTAGCTAGTAGAGTTGCAGTCAAATTTCATGTCTGTGTATGTAGCTGGTGAGGAGTCTCTGTCCGACAGCACAGATTACATTCTTTTCCTGAATCCCTCCTTTGAACTCTTAGAACTTCTACACTTATCCTTGCATTGTACAATCATAATGAATATCTACTGAGCGCTAACAGGAACTGTTAGGTACTGAATACAGTAAATAAAATGGACTCAGCCGTAGAAGAATAAGAGCAAGATAGGTAAAATAATAAACAACATGAACTATGAGGTGCTGCACACCTTGGGAAGCTGGAGAAGGCTTCAACTGAGGTGGTGATATGTGAGTTAGGTAGGAACTGTATCAACACCTATGTGTTAAACAGCCCTGTGTCCTCCAGCAATCAGCTGAAGTTCACCAAATATATTATAAATTTGGTAAAGTAGAGAAAGCCTGCTCAGCCCCCTCAGCATTTCTTAGAGGTGAGGGGAGATGATAAGTGAATCCAGTCTGGCAAAGGCAGTTTCAGAGACTGACACTGTACCTGGCTACGTACAGTATTGCTCAGGTGGTTGTCCTCAGACATCTGTGCATTCTGGAAGTAGGACAACGGTGCAGGTAACTCTGTCATTGGAGCAACTGTATAGAAATACTGTTTCACAGAAAACAAAGCCTCCTGAGGTTCTGAAAAGGGAAAGAAAAACAGAACTTTGTGCACTACAATTATACTGTTATAAAAAACACTTTCATAGATTACATTAAGCAGAAACAAACCTTTCTTTCATGTGTTCTCCTCCAGGCCAAGCTGTCTAAGGACCTCAAAGGCTGTTGTCACTTGCAGGCTCCCAGATTAGGTCTGAAATAGGATTTCACCAGGTCATCCATTGTTAGTTAAATCCTAGTAAATTCATTTAAACCAATCAAATACTTATAAGACCAATTTGTAAACCAGGAATGTATTAATTTGTCACGACTTTCAGCTAACTGACAAATTTACTATAAGCTCAAGGTAGACCTCTTTAGCAATAAGTAGAACCGCCTGAGACACCAAACATTTTCAACCACAAAGATACTTAATGACTTCTGATTTCCAGCAAAGGGAGCTGAGTAATCTTAAGGAATGTTCTCAACATTCCTTTTTCTATGCTGACCAAATTCAACCTAATCTTTATATTTTCATAAAATCATTTGTCTAGCACTTTTAATTTTGCAAAATTCTATAATGTCATCTTATCCTTATCACAATGCCCAAGGCAGGACGGACAGATAACATGCTTATTTTACAAAAGGAGAAGGGAATCCAGAGAAGTTCAGTGACTTGCTTAAGATGACACAACTGGGTAGAGCTGGCAAGAAATCGCAGACTCAGCCAGGAGCGGTGGCTCATGCCTGTAATCCCAGCACTTTGGGAGGCCAAGGCGGGCGGATCACGAGGTCAGGAGATCGAAACCAGTCTGACCAACATGGTGAAACCCCATCTCTACTAAAAATACAAAAATTAGCCGGGTGTGGTGGCGCGCACCTGTAATCCCAGCTACTCAGGAGGCTGAGGCAGGAGAAAAGCTTGAACCCAGGAGGTGGAGGTTGCAGTGAGCCGAGATGGTGCCACTGCACTCCACTCCAGCCTGGGCTACAGAGCGAGGCGAGACTCCGTCTCAAAAATAAAAAGAATGGCTGACTCCTGACTCCCAGCCTCAGGCCTCTCCTTTGATCTTGGCGCAGCCTTATTTACAGGGACGACTGTGTCTCTCAGAGTTCACCCTCCTGGGGGGGCCACATTTCCACTTGCCTGTCTACCTTAATTTCCATCAGCCAATTCTTTATGATTTCAACTTTTCCTTTTCACAGAAGGTTTTCAGAAATATAGAAGGCAAAAATCCGTGTACATACCTAACGCTAATTAATACATTACCATATACACATTTACATAAAAAAAATTTTCTCAATGTCCTATTTCATTTTCACTTTTAACATCAGGATACTCTTTCCTCTAAATATTCCATTTTTTTTTCTTCTAACGATTTTTCATCAAAAATGCATAAAGTAATTTTTCCTCCAGCAAAGGTATCAAGTTCAAAATAACCCTTAACTACTTACATTTGTATCATTCAAATCATTACAC
The DNA here is from genome assembly GCF_029281585.2 of Gorilla gorilla gorilla. Lineage (NCBI taxonomy): Eukaryota > Metazoa > Chordata > Mammalia > Primates > Hominidae > Gorilla > Gorilla gorilla. Next base: position 90,026,575 of record NC_073239.2, on the reverse strand, counting down.
GTTTTTAACCAAGGTGACGTTCCACTTTATCATACATGCTTTTATATACCATGTCCATCTTTCTCCTCCCCTCACCTTCAGCCCATTGTCAGCTAGCATGAGATCAGCGAAATGCAAATTCATATTAATTGAAAACACAGTGCAAATTTGCTTAAAAAATAAAGAGTTTAAGGCCAGGAGTTGCAGACTGGTCTCCAGCCTGGGCAACATAGCAAGACACTATCTCTACAAAAAAAGAATTAGCTGGGTGCAGGTGGGATGCATCTGTAGTCCCAAATGCTCAGGAGGCTGAGGTGGGGGGATGGCTTGAGTCCAGGAATTAGAGGCTGCAGTGAGCCAAGATCTCGTCACTGTACTCAGCCTGGGCAACAGAGTGAGACTCTGTTTTAAAAAAAAAAAAAAAAAGATTTTTTAAAACTAAATTTTTGTGGGAATTTAACCTATACTTAGAGTTATCAATACCTTTGTTCCTGTCTTTATTTTGAGACACAGTCTTGCTCTGTCACCCAGGCTGCAATGTAGTGGCACGATCTCGCTCACTGGAACCTCTACCTCCTGGGTTTAAGTAATTCTCGTGTCTCAGCCCCCCGAATAGCTGGGATTACAGGTGTGCACCACCACGTCCAGCTAATTTTTGTATTTTTAGTAGAGGCTGGGTTTCACCATGTTGGCCAGGCTGGTCTTAAACTCCTGACCACAAGTGATCCACCCACCTCAGCCTCCCAAAGTGCTAGGATTACAGGTGTGAGCCACCACGAACCAGCCCTGTTCCTGTCTTTTAATATGGACAAAATTAAGATTTCACAATACAGACGGTCTCTGATGACAGTTCAGTTTAGAACTGTTCAGCTTTAGTATGATGCAAAAACAATATGTATTCAATACAAACTGTACTTTTTGAGTATCCATACAAGTTCACTTTCAGTGAAGTCGTCAATAAATTGCATGAGGCCGGGCTTGGTGGCTCATGCCTGTAATCCCAGCACTGTGGGAGGCTGAGATGGGCGTTATTACTTGAGGCCAGGAGTTCGTGACTAGCCTGGCCAACATGGTGAAACCCTGTTTCTACTAAAAATACAAAAAAAAATTGGCTGGGTGTGGGTGGTGGGTGCCTGTGGTTCCAGCTACTCAGGAGGCTGAGGTGGAAGGATCACTGGAGCCAAGAAAGTCAAGGCTGCAGTGAACAGTGACTGCATCACTACACTCCAGCCTGAGTGACAGAGTGAGACCCTGTCTCAAAAAAAATAATAAAATAATAAAAGTACACTCCATTATGGAAAAACCCATAGAACTCTCATATAATCCCTCAGAAACAAAACAAGTAAACAAGACAGTCTTAGCCAAATGAAACAAGGCAAAGAAAGGGTAATGCAAGCAAAAATAAAAGGTAAGTAGGGCGGACGCGATGGCTCATGCCTGTAATCCCAACACTATGGGAGGCCGAGGCACACAGATCATTTGAGGCCAGGAGTTCGAGACCAGCCTGGCCAACATGGTGAAGCCCTGTCTGTACTAAATATACAAAAATTAGCTGGGCGTGGTAGCTCGTGCCTGTAATCCCAGCTACTAAGGAGGCTGAGGCAGGAGAATCGCTTGAACCTGGGAGGTGGAGGTTGCAGTGAACCAAGATTGTGACACTGCACCGCAGCCTGGGTGACAGAGCAAGACTGCATCTCAAAAAATAAAATAAAATAAATAAATGGTATATAAATAAACTATATTATGCTTATAGGTTAAATATGAGCAGAAGTGATTACCATGCACTAAACAAGATTAGTATAATCTTATACCATAAATTTAGTAGAGATACAATTAAATAATAAGAATGATTATTCACTAAACAAGAAAGACACTGTCTACTTATATGTAAAACTCAGAGACAGACATTATTAAACTAAGGCTTAACAAACTAATTTATGATATTCCCTTAATCCTTTTACAGATGAAAACAGTGTGGCACACAGAACTTAACTTGCTTAAGGTCATATCTGGCAAGCGAGGAGTTGGAATTCACAGAGTACACTATATTGCCTCTTTATAAAACTCCATACCTGCCCCGTAGGAGTTTACAGCAATGAGGATTACTGTATTTTGAAGTGATTTTGATTACTAGTAAATCTATTACTTAGAAGTAAATGAGATCTTAAACTTCAAAAACTGCTCTAAGTATAAATTCAAAACTGAAGCACCAAAAGCATTTTCAGTAATCTCAATATCCTAGTATTTATGTTTTTTTAAAAAAGGATAAGCTGGCCGGGCGCAGTGGCTCACGCCTGTAATCCCAGCACTTTGGGAGGCCAAGGTGGGCAGATCACAAGGTCAGGAGTTCCAGACCAGCCTGGCCAATATGGTGAAACCCGATCTCTACTAAAAAATACAAAAATTAGCCGGGCATGGTGACGCACACCTGTAGTCCCAGCTACTCGGGAGGCTGAGGCAGGAGAATCGCTTGAACCCAGGAGGCAGAGGTTGCAGTCAGCCAAGATTACGCCACTGCATTCCTGCCTGGGTGACAGAGTGAGACTCCATCTCAAAAAAAAAAAAAAAAAAAAGGATAAGCTATAATGCAAATCTTTTTTTTTTTTTTTTTTAAGAGACAAGGTCTCGGCCGGGCGCGGTGGCTCACGCCTGTAATCCCAGCACTTTGGGAGGCCGAGGCGGGTGGATCACGAGGTCAGGAGATCGAGACCATCCTGGCTAACACGGTGAAACCCCGTCTCTACTAAAAATACAAAAAAAAATTAGCCGGGCGTGGTAGTGGGCGCCTGTAGTCCCAGCTACTCGGGAGGCTGAGGCAGGAGAATGGCGTGAACCCGGGAGGTGGAACTTGCAGTGAGCCGAGATCACGCCACTGCACTCCAGCCTGGGCGACAGAGCAAGACTCCGTCTCAAAAAAAAAAAAAAAAAAAGAGACAAGGTCTCACTCTGTCACCCAGGCTGGAGTACAGTGGCAATCATAGCTCACTGCAGCCTTGAACTCCTGGCCTCAGTCGATCCTCCCACCTCAGCCTCCCAAGCAGGTGGGACTACATGGGTGGCTAGTTTTTTACTTAGAGAAAGGGTCTTGCTGTATCGCCCGGGCTGGTCTTACCTGGCCTCAAGCAACCCTACCACTTCAGTCTCCCAACTAGCCAGGATTACAGGCCTGAGCCACTGCAGCCACTGGTCATTTTAAAAGAAGTAGTTTCCATTTTTACCCTATGCTAATAGGATCTGTTCGGTTATTACAAGAAACCATACAAGCTGGTACAAACTGGTCACACTGGAGCTTTCTCAGACAAATCCCGTAAAAATCATCAATAATACAGCAGTCACTTTAGCATTTTCCAATACTATCTTCAAAGTTCTTTTCACATCTGTTCTTCCATTTGAGTCTTAAAGAAACCTCATGAGGAAAGGAATCTGTACTGACATGTAAAAAAAAAAAAAAAACTCAGAAAAGGTGAAAGATTTTGCCTGCACAGAGTTACGGAGCGAGTGTAAACAATGCCAGTTCCAGAACCCAAGTCTTCTGATGCCCAGCCCAAGTCTTTTCCAGTTCACCCAGAGAAATCTTGTGCCTCCCTTGATGCTTCCAAAGATCACAATGCTACAAGGTGAGCCTCCCTGGGAGAGCTGCTCTTTACAGGGGGCTCGGTAGGAAGCAGAGGCAGGCAACAGGGCTAGGTCTTCAGTCAGGCCTGGTGAACAAACAAGCGCTACTGGTACAAAGAAAGGGGCAGGCAAAGCTAGATTTGATTTTGGTCCAGTATTAGCTGAAAACAATTGAGGATTGCATGGTGGTCAATGACCCCACTGTTCAGGCGGCGTGGCAAAAGACACTAAGAGACTTTTTAACATTCTTAGCCGTGAACATTCTTAGCCCTGTGAACAACAAAAACAACAACAGTTACTCAGATCTGAGGATCTTTCATGGGACCCAAATTGAGGAGTAGGTGGGAGTAGGGACAGAATCTACTTTGGTGTTTTTGCTCTCTGGTCACCTGCTGCAAACTGACAGAGCACAACACTTGAATTCACTGATATCCATTTTCTTAATCTCAAGACACTTGCTCAATCAGACAAAAGGAAAAAGAAATCCTTCTCTGATGGGAAACTAGCATTTATCTATTATATACAAAGAGATTTAAAAAGCCCCAGGAGAACTACAAATAATCTCAAAGCTCAGATGTGCTGAACAGAAGTCTAACCAGAAAACCTTCTACTCATCAGCACTTCAGAAGTTATCACAGGAGCAATGTTTAGAATCTCAAAATAAGTTTATTAAAAATGTAATTCAAGAAAGTACCAACAGAAAAGTATTAATACATTTTTTTCTCTCACTACATCCCAATGTAACAACAAAACCTCAAACTCCTGCAGAACATGGTTACTTATTGATACCATTTTCTTTTTTCACTCTCAGACATAAACAAAATTTCTACTGTGGAAAAACATCTTCAGGGGACTTTTAACCATGATCTCTAGCACAAAGGGCTTGTGGCTTGTTTTAATGTCTCTAAGCTACTTGACTAGTTTCTCTTTCACTGAGAAAACTGCTACAAGTATTTTCTGCTGCATCTGCACTGCAATGCTAAGTTTCAAGTGCCAATGAGCTTGTGATTTATTCTTTATTTTACAAAAGTATTTAATCAGCCTTAGTGTTACTTTGAAAGCTTCTCCCTGGACAGGCGGCCCAACTTCTGATGTTATGAATGGGCTGGAAAAGCCTCTACTTGAGTTTTTAAAGGATCACATCCAATAGTAAATGTAACCGAACTCTAAATTCCAACCTATAATTGAAATTATTATTATTATTGAGATGTAGTTTCTTTTTTTTTTTTTTTTTTTTTTTTTTTTGAGACAGAGTCTCACTCTGTCGCCCAGGCTGGAGTGCAGTGGCACAATCTCAGCTCACTGCAAGCTCCGCCTCCCGGGTTCAGGCCATTCTCCTGCCTCAGCCTCCCAAGTAGCTGGGACTACAGGTACCCACCACCACGCCTGGCTAATTTTTTGTATTTTTAGTAGAGACGGGGTTTCACTGTGTTAGCCAGGATGGTCTCGATCTCCTGACCTCGTGATCTGCCCGCCTCGGCCTCCCAAAGTGTTGGCATTACAGGCGTGAGCCACCGCGCCCGGCCAAGATGTAGTTTTGCTCTTGTCGCCCAGGCTGGAATGCAATGCCACGATCATGGCTCACTGCAACCTCCACCTCCTGGGTTCAAGCAATTCTCCTGCCTCAGCCTCCTGAGTAGCTAGGATTACAGACGCCCACCACCATGCCCAGCTAATTTTTGTATTTTTAGTAGAGATGCGGGTTTCATTCAGCATGTTGGCCAGGCTGGTCTCGAACTCCTGACCTCAGGTGATCCACCACCTTAGCTGGGATTACAGGCGTCAGCCACTGTGCTCAGCCTATAATTGAAATTAATAAAAAAAATTTTTTAACTAATTTAAAAACTTTAGGAATACATCCTCAAAAGACTCCTCTGGTTTTTAAGACACTAGGAGCAAATCATTTCTCCAGCCCTATAAAAGGCTTTGTGAAAGCAGTAGACGCTAAAAAGAGCAAGGGTAGTGATACATCCCATTTGGTGATTTTTTTTTTTTTCTCCTTCCATCCCACTCCACCTCTGTTAACCATCTGTGGTAGATTAGATTATTATTCAGCCAATATTCGCTCCCTCCCCCAGCCTGGTCAAAGGAGGAATACACCTCTCTCCAGCGATGTTATAGGCTTGGCTCTGTAGTTTGCTTGGCTGCATGGTGGTTGCAGTCTACTACCCACTCCTAAGTCTTTGGGCATGATCATGTGACTTGCTTTGGTCAATGCAATCTTAGCAGATGTGGCATAACCAGACATTTGAACTATGCTTATGCAGTTGGCCTTGACTTCTTGTACTTCTGCTGGTGCCTTGAGAAAAGCTTATCATGGATAGCCGCTGCCCCTTCAGCCTGGGCCCCAGAATAAGGCATACAAATAAGAACTGCCCTCACTGATCCACAGATGTACCTACAAGGAAGCAGAGCCCTGAGTGAGAATACATGCTCTGAACTGCTGAGTTTGGGGGAGGTCTGTAATGTAGAGTTACTATAGCAACTTGTTTTTAAATAATGGTTATGTTGGCTCAGAAAATGCAATAAAAACGAACAAAGACTTAGAATTGCAAGTCCAGGATCCCTTATCTGTAACTTTTAGGACTAAATGTGTTTAGAATTCAGATTTTTTTGGATTTTGTAAAGGTACTATGCAAATGCCAGAAGTTATATAATGCCCCTACAGGGTCTTAGAGACAGAAAAGCAAACAAATTATTAAGCTATAGTGAAACAAATGAATAGTTTTAAGTCACATTAAAAAAAAGAAAATAAAGACGATAACTAGGCCAGATTTTGCTGTTAAATTAGTTATAAAAAACCTTGGCCAGGTGCGGTGGCTCGCGCCTGTAATCCCAGCACTTTGGGAGGCTGAGGCGGGTGGATCACGAGGTCAGGAGTTCGAGACCAGCCTGGCCAATATGGTGACACCCCCATCTCTACTAAAAATACAAAAATTAGCCCAGTGTGGTGGCACACGCCTGTAGTCCCAGCTACTCGGGAGGCTGAGGCAGAAGAATCGCTTGAACCTGGGAGGCGGACGTTGCAGTGAGCTGAGATTGTGCCACTGCACTCCAGCCTGGGTGACAGAGGGAGACTCTGTCTCAAAAAAAAAAAAAGAAAAGCAAAAAAAGAAAAACCTTTTAGTTTTCGGATTTCACAACTCTGGATATGAGACTATGATCCTATATACCTTTGTATAATTATAAAGAATCCTTCCCAATAAGTTATTTAATTTCAATAACTCTATAAGGGAGATATGATTATTCAAAATCATTGTCTAAAATTCTGTGGAAACGGACAGAATACAACTAATTTTTAATGAGAAATGATTATTTACGTCTAATTAATTTGTAAATCACTTGTTATATTTAGCATTGCCTGCAGTCTTTCTTTTGCTTTGATCAACTTAAACAAGAAACCGTACAAGGCGTTGTGAAAAGCCAACACTAATACCTTTTTCCTCACTCTCACCCAAGCAAGAGTATTAATATCTTTCAATCAACAAACATTTACTGGGTTTCTTCTATGTAAGCACACACTTGATGAGGGTTGGGAATTCTAATTAATCAGGTATTACTTCTGTTTACTTAAGGAGCTTACTATCTCTAGAGGGCAAAACAAGTAAATTTTTATACTGGTTAGATATTGAAATAAAAATATGTTAGGTATATTGTGTTAAAATAAATTATTCACATTGGTTTCATCTGTTTCTTTTTGCCCCCTTTTTTTTTTTTCTTTTTTTCTTATGGAGTCTCGCTCTGTAGCCCAGTCTGGAGTGCAGTGGCATGATCTCGGCTCACTGCAACCTCCACCTTCTGGGTTCAAGCGATTCTCCTGCCTCACCTCCCGAGTAGCTGGGATAACAGGTACATGCCAACACACCCGGCTAATTTTTTGTATTTTTAGTAGACACAGGGTCTCACCATGTTGGCGAGGCTAGTCTCGAACTCCTGACCTCAGGTGATCTACCTGCCTCGGCCTCCCAAAGTGCTGGCAGATTGTAGGTGTGAGCCACTGTGCCCAGCTTTAAAAACAAACAAACAAACAAAAAAAAAACGAAGTCTCGCTCTGTTGCCCAGGCTGGAGTGCAGTGGCGCGATCTCGGCTCACTGCAAGCTCCGCCTCCTGGGTTCACGCCATTGTCCTGCCTCAGCCTCCCGAGTAGCTGGGACTACACGTGCCCGGCACCATGTCTGGCTAATTTTTTGTACTTTTAGTAGAGACGGGGTTTCACCGCGTGAGCCAGGATGGTCTCCATCTCCTGATCTGGTTATCCACCCGCCTCGGCCTCCCAAAGTGCTGGGTTTACAGGCGTGAGCCGCTGCGCCCGGCCACCCAGCCTCTTTTTACATTTTTTTTTTTTTTTCTTGACAGAGTCTGGCTCTGTCGCCCAGGATGGAGTGCAGTGGCGCGATCTCAACTCACTGCAAGCTCCGCCTCCCGGGTTCACGCCATTCTCCTGCCTCAGCCTCCCGAGTAGCTGGGACTACAGGCGCCCGCCATCAAGCCCGGCTAATTTTTTTTTTTGTATTTTTTAGTAGAGACGGGGTTTCACTGTGTTAGCCAGGATGTCTCGATCTCCTGACCTCATGATCCGCCCGCCACGGCCTCCCAAAGTGCTGGGATTACAGGGGTGAGCCACCGCGCTAGGCCTTTTTTTACCTCTAAAAATGTGTTTATGGCTAGGCACAGTGGCTTGTGCCTGTATCCCACCACTCTGGGAGACCAAGGCGGGAGGATCACTTGACTCCAGGAGTTCAAGACCAGCCTGGGCAACATAGTGAGGCTCCCATCTCTAAAAAAATAAATAGCCGGCCGGGCAGGGTGGCTTACGCCTGTAATCGCAGCACTCTGGGAGCCCGAGGCGGGTGGATCACGAGGTCAGGAGATCGAGACCATACTGGCTAACACGGTGAAACCCCGTGTCTACTAAAAATACAAAAAAATTAGCCGGGCTTGGTGGCGGACGCCTGTAGTCCCAGCTGCTGGGGAGGTTGAGGCAGGAGAATGGCGTGAACCCGGGAGGCGGAGCTTGCAGTGAGCCGAAATCGCGCCACTGCACTCCATCCTGGGCGACAGAGCCAGACTCCGTCTCAAAAAATAAAATAAATAAATAAATAAATAGTATGTTTATTAAAAAATTTAAAATAGGGATAATCACCTTGTGGTTCTCCCAGTCTGCATGCTAATAAATTTGTATGCCTTTTCTCCAAAAGAAAAACAAAAAAGATTTTTTTTTTTGAGACAGTCTCACTCTTTTGCCCAGGCTGCAGTGCAGTGGCATAATCTCGGCTTACTGCAACCTCCTTCTCCCGGGTTCACCCTCGCTTGGGAGCAGCTAGGACTACAGGCGCGCGCCCCCACGCCCAGCTAATTTTTTGTAGAGACGGGGTTTCGCCGTGTTGTCTGGTCTCGAACTCCTGAGCTCAAGGATCCGCCCCGCGGCCTCCCAAAGTGCTGGGATTACAGGCGTGAGCCACCGCACCGGGCCTCACATTTTATTTCTATTGGCTAGCGCTGCTCTAAATCTTCTGTTCCTTCTGCTACACCAGGCCTAACACTCAAAATCCCTGCCAACCTTTTCCTTCCTGAAGCTTCCCTCCCCTTCCTCAGCTCTGGCGACCCTGCGCTGTGGTGGTTCTCCAACCACACTCATTCTCCTCAGCTGGCTCCTTGCTCTTCTTCCACCCCCTCGTTACAAGTGTTCCTAAGTGTTTGCCTTGGCCTCCTCTTCCCCTTCCTTAGCTTAGACTTCTCCACTGCTCCAACATCAACTGGAAATCTATGGAACTGATTCCTGTTTTCAGCTCCAGTCCTGTTCACAGGGCATTTTCACCTGCTGGCACCTCCAAAGTGACACTTCCAAACCACTTCCTCGCCCTCCGCTCTAAACCAGGTCTTTCTTCCTAACTTCCTTATTTCTGAGAATGTCTCTGCCATGTTCTAAACTGAAAACCTCCTAGTCAACTTCACACTTTATTCCCTGATCCTCAATTGGTTCCCATGTCCCGTTAGTGTTTCTTGTAAGCCTCTGCCACCACCGCAGATCGAACTCTAATCACATCTCACCTGAATTACGGAAAAGTCACCTCAATTCTCTCACCTATCCCAGCCTCCACTATAGATTAATATGCCTAAAGCAGAGCTGACCACAACGGTGAGAAGAATCTGAGAGGGAAGCAGCAGCAAACACAAGAGTCACTGGACATGCATGCCTCGAGACAGTCCCGACCAAGGAGAAAGCATCAGACCCCGTCTTCCGCCTCGAACGAGAGGCGTGCGGACTTCGCCCAGAATGCTCGTCTCCCCTGGACAAGGACACACCCGGGGAGTGAGGCGCGGAGTTTCACCAGTTGCTCAAGCAAACCCAGCCCAAGACGCTTCCTCTTTCTCCTACTCCACTCCAGTTCAGACGGCTACTAATCCCGGCCCAAGGCACCTGCGCCCTGAGACGTCTTCGAGCAAACAGCATTTCCGGACCAAGGCTCCCCGGAATCTCTCTCCACCCGGCCGCGCCCGAAGCCCGAGAAACGGGCCGCCCCTCCTGGTTTCCCACACGGGGTTCCCCAGCCCCAACCGGCCGCGCCCCGCCCCTCATCTTTTCGGACACCGGCTCCGCGGCCCGGGCGGCCACAAAGGGCCGGGCCCTGCCCGCGGCCGCCCATGTCCGCGGTGCCTTCCTGCCTTCCCCGGACTCCCCATCACGCACATACGCTTCCCCGCCGCCGCCGCTGCCACCGCGGCTCGTAGCTCAGGTTCCTTCCAGACCAGCCGCTATTTTGTTTCCGATGTGAAACCGCGGACCCCGGAGCTGCCTGTCTCAGGCCCCGCCCGAGAACCCTCACCGGTGTCGTCATTTCCGGCTCTGGCGTCGTTGGCGGCTGGCCCACGGGGGAGGGGAGGAGCCAGGAGGAAGGGGGCGTGGCCTCCGGCCTGGAGCAACGATTGCGGGGAGAATCCAGAGCTCCACCTGGTCTTCCCCACCTGACGGAATCCGCCCAGAGCGCTGGCGTGGGTTGTCGGGGTTCTGAGGCTGCTCGAGCTGAGGACGAAAGCCCCTATATAAATTGGGCCCAGCGTGTGCTTCTCCCGGCATACAAGCGATGGCCATCCTAAATTTAACACCTGTCATTTCTGTAGGGTACCTATTTGCGAACCAGCTGCATCACAATCAAGAGAACGCTGTTAAAATTGCAAATATCTCTGCCCTCTCCCACCACCCAATGAATCAAAACTTCTGGTGGGTGGCGAGAACCTGAGAAACTGCATTTTAAACATCCTCCGCGATTCTTGGACTCCAACTTTGACAACCAGTCTTTCTAGGTGGCAAGCTAGCTGAGAGCAGAAAATGTGTCTGGTTTGCTGGGTCACTTGATTTTTGCATCTGCCTGCTCTTTGTCCAGTTTTGGTAAAGACAGTACCAATGTCTAATTCATTAGACAGCATACCACACTTACACATATATCCAAAAGCTAAAACTAAAAAATGAATACTACCTTATTTAATCAAGGTGAACGGAGAAATGTCAAACATGGGTATTCAAAAAACCAAAAATGAAATTAACGGTACATGGTATCTGGGCAAGTTACATTCTTCTAAAGTTTCTTTAAAAATCCACCCCCAAGCGGCCGGGTGCAGTGGCTCACGCCTGTAATTCCGGCACTTTGGGAGGCCGAAGCAGGCGGATCATGAGGTTGGGAGTTCCAGACCAGCCTAACCAACATGGTGAAACCCCGTCTCTACTAAAAATACAAAAAAATTAGCCGGGTGTGGTGGCGCGCTCCTGTAATCCCAGCTACTCGGGAGGCTGCAGCAGGAGAATCGCTTGAACCTGTGAGCTGAGATCAACCACTGCACTCCAGCCTGGGAGACAGAGCAAGACTCCATCTCAAAAAGTAAAAATAAAAATAAAAAAATAAAATCCACCCCAAGCTATCCCTTCACATTCCTATCGCATCTATCTCCAATCCCTCCCCCCCAACCCACTGCCAACCTTGTTCAAAAACATCAGATTCTAATACTTTTTACACACAAAAGCTTTATATTTAAGAACAAAAGTAATATTTTCCATTAGCAGAATGAAAGATAAGTTGTGGGAGAAGGTTGAACGAAAAAAGATGTTTTTAAAATTCTTCACCTCCCCCACTTTAACAAGAGTAGGGATTTTAGTTTGTTCACTTACAAGTGCTCATGCTTGTCAGCAGCACATATACATTTAACAAGTGCTGAGAACAGTGCCTGATACATAACAGTGCCTGATACATACAATAGTTCAGTATTGAACAAATACAGGCTAAAACCCATCTATTTGTGAACTACTTCAATCTGATTGCAGTCTGCTAATATTAGTAGGATGTCTTAAAATGCTGATGAACTATTCTTAAAAACAATCTACAAAAATTTTGGGCAAAGATATTCATGGAATATTATATAGCAAAAAATTGGGAAACTAAATATGGTACAATAGGCAGGGTGCGGTGGCTCATGCCTGTAATTCCAGCACTTTGGGAGGCCAAGGTGGGCGGCTCATCTGAGGTCAGGAGTTCGAGACCAGCCTGATCAACATGGAGAAACCCCATCTCTACTAAAAATACAAAAAAAGTTAGCCAGGCGTGGTGGCACATGCCTGTAATCCCAGCTACATGGGAGGCTGAGGCAGGAGAATTGCTTGAGCCTGGAAGGCAGAGGTTGCAGTGAACCGAGATCGCGCCATTGCATTCCAGCCTGGGCAACAAGAGCAAAACTATGTCTCAAAAAATAAAAATAAATAAATAAATGAATAAATAAATAAATAAATGTGGTACAATAAATTATGGTCCACCCACCTCACAGAATGTCATGAAAATTTTTCATGAATGCCTGGTCACAGTGGCTCATGCCTGTAATCCCACCACTTTGGGAGGCCAAGACAGGAGGATCACTTGAGGTTGGTAGTACAAGACCAGCCTGGACAACATGGTGAAACCCCGTCTCTATCAAAAATACAAAAATTAGCCTGGCATGGTCGTGTGGGCCTGTAATCTCAGCTACTCAGGTGGCTGAGGCTTGAATCTGAGAAGGAAAGTTTGCAGTGAGCCGAGTTTGCACCACTGCACTCCAGCCTGGGAGACATAGTGAGACTCTGTTTTTCCAAAAAAAAAAAAAAAGTCCTGCAAGAAAAAGGCAGTAAGATTTTAAAAAATAGCAAACCCTAACTTTGAATAACCAGCCTTCAGATAATTTTCTTCTCATTTTCTTTATGTCCTACTGTTAGGCCTCTGAGCCCAAGCCTTCACGTATACATCCGGATGGCCTGAGGCAACTGAAGGACCACAAAAGTGAAAGTGGTCAGTTCCTGCCTTAACTGATGACATTACCTTGTGACATTCCTTCTCCTGGATAATGTCTCTGGAGCTCCCCACCAAACACCTTGTGACCCCTGCCCCTGCCCGCAAGAGCACAACCCCCTTTAATTGTAATTTTCCGCTACCTACCCAAATCCTACAAAACTGCCCCACCCCATCTCCCTTTGCTGACTCTCTTTTCGGACTCAACCCACTTGCACCCAAGTGAAATAAACAGCCTTGTTGCTCACACAAAGCCTGTTGGTGGACTCTCTTCACACGGACGTGTGTGTCATTTGGTGCTGAAGACCCAGGACAGGAGGACTCCTTCGGGAAACTGGTCCCCTGTCCTCACCCTCACTGCATGAGGAGATCCACCTATGACCTCGGGTCCTCCCATCAACCAGCCCAAGGAACATCTCACCAATTTCAAATTGGGTAAGCAGCCTTTTCACTCTCTTCTCCAGCCTTCTCACTACCCTTTAATCTCCCTGTCCTTCCAATTCCAGTTTTTTCCTCTCTAGTAGAGACAAAGGAGACACATTTTATCGGTGCACCCAAAACTCCGGCATTGGTCACGGACTCGGGAAGACAGGTTTCCCTTGGTGTCCAATCACTGCAGGAATGCCTGCTTGATTATTCACTCACATTTCAGAGGTGTCTGATCACCAGGGGGATGCCTGCCTTGATCCTTCACCTTGGTGGCAAGTACCACCTCCCCTTGGTGGCAAGTACCTCCTTCCCTGGGTGGCAAGTACCACCACCCACTCCAAGTCTCTACCCTCTCTTTTCTCTGGGCTTGCCTCCTTCACTATGGGCAAACTTCCACCCTCCATTCCCCTTTCTCCCTTAGCTTGTGTTCTCAAGAACTTAAAACCTCTTCAACTTACACTTGACCTAAGACCGAAACACCTTATTTTCTTCTACAACCCTGCTTGGCCCCAGTACAAACTCGACAATGGTCCCAAATAGCCAGAAAACGGCACTTTTGATTTCTCCATCCTACAAGATCTAGATAATTTTTGTCGAAAAATGGGCAAATGGTCTGAGGTGCCTGACGTCCAGGCATTCTTTCACACATTGGTCCCTCCCTAGTCTCTGCTCCCAATGCAACTCGTTCCAAATCTTTCTTCTTTCTCTCCTGTGTGTTCCTTCAGTCTCCACCCCAAGCTCTGAGTCCTTTAAATCCTCCTTTTCTACGGACCCATCTGACCTCTCCCCTTCTCCCCAGGCTGCTCCTTACCAGGCTGAGCCAGGTCCCAATTCTTCCTCAGCCTCCACTCCCCCACCCTATAATCCTTCTATCACCTCCCCTCCTCATACCTGGTCTGGCTTACAGTTTTGTTTCGTGACTAGCCCTCCCCCACCTGCCCAACAATTTCCTCCTAAAGAGGTGGCTGGAGCTGAAGGCACAGTCAAGGTTAATGCTCCTTTTTCTTTATCTGACCTCTCCCAAATCAGTTAGTTTTTAGGCTCCTTTTCATCAAATATAAAAACCCAGCCCAGTTCATGGCCCGTTTGGCAACAACTCTTAGATGCTTTACTGCCCTAGACCCAGAAGGGCCAGAAGGCCATCTTATTCTTATTTATTTATTTTTTTTTTTTTGAGATGGAGTTTCACTCTTTTTGCCCAGACTGGGGTGCAATGGCCTGATCTCAGCTCACTGCAACCTCCACCTCCCGGATTCAAGCGATTCTCCTGCCTCAGCCTCCCGAGAAGCTGGGGTTACAGCCATGCACCACCACGCCAGGCTAGTTTTGTATTTTTAGTAGAGATGGGGTTTCTCCATGTTGGTCAGGCTGGTCTCGAACTCCTGACCTCAGGTGATCTGCCCGCCTTGGCCTCCCAAAGTGCTGGGATTACAGGTGTAAGCCACCGCGCCCAGCCCTAAGGCCATCTTATTCTCAATATGCATTTTATCTGCTCCCAACATTAAAAAAAAAAACTCCAAAAATTGGATTCCAGCCCTCAACCTCACAACAGGACTTAATTAACCTCGCCTTCAAGGTGTACAATAATAGAGAAGAGGCAGCCAAGTGACAACGCATCTCTCAGTTACAGCTACTTTCCTCTATTGTAAGACAACCCACAACCACGTCTCCAGCACACAAAAACTTCAGAACATCCAAGCCACAGTTCCCAGGGGCTCTTTCAAAACCTCCTCGTGGACCTTGCTTCAAATGCCAAAAGCCTGGCCACTGGGCCTTGGAATGCCCACAGCCCGAGATTCCTCCTAAGCCATGCCCTGTCTGTGCAGGCCCCCACTGGAGGTCAGACTGTCCGACTCACATCGCCACTGCTCCTAAAGGTCCTGGAGCTCAAACCCAATGTTCCTTGGCCGACTCCTTCCCAGACCCACTCAGCTTAGTGGCTGAAGACTGACACTGCCCGATCACCTCAGAAGCCTCCCGGACCATCACAGATGCTTTAGGTAACTCTTACAGTGGAGGGTAAGTCCATCCCCTTCTTCATCAATACGGAGGCTACCCACTCCACACTACCTTTTTTTCAAGGGCCTGTTTCCCTTGCCTCCATAACTGTTGTGGGTATTGACAGCCAGGCTGCTAGACCCCTTAAAACTCCCCCACTCTGGTGCCAACTTGGACAACATTCTTTTATGCACTTCTTTTTAGTTATCCCCACCTGCCCAGCTCCCTTATTAGGTTGAGACATTTTAATAAATTATCTGCTTCCCTGACTATGCCTGGGCTACAGCCACACCTCATTGCCACCCTTTTCCCCAGTTCAAAGCCTCCTTCGCATCCTCCCCTTGCGTCTCCCTACCTTAATCCACAAGTATGGGATACCTCTGCTCCCTCCTCAGTGACCAATCATGCACCCCTTTCCATCCCATTAAAACCTAATCACCCTTACCCTGCTCAACGCCAATATCCCATCCCACAGCAGGCTTTAAAAAAGTTAAAGCCTGTTATCACCTGCCTGTTACAACATGGCCTCTTAAATTTATAAACTCTCCTTACAACTCTCCTATCCTACCTGTCCAAAAACCAGACAAGTCTTACAGGCTGGTCCAAGATCTTCGCCTTATCAACCAAATTGTCTTGCCTATCCACCCTATGGTGCTAAGCCCATATACTCTCCTATGCTCAATACCTCCCTCCACAACCCATTATTCTGTTCTGGATCTCAAACATGCTTCCTTTACTATTCCTTTGCACCCTTCATCCCAGCCTCTCTTCGCTTTCAATTGGACTGACCCTGACACCCATCAGCCTCAGCAACTTATCTGGGCTGTACTGCCACAAGGCTTCAAGGACAGCCCCCATTACTTCAGTCAAGCCCTTTCTCATGATTTACTTTCTTTCTGTCCATCTGCTTCTCACCTTTTTCGATATCCTGATGACCTTCTACTTTAGAGCCCCTCCTACAGATCTTCCCAACAGGACATCCTCCTGCTCCTCCAACATCTGTTCTCAAAGGAATATTGTGTATCCCCCTCCAAAGCCCAAATTTCTTTTTCATCCATTACCTATCTCAGCTTAATTCTTCATAAAAACACACGTGCTCTCCCTGCTAACTGTGTCCAGCTAATCTCCCTAACCCCAATCCCTTCTAAAAAGCAACAACTCCTTTCCTTCCTAGGCATGGTTAGATACTTTCGCCTTTGGATACCTGGTTTTGCTATCCTGACTAAACCATTATATAAACTCACAAAAGGAAACCTAGCTGACCCCATAGATCCTAAATCCTTTCCCCACTCCTCTTTCCGTTCTTTAAAAACAGCCCTGGAAGCTGCTCCCCACACTAGCTCTCCCTAACTCATCCCAACCCTTTTCATTACACACAGCTGAAGTACTGAACTGTGTGGTCGGAATTCTTACACAAGAACCAGGACTGCGCCCTGTAGCCTTTTTTTGTCCAAACAACCTGACCTCACAATTCTGGGGTGGCCCTCATGTTTGCATGCGGCAGCAGCTGCCGCTTTAATACCTCTGGAAGCCCTCAAAAGCACAAGCTATGCTCCACTTACCCTCAACAGTTCTCACAACCTTCAAGGATTAATATCCTGCTCACACCTTTCACACTTAATGTCTGCCCCTCGACTCCTCCAGCTCTATTCACTCTTTATTGAAACTCCAACAGTAACTATTGCCCATGGGCCTGATTTCAACCCAGCTTCTCACTTAGCACCCAACACAAGTCCTGAACCACATCTTATACCCAGCCCCATAAATAACAGTGAAAGGTTGCTCATAGACACTCGGTGCTTTCTCATACACCATGAAAATCGAACCTCCCCCTCTACGCAGTTACACCATCAATCCCCATTACAACCTCTGACAGCTGCCGCCCTAGCTGGATCCCTAGGAGTCTGGGTACAAGACACCTCTTTTAGTACCCTTTCTCATCTTTTCACTTTGCATTTCCAGTTTTGCCTTGCACAAGGTCTCATTGCTCTGTGGCTCCTCTACCTACATGTGTTTACCTGCTAAATGGACAGGCACATGCACACTAGTTTTCCTTACTCCCAAAATTCAATTTGCAAATGGGACCAAACAGCTTCCTATTCTCCTCATGACACCAACACTTCACTACTATTTTATTTTTCTTATTATTAATATAAAAAGACAGGAATAGGCCTCGACTTACTCACTGCTGAAAAAGGAAGACTCTGCATATTTCTAAATGAAGAATGTTGTTTTTACCTAAATCAATCTGGCCTGGTATGTGACAACATAAAAAAAACTCAAGGATAGAGCCCAAAAACTCGCCAACCAAGCAAATAATTACACTGAACCCCCTTGGACATTCTCTAATTGGATGTCCTAGGTCCTCTCAATTCTTACTCCTTTAATACCTTTTTTCTCCTCTTATTTGGACCTTGTGTCTTCCGTTTAGTTTCTCAATTCATACAAAACCGCATCCAGGCCATCACCAATCATTCTATATGACAAATGCTCCTTCTAACAACCCCACAATATCACCCCTTTCCCCAAAATCTTTCTTCAGTTTAATCTCTCCCACTCTAGGCTCCCATGCCACCCCTAATCTCTCTCAAAGCAGCCCTGAGAAACATCGCCCATTATCTCTCCATACCATCCCCAAAAATTTTTGCCGCCCCAACACTTCACCACTATTTTGTTTTGATTTTCTTATTAATATGAGAAGACAGGAATGTGAGGCCTCTGAGCCCAAGCCTGCATGTATATATCCAGATGGCCTCAGGCAACAGAAGAACCACAAAAGTAAAAATGGCAGGTTCCTGCCTTCACTGATGACATTACCTTGTGACATTCCTTCTCCTGGATAAGTCTCTGGGGCTCCCCACCTAGCACCTTGTGACCCCTGCCCCTGCCTGCAAGAGAACAATCCCCTTTAACTATAATTTTCCACTACCTACCCAAATCCTATAAAACTGCCCCACCCCTATCTCCCTTTGCTGACTCTTTCCCGACTCAGCCCACTTGCACCCAAGTGAAATAAACAGCCTTGTTGCTCACACAAAGCCTGTTGGTGGACTCTCTTTACACGGACGCGCATGAAACTTACATTTAAAAAAAAATTTTGTTACTCTTTTTAGAGACAAGATCTCACTCTGTCGCCCAGTCTGGAGGGTGGTGGTACAATCAAAGCTCACTGCAACAGCTTTGAGTTCCTTGCCTCCAGCGATCCTCCCGCCTCAGCCTTCCAAGTAGCTAGGACTACAGGCACATGCCACCTTGCCCAGCTTTTTTTTTTTTGTTTTTTTTTTTGTAGACACAAGGTCCTGCTATGTTGCCCTGTTTACCTTCATCTTTTTATAAATATGAACACCCAGGGAAAAGCCAGCAAGACACTGGGAAAAACAGACTACAGGAACAAGTAAAAAATGATATCCTAGACACTGAGTAAGAGTCCCAAGAAAACAGGAAATGTACATGGTGCTAAAAGACAAACTAAGGAATAGCCTCTGTGAATCCTGAAAATTTTAGACAGGTCTCAGTTAATTTAGAAAGTTTATTTTGCCAAGGTTGAGGACATGTGCCCATGACACAGCCTCAGGAAGTCCTGACATGTGCCCAAGGTGGTCGGGGCACAGCTTAGTTTTATACATTTTAGGGAGACATGAGACATCAATCAACATATGTAAGAAGTACATTGGTTCAGTCTGGAAAAGTGGGACAACTTGAAGCAAAGGCAGGAAGACTCCAAGCTGGGAGGGGGCTTCCAGGTCACAGATAGGTGAGAGATGAAGGTTGCATTCTTTTGAGTTTCTGATTAGCCTTTTGAAGGGAGGCAATCAGATATGCATCCATGTCAGTGAGCAGCGGGGTAACTCTGAATAGAATGGGAGACAGGTTGGCCATAAGCAGTTCCCACCTAGACTTTTCCCTTTAGCTTAGTGATTTGGGGTCCCCAAGATTTATTTTCTTTTTATACCTCTTACATGCCCAGTTTCTCACACAGGCTGTCACCAGCCATCAGAGGAATGGTGAAGTACAAACTGGAATAGGTTGAGTGAAACTCAAGAAATTTGGAGGGCATATATAAAATACTATTTCTGGAATCTTGATAGTATAATGGAAAGGAGATAGGATCTAAGATAAATTTTTTGTGTTGTTCCTCCATGTTCCAGACCCGAGGGAGAAAACAGATAAAGGAAATACCTGAGCAACATTCAAGAAACTGTAGAATGTAGTTAGAAAACAGTGCCATGGGGGAGAGGGTCTTCTAGATTGGGATGCATAGAGTACGTTTGCTTACAAAAACAGGGGTAAGGTGTATTCTGTCATAAACTGGAGAGAAGGTGCCTAATAATAATTGTTTTTTTAAATAAAAAAAAAAGAAAAAAAAGAAAAGAAAGGATTATTTGCTGGGTGTGGTGGCTCACGCCTGTAATCCCAGCACTTTGGGAGGCCGAGGAGAGTGGATCATCTTAAGTCAGGAGTTTGAGACCTGCCTGGCCAACATCGTGAAACACCATTTCTACTAATAATACAAAAATTAGGCCGGACGCGGTGGCTCACACCTGTAATCCCAGCACTTTGGGAGGCTGAGGCGGGCAGATCACGAAGTCAGGAGTTCGAGACCAGCCTAACATGGTGAAACCCTGCCTCTACTAAAAATACACAAATTAGCCAGGCATGCTGGCGTGCGCCTGTAATCCCAGCTACTCAGGAGGCTGAGGCGGGCAGATCACGAAGTCAGGAGTTCGAGACCAGCCTAACATGGTGAAACCCTGCCTCTACTAAAAATACACAAATTAGCCAGGCATGCTGGCGTGCGCCTGTAATCCCAGCTACTCAGGAGGCTGAAGCAGGAGAATCGTTTGAACCCAGGAAATGGAGGTTGCAGTGAGCTGAAATCTCATAACTGCACTCCAGCCTTGGTGACAGAGCAAGACTCTGTCTCAAAAAAAAAAAAAAAATATATATATATATATATATACACACACACACATATATATATACATATATATACACATACATATATATATATATACATAAAATAAAAAATAAAAAAATTAGCTGGATGTGGTTGTGTGCACCTGTAATCCCAGCTACCCGGGAGGCTAAGAAGAATCGTTTGAACCCAGGAAACGGAGGTTGCAGTGAGCTGAGATCTCGTCACTGCACTCCAGCCCTGGTGACAAAGCGAGACTCTGTCTCAAAAAACTATATATATATATAATAAATAATAAAAAATAAATTAGCTGGGTGTGGTGGCGTGCACCTGTAATCACAGCTACTCGGGAGGCTGAGGCAGAAGAATCACTTGAACCCGGGAGGCGGTGGTGGAGCTGAGATCACACCATTGCACTCCAGCCTGGGCGACAAGAGCAAAACTCTATCTCAAAAAAAAAAAAAAAAATTATTTACCAGATAAGGGAGAAATCAAATCACTTCTGGTCGTTCAGTATTTTTCAATACCTACTATAGCAATGAAGGTTCAAAACAGTAAAAGCTGCAGTGTATGAAAAGTAAATGACCAAATAACACTAAAGGTCCTAGACTCTCTACAGTGATACATTTCCTTTTGCTTCAGAAGCGTTTGTAACTTAGGAAGAGGAACAGATAAGTGAATGATAAAATAAATGGTGGCAAAACCCAATAGTAAGTGGTAAAAGATGAAGCTGAAGGGCAGGGCATGAAAGAATTACTTGGGGGAGAGGGTTGTTAGACTAGAAAAGCTGGATCAGTCACTACTAAAGTCAGGACCTAGGCAATGGGGAAAAAAAAAGCAGCTCTTCACACTAATGATTCCAAAGGAATCTACCTCATTAACATTTTCACATAAAAAGTTTGCCTTAATTTATGCACAGTGTCGCTGCCATGCTTCTTATATAGGAGGAAAGAATTGTTATGAGATTAAATATTGCCGTCAAGGCTTGGTGCATGGCCACATTTTATCTTATTAGCTCTCACGTCATTTGAATTCTTTGCAAGCATGGGTTTCCTTAGATTGCTTAAAATCACGGGCTGTCATATCTTCCTCATTTTGTTCTAGCCTTAAGTTCTGAGTATGTGTTGGGATTCAATCAGGCTGGTGGGATAAACATTAAAGATAGTTACAGAGACAGATACAATTCTTGGAAGGCCGAGAAGTTTGCATAGCTTCGGTGATAGATATGGTTGAAGGCAACCTGATCTTTACTTTTAAACAAATTAAAGTAGTAATAAAGGAAGGCAGAGTAGTTTACCTAGTTTGTTTAGTCGTATGATCTTAAGACTAATCTTAGATGTACCACGGGTGGTTAAGTGCTTTTTACTTGGGAAGTCCACAATATCAATTACCCTCTAATGGTGTTGACTCAAGCCTTCGTTAGTCTTTTTGAATAAATGCAAGCCTCACTAGCTGACTGATGCCTAGTTCCAACTGTTTTCAGAACTCTCCAGGGAGTCTGTAAGCAGTGGGACACCCTCAGCTGGACTGGCAAAACAGAGTATCTGTGTGTCAGTGTACTTTATTCATCTGTCGCAGGGTCAGGGTCTGTGGGCAGACCCCTGCAGCTGGTGCCCCCTGAAGCGCGCTGCCGCAAATGTTTGTCACTGTTTTGTTAATTCTAAGTTCCTTCTTAACCAAGAACCCGGACCCTCTCATTTAGAAACTTGCCTCGACAGTATACTGAACAAAGTAAAACTTTGTTTTGGTACTTTTCTATCTACAGTAACAGACCAGTCTCTTCACCTGGGTGCATTTACAAAACTGTAAATTGACAGGAAAAAAATAACTTTCATGTTTTTGGATTCTACAATGTGAAATGCTCACTAGTTTTTCCTTTATCAAAAAAGCTTATGCCTGTAATCTCAGCAGTTTAGGAGGCTGAGGCTGAAGGATCACTTGAGACCAGCCTAGACAACACACTTCATCTCCACACAAACACAAAAAATAGGAGGCATGGTGGGGTGCACCTGTAGTCCTAGCTACTCAGGTCGCTGGGACAAGAGGATCACTGAGCCCAGGAATTCGAGGCTGCAGTGAGAGCCATGATTGTGCCCCTGCAGCTTTACAGGGAATCCTTGTCTCTAAACAAATAAAAAATTTCGGCCAGGTGCAGTGGCTGACACTTGTAATCCCAGCACTTTGAGAGGTCAAGGCATCGTTTGAGCTCAGGTGTTCAAAGCCCACCAGGGAAACATGGTGAAACCCTTCCTCTACAAAAATTAGCTGGGTGTGTTGGTGTGCACCTGTGGTCCCAACTACTTGGGAGGCTGAGGTGGGAGGATCACTTGAGCCCAGGAGGCGGAAGTTGCAGTGAGCCAAGATCTTGCCACTGCACTCCAGCCTGGGTGACAGAGGCAGACCCTATCTCAAACAAACAAACAGAAAGATTTCACGTGAATGCATGTAAAACTACTTGTCATTAGCGGTTATTTAATAGTGCAATGCTAGACCATGAATTAGAATCCCATATATACTCCTCTAGATAAACCACCGGCAGGGACTACTGACGTAATTACAATGGGCAAAATAGACTAGGTGACCTCTAAAGCCCCTTCCACATATTACTACTTCTACTGAGACTCTTCCTATTTCCCATTTCCTCTCAGTTAGCTTATCACATTTGATAATTCACATAGTATTTTGTATTTATGTCTAATGATGTTCCTGAACTCGTGTAATTTTTTTTTGCCACCATTAGATGATCAGCTGCCAGAAATATACATATTTTTTTGAGATGCAGTTTCGCTCTTGTTGCTCACGCTGGAGTGCAGTGGCGCAATCTCAGCTCTCTGCAACCTCCACCTGCTGGGTTCAAGATGCTGTCTCAAAAAAAAAAAAAAAAGTAGACAGACTCAGGAGGGTCATTTAATTCAAACAACATGGCTTGAAAAGAATTTTTATTTTTGTTTCTAGAAATTATCTTTTTTACCTGGGTATTTTAGACTGCCATTCTTTAATTTGGTCTTCATGACTCAAGGAATGAAATGCAAAGATTCTGTCAATTAAAAATGTAAGCATTCAAATGCAAATAAATTAACATAAATATTTCAGTATTTTACCATAATCACATTACAAAACATCTATCAGTTTATCAAAAAGTGTAAGTTCACTTCGCTCTATAGTATGATTGTTATATTAGTAGCTCCTGGGTTTGGTATGTATCTCCGTTTTCTTCTTGACACCTAGACTGTTTCTTTGCCTGCTTGGGATTCCTTCTCATACCCTTTTATCTCCAGTGACATTCACAAATCAATTCCTCATCATCTTTTGTTGAGCAAAACTATTTCTCAATTTCATACTTAACAGAAGACTGAAATACAACCCAGAGAAGTTTGTAATCAATTTGACATAAAACCTCTCAGCAGTCTTTTGGGTATAAATTGGGGACATCATAAAACTTGTTAAAAGAGTTGGGAAAATAAGCCTCATCTAAACATTGTATACCTGCTTACACTTATTTGCATTAAATTTATTCCATTAAAAAGGAGGAAAAAAGATAGTGTCTAGTTCAAATTGGCTCTCAAGCTAAATGTTTTCTCAGTTTTTCTACTATATCTAGTATTCATGCCAGATTAATAACTGAAACAGCACTCTTCACAAAATAATCATTAGCTTACACTTACATAGTTTACAGGGAAGTGCCATAATAAGATTCAGAATAAGTTACAACATAAAGTTATCTACAGAAAAAATTTTCAGGGCTGGATGGAAAAAAAGCCTAGAATATTAGGGCTTTCTCAGGCATAATTTTGCAAGATTACATTACGTTCATGAGTTATGTGTATTTGCCTCAAAAAATGTTTTTCTCTTTAAAATCTACTTAAAGGAAAATTCAGCTGCATTTATGTAGTCTGTTAGGATAAAATAATACTGAATAGACACCTTAAAGTGCTAATCAAAATGTAGTCTTGGATCAGTTGGCAATGACATTAGCTGGGAGCTGTCCAGAAATGCAAAGCCTGCGGCGCCACCCCAGCGCTACTACTTCAGTGTCTCTATTTCTACAAGCACTCCTCAGATGATTTGGGGTCACATTAAAGTTTAAGAAAAACAACTTCAAACTTACCTTTCTTCCTTGTGAACAGATGTACATACTTTATTTTGTTTTTAGGGACAAATAAAGAAAAGTAGTATTCTAATTGCCAGATCAAGACTGGTTCTTAAGATGTTCACGCTTTGGCCAGGCAAGGTGGCTCACGCCTGTAATCCCAGCACTTTGGGAGGCTGAGGTGGGTGGATCACCTGAGGTCAGGAGTTTGAGACCAGCCTGGCCGACAAGGTGAAATCTTGTCTCTACTAAAAATACAAAAAATTAGCCAGGTGTCGTGGTGGGCACCTGTAATCCCAGCTACTCAGAAAACTGAAGCAGAATATCTCCAGAACCCGGGAGGCGGAAGTTGAAGTGAGCTGAGCTCGCGCCATTGCACTCCATCCTGGGCGACAAAAGCACAACTCCCTCTCAAAAACAAAACAAAAAAAAAAAACAACAACAAAAAAAGACTTTCATGCTCTTTATATAACAACTTGAAATGGCAAAATGAATTCATACTGTATAAGGTTTTCAAACTAAAATTAATTTATGGGATTATGGTAAAATTAACCCACAAAGTTCAAGCAACTTAATAGAAATGTCTTATGTGTATTTTCAGACACTAGAATATGCCTGTTTAATGTCTAATTCTTTATATATACAATTCTAAAAAACAACCAACTCTGACAATCTAAAGGCTTTTACTGAAGCTTGGTTACAAAACATGATTTAAACTGGCATTAAGCGATTAACAGTTTCTACCACATTTACTGTAACAATTTTCACTCTGCTGCAGAAACTTTAATATATGAACTTGCACAAATTCATATATTTAGTTGAGGTCCTGTCACAAACCTCACTGGAGATGTTATGCAGTACAGAGTACATCTCCCCAAAGGTTTCAGATTACGACATCTCCCTTGTTTTTAGAGTGGCCCTTTAAGATAAGAACAGTTGACAGAGCAGGAGAAGAAACCAAGCAAAGGAAATCAAATCTACCTGAATAAACCTTCACGTTAATAGTGGCTAAATAAAAACAACACAATATGATGCTTAAGAACTGTGCAGTATGTTACGAAAAGACAGACACAATAAACTGCTCGAACAAGGTCTTAGGCTGGGGGTGTGTCTAAGACAAGACTGAAAAATTAACGAAAATGGCAAGGGGCATCTTTTCTGAAATTTTCCGTTGAGAAACCAGAATTTAAAATAATAAAAAGAGGCATTTCCATAGATGTATAGTAGATTCATCCAAAATAATGTAAATGGCTTCCTTGACCTTTAGATACCAATAGTCATAAAAATCAAGTCCATAAAAAATTCAGCCCATATTTTTAACTTTTCTAGTATGCACCACACAATTACAACATGATGCCATTTATTTACATGATTCTGAAAGAATATGAGTCCCCAGGATCAAATATATACATTTTTAATATTTGAAATATTTACATAATGGAACCACATCAGGGTTCGAGGGTAAGAACAGTGTTTTCAAATGTCCTCTCGAGGTGTGTTTAAAAAAAAAAAAAATCCAGTAATCCAAAGCTCACATTATGCTTTTCTAACAGGCCAATCTTTACCTTTCTTTTAAATAAGTACTCAGACATGGGAACAGTTGCATCTAATTTGTGTGAAAAGCTGTTTAAAACTTCTTATGTTTTCAGGTAATTTTACTCCCTGGTGAAATTCTGATCTACAACGAAGAAAGCTCCAGGAATTTCTCTAAGCACATCATCAGTACATTTTTAAACACTAATGAGCCAAGGTAAAACAAGATATAAACCTTCTACAAGACAAAAATGAAAACAAAAAGTTAGTGGTTGGTAACTGCCTTGAATGATTTACCTTTATCCTTAAATAAGATGTAAACTTACAAATTGCCGAGCAGAATACCTATCATGTTTGCAAAACTCTCACTGTCTGTCAATTTGCCTAATTTTATTTCATTTTTTTGTTTTGTTTTAAAGGGGGTTTTCACTTATACTTTTTGGTATGATGAATTTTTTGTTAAATAAACGGATACAATAGAATTAAACTAAGGACCAATTAGTGCAAAAATGCATTAAATACAGCTCTCCAGGATTTTTAGGATATGCCTCATTTCTGAGCAATAAAATTAAAAGGAAAAATCACTATGATCCACATTCCTTTAAAAGAGAAGCTGAAGCAGCCAGCTTATTAATGAGAAAACCGCATCCAGTTAGCAGACCATTGCTCACGACACGAGAATACCATGCTCTGGGAAACTAATAACCTAATTATAACAGACATTTCAGGTTGGAACAGTACCACTTTTCCTTTACAATTCTATTCTTTAGTTGGGAAATGTTTTAAGGACCCCACCAAAGCAAATTAGGGAAAAGAAAGACTTTTACACATACATTCACAAACACATTCATACAGAAATACAGTAGGAATGGATTGTCTGCTAATTTTTGCATTCCAATTTTAAACTCCATGCCTTCACAAGGGCTTGCCATTTCTGATCAAAAGAGAGTGGGGGTGGTAATAGTTTATGATTGGTGTTTTCAATTAAAATTGTTCATGTTGGTTCCTATACAGTACATTTCAATATTAAGTGCAATTCTGCAAAATAACTGGGGAGTCGTTTTAATATTTACAAGAAACAAATCAGCAGAACAAGATTATATCAGATAGGCTGTGTACAGTAGCTGCGGCTTATAAAACATACCAATAATTTGTACCTGGTGAGTATAAAGAGAACCAAGGATTCAGATGACTTTACAACCAAGGGAGTACACAGGGCAACAACAAATTAGAGGACCAAAAAATTCACATTTTCTACAATAAAAAAAAAATTACAGATCTCACAATGTCTTCAAAGACAAAGAAAAATTCAAAGTCCTTAAAAGGTTGGCGAAGAAGAAATCTGAAATGGAACTCTAAATATAAAAAGTTTTACTTCACAAGACCAATTTTCTTGGCTTCTGTTTCATATATCAATAATCTCCACATTTTGACTATAAAAACTTCTGCTTCTTCATCAAGTACCTAAAGAGGAAACAAAACAGCAACACATGTAAGAGAAGCAATCATCAACATCTGCCAAAAACAGTGACCAGTATAAAAAAGTTTTTCATCCACTGACAATAAGCACTTATTACTTAAATGCTAGTTAAGATTTTAAGGTTGTTTTAGTGGCCGGGTGTGGTGGCTCACGCCTGTAATCCCAGCATTTTGGGAGGCCGACGCGAGTGGATCACAAGGTCAGGAGATCAAGACCATCCTGGCTAACATGGTGAAACCCCGTCTCTACTAAAAATACAAAAAATTAGCTGGGCATGGCAGCGTGCGCCTGTATTCCCAGCTGCTGGGGAGGCTGAGGCAGGAGAATGGCGTGAACCCAGGAGGCGGAGCTTGCCAAGATCGCGCCACTGCACTCCAGCCTGAGCGACAGAGCAAGACTCCATCTCAAAAAAGAAAAACAAAACAAAAAAAAAGTTTTAAGGTTGTTTTGAGGGGATACATGAGATTCTGTATTGTTATTACATAGTTGTATATTTAGTTCTTCTTAAATTACTACTTTCTTTATAATACGTATTTGTTTTCCTTAGGAAGTAGTTTTGCTTTCAGTAAAATGACTTAAAGAAAATTTGTCCAGTGTGAGAAATGTATTATTAATAAATAGTAAATGGACCGGGCACAGTGGCTCACACCTATAATCCCAGCACTTTGGGAGGCTGAGGCAGGTGGATCACCTGAGGTCAAGAGTTCAAGACCAGCCTGGCCAACATGGCGAAATCCCATCTCTACTAAAAATACAAAAATTAGCTGGGCATGGTGGCCGGCACCTGTAATCCCAGCTACTCGGGAGGCTGAGGTAGGAGAATCGCTTGAACCTGGGAGGCGGAGGTTGCAGTGAGCCAAGATCATGCCACTGCACTCCAGCCTGGGCAACAAGAGCAAAACTCCGTCTCTAAATAAATAAATAAATAGTAAACGTAAATTAACAACAACAACAAAAAAAAATCATTCAAAATTCCATGGCTTACTAAACACAAAGAATACAATATTTTTGTGATCCACCTTTTATTCTTTTACCTTTACAGATACTGCAATTATACATGTCTGACAAAACTACTTCCCAAGGAAACCATATGCTTTTCATAAAGAACATAGTAATTTAAGAAGAACTAAATAATATACAATTACATAATAACAATACAGAATTTCATTTATCCCCAAAAACACAACCTCACAAACTTTTTTTTTTTTTTCCCCGGAGACAGGATCTCTCTTGTCACCCAGCCTGGAGTACAGTGGCATGATCATGGTGCACTACAGCCTTGACCTCCCAGGCTCAAGTGATACTCCCACGTCAGCCTCACCAGTAGCTAGGACTACAGGTGTGCACCACTACTCCTGGCTACATTTTTGTGCTTTTTTAGTAGAGACAGGGTCTCACTATGTTGCCCAGGCTGGTCTCAAACTCCTGGGCTCAAGCAATCTGCGCACCTTGGCCTTCCAAAGTGCTGGGATTACAGGTTTGAGCTGCTGTGCACAGCTCAACCGTACCATCTTAACTAGCATTTATTGTGTATGTGACACTAAAGTGAACATTAAATGAGAATATAAGTATTTAGTACAGTGTCCAGAATACAGTAAACACAATAAGCAAATACAATCATCATCACGGGGCACACATGACTACTGAGTAACAAGTCTTCTTCCAGTGGTGGATGAGGAAATTGTCTTCCTCTCTACTTATGAGTTATAGGGTCCTTGTGTCCCCATCACTATTCCTGCCATCATCCCATACACACATCTGGCCCTCTACATTATGGCTGCTGTGAGGTGAAATGGCCTACTCTGCTCCCTTCTAAAGGGGACAGCTATGACTGTGCTCCAGAAATGTGGCCTAGTGTTGCCAGGTCTTCATAGAGGAAGTTGGGGTAGGAATTTAGAGTACTCAATCTCTAGTCAGACTACATTGGTTCAAATTCTCTAGTCAGGCTACATAGGTTCAAATTGCACTGCTGCCTCTTACTAGCGATAGGTCCTTGGTTGGGTTACTTAACCTGAGCCTCAGTTCCCTCATCTCTAAAGTGGAGGCGATGTAGCTACACACCATAGCAGTCGGTACTAAGTGGGAATTAAAAGAGTTGGTATGAAGTGCTCTGACAAGTGACTGGTATATAACAAGTGCTTAATAAATACCTGGGAGGAGACTGGGCACGGTGGCTCACGCCTGTAATCCCAGCACTTTGGGAGGCCTAGGTAGGCAGATCACCTGAGGTCAGGAGTTTGAGACCAGCCGGGCCAACATGGTGAAACCCGTCAATACTAAAAATACAAAAATTAGCCAGGCGTGCCGGTGGGTAAACTACTTGGGAGGCTGAAGCAGGAGAATTGCTTGAACCCAAGAAGTGGAGGTTACAGTGAGCCAAGATCGCGCCACTGTCACTCCATATAGCCTGGGAAACAGAGCAAGACTCTGTCTCAAAAAAAAAAAGAAAGAAAGAAAAGAAAAAAGAAAAGAAAGAAATTTCTGTCACTTTCTCAATGATAGCAATAATTAAAGAACTTTTGATCAGATTTCTATGAGCCAGATTTGACTTTAGTTGAAGAACTCTGTTGTAACACTAATTCACATCTGAGTCACACTTCAGAGAGATGTAGGAACAAAATGCAACCAAACTTCATTTAATTTACATAAAATGAAAAAGGTATAATATAAAGAACTCAGACTTTTGTTAAGAGTGAAACAGTACTCAGGCTAAAAATTCAGTCTCCTCATTTATTCAAGAAATATTTACAAGGCCCATGAGCTTTTTAGCAGAGCTGTTTGACAACACTAGCTCAACTGGTTTCCTCTCATTCTAATCAACGATGAGCCACAAAATCATACACAGTGGTCTAAATACACTTCAAATATCAATATATTACAACAGATCAAAAAATCTAAAATTAACACTGACATGAAATCTTTACTATGATAGGAACTCTGCTGAGGCCAAACGCTAGAACACAGTTTTATTTAAAAAATGTCTTCACTCAGGCCTAACTACGACACCCTCTATTCCAAGAAAAAAGGGGCTGGAAGTTTCAGGAAAGTTCAGAATTCAGCCCCAAGGACTGAAATCTATTCACATTTCTCCTTTCCTCTGAGGCAATGAAGTTTTCACAAATGTTTTATCAGGTGTTCTAAATGACAGCTGCATCAAGCTAGCTAGGCAGCAGAAAAGGAATGTTATCTGGCTTTAGACACCATAAAATGCCTGGACACAAAGCAGCTAGACCTCATAATCCTTTTTGACTATAAACCCCACAATGTCCCTCCCTGACATCTCTGGTGGCAGTTCCAAGTGCAAGTACTCCCAGTCATCTACCATTTCATATCATGCTTGATGATTTTTCCTTCCTTACTCATCTTCCCATTGCTGTCTTCCCGCTCTGCCCTTTGGACCGCTATTCCATTTTATACTACACATCAACAACTAAATTAGGTTTTTCCTCTTAACAGAAACCCTCACCTATCTCCTAGAGCCCTGGCACTTCTCAGGCAGTCTCTCACTCTCAATGTCTTAATCTCCACAGGAATGACTGGTGGGTCTTCACTGTTTCTTTCTTGGTAAAAAAATAACAACTCCATGGACGTTCATGAGCTCTCACCACCTTATCCACTGTAAGAGCAGCTATCTGGCAAGTATCTAGTCTTTCCCCCCACTTAAATGAGTGCTCTGGCAACTATTTCCAGTATTTCTCTCCAATCTGACTCCCAATACCCAGGAATTTCCCATAGTCATACTGTGCACCTTGCCATCGTCTGGGCTGACATATAGACTTGAACTTTCTACGCTCTGACCATAACCTTTCAGTTGTTTTATTACAATTCACCTTCCACAACTTCACTGGAACCACTAGTCCTTAATTCATTCAAACCACCAGCTCTATTCAGATACTATTTTCTTCTCTTCCTAACTTGGAGATCACAGTTCAATCTCTTGCTCAACCTTTACCATCAATCTTCTTCTCCTTTCCTTGTCTCACAAAATCACAGTGTTAACTACATGCTACCACTGACTGTAATCCCAAATTAAATGCAACGGGGATTTGATGTTTACTGTCAATACAACAGGTGTTTGGATACCTGTCCAAAAAGCAGCACATATGTACAATCTTGTGGCCATAAAAAACGAAATAGTGTCCTTTACAGGGACATGGATGGAGCTGGAGGCCACTATCCTTAGCGAACTAACACAGGAACAGAAAACCAAATACAGTATGTTTTCACTTATAAGCGGGAGCTAAATGATGAAAAAACATGAACAAAGAGAGGGGAACAACACACAATGGGGCCTATCGTAGGGCAGAGGGTGGGAGGAGGGAGAGGATCAGGAAAAATAACTAATGAGTATAGGCTTAACACCTGGGTGATGAAATAATCTGTTCAACAAACCCCCATGACACAAGTTTACCTATGTAACAAACCTGCACATGTATCTGACTTAAAACACACACACACACACACACACACACGTATCAGTTCCTGTAGTAATCCTTGTGATGCTTAACCTAACTGCTATCAATGCCATCAAATGTTCTATCTCCTCTACCTCCATTATCCTTTCTACATATCTAATTCAAACAAGTACATCAAGGTTTCAGTACCTGTATACCTATCTCTCTGCTACTACAGGTCATTTGTTCTACTTTTATGCTTCTAGCACATTGTGCTGGGCATAGAGAAAACATGAATGGAACTGGTGGAAAAGAATGGAGCCTTATTTATTTATTTATTTAGAGATGGGGTCTCACTCTGTCACCAGGCTGGAGTGCAATGGCACGATCTCGGCTCACTGCAACCTCCACCTCACAGGTTCAAGCAATTCTCCTGCCTCAGCCTCCCCGAGTAGCTGGGACTATAGGCACACGCCACCACGCACAGCTAATTTTTGTATTTTTCATAGAGACGGGGTTTCACCATGCTGGCCAGGATCGTCTCGATCTCTTGACCTTGTGATCCACCCGCCTCAGCCTCCCAAGTACTGCGATTACTCAAGTTTTAATTCAGGCCTAAAAAAGATTCTGGAACAAAGACAGGCAGGAAGTGAATCAAATTCAAAAGTGAGTTTATATAGATGTTAATTAAAATATTAATAATAGTGCATTTCTGGCCAGGTGTGGTGGCTCATGCCTGTAATCTCAACACTTTCGGAGGCTGAGGCAGGAGGATCATTTAAGCCTAGGAATTTAAGACTACCCTGGGCAACGTGGTGAGACCCCATCTATATTTTAAGACAAAAAAAACCAAAAACTTTTTTTAAATTAAAAGAAATAAAAATAGTGAATTTCTAACTTACCATGGCAACATCATCTAAAATGCTCTGGGGTGAACTATGAGCCATAACCTAAAAGAGAAAAATAATTGTCACATTAAAAATAAATAAAAAATTAACAATACAGTCAAGAAATTTTAAGGTATGAATCCTCAAATTCATACAGGAATTTCTTGCGGCTAAGGAACCATTCTATAAATGTTTTAATTTTCAGAATATCATTCTTCAATGAAAGAGGCACCAAAACCTGGAATATTAATCTCTATAGTGGTCTGTAGTCTAATTTTAAGTCAAATCTGACACAAGTTTTAATGCCACAATAATTACAAGTTAGAGAAGACAGAGTAAATGTACTGTTCATAATATCAAAAGAGCACTACTGGCAAAAAAATACCATAGCTATACCTTTATAGAAATACGGTGTTTCTACTATGTTAACTGTTTTATTAAAGTTAAGACTATGTTTTTAGGAGACAATGGGAAGATATACCTTAGTGGTTAAGAGCATGGGTTTCAGAGGCTAGACTCAGTATAAAACATAGCCAAGACACAATCTCTCCTTAAACTTCAATTTCTTCATGTATAAAATGGGTATAACATTCATGACAGACAGATTCTAAGTGTTAGGTTAAAAGAAGTTTTTCTTTTTTTTTTTTTTTTTTTATTTTGAGACAGAGTCTCACTCTTGTCACACAGGCTTGGAGTGCAATGGCGCAATCACAGCTCACTTCAACCTCCGCCTCCCGGGTTCAAGTGATTCTCCTGCCTCAGCCTCCCGAGTAGCTGGGATTACAGGCGCCTGCCACCCAGCCCACCCAATTTTTGACTTTTTAGTAGAGGTGGGGTTTTACCATATTGGCCGGCCTGGTCTCAAACTCGTGACCACAAGTGTTCTGCCCCATTGGCCTCCCAAATTGCAGGAATTACAAGGCGTGGGCCACTGTCTTGTTAACATTTTATAGAACCTTATCTTCGGCTGGTGTGATGGCTCACGCCTTGTAATCCCCGCACTTTGGGAGGCCAACTTGGGCAGATCACTTGAGGTCAGGAGTTCGAGACCAGCCTGGCCAACATGGTGAAACCCCATCTCCACTAAAAATACAAAAAATTAGCCTGGTGTAAACCAAACACCGCATGTTCTAACTCATAAGTGGTAGCTGAACAATGAGAACACATGGACACAGGGAGGGGAACATCACACAGCTGGGCCTGTCGGCGGGTGGGGAGCTAGGGGAGGGAGAGCATTAGGAGAAATACCTAATGTAGATGACGGGTTGATGGGTGTAGCAAACCACCATGGCACATGTACTCCTATGTAACAAACCTGCACGTTATGCATATGTATCCTAGAATTTAAAGTATAATTTAAAACAAAAAAAGAAAAAAAAATTAGCAGGGTGTGGTGGCATATGCCTATAGTTCCGGCTTCTCAGGATACTAAGGCAGGAAGATCACTCTAGGCTGGGCGTTCAAAGCTGCAGTGAGCCATGATTGCGCCACTGCACTCCAGCCTGGAGGACAAAGCAAAACTCCGACTCAAAAGAGAAAACAAAAACAAAAAACAAAACAAAAAAACCCCACAAAACTAACACAATACCTGCCGAGAACACAGCCTGTCAGTCAATAAACACTGATCGTTACTACGATATGAAAGGAACTATTTTGATCCTATCCAAAGGATGGGTGACTGACAAAGGAGTTGGGAAGATATTGGCTATGTCCATAAAATCTCAACATAATTATTCCAACCAAGACAAGAAGAAGATGGCACAGCATTCTCAGGGGCAGAAAGACAGCACACAATTGGCAGTAACCAGCAATTCCATCCTCCTCGACCACTGAAATAAAAACATGTGGTGTGAGGAGTCTGAAGTTGGATGGAAAGGTTCATTAAAGCAGACATAAATCTGTATCCACTGCAGTGAATAATAAAAAAAAACACACCAAAAATAAAAATAACTTTAAAAAAGCAGATATAAATCACTTAACTGAACCTAAACCATCATGGAACTTGACTCTGTAAAATTTCTGCTCTTTTAAAAAGTGTCTAATATTTTAATATATAAAATAAATGCTGGCATGGAAGAGAATAGAAGACTAACCTTAGAACAAACAAAATCAACTAATGTAGCTTCTTCTTCACCTATATATTCTATGATTTTCTTATTAATCCATGGTCTAATTCGACGTTCCATCAGTATCTGCAAAACAAACCACGGTTACTAATTAAAGAATTGTAACTTGCTATAACAGTTATTAAAGCTTCATGATTTTTCCTGAGACTAAAATATAATGTTATTTCACAAGTTGAACTAAGACAGATATGTATCAAGATACAATCATCTGCTTTTAGTAAGTCTTCAAGTACCACAAAAAAAAATTTCCATTATTACTAATTTCTTGACCATGGCATTGAGTTGGTGTCAA
Source organism: Gorilla gorilla gorilla (assembly GCF_029281585.2). NCBI lineage: Eukaryota > Metazoa > Chordata > Mammalia > Primates > Hominidae > Gorilla > Gorilla gorilla. Next base: position 89,991,528 of record NC_073239.2, on the reverse strand, counting down.
GATGATCATCCCTACTTATTTGTCATTAATAGAATCAAACGAGGTTTTTTTTTCTTCAAACGAATTTTTATGGCATATTCCAACTGTTCCCAATAATATGATGAAATATAATTTCCTACTCACAGAATCCACAATAGACCAATCCAGGGGATAAGCGAAGAGCTCAGGTTTGGCTGTAGGGATTTTCTCAATGAGACTCTTAATGTGTTTACGCTTTTCTTCAGTGTTTACAGTGCCTTTGGTTGCATTTTTATCATCTTCACCATAATCCAAGGGAACCAGTTTCCTTTTTCGGGGTACGTCATCACTGTCTTCATCCTCAAATTTGTTAAAGACACTATCTACAGGTAGTTTCTTTCTCTTCACAGAATTAGGCTGACCAGGACTATTGGAAGCACCTACAGTAAAAACACTCTCTTAGCAAGATGACTTAATTTCCAAATGTTTCATTTTATAACCCACCATCCCTCAAAAGCAATGCAAAATATACTTCCACAAATCTTAGAGAAAGATCCCAACTGTAAAAAATAACTCACTACTCACAAGTGCTAGAAAATTAAACTTTTCACTTCTTCTCAGAACTCGAGGCAGCTGCAGATATAGGAGCACTAGTAAAACTATGAAAACAATCGTGAGCTAGAAAGGCATTTTTTAGTAATCTTCTATCTACCTAACCAAGCACAAATATAAATTTTTTTCCTTAAAGCACAATACAGGTATTTGCAGGGGTGAACGGAAGAAAATAAAGAAGGAAGGAAATGCTAACGTACCCAGTTTAAGACTTAGTCCTATTTTTGGCCTATGCTCCTCAGGTTGCTGTTGATCTGGTGAGTTTTCATGAGGAATAATAATACCACAGGGAGACTCATCCCCAGGAGTGTTAGGTGTTGCATTGCCACTGGCAGAGGAAACAGATGGAGCAGAGCTGATGGGCCTCAGAGTAGGTTTCAGACAAGGCTTTTGCTCTGGCTCCTCTTCCTCTTCCATGGGTTCTTCTCGTTTTTCTTCTTTTTCTTGCTTTTCTTCTTCCTCCTCTTCTGATTCTGGCTCTTGCTTTATTTGTGGCTGCCTGCGCCTCTCAGCCTCTTGTTCCATCTAAAACCCAAACAATAATCTGATTAACTACAACTCTACACCATTCAACTTAATTTTTGTTTAACATTACCTCTTGTAAAATATCTTTATGAAAAGAGAAAAAGCCAGGTATGGTGGCTCATGCCTGTAATCCCAGCACTTTGGGAGGCCGCGGTGGGCAGATCATCTGAGGTCAGGAGTTTGAGACCAGCTTGGCCAACATGGTGAAACGCTGTCTTTACTGAAAATACAAAAATTAGCCAGGTGTGGTGGTGCACGCCTGTAATCCCAGCTACTCAGGAGGCTGAGGCAGGAGAATCGCTTGAACCTGGGAGGTGGAGGTTGCAGTGAGCCTTGCAGAATCGCACTACAGCCTGGGCAACAGAGCAAGACTCCATCTCAAAAAAAAGAAAAAGAAAAAGAAAAAAAAAAAAGGACATGGGCAGTGGCTCAATCCTGGGTAACACAGGAAAACCCCATCTCTACAAAAAAGCATGAAGTATTCAGTCACACATTCTGCTCATGCCTGTAAGTGTCCCAGATACTCAGGAGGTAGAGGCCTAAGGACCACTTGCCCAGGAGGCAGAGGGTGCAGTGAACAGAGATTCCGCTACTGCACTCCAGCCTGGGCAACAAAGCCAGACTCTGTCTCAGGGAAAAAAAAAAAAAAAAAAGGCCGGGCACGGTGGTTCACTCCTGTAATCCCAGGACTTTGGGATGCCAAGATGGGCAGATCACTTGAGGTCGGGAGTTTAATACTAGCCTGGCCAACATGGTAAAACCCCGTCGCCACTAAAAATACAAAAATTAGTCGGGAGTGGTGGCACGTGCCTGTAACCCCAGCTACTCAGGAGGCTGAGGCACGAGAATCCCTGGAGCCTGGGAAGTGGAGGCTGCAGTGAGCCAAGATGACACCACTGCACTCCAGCCTGGGCGACACAGCGAGACCCCATCTCAAAAAAATAAATAAATAAAAATAAAAATACAAAAATTAGCCAGGCGAGGTGGCACGCACCTGTAATCCCTACTACTACTCGGGTACCTGAGGCAGGAGAATCGCTTGAACCCAGGAGTCAGGGGCTGCAGTGAGCACAGATCACACTACTGCACTCCAGTGTGGGCAAGAGAGCAAGACTCCATCTCAAAAGAAAAAAAAAAAAAAAAAGGAAACGTCTTTATTTTAAAAACAAAATACTGGCTGGGTGCGGTGGCTCACGCCAGTAATGCCAGCAACACTTTGGGAGGCCAAGGCTGGTGGATCACCTGAGGTCAGGCGTTAGAGACCAGCCTGGGCAACATGGTGAAACCCTGTCTCTACTAAAAAAATACAAAAAATTAGCCAATCCCAGCTACTCCAGAGGCTGAGGCAGGAGAATCGCTTAAACCCAGGAGGTGGAGGTTGCAGTGATCCAAGATCAGGCACATTGCACTCTAGGCTGGGCAACAAGAGTGAAACTCCATCTCAAAATAAATAAATAATTAATAAAAATAAAAACAAAATACTTTGAGTGGCAATAGAGTAGAACTTAAACCACAAAAAGTAAGTGTCAGAGCAAATTGTAGGAAGAACAGGTTCAACTACAGAAATAACAGATTCTAGCAAAGTGGCATTGGAAGACATACAATAGAATGGCCAGGCGCAGTGGCTCATGCCTGTAATCCCAGTACTTTGGGAGGCCAAGGCCAGTAATCACTTGAGGTAGGGAGTTTGAGACCAGCCTGGCCAACGTGGTGAAACCCTGTATCTACTAACAATACAAAAATTAGCTGGGCGTGGTGGCAGGCACCTGTAATCCCAACTACTTGGGTGGCTGAGCCAGGAGAATAACTTGAACCCAGGAGGCAAAGGTTGCAGTGAGCTGAGATCGCATCACTGCACTCCTGCCTGGGAAGACAGAGCCAGACTCCATCTAATTTAAAAAAAAAAAAAAAAAAAAAAGACATACATAGAAAACGAATAAGACACCCGCAGGATGTTTAGAATGAAGTTGTAAATCAACTAATACTGACAACTTGTATAATTAATGAAAAAGTACTAATAACGTTCCACAAAATAGCATGTTACATGGAGCATAAAATACATTTCCCTTGACTATAAACTGTATCATAGTTGGCTTTAAGATGACATGATAACCTTAAAACAAAATCGGCCGGGCGCGGTGGCTCACGCCTGTAATCCCAGCACTTTGGGAGGCCGAGGTGGGCGGATCACGAGGTCAGGAAATCAAGATCATCCTGGCTAACACGGTGAAACCCCGTCTCTATTAAAAATACAAAAGATTAGCTGGGTGTAGTGGCGGGCGCCTGTAGTCCCAGCTACTTGGGAGGCCGAGGCAGGAGAATGGCGTGAACCCGGGAGGCGGAGCTTGCAGTGAGCCGAGATCGCGCCACTGCTCTTCAGCCTGGGCGACAGAGCGAGACTCCATCCTCCCAAAATAAAAAAATCATGTGGATGGTATAGCATCTTTTTTTTTTTGAGACGGAGTCTCGCTCTGTCGCCCAGGCTGGAGTGCAGTGGCGCGATCTCGGCTCACTGCAAGCTCCGCCTCCCGGGTTCACGCCATTCTCCTGCCTCGGCCTCCCGAGTAGCTGGGACTACAGGCGCCCGCCACTACACCCGGCTATCTTTTGTATTTTTAATAGAGACGGGGTTTCACCGTGTTAGCCAGGATGATCTAGATCTCCTGACCTCGTGATCCGCCCGCCTCGGCCTCCCAAAGAGCTGGGATTACAGGCGTGAGCCACCGCGCCCGGCCAGATGGTACAGTATCTTACCCTCTGGAGCTCTGCATCTGGATCTGGATGCCCTTCTGCCAGAAGGCGCTGCCTGATTTCCTCAAGCTCCTCCTTCTCTCTCTTCCTATCTCGTTCATCTGCTTCCATTTCCTTTTCTCTATCACGCAACCTTTTCTGAAGAGCACTTCCTCTGTAAAAGTGAATGATAAAAGGCTTCATTTAATACTCAGATCATTGAGAAGTAAACATGACATCTCCAACAGCACCTCTTTTCAACATTACAACCTGCATGCTAAGAGGTTAAAGAATGTCTTAATGTTCTGTATCTACGGAACACACCAGAGTGTGCTCTCTACATGTAAATGTATAACAAGCATTATCTTGCCATTTATCACTATGTTCCCTTCATTCTAATAAGTGTCTAAACAAGTAAAATAGTCACTTTCAGAAAGAGAGCTCACATTTTGTGCCTATTTCACAAGGAATACCCAACAAATAATTTTCGTTTTTCTAGATACCAACCTAAAAAAATATATAAAGTAGCATTAGTAGCACTGAGAGTTTTGTATCCTCAATTTATTCACTTGTAAAAAATATCTCAGAAAGTAGTGTAGAATCAACAGAAAGCAGAGGTTCTCTCCTATCTAGCAGTTCATTACTTCTCAGAATGTTGACGTTATACATTGCCACTTTATGCTTCTAGCCTTCAATATTTTACTGATTTCATGGCACTTTCTACAAAGCCAAATCCCTGGCACTCTTGAAATTTAAGCTACTAATTCCAATGTTTTAATTATTTTGGCTATACTGTATTAAATTTAACTATATTAAATATCTTCACTATGATTGTATCATGTCAGACAAATTAGAGATAAAATAGTATCAAGACACTGTCTACATCCCCAGGGAACTTACAGTTTGGATGGAAGGAAGAACAAAACAAGCAATTTTGCCATAATGTCATAAATACTAGAATGAGAGTAGTTTGAAAATGCCACGGGAACAAAGAATGAGAGAAGGCAGTTGTCACAACTGTTACTTCACAATAATGTATCAATTTGGAGATGGGGTGAGAGACGGGAGGTCAAATTGCTAGAAGACCAAAATTTCTAGACAAACCCAGATAGTTACAGAGATTAGTTGTAACTTGCTATAAAAATTGGACCTAGCACACAGGTGTGGTAGCCCACACCTATAGTCCAACCTACTCAAGAGACTGCAGAGGGAGGACTGCTTGAGCCCAAGAGTTCAAGGTTACAGTGAACTATGATCATGCCACTGCATTCCAGCTGAGGTAAGGCCCTGTCTCTAAAAGAATCAAGAAAAAATTTTAAAAATCAGACCTATTTACAACACACAAAGAAAAAAATAGTATTGTTTGATATAATACTATCATGGGCTCCCCCACTGCACAAAAGATGCATAGAAATGTTGATCCTTTTCTGATAGCTCTTTTCTCCCAAGAAAACAGTGTATTAGCTATAGAAGTAATAACTACTCAGAATGTGAAAGTTTGTTTTTCTTATTCCACTTAGTAAACGTGCATTATCAACTGCACAGATGGAAAAACACAGCTAATAAAAAACCAAGTATGAATCCACAGAACAAGCCTTCTTTACCTGTAATATTTGGGGTCATCTCTATCATCATCATAGTCTTCTAAGAATTCTTTTAGTCGTTTAGCTTCTTTGGCCTTTGAGGAAATAAGGACAATGTATAAAATTAACATACAAGTAATAAAGATTACTCTTCCCTTTTTTGTGTAAACAGATTTTTCTGACCCAGACATAAACCAAGAGTAAGAGGGAGATTTATAGGAATTTCTCTTCACATAATTTTAAGAAAAACATGGCCGTTTCAATAAATGAAACTAAAGTTTCTCCTGGATCCCAGAATTCAAACCATATTTATAAATGTATATGTATTCAGCTATTTGGTTTAAATAAACTTGTTGGGCTAGCCTGGGAAATGGTGTTTTTATTATTTTCTATAGAGAAAATATTTTCTAATTTAAATTGGAGCTATCTGTGCAGCTATCTCTCTACAGTTGTACACAAAATGTTTTTACTGTAAAATGAGATATGTATAAAATACCACTCTATGCCATAATAAAGATAATACTACTTTGGTTAAAAAAAAGATTTTTCTTGTCCTCTTAAATTTTAGTTTTCATATACTCCATATATTAAGTATAGGTCACATTAGACATTTTAATTTTTTACCTCTAAGAAAAGTCTGAATGAGGACGCATCTGTAAAATGCAAACTATATATATACACTACACTACAATAAATATGCTCTTTGAATATAATCTTCAAAATACAATACCTAAGCACACCAACAAAACTGGAGATTATCTTATTAAATGAAAAAATATGGCTGGGCGTGGTGGCACACGCCTGTAATCCCAGCACTTTGGGAGGCCAAGGTAGGCAGATCATTTGAGGACAGGAGTTTGAGACCATCCTGGCCAACATGGTGAAACTCCGTCTCTACTAAAAATACAAAATATTAGCTGGGTGTTGTGGCACACGCCTGTAATCCCAGCTACTCGGGAGGCTGAGGCAGGAGAATCGCTTATCGCTTGAACCTGGGAGGAGAAGGTTGCAGTGAGCTGAGATCACACCCCAGCCTGAGTGGCAGAGCAACACTCCGTCTCCAAAAAAAAAAAAAAAAAAAAAAGTATATACATATATATGTATACATGTATGTATGTATATGGTTTTTAATTCCATTTTTAAGGTAGATGATACTATAAAAAATAGTTTTTAAGAAACGCAGAAATTTAAATCATGTTCATCAATCAATTTAAAAGTAATGCCCCCCTAACTCTAAACCAATAGTAAACAATCCATGAGATAAAATGAATCTCTTAACTTACGGAATTTCAAATGCAACTATTACATCTAATAACAACAGTTCAACAATTTTAAAAATATGCAGATTCTTAAAAATAAGTTAATAAATTCTTGACTTAAATATTACTATATGACAAATTTACTTTGATGGTATACAAAAAGATAACTTTAGATGCAGCAAAAATTTGAAGAGGAAAAAAGATTTTGGTGTACTTAAATTGGCTCAAAATTACTCAAAATACATAAAAATTAAATTATCCATGAACAGAGAAGCTTGTGCATTTCAATTATTAAGTTACTTGTAGTTAGCAGTAAAGATATAATCTGACTTTTTACCTGAAAAGTCACTTATTTTAGCCTAGAATCTTACCATTTCTCTTCTTCTTTCTTCTTCTCTTTCAGCTTCTTTCTCATATTCCCGGGTTTTCTTTCGTTCTCTGATTTCCCAATTCTTAAGGCGCTAAAAAAATTAAATTTTCAAAGCTTTAAAAATTTATACATAGCATTCTATAAATATTGATTAACCTATTAAGGGATACCAAGATTTAAGAATAAAAGCATTTTCTCAACTTACCTCTTGATAAGCAGCTTCTTTCTCTCGGAGTTTTCTTTCAAGTTTTCTTCGTTCATATGCATCTTCTTCATCTTCTTCTCGGTCCCGTTTTTTGTCTTTTTCTCTTTCTCGCTCCCGTTCCCTCTCTCGCTCTCTCTCTCGCTCCCGTTCTCGTTCTCGCTCTCGTTCTCTCTCTCTCTCTCTTTCCCGCTCTCGTTCCCTTTCACGATCTCTGCTTTTTTCTCTAATGTAAACAAAATATTTTACAAATCTGTCAGTCTACTTTCTGTTTTCAAGACCAAAGTAAAGGAGGACAACATACATTATGAAATAATATAAAATCTCACAGGCCAGAATCTAGCACTTGATTTCCATAAAACTATGTAACCTCTACACTCATCAGAAAGACATAAATTGCAGTCCCAAATCCTAAAATGCATTCTAATACCTAATGCTTACTGGTATGTCAGAAAACAAATACAATCTGAATATAAAATAGTTATAAATCATTATAATGAATGGTTAGTTAATGCCCATCATATACTGGAATAATAGTCAATCCCCTGATGGTGTAAAACAGAAAAAAGGAAAACTTAATTCCCAAAAGAAATATGAAGGACTAATGAATATGTTAAGAGATAGTTTAGCTTACTAGTGATCAAGGAGTAAGTGCTGGCAAACGTGGAAAACAGAGAATTTTGACATGTTGCATGGATTAAGTTAGAACTTTTATAAGTATCAGCACTGAAAGTTCTCAAATATTTAATTAAGAGTGATAAAACCTAATCCCAACATTTTAAGAAGCCAAGGCAGGAGGCTTGCTTGAGGCCAGGAGGCATGGTGGCACGTGCTTGTAGTCCTGGCTACTCCAGAGGCTGATGTGGGAAGATCCCGTGAGCCCAGGACTTGGAGCTTACAGTGACCTATGATTGTTATCACAGCACTCCAGCACGTCTCTAAAAAAAAACGCCCGTCTCCAAAAAAAAAAAAAAAAAAAAAAAAGGAATAAAACCAAACTGCAGATTACATACAGCATGATACCAAGGATCTAATCAAATAACTGTGTGTGTGTGTGTGTGTGTGTGTGTGTGTGTGTGTGTGTGTGTGTATTTAATATGTATATATGAAATATGCTCTTTATGGATACACTTATGCCATAAATATAAGAGATGGATTTTATACATACCAACCTCTCAATGACTGCATCAGGAATGGACAGAATGAAATAATTTTAATGCCTACTGAAGGTTGAGAGCTCTGGGTTTCCAGTTCCAGTTCTAGCAACTAGGTGAAATGACCTAAAGTGGAACTCCCTCCAGCCATAATCAAGTAAGAAACTGCAACACAGTAATGTATATTTTTAAACTAGCCTGAAGAAAAAGGAGCTTTTTCTCTCTTCCTTGCTGCTTTCTCCTCTTCCTTTGTTCATGTTTGCTATACCTCATTGCTCAACAATGAGATGACTCATCAAAATAATTCAATATAAGGCCGGGCGTGGTGGCTCACGCCTGTAATCCCAGCACTTTGGGAGGCTGAGGCAGGCAGATTACCTGAGCTCAGGAGTTCGAGACCAGCTGGGCAACATAGCAAAACCTAGACTCTACAAAAAAAATACAAAAATTAGTCCGGGACAGTGGTGTGTGCCTGTAGTCCCAGTTACTCGGGAGGCTGAAGCAGGAGAATTGCTTAAGCCTGGGAGGCAAAGGTTGCAATGAGCCAACACTGCACCACTGCACTCCAGCTTGGGCAACAGAGCAACACCTTGTCTCAGGAAAAAAAAAAAAAAAAAAAAAAATCAATATAATTAAAAAATTTTAAATAAAAAATAAAACCTTCCAAAGAGTAAACTTACTAGAAGCCAGAGGTAGAGGTAGATAGTAAATTTATAGACAGAAAGATTAAGCTATGGCAGTGCAGTGGGCTACAAAAACAAATAAAAATGCTAGGGGCTAAAAAGACGTGGTGCTAGAGCTGATGTCTCAGTATACAGAACTTCAACAAAAAGAGCAACTTTAAAAATGCCCACGGACCCAAGGAGACAGCAGGGAGTCATGTCTGCCCAGAACATTGAGTGGCCACTGTGTTTCTATAAAAAGTGGCTTCAGACAGAAATTAACCAGAGTTGAAAATTATTACTTTTACCCATAGTGAGAGTGTGTGTGTGTGTGTGTGTGTGTGTGTGTGAGAGAGAGAGAGAGAGAGAGAGAGAGACAGACAGACAGACAAAGACCATGTTGTCTCTAAAAAAATTCTCAGGCCGGGCACAGTGACTCACGCTTATAATCCCAGCACTTAGGGAGGCAGAGGCAGGCGGATCACTTGAGGCCAGGAGTTCAAACCAGGCTGATTAACATGGCAAAACCCCATCTCTACCAAAAATACAAAAAATTAGCTGGGCATGGTGGTATGAACCTGTAATCCCAGCTACTTGGGAGGCTGAGGAATGAGAATCACTTGAACCCAGGAGGCGGAGATTGCTCAGCCACTGCAGTCCAGGCTGAGTGACAGAGTGAGAATGTCTCACACACACAAAAAAAGTTCTCATTCCATGAATGCAAATGGTACTCTGGAGGACTACCCGATAGTTCTCTTAAAGCTATCAGGAAACAGTAACTTCTGTAAAGCCTTACCTTGATCGACTGCGATCCTTATTACGATCTGAGCTCCTTTCTCTATCCCGGTCACGATCTCTCTCTCGATCCCGATCTCGGTCTCTCTCTTTTGTCCGGTCACGGTCCCTATCCCGTTCTCGTTCCCGCTCCCGTTCTTTCTCCTTTTCTCGTTCACGTTCTCTTTCCCTTTCTCGTTCCCGTTCTCGCCTTTCTCGTTCCCTTTCACGCTCCCTCTCTCTTTCTCTCCGTTCTTTCTCAATTTCCTGTCTTTCTTTTTCCTTTTTGCCTTTCTCTTCTTCCAGTTTCTAGAAACCAATAAAAGCACTTTTAGAGTTAACTCTGTAGCTCCAGTATTCAGATTTTTCCCGGCGCAAAGCCCAGTACTGGGAACAAAAACACCAAACCACTGATACATTAATATTAAATACTTGTGGTTTTATGTGACAAATTAAACTGAAGCAATCACAAGACTAGAAAGATTTCGTGCAAAACCATATACTCTACACAGACCAGGAATCTCCAATCTTGGATGCTGGGAGATTGTGTCAGGTGTGGCTGGCCACTCAATGACTATGTACTAACTAAAATGACCATGAAGAATGTGGTGGTTCGAAATATTTTCTATGAATACGATCATTGGTTAAAACTCAACTCTGTCCATTATGGATTTCTGTAAATCCACAAGATTATTAATACTAATTAAAACCCCAGACTGCACATTACCTCAAGTTGAGGGTTTCAAAGGGCCAGTGGTATAGAAGAATACCTATAATGCAACTAAATAATCTCTGCCCTCTGATTTGCCCACCCTCCAAAAGAAACACAAGCTGAATTCAGCCCAGAACTGCCTTATCATCTATGGAAACATTTACTCCCACCATTACAAGATGGACAGCCCACCAAATACAAAGTCTGAAAATCACTCACTTCAAGCAAAATATATGTAACTGTAATAGTTTCATTTAAAATATTTAAAAGCAACATACTTATGCCCATTATGCCTGTAAGACAATGAAAATATATTTACAATGATAAATCCATCCTTGGAAGGAACGATTGTGCATTAACTTACAGATGCTGTGCTAGGACATGGATCGCCAACACTGGATTAACCTTGCCTACAAGCTATGTTTCTGGGAGGAAGAGCAAGTACATGGTTCACAAATAAACCAAATAACAAAGTCAGACCAAGTTTGTACCCTGACAAGATTACCAGTGTACCACACGGTTTCTACACAAACTCAGAAAAAAATACCCCAAACAGGTAAAACAAAACAAAACAAAACACATTTATCCCTTTTGTTTCACGTTTAGTTTCACCAAAATGAAATTTTAAACTGCAACAATAAAATGTGCATTTTTCTTTTCTCAGTCATGTAATGCATTTAAAACAACTTTAAAAAGCAATCTTACCTGTCAGATACTCTTTTTCTCTTCCTCATGGATCAGAGAACTTATAGCAGGTTATGAAAGGAAAGCTAATGTATGAGCAATATATTCAGTTGCTGTGCCAGTCTATATCGAAGTAGAATACGGGCAAAGTCAAAACTGAATACATTGAAATTACAAAGGAATGAAATGAGATATGATAGAAAGAGGACAGAAACTAACAGCTATTAAAGGGGGAAAAATCTCATTTCTGAAACAGTTCTAATGAATATAAAAATTTATATTGTAAAATGAGGCTAGACTATATAAAACTTACCTCAATGGCATACACTTATAAAGAAATTTGTTTATTTCTGAAATAGATACTTACAGAATATTTTAGCTGTTCCAATACTAATTTTTCCTGTAGAACTCCTCAATTTTTAATTCTTGCTTATTTCACTGTGCTCCTTATATTCAGTTATACAAATAACCATTTGTTTCAGAACTCATTTCAAAAGTTTGGTTCTAAGTAAATGAAAAAGTGAGTGAATCTAGTCCATACTAAATGTTTCCTAAAGTTTATATATGAGATAGATAGATATATATATATATATATACACATGTATACAAATACAGGTATACATGTAAACATATACATGTATATTTTTAAAGAAAGACTGGAGAAGGGAAATGAGCCGAGTCTAAAATTATGTAAGAAAGTCATGAAGAGGAAAGGACAGATTAAAAAATCATAAATCTTACCTTATTCTCTCTTCAGACTCATCCGTGCTGTAAATGGACGCCCCCTGCCACGCTGATACCCTGACAGTCTGTGGTTATTTAATAAACTCATACCAAAACATGCAAAGGTTCACTGAGCTCATTTTTTGTTACTGGAGTTTCAAACAACCCTTTTAGCCAAACCACCCAATAAAAAACAACTGTTTTGGTTTTTCATTTTGATTTCTTTTTATTTTGAAAAGACATTCTGAAAATTCAAAACATTCCCTCCAGTGAAATAATACTAAGGCAGTAAAATGCCTGACAGATTCCCAAACTTTAAAGCAAATATATTTTTGAATTTTTCTTAAAACATGATTTCCTCATAATTTACCAATAACATGACAGGGTTTAACAAATAAATAAAAACAAAAAGGGGGTAAACCACACACACAACCATATACCATTTTTAAGCTTACTCGGTCCTGAATTTCAGTATTATACCTAACCAAAATTATTTATCTAAAATGATTTCCCATAGACCACCTTTTCAACTCTCAAGATGAATTTTGGGAGAATTATGTTTGTGCTCTTAGACACATTTAATTCTTGAAAAAGCATTGTGTATGTGAGCGAGGGCTGGGCATCTGGATAGTAAGTGTTCAGCAACACTGATTCATTGGCATTATTTGTGAACTGCAGATTTTGAAAGCAATGGGAAAAAGTAAGAATAAAAGAGAAAATGAACATTTAACATTTCACTGAGTTAAAGATCTCTCAGTCTATCAGTAAGAACCAGCAACACCTTATTATCTCTACCATCAAAATACATTTCATGCAGTGTTTGCATTGCACCGTTCAAAGCATCATTTTCAACACCAGCGAACATTCACAGATGCACTGTCATTGAGAGAAGCTTCAAATAGGCAAAACTCGTGAGTGGGATTTACTATGCATAAATACCCATTTCCAAGCCAGTTACCCCTTTGCATATTTTTCTGAGGGGGCATCCATAAATATAATAAAAAACAGAAGCTCATACTTACATCCTATTCCTTGTTACTTTCCAAGCTGAGAGTTTCATCTTGCATTAGTCACCATATGATCTCTATCATAATGGTGGGGGTCAATGAATAGATTAGCTTTATGGGAATTTACAGTTCTTCCATGCATCTAAAATTTGGTAAGTCTGGTAACCACTGACCTACTTTTTAAAATCTCCCCCACTCAACTTAAATCTATACAAATATAAAATGTAAATTTTAATCTCAGCTCTAAAGAAAAGGTATTCCTAAGATCAAGTTAAATAACTGCCCCCAGAAATACACTACAGTGTATGTTATCCTGCTGCCCCCTGAATCTAAGTCTGACCTTGATGTTTATGTTGAAATCTAAAAATAAAATTAGCTTCTATTCATATTAAAGTGAGATGACTGCAGAATAGTCAGTAACTGAAAAAACTAAGCACAACATGTCAAGGACCACTTTAATATGGTATTGGTCTTCTGTTTCTTTTTTCTATCTAAATATCAATTAAACCTATAAAAAACATTTAAAATTATATTCTAATTTAAGGTTGATTTTTTTTGTCTCTTTGCTTTGGATTCTGTAAAAAGTCTAGATTGGTATCAAGTGAAAAGACAAGAATACTACCTTATGTGTGTCTCTGAATTTGCTGATCTCTCGAGATATCAGGTCTCTTTTGTCTTCTTCCATTTCTATAGCATTTATGTCCTCCTAAAAGAAAACGGGCACAGGAGGGAATGAATAAAGAACACCCTACTTCAATATAAACAGTTAAAGGTTAGATATTCTGTATAGGTCTCAAAGAGTAAATAAGTAAACAGAATATCCACAATAACAAATCTAACAATCTAAAGTTAAATAGTGAAAAATCAGATAGACAAGAATGACAAATCAACAATCAGCAGTAAACACAGGTATTGTCAAAGCCTACAATTTAAACTAACCTTAGTGATGAGTGGATAAGGGATCAGTGGGGCCACTGGAAATCTGCGGAAAATCTGTGAAAAAATCCACCAAGAATCTTTTTTAAAAAAGAAAAACAGAGCTCATACTAATCTGCAAAGCAATGCCCTATACATTTATGACGTGAACAATACAGTACACTTCTGTGATGCTTTCTTGATTTCAAATTACTTGGGAATAAAAGTGATTTCACTCTTTTTACAATAACTGATCACACACTACCCTCCTCTCTGGATACTCCAACACCCCCAAGAAATGGAAATATAGAAGGTGATCTCATAGTAGCAGGGCTTTCTAATCATACCAACAATATTTACCCATAACTCCTGCCACAGAGGAAGAATTTATTATCTCCTCCCAATCCACATCAAACAAATATGTTATTTTTCTCCTTTCCCACTAATGAAGAAAGAGGAAGAATGAACTCTACAGGCCTCAATTACCCTGTACCTTACTGACCCTACCAATTACCATTCCTAACAGAATACACCTCCTTAGAAAAGTTATGGGTCGGGCACGGTGGCTCACGTGGATCACGAGGTCAGGAGATCGAGACCATCCTGGCTAACACAGTGAAACCCGTCTCTATTAAAAACACAAAAAAGTAGCTGGGCGTGGCGGCAGGCACGTGTAGTCCCAGCTACTCGGGAGGCTGAGGCAGGAGAATCACTTGAACCCAGGAGGCAGAGCTTGCAGTGAGCTGAGATCGCAGCTGCTGCACGCCTGGGCAACCGAGTGAGACTCCATCTTGGGTGGGGGTAGGGGGGGAACAAAAAAGAAAAGTTCTATGACCAAACGAGGAAACACATACCAAACAATAAAAATGTATGTATCTGGCCACAAAGAAAACTGAATATGGCCTAAAAAGGCACTGCAATTTAAAATAATATAAAATGTAACCATCCATTCATAACTAATCATAATATATATACCGCGTAGTACTTTTTTATTACATAATGCATGCATATAAAACACGTTGAGCCGGCTATGAGTGATTCACACTTGTAGTCCCAGCACTTTGGAAGGCTGAGGCAGGCAGATCATTTGAGCTCAGGAGTTCAACACCAGCTTGGGCAACATGGTGAAACCCCGTCTCTACAAAAAATACAAAAATTAGCTGGGTATGGTAGCACATGCCTATAGTCTCAGCTTCTCAGGAGGCTAACACAGGAGGATCACTTTAGGATGGGTATTCAAGGCTGCAGTGAGCCATAATTGTGCCACCATCCTCCAGTCTGTGTGACAGAGCAAGATACTGTCTCAAAAACATAAATAAAACACTTCCAATATTTGTGGGATTTTTTTTCTTACTTTATAGAAGGGTCTCGCTCTGTGGCCCAGGCTAGACTCAAGCTCATGGGCTCAAGTAATTCTCCCCTCAGCCTCCCAAGTTGCTGGGACTACATGTGTCAGCCACCACTTCTGGCTTCTTCCAGTATTTTTAAAAGAACACTTCCTATAATTTATCTAAGTTTATCCAAAGGAAATAAGTATGAGAAAACTAAACCTTTTCTTTCAACCTGGACTGCCCACTGTTCAATTAGCTTAGGGCCACAAAGAGGTAGCAATCAATTCACTGAGGAGGAATGTTTCAAGTTGTACTGCTCTTTCAGAATCCTCCAGTTTGATTATTCAATACCATTATTGTTCAGGGAGGGGAATGCGACATAGTTTCTTAAGGAAAGGCAGCTAAAAATTAAGAGTGGGTGGAAATCTTCAGTGAATCAGATCTGGTTTCTTGCTTAGAACAGAGACAGAACAACCATAGGCAAACAAAGTAAAATAAGGGCCGGGCGCAGTGGCTCATGACTGTAATCCTGGCACTTTAGGAAGCGGAGGCAGGAGGATAACCTGAACCCAGGAGTTGGAGACCAGCCTAGAAAACATAGTGAGACCTTGTCTCTGTAAAAAAGTTTAAAATGTGGCCGGGCACAGTGGCTCACGCCTGTAATCCCAGCACTGTGGGAGGCCGAGGCGGGTCAATCACGAGGTCAGGAGATTGAGACCATCCTGGCTAACACGGTGAAACCCCGTCTCTACTAAAACCCAAAAAATTAGCCGGGCATGGTGGCGGATGCCTGTAGTCCCAGCTACTCGGGAGGCTGAGGCAGTAGAATCGCTTGAACCCCGGAGGCGGAGGTTACAGTGAACTGAGATTGCACCACTGCATTCCAGCCTGGGAGACAAAGTGAGCCTCCATCTCAAAAAAGAAAAGAAAGAAAAAAAAAGAGAAAACTGACATGTAATCAAAGTATAAGAGTGATATCATAAAAAACAAACGGTAGAAATGATATGTTGTTGTCAGAACACATACGTCCTCCTTCTTTTCCTTCTTCTTCTTCCTGGGGTGAGAATCAGATTCCTGTGAGGGGGCATTTAGCTCACTGGAGTATTCACGAATTAAAACTTCAATAGCCCCTTTAATCATCTGATCTCTCCTCTTTGTTTCTTCATCCAAGGCTTCTTCATCGTCATTAGTGACAGTTTCTGGCCTTGCATTCTTAAACAAAACAGCAAATTCAGGGGAAAGAAAAATCAAGCAAGAAAATCAAAATCACTCTACAACAAGAGTTAATAAACATACATGTTTTCTCAAAAACATCTCTGTAGTCCTATTAAACACAGAATTGGTTTTGTTCTTAACATCAGAAAAGCTTCATTTTTTTATTTAACTATTCCTGAGATACTAGTTCATTTTCATTTTCTTTTTCTTAATAGCTAAAAAATTCTGGTCCCTAAATTTCAGGACTAGCACACTATACAACACATCTGCAAACCATTCACAAGTTTTCAGACTGTTTTGCTCAATAGGTACACAAATAGTAACAACTCTTTTAAACAGATAAAGTTGAAAATTCAGTTATGTAGTAAAGGCAAAATACAATTTTAAGTTAATTGTGATAGCTACCACTCAGAATAAGCAAAATTGTATGTAGATTAAACAAACAAACAAAAACATCAGATTGCTAAATATACCAAACTGCAAGAATCGGGAGTTTAGGGGCTGTAATGATGGCTTATTTCCTATTTGCTTTCTACGAGTGCTTATAATGCAGGAATACATACCACTTACAGAAACCATACACTTACAACACTAACAAGGAATCAAAGTAAGTATTTGTAGGTCTTTATCAATAATTTTCTGGCCAGGCACAGTGGCTCACTCCTGTAATCCCAGCACTATGGGAGGCCGAGGCGGGGGCGGATCATGAGGTCAGGAGTTCAAGACCAGCCTGGCCAACATGGTGAAACCCCAGCTCTACTAAAAATACAAAAATTAGCCGAGTGTGGTGGTGCATGCCTATAATTCCAGCTACTCGGGAGGCTGAGGCAGGAGAATCGCTTAAAACCGGAAGGCAGTGGTTGCAGTGAGCAGAAATTACGCCACTGCACTCCAGCCTGGGCAAAAGAGCGAAACTCCATCTCAATAATAATAATTATTATTTTCTAAGAAGTCTAGATTATTCCCTCTATGTGGGGAAAATTGTTGGCTTCTAATGTGCTACAAAAGGTGTGCTACAATAGTTGTGCTACAATAGTTCTGCATGCCCCAAAGTTTTTAACGACTTACTTGGTAAACATATACCGTGCACATTTTCAGATACATACAAGAACCATGCTCATGTGCATACATGCCTGGCTCTTGGTCATAATTCCTGCAACTCTATTCAAGGTGATTTTCATGCCTTGTGGCTCCTTAACAATGTAACTTAGCAGTAACTTTATAAGTTGACCACAAGCCTTCTGAAAGCTGTCTCCAATGGATACATATTCAACAAACATTTTATTTCTTAGATTAATTTGCTCAACAAATTCTTTTTTTTTTTTTTTTTTTTGAGGCGGAGTCTTGCTCTGTTGCCCAGGCTGGAATGCAGTGGCGTGATCTCAGCTCACTGCAAGCTCTGGCCTCCCGGTTTCACGCCATTCTCCTGCCTTAGCCTCCTGAGTAGCTGGGACCACAGGCTCCCGCCACCACACCCGACTAATTTTTTTGTATTTTTAGTAGAGATGGGGGTTTCACCGTGTTAGCCAGGATGGTCTCGATCTCCTGACCTCGTGATCCACCCGCCTCAGCCTCCCAAAGTGCTGGGATTACAGGCGTGAGCCACCACACCCATCAACAAATTCTTAAGAGCATACTGTGAGAAAGATGCTGCACTTAGACGGAATAAAATCCAAATTGAAAAACGCTCTCTTCTCCTCAAGCTGTATCACTACAGAGTAACAGATGGGTTATGACACAGATAACTTAAATATAAGGTATTACATGTTATTACAAAACTAACCACTTGGCAGGGCTTGGTGGCTCACACCTGCAACCCAGCGCTTTGGGAGGCCAAGGTGGGCGGATGACAAGGTCAGGAGTTCGAGACCCACCTGGCCAGTATGGTGAAACCCCATCTACCAAAAATACAAAAAATTAGCTGGGCATGGTGACATGTGCCTGTAATCTCAGCTATTCAGGAGGCTGAGGCAAGAGAATTGCTTGAACCCAGGAGGTGGAGACTGCAGTGAGCAGAGATCATGCTGCTCCACATTCCAGCTTGGGAGACAGAGCGAGACTCTGTCTCCACCCCCATCAAACACACACACACACACACACACACACAAAACTCGCTCCTGTAATCCCAGCATTTTGGGAGGCTGAGGCGGGCGGATCACAAGGTCAGGAGTTCGAGACCAGCCTGACCAACATGGTGAAACCCCGTCTCTACTAAAAAAATACAAAAATTCCCCAGCCGCGTGCAGCGGCTCACTAAGTCAGGAGATGGAGACCATCCTGGCTAACATGGTGAAACCCCATCTCTACTAAAAACACAAAAAATTAGCCGGGCATGGTCCCAGCTACTTGGGAGGCCGAGGCAGGAGAATGGCTTGAACCTGGGAGGCAGAGATTGCAGTGAGCCAATATCACGCCACTGCACTCCAGCCTGGGCGACAGAGCAAGACTCCGTCTCAAAAGAAAAAAAAAATCCTTATAGACCCTAAATTGATTATTGTTTCCACTGTAAACCAAAATTTAAATATCAGTATGGCTATTTTACTATTAGAGATAAAGCATTTGGAATTAACTAATTCACATTTTTAGAAGAAAAGTTTATTAACCCAAAAATCTTAACTGATTGCTAATATTTTTAAAAAAACAATAACAACAACAACAAAAAACCTAGGCCAGATGCAGTGGCTCACGCCTATAATCCCAGCACTTTGGGAGGCGGAGGCAGGCAGATCACAAGGTCAGGAGATCGAGACCATCCTGGCTAACACGGTGAAACCCCGTCTCTACTGAAAATACAAAAAAACTTAGCCAGGCGTGGTGGCGGGCACCTGTAGTCCCAGCTACTCGGGAGGCTGAGGCAGGAGAATGGCGCGAACCCGGGAGGCGGAGCTTGCAGTGAGCCGAGATCGCGCCACTGCACTCCAGCCTGGGCGACAGAGCGAGACTCCGTCTCAAGGAAAAAAAAAAAAAAAAAAAAAAACCTGATCATGGTAGATGATCAGGTTAGAAAGACCACTCCACAGACTGGCAAGTTTCATCTAAAGCTCTATCTCTGGAATATCAACTATACACGATTTTCTGATTTCCTGTTTTTTTCTTATACTTCAGAAACCAGATGGCCGGGTGCGGTGACTCACACCTATAACCCCAACACTTTGGGAGGCCGAGGCAGGTGGACCACCTGAGGCCCAGAGTTCGAGACCAGCCTAGCCAACATGGCGAAACCCATCTTTACTAAAAATACAAAAAATTAGCCAGGCGTGGTGGCGGGTGCCTGTACTCCCAGCTACTCAAGAGGTTGAGGCAGGAGAATCGCTTGAACCCTGGAGGCGGAGGTTGCAGTGAGCCGAGATTACACCATTGCACTCCAGCCTGGGCGACAAGAGTGAGACTTCGGTGGGCAGAGAGGGAGAAACCAGAAAGCATATTCAGTAATACTGGGAAACAAAAGGTGAAGGATTCAGCCATATAGGAAGCTGACAGATTATCTGTAATGTTTACATAGCCCACCTAGTTGGTTCTTTTCAGAGAAATTAAAATTTCAATAGTAAAGCTAGTAGCTGTGAAGTTAAACAGCTCTGCTGGGCTCATTCTTTGGCACTGAGGTCTAGAATCCAAAGTACGAATCTTTTAAAAAAATTTAAGGAAATGCAGAGTTCTTTCTTTTGAGAAAATGTACTCAGCCAGGCTAATTTCCAGACAAAGATGTTCACCTGAAGCAGCTGTCCTCTATTAAATAGGTTCTTTCCAGAGAATAACTGTGTTTCCAGCACTTGTCAGTGTTCATTCTTGAATATATGGTTAATAACTATGACTTGTGACATACAAGCAGATATATTGTCTCCTATACTATTTTTGCTGGACAGCCAGAAAGCAATAGGACATGAACTAAATTAGCATGGCCACCTCACACGGAATACTTTACAACTAGAGGTCAATAAGAAATGGAAAGAAAAAAAGTTACACCTGCAAATTCTGCAAAATCTAAATTAAATGTTCAGTCAAGTTGACAAGACACCTTACACATGTGCAAAATTCTTCTTAAAATTCTGAATCTGGCTGGGCGCAGTGGCTCATGCCTGTAAACCCAGCACTTTGGGAGGCCGAAGCAGGAGAACTGCTTGAGCCCAGGAGTTCGACACCAGCCTGGGCAACAGAGCGAGACCCCATCTCATAAAAAAAGAAAATTTTGGGGGGCAGGGGGGAGGGATAGGATTAGGAGGTATACCTAATGTTAAATGACGAGTTAATGGGTGCAGCACACCAACATGGCACATGTATATATACGTAACAAACCTGCACGTGGTGAACATGTACCCTAAAACTTAATTAAAAAAAAAAAAAAGAAAATTAAAAAAAAAATTCTGGATCATGAAAAATATGTTGCTCCCCTAGACAAACTCATGTTTCCTTTTTAGTCAATGAGAAATAAGGAACTAATTGTTTTCTCTTCTGCCTCAGAGGAAAATGCCTAATAAAGCAACACAAAGGGTTTTCAATGTCTCATTCTCCTACCCTCTACTTAACAGCTTTCTAAATTTCTCCAACTAATCAACGACCAAGAATAAAAAACAATCACCATGTCATATTTTTATACTGAAAAATCACGGCGGCAGTAGCCACCCATCTCGCCCCCACCATCTTCTCCCCTCCCCCTGCTCCCTCCCTCCAATCTCTCACTCTCCGACTTTCATCTCTCCCTACACCCCCCACCACCCTTAAAATAAAAATCATGGCAAATCTCTAATCTACTCCACTATATAGTAATATTTGCTTAAGTTATTTGAAAATCTTTTTTTACATCAGATAGAATGCTTTTTTAACCTATATTTGTTGAGTAAAATTGACACTTAAGGAAAATATGCCATGTTTATCCTATGACTTCAAGTACCACTGGGCAAGAAGCCAAAGGGCACTCAGAAATACACATATAACAGTTGGAACAATAAATCATATAACTGATATCTCTCAATTGTTTTAATTTCACTTTATTAAAAATAATTTTTCTGTGATTTTATTGCATGTAACTTCGCTTTTTTTTTTGACACAGAGTCTCACTCTGTCACCCAGGCTGGACTGCAGTGGCGCAATCTCAGCTAACTGTAACCTCCGCCTCCCGGGTTTTAAGTGATTTTCCTGTCTCAGCCTCCCAAGTAGCTGGGATTACAGGTGTGCACCACCACATCCGGCTAATTTTTGTATTTCTTTTTTAGTAGAGATGGGGTTCCACCATGTTGGCCAGGCTGGTTTCAAACTCCTGACCTCAGGTGATCCTCCGACCTCGGCCTCCCAAAGTGCTGGGATTACAGGTGTGAGCCACCACATCCAGACACATATTGCTTTTCCTGAAGACCAACAGATCTAAAGTGTGGTTACTCTGGCTAATGTTGATTATACAAAAAATGTAAGCTGGACACAGTGGCTCCTGCCTGTAATCCCAGCACTTTGGAAGGCTGAAGTAGGTGGATCACTTAAGCCCAGGAGTTCAAGGCCAGCCTGGACAACACAGTGAAACTTCATCTCAACAAAAAATATAAAACCTAGCCAGTATGGTGGTGCATACCTGTAGTCCCAGCTGAGGCAGAAGGATCACTGGAGCCTGGGAATAGGAGGTTGCAGTAAGCAGAGATCACACCACCCCACACTCGAGCCTGGGTGACAGAGCAACACTCTGTCCCCACCCCAAAAAAAAGCAAGCAAGCAAGAAATGCGAAGTCACATAATTGTGCACTTCCTTATTTATAAAAATACGTAGTATAGTGACTTATTTCATTCTCAGAGTTTTTCAGTATAACATTTGCAAATGCTACAAATTAAATGACCTCAAAAACTGAAGATTAAACACAAGAAAACAGTGAGTCCTAGCAAATCAGAACACTTTGAAGATACTGAATCCATACTTTCAACTAGTTAGTATACAGTTATCACAAGGCAAACCTGAAAATTCTTATTTCAAACATTTCTGTTTTTTGAGGTTTTAGTGATGTGACAGGCAGTATTACTGATTTGAAATAAAATATAAATAAAATATAACTTCCTTATGAAGCAGGGTGAGGATAGTAAGACTGACAGATAAGCGTCTATTAACAAATGTTAATTCCATCCTTGCTTTAGGCAAGACACTGTCCTAGATGCTGTGGAGGTACAAGATGAAAGAGACACAGCCCACAAACTTATCACCCTTTCTATTTGTAATCAGAGATGGGGGTTGAAAGAGAATATGGGAATGAGATGGGTTACAAGGGGCTGTGAAAGAGAGAGATATATAAACAATATCTACTAAAACAGCTATAAAGATCTGCTTTATATGGGAACAGAGGACTTAATTCTGTCTGAGAGAAACTAAGGGTAGGCTGATAAAGTCTGTATGAATCAAGGGACATGTTAATTATAAGTATGGAAAGAATTTCAACAGGAAGCTTGGATAGGCAACAAAGACATGAGATGCCAGCAAAGCAAAAAGGAAGACTGTGGAGGTACATGCAGTAGTATGTGCAGGGGAGGGAAGATGGAAGCTAGAAACGTGGACTGGAGTGAGCCTTGAATGTCATCCTGAAAATATGGGCTTTATGGCCGGGCACGGTGGCTCACGCCTGTAATCCCAGTACTTTGAGAGGCCGAGGTGGGTGGATCACCTGAGGTCAGGAGCTCAAGACCAGCCTGAAAGACATGGAGAAATCCCACCTCTACTAAAAATATAAAAATTAGCTGGGGGTGGTGGCGGGTGCCTAAAATCTCAGCTACTTGGTAGGCCAAAGCAGGAGAATCGCTTGAACCCGGGAGGTGGAGGTTGCAGTGAGCCAAGATTTCGCCACTGCACTCCAGCCTGGGCAACAAAGCGAGACTGCATCAGAAAAAAAGAGGGGGGGTACTTTTTTCTGTAAGAAATCCAAAACCATTAAGGATGGGTCTCACATAATATAAGCAAGAGTTTCATAAAATTATACTTATGTTTTAGAAATACAGGCAATGCTGACCGGGTGGAGTGGCTCACACGTAATCCCAGCACTTTGGGAGGCTGAGGCAGGCAGATCACCTAAGGTGAGGAGTTCAAGACCAGCCTCACTTACATAGTGAAAATACAAAAAGTAGCCAAGCCTGGTGGCAGACACCTGTAATCCCAGCTACTTGGGAGGCTGAGGAGGGAGAATCGCTTGAACCTGGGAGGTGGAGGTTGCAGTGAGCTAAGGTAGCACCACTGCACTCCAGCCTGGGCAAGAGAGGGAGACTCCATTTCAAACAAACAAACAAAACCCTACATTTGGCCAGGTGTGGTGGCTCACACCTGTAATCCCAGCACTTTGGGAGGCCAAGGAGAACAGATTACCTGAAGTCAGGAGTTCGAGACCAGCCTGGCCAACATGATGAAACCCCATCTCTACTAAAAATACAAAAATTTGCTGAACGTAGTGGTGGATGCCTGTAATCCCAGCTACTCAGGAGGCTGAGGCAGGAGAATCACCTGAACACGGGAGGCAGAGGTTGCAGTGAGCCAAGATCGCACCACTGCACTCTAGCCTGAACGACAGAGAGACTCTGTCTCAAAAAAAAAACAAAAAACAAAAAACAAATGAACCACATTCATACACAGAAAAATGTCTGGAAGAACATACATCCAAACTGCCTACAGTGTTGCTTATGATGATGGGATTACAGGTGGTATTTAATTGATTATTTATACTTTGCTTCATTTTGTGAGTTTTTTGGGTTTGGTTTTTATTTTTTTTAACAAAGAACTTGGAGGGAACGTGAAAGGTATTTCTTTTTTCTTTTTTGGCGGCAGGGAGACAGAGTTTCACTCTAGTTGCCCAGGCTGGAGTACAATGGCTAGATCCCGGCTCACTGCAACCTCCGCCTCTGCAGTTCAAGCGATTCTCCTGCCTCAGCCTCTGAGTTGCTGGGATTACAGGCACCCACCACAACGCTGGGCTAATTTTTTGTATTTTTAGTAGAGACAGGGTTTCGCCACGTTGGCCAGGCTGCTCTCGAACTCCTGACCTCAGGTGATCTGCCCGCCTCTGCCTCCCAAAGTGCTGGGATTACAGGCGTGAGCCACCGTGCCCAGCAAAAAGCGATTTCTATTTTGAAGATAATAAAAATTTGAAGACAGCGAAAGACTCTTCTGGTTTTGTTTGTGTTGGGGGAAGGCATTAATAAATCTATTTTGGATTTGTTCAGCATGAGATGCCAAAAAGGAACTAAGAAGAGAAATGAAGGAAACATATACTCAAGTTTTAGCTATGTTTCACTTTGCTGAGGAGGTAATAATGTATACATTAAAATACAATATACAACAATGTCGTTTATTTTAGCTTCACTTAGTAGAGCTTGGATAAAGCCCCCAAGCTAAGGCAAGTAATCAGACTTTCATTCATTTTAGAGTCGGTGTATTTCTAAAAGAGAGGGAAACTAATAAAAATTGTGTAGGTTGAAATATATTTTGTACTTACTTACAAAGCTGCCTTAATGAATTAGCTCTGTTTGGAATAGTCTGTACCAGTGCTTTCTCTGGCAAGTTAACCTTGTCCAGCCTCCCTTACTACTTTCATCCCAACCTGGAACAAGCAAACCAACAGTCATCCACCCACTATGGGCAGATAAGACTTAAAATAACTACAAACTATAAAATACCCTCCTACATTAAGCCACAAGCACATACATGATGATCTTTTGAAGCCCCATATTAGATTCATTTATAATGAGAAGCATTACACTGAAATAGCACAGTCTGGCCTAGAAAAGATAACACGACAGAAAACATACCCCATTAGAAGCTTTCTTCTTTGCTTTCCATTCATCCAGCTGTGCTTTTGTCTTTGCATCAACTTTAACGAGTAGCTTTTTCTCTCCAATTTGCAGGTCATGTAATAATCTGAGTGCACGGAGGGTAGATTCTGGCTCCTTGTACTCACAGAATCCGAAGGCTAGCAATGGATGAAAACAATTACTGAAATACCAATTCACTTACAAAAGAAAAAAAATTATGGAAAAGTAGAATCACTAGAGTCCAAATGTTTTAATACAAAGACCACTCAATTCATAATTCCACCCCTGTCCACCAATTCCCTTTGATAACCATTTCACTTTTAGTACCCTCAAACAACCAAAGGGGAAAAAAAGGGAAAAACAGAGAGGAAGAAAAATTCAAATCAGACAAACTGCTACTCATTAGAAGCTCTAATAAAATATTTAGCAGAGTCAGTGAAATTCATGATTAAAAGGAGTCAATTGGCCGGGCGCGGTGGCTCATGCCTATAACCCCAGCACTTTGGGAGGCCGAGGCGGGTGGATCACGAGGTCAGGAGATCGAGACCATTCTGGCCAACACAGTGAAACCCCGTCTCTATTAAAAATACAAAAAATTAGCCGGGCGCGGTGGCGGACGCCTGTAGTCCCAGCTACTCGGGAGGCTGAAGCAGGAGTATGGCGTGAACCCAGGAGGCGGAGGTTGCAGTGAGCCGAGATAGCACCACTGCAGTCCAGCCTGGGCGAAAGAGCGAGACTCCGTCTCAGAAAAAAAAAAAAAAAAAAAAGGAGTCAATTATTTCATAAATTCACCCTATCTAGACTTCCAAACAGCCACAGGAAAGAACAGACTGCAGGAACACAAACAATGCACTTTTCAATTCTGAGATGTTAAATTACAGAATTAGTGATCTTGTATCCTAGTTACCAGTCTAGTCTATTTTACTTATATCTATTTCCTTTTATAACTAGTCAATCTCACTATTAAGATGACTTTAACAGAGATATTAAAACAAAATTAAATCTAAGAGCAACCAACAAATTGAAAATAAAATCAAATAAATCTAAATATGTATATAATGACAGGAAATAGAAAAAAACTACTGATATTAAAATAGTAAATTTGACTATAACATTTTCAGTGTGATATACCATAAAGACAAACAGATATGCCCCTCAAAAAAGTACCTTTAGGCCGGGCGCAGTGGCTCATGCCTGTAATCCCAGCACTCTGGGAGGCAGAGGCAGGCAGATCACCTGAGATCAGGAGTTCCAGACCAGCCTGGCCAACATGGTGAAACCCTCTCTCTACTAAAAATACAAAAACTAGCTGGGTGTGGTAGCACATGCCTGTAGTCCCAGCTACTAGGGAGGCTAAGGAAGGAGAATTGCTTGAACCCGGGAGGCAGAAGTTGCAGTAAGCTGAGATTGCCCCACTGCACTCCAGCCTGGGCAACAGACAGAGACCCTGTCTCAAAAAAAAAAAGAAAAGTAATTTTAAATGATCATATTGCTGATGATAGTGTCAATGTTGTTAGTGTGAAACTGTTACATGTGCAATGCGAGATAAAGCAACTCAGTAATTAATAGTTTATCATCC
The DNA here is from genome assembly GCF_029281585.2 of Gorilla gorilla gorilla. Classification (NCBI taxonomy): domain Eukaryota; kingdom Metazoa; phylum Chordata; class Mammalia; order Primates; family Hominidae; genus Gorilla; species Gorilla gorilla. Next base: position 89,964,770 of record NC_073239.2, on the reverse strand, counting down.
CCAATGGCCTTGAAACTCAGGGACCTCAGTGTGGGGAAAAAGGAGATACAAATATATGACAAAACAGGTTAAATAAAAACCTTTCAGTCCTGAATCTGAATTAGTATACACTGGAAAAACCTAAAAGCAAACACCAAACCACTGTTTTTTGTTTTTTGTTTTTTTTTTTTTTTTTAGACGGAGTCTTGCTCTGTCGCCAGGCTGGAGTGTAGTGGTGCGATCTCGGCTCACTGCAAACTCTGCCTCCCGGGTTGAAGCGATTCTCCTGCCTCAGCCTCCTGAGTAGCTCAGACTAAAGGTGCGCACCACCACACTCAGCTAATTTCTGTATTTTTAGTAGAGACAGGGTTTCACCATGTTGGCCAGGATGGTCTTGATCTCTTGACCCGCCTGCCTCAGCCTCCCAAAGTGCTGGGATTACAAGCTCGAGCCACCACGCCCATCCCAAACCACTGTTAATATGAGTGCACCTAGTGTCCAGATCGTGATCTTCAAAACAATTTCCCCTGGAGAAATGGCTGGTTCTAAGTCTGGGGCCGAAAACCTATTATACTAGATGACCTTAGAACAAATTGTCATACCAGATAACAAAGCAGCTGTCAAAGGTGTTCAGGGTCATGTCAAAACCACTGGAGATGTAAAGTGCAGAGACAATTTAAGTTAAGCTTTAATGGTGATAATAACTACAATGAATCCATATTAAATACAATAACACTAAATATGCTTCAATTCCTAAGTTCACAATAATTCAAAAGAATAAAGAAAATCAGTCACTGCTAGAGAATGCTGAGGATAGCAACTCATTGTTTTAAGAAAGAAAGCCAGTGCATCTATCCTGCCTGTTCTGTATTAAATATGCCTCTATGCCAGGCATGGTGGCTCAAGCCTGTAATCCCAGTACTTTGGGAGACTGAGGTGGGTGGATCACCTGAAGTCACGTGTTCAAGACTTGCCTGGCAACCAGGGCAAAATCCCGCCTCTACTAAAAAAATCAAAAAATTAGCCAGGCGTGGTGGTGGGCGCCTGTAATCCCGGCTACTCAGGAGGCTGAGGCAAGAGAACCACTTGAACCCAGGAGGCGGAGGTTGCAGCGAGCTGAGATGGTGCCATCGCACTCCAGTCTGGGCAACAAGAGCGAAAAACTCCATCTCAAGAACAACAAAAATGCCTCTAAGTTACCAAACAGTAGATGCAGGGGCAACTTTCTCCATAGAGAAGCATTCTACTAATACATGAAAAAGATTTGTTCCTCAATAAAAGAATGACAGAATTCTTCAAAACAGACTACTGATGAGGCCGGGCGCGGTGGCTCACGTCTGTAATCCCAGCACTTTGGGAGGCCAAGGCGGGCAGATCACGAGATCAGGAGATTGAGACCCTCCTGGCCAACAAGGTGAAACCCTGTCTCTACTAAAAGTACAAAAATTAGCTGGGTGGGGTGGTACATGCTTGTAATCCTAGCTACTCGGGAGGCTGAGGCTGGAGAATCGTTTGAATCAGGGAGTTGGAGATTGCAGTGAGCCAAGATTGTGCCACTGCACTCCAGCCTGGCAACATAACGAGACTCTGTCTCAAAAAAAAGAAAAAAGACTACTGATGAATTATTTCCTAATGAATTAATCAATCTAGGCACTGGCAACACTGATGCTATTACACATACAAAAAAGACAATCTCACATGTGTTCCCTGATGGAAGAATACTACCTTTATAGTATTCTTGCTATAAGGTGCTAGAATAAAAACACCAAAAAAAAAAAAATAGCGGCCAGGAGCAGTGGCTCGTGCCTATAATCTCAGTACTTTGGGAGGCTGAGGTGGGCGGATCATAAGGTCAGCAGCTCGGGACCAGCCTGGCCAACATGGAGAAACCCCATCTCTACTAAAAATAAAAAATTAGCCGGGCATGGTGGCACATGCCTGTAATCCCAGCTACTCAGGAGGCTGAAGCAGGAGAACTGCTCCAACCCAGGAGGCAGAGGTTGCAGTGAGCCAAGATCACGCCACTGCACTCCAGCCTGGGTGACACAGTGAGACTAGGTCTCAAAAAAAAAAAAAAGTTAACAGGCCATGATTGTCTCTTCTTCTCCCTTACTAACACTAATTGTTCCATTTTGATCATGCAGTCATTTCTTGAGACAAAAGAGACTTTTGAAAGAACAAGAAACCAGTTAAATTGAGCAATTTTAATTTTTTCCTTTCCTCTTACACCTTTTTCCTCCTTCTGATCTCAATTCTCAGCCAATATTTTCCCAAACTGCCTTTTAACCCTATTTCAATAAAAAAGAGGACAAAGACTGCTAATAAAATAAGTCTTACTGATAAAGACAATGAGAGTTAAGTCATGCAAAGTGATTAAGCACACAGGTTAGTTAAAGTGATTTCAGCAAATAAGGAAAAAAATGACATACCTTGAAGCTTTCCGGAAGCACCTTGTACTCTCTTCCAGCTCAAAACCAAACCACATTTCTTAAAAAGAAAACAAAACAAAAAGATTGCTACCATTTAACAAAATAATTTTTAATGTAACTAAAAGCAAAATTCTATTTCTACTAGGGATAAAAAACATAAAATAAAAAACCAGCAACTACATTTGCGAAAATTTTTGCAATTCCCACAAACTTATCACATGAAAGAAATGAACAACAAATCATTTAAAGAAAAATATAAATTCCTACTGATTCCTCATTTGCAGAACATTGTTTAGCTTTTATTAAAAGTTTCGCATCACTACTTATCCTAACAAAATAAACACGTAAACCTAAATGCCTAAAATTAGAATGGTTAAAACAAACTATAATAAATTTAAGTAAATATTATGAATCTATAAAGAAATGTTTTGAAACAATATGTATGTATTCATAAAGGATTTTTTTTTTCTTTTGAGACGGAGTCTCGCTCTGTCACCCAGGCTGGAGTGCAGTGGCGTGATCTTGGGTCACTGCAACCTCTGCCTCCCAGATTCAAGCGATTCTTCTGCCTCAGCCTAAGTAGCTGAGACTACATGCAGGCACCACCACGCCTGGCTAATTGTTTTTTGTGTTTTTTTTTTTAATTTATTTTTAGTAGAGACGGGGTTTCACCATATTAGCCAGGCTGGTCTTGAACTCCTGACCTCGTGATCTGCCTGCCTCAGCCTCTCAAAGTGCTGGGATTACAGGCACGAGCCACTGCGCCCAGCCATCCCATTTACATGGGAAAACGCTTGATACGGTATGCAAAAATAACTTGGGAAAAGAAAATGCAGATACACAGCAAGACTTTAACTATAAACAAAAACAGCTTTCTGTAAAAATAAAGAGAAATATTCCAAAATGTGAAGGAGGGCAGGTTATCTGAACGGTAGGACACTGTTATACTTTAAAAATAAAAGCAGCCAGGTGTAGCTCACGTCTATAATCCCAACACTTTGGGAGGCTGATGTGGAAGGATTGCTTGAGCCCAGGAGTTCAAGACCAGCCTGGGCAACATAGGGAGACACTGTCTCTACAAAAATAAAAAAACTAGGCGGGCGTGGTGGCACACACCAGTGGTCCCAGCTACTCAGGAGGATGAGACGGATGGATGGCTAGAGCCCAGGAAATCGAGGCTGCAGTGAGCTGTAATCATGCCACTATGCTCCAGTCTGAGCAACAGAATGAGAATGTCTCAAAAAAGAAAAATAAAATAAAGTTCCATCCAGTTAAAAAAAAGAGGGTCGGAGGGTGTAGGTGAGAAATCTTCAGAGAACAAGAGAAAACTAATGGAAACTTGAAACATGGCATTAAAAATAAATATTTCAATGGAAGTCTGGAAGGTAAAGTTAAGGACAAATCCCAAGAACCCGTGCAAAATAGTAACAGATGGAAAATAGGAAGTCAAAAACACATAGGTCAAACCTGGAAGCTCAACATCCAAACAGAGTTCCTGAAGAAAGTAAAAAGAATTCTCAAATAGCTCAAAAATTTCTCCTGAAAAAAGTCTCCAGAACGAAATGGCCCACCAAGTAAGTGACCAACACAATGATATAAGAAAAATAAGAAAATCAAATAAACATTCGAAGAATTTCACATAATTAGGAACTAAAACCTCCAATCAGTCAAATCCTCACTAGGAGAGGCATTCCAGGGAAAAACAGTTCACACACAAAGAGCATTCAGAATGATGCGGGACTTCTGAAAACCATCATTAGATGCTATAACACGATAAGGCAGCACCTTCAATGTGAGGAAGATAAGCTTCATCACAGAATTCTATATCCCGGTAAACTACTGACCACATGAAATAAAAAGCGCTTCAGATTTAGATTCAGAAAAGTTACCAACCACATACCCATATATACCATGTACATCATATACAGAGGATGTATCATCCCAATATAACAGGAACTACTATGTGTCGGCACAAGCAAGATATAGGATCCAAACCACCCAACACAGAACAGCAATAAGGGGAATACTAGAAAAGACAGAAAAAAATCCAAGGATAAAAGTAGACTTAGAGGAACCAGAACACATGAGACGAACAAAGGGACCTGACAGGAGGAGCTCTAGAAAAGAAGGGAAAAAGAAGGGAAAAGAATCCCCACACTTTGGGAAGCCAAGGTGGGTGGATCACTTGAGGTCAAAAGTTCGAGACCAGTCTGGCCAACATGGTAAAACCCCATCTCCACTAAAAATACAAAAATTAGCCGGACGTGGTGGCGGGTGCCTGAAATCCCAGCTACTTGGGAGGCTGAGGCAGAAGAATCACTGACCCGGGAGGCGGAGGTTGCAGTGAGCTGAGATCGTGCCACTGCACTCCAGCCTGGGCAACAGAGCGAGACTCTGTCTCAAAGATAAAAAATAAAAAATTAAAATAAGAAAATGGACTAGGCACAGTGGCTCACGCATGTAATCCCAGCACTTTGGGAGGCTGAGGCAGGGAGATCACTGGAGGTCAGGAGTACCAGACCAGCCTGGCAAACCTGGTGAAACCCCGTCTCTACTGAAAATACAAAAATTAGCCAGGTGTGGTAGCAGGCATCCATAATCCCAGCTACTCGGGAGGCTAAGGCAGGAGAATCGCCCGAACCCCGGATGGCGAGGTTGCAGTGAGCTGAGATCACGCCACTGCACTCCAGCCTGGATAACAGAGTGAGACTCCATCTCAAAAAAAAAAGAAAGAAAGAAAACAAAACAAAAGAAAGAAAATACAATCATAGCACATAACCTAGTTCTGCTAAAACTATTTACATAATAATACTTATTAACAAGTTCGCCATCTTGTAACACCTGTAAGGAAGCTGGGGAAGGGAGACTGAGGCCTTTAACAGTTTAGGCCTCAAGCTACCATAACATGTCAACAGATAATATCAAAATTATGAAGAACAGTAAAAAGGCATATTGAAATAGGAATAAGGTATTTCACAACACAATGTAAAAGTCTAAATAAACACCAATTGTTAAAAAAGATGTGTAAGAGGGCCGGGCGCCGGCCAGCCGCCCCGTCCGGGAGGGAGGTGGGGGGGTCAGCCCCCCCGCCCGGCCAGCCGCCCCGACCGGGAGGGAGGTGGGGGGGTCAGCCCCCCGCCCGGCCAGCCGCCCCGTCCGGGAGGTGAGGGGCGCCTCTGCCCGGCCGCCCCTGCTGGGAAGTGAGGAGCCCCTCTGCCCGGCCACCACCCTGTCTGGGAGGTGTACCCAACAGCTCATTGAGAACGGGCCATGATGACAATGGCGGTTTTGTGGAATAGAAAGGGGGGAAAGGTGGGGAAAAGATTGAGAAATCGGATGATTGCTGTGTCTGTGTAGGGGGAGGCAGACATGGGAGACTTTTCATTTTGTTCTGTACTAAGAAAAATTCTTCTGCCTTGGGATCCTGTTATCTATGACCTTACCCCCAACCCTGTGCTCTCTGAAACATGTGCTGTGTCCACTCAGGGTTAAATGGATTAAGGGCGGTGCAAGATGTGCTTTGTTAAACAGATGCTTGAAGGCAGCATGCTCGTTAAGAGTCATCACCACTCCCTAATCTCAAGTACCCAGGGACACAAACACTCTGCCTAGGAAAACCAGAGACCTTTGTTCACTTGTTTATCTGCTGACCTTCCTTCCACTATTGTCCCATGACCCTGCCAAATCCCCCTCTGCGAGAAACACCCAAGAATGATCAATAAAAAATAAAAAATAAAAAAAAAGAGGGCCGGGCGCGGTGGCTCACGCCTGTAATCCCAGCACTTTGGGAGGCCGAGGCGAGCAGATCACGAGGTCAGGAGATCGAGACCATCCTGGCTAACATGGTGAAACCTTGTCTCTACTAAAAATACAAAAAATTAGCCGGGCATGGTGGTGGGCGCCTGTAGTCCCAGCTACTTGGGAAGATGAGGCAGGAGAATGGCATGAACCCAGGAGGCAGAGCTTGCAGTGAGCCGAGATGGTGCCACTGCACTATAGCCTGGGCGACAGAGCAAGACTCCATCTCAAAAAAAAAAAAAAATAAAATAAAAAAAGATGTGTAAGAATAGAAACTCGGACATGACACTGCTGCAGTAAATATAAATAAATTGGTGTGGAATTATCTTGTAAAGCTGCAGATAAGCATGCCCTAAGACTCAGAAACGGCACTTCTATGAGAATTTGTGATGAGAATCTTTTCACATAAACCTAGGGAGAAAACATTAGCAGTAATAACATAGCAAAACAGAGACTTCCAGAAGCAGACAGGAGCAAATACATTTCTATACTCCAGTACCTTCTGACTTTCCTGAATTCCATTAGAGCAGAGTAAGTGCTAGTTCTCTGCAGACCCCAGATTAGGCCTTGTGGCTACAGTGAAAAGAAGCCCAGGAGAAAACTCAAGAATAAAAATGGAGTCAGGCTTCAGACTGAAATTACCAAAAATCCCATGGAAATAAAAGAAGAAAACAAAACTGAGAAACCCAAAACATCCTCAAACCAGTTAATTAAAACTTACAGAGTGCCCAGGAGATCCAGTCTTCTAAAAGAACAGGAATTTCTTAAATATGAATAGTTGAGGAACAAGAATCATGAATGATGTAAAGTAATTGCCCAGCATCTCAGAGGGGCATAAGGAGAGCAGGCAACAATATTTCCAGAGGATGACAAGATTGCAGGACTCATACTGAACTACTCATGAGGTGAACCACAGGTTGAGATAACCCTGGCCCCGTCCTTACAGAGAACCTACACAAGATTCTGGGATACAGACAAAGAATGACATCTTTGCAGATCCTCTCAGTGCAGAATATAGTCATTCTTCCAAACTCCTTTTTTTGTGTGTGAGACAAAGTCTAACATTGTCACCCAGGCTGGAGTGCAGTGGCGCCATCTCAACTCACTGCAAGCTCCGCCTCCCAGGTTCAAATGATTCTCCTGCCTCAGCCTCCCACGTAGTTGGGATTGCAGGCACCAACAACCACGCCTGGTTAATTTTTGTATTTTTAGTAGAGACGGGGTTTCACCATGTTTATCAGGCTGGTCTCAAACTCCTGACCTCAAGTGATCCACTCACCTTGGCCCCCCAAAGTGCCAGGATTACAGGTGTGAGACACCGCACCTGGCCTTATTTTATTATACAATCATTCAGCATTATTTCACTTAACAATGTACATGTATCATCAAGATAAAATCTTAAAAAGGTAAAAAAAGTGAATCAACAAGTTTACCAAATTTAAACAACTTATTACTATTCAAGCTCAGAATAAAACTTTAAAAGGAATCAGTCAATCATCATTGGATGCTAAAATCATTGTTTAAGGTCACTGGGGAAAAGGACTCACAGTCTCAAAATATTAACCCAGGCCAGGTGTGGTGGCCCACGCATGTAATCTCAACACTTTGGAAAGCCAAAGCAGGCAGTTTGCTTGAGGCCAGGAGTTCAAGACAAGTCTGTATAACATGATGAAACCTTGTCTCTAAAAAAACACAAAAATGAGCCAGGTGTCACGGCACGCGCCTGTAATCCCAGCTACTAGGGAGGCTGAGGCATGAGAATCACTTAAATACAGGAGGCAGAGTTTGCAGTGAGCCAAGATGTCACCACTTCATTCAGCCTGTGTGACAGAGCAAATCTGTCTCAAAAGTAAATAAAAATCTTTCATTGGATCATGGATGAAAAATAAAACAACTATTAATATTATGGCCATTACTGGGAAAATTAAATATAAACTACATGTGCATTAGTTAACAATATTATATCAATTTTATATTTTTTTTTGTTTTAGAGACTCTCTTGCTCGGGCTGGAGTGCAATTACAAGATCATAGCTCACTGCAGCCTTCAACTCCTAGACTCAAGCAATTCTCCTACCTCAGATTCTGAACAGCTAGGACTACAGGCGTGCATCACCACACCTGGCTTTTTTTTTATTTTTATTTTTTAATTCCTGTCATTATTTTTTTGAGATGGAGTCTCGCTCTGTCGCCCAGGGTGGAGTGCAGTAGCACGACCTCAGCTCACTGCAGCCTCCATCTCACAGGTTCAAGGGATTCTCCTGCTTCAGCCACCCGAGTAGCTGGGATTACAGGCACACGCCACCATGCCTGGCTAATTTTTGTATTTTTTGTAGAGACGGGTTCTCACCATGTTGGTCAGGCTGGTCTCGAACTCCTGACCACAAATGATCCACCCACCTCGGCCTCCTGAAGTGCTGGGATTACAGGCATGAGCCACTGCATCTGGCCCTATTATTTTTTAATTTTTTGTAAAGATGTGTCTCGATATGTTGCCCAGGCTGGTCTCGAACTCCTAGCTTCAAGAGATCCTCCTGCCTCAGCCTCGCAAAGGACTAGGATTACAACTACAGGCAAAAGCCACTGCACCCGGCCAAATCTCATGTGTGATAGTGGTATTGTGATTATGTCGCAGAATGTCCTTGCTCTTAGGAGATAAATGAAGGATTCACAGGTGAAATGTCATGTCACAATTTACTTTCAAATTATCCAAGAAAAAAGTGTGTGTGGTACACATGTGCACATAAAATATCTAAACATGTTCATTGGTGAATCTAGGAAAAGAATACAAATGTGTTCACCGTACTTTTTCACCTTTGCTGCAGGATTGAAATTTTTTAAAATAAAAAGCAATCACTGAAAGTCTTCTTTCTGCTTAAGTTTGAAATGTAGAATGACAAAAAAATTTTTAATGAAAAATAAACAGTTTAACTTACAGCTAAGAGTTGTCTTATGAGCATGTCTGAAGCTTTCTCGGAAATGTTGCCAACAAAAACAGTAGTAGTAGGACCACAATTTTCATCATTTTCTTTAGCCTTTAAGCCTGGATGATCCTTTCTTGCGCCCAAATGCTTTCCAACCATAGACACAGTGGGTACTAAGACCTAAGGTGAAGAAACAAAATAAAAATGGATCCAGCAATTAAATTTCCTACCACAATTAACATTAGGCTAAAAACATCAGGATTAAATAAATATATATAGCACATTATTTAAGCTCTGCATGCTTGTATACTTCTAAAGCTCCTAAAGTGCATAGCACATTTCATTAATGCAAACTTATTTGTGACAAGTAAACTTCTACTATTAGATTACCTTTCTTCTTAAAAAAGAAACAAAAATAACCAAGAAAACTTTGTTATGTTTAAGACATAATTTTTACTTTTATTTTCTGAAACGGAATTTCGCTCTGTCGCCCAGGCTGGAGTGCAGTGGCATAATCTCGGCTCACTGCAACCTCCGCCTCCTGGGTTCAAGGGACTCTCCTGCCTCGGCCTCCCGAGTAGCTGAGATTACAGGCGCACACCACCAAGCCTAGATAATTTTTTGTATTTTTAGTAGAGACAGGGTTTCACCATGTTGGCCAGGCTAGTCTTGAACTCCTGGCCTCAGGTGATCCTGGCCTATGTCTTGAACATTTAAAATTTATGCCTTAGGCCATATACCTTAGGAAGGTAGGAGGAAACATATAAAAGGTATTCCACACAAATTTAATTTCAAAATTTTAATTTTTACAAGGATTCCTATGTTCTTTTAAGAGATCAGACATGTCACATCCTTCTCCCATCTCCCAGGACCAAGATGAGAAGGCAATGAAGAGCCAAAGTCCTAAATGTGTAATAACACGTATATTAAGAGTCTAGAGAGTAACAGGAAAATCATAGAATTATCTACTTAGGGAGCACATTGCAGGGGCAACTGCATATATGCACACCTAAGTGAAAATGATACTTATTCAAATAAATGATATGCTCTACAGGGGTGCTGTCATTCTGTCCTTGTTATTCTTTTAAATACTCATAATTTATCTAAGTTTATCATGCTGTTCAGCTTAAAAGCACTAGCACTACCATAACTCATTATTCCTCCTTTAAGTTATACTTACAGTTGGAGCAGGAGCCATAATGCTCATTGGTACAGGAATCATTGGGGTCCCTAAGAAAAGAAAAACCACACTGATTTTACATGACTGCATTCTCTATCAACAACATGCCACACAATTAAGTATCCTTACTCATAATTAACATAAGTGGAAATATAGGACAAATGAAAGTGAAATACTGATAAATACTATCTTATTTTCAAAAGGAATGTGGTATCAGGTTGGTCCATATAAACTTACAAAAAAGACTATCCTGAAAACAAAATGGCCACCTCAATATGCTTTTGACTTAAAGAGCATAAAATCCTGGATAGTTATCCATTCGGGTTCATGTGGTTCGGTGAGCCTCAAAACCAATGCCTTTCACAAATACAGACTAACTTATAGGTGAACAATGCTATTAAAGAATCCTTTAAAAGTAAAAACAGCTGGGCGCGGTGGCTCACCCCTGTAATTCCAGCTCTTAGAGAGGCACAGGCAGGAGGACAGATTGAGCCCAGGAGATCCAGATCTGCCTGGGCAAAATAGTGAGACCCCGTTCTCCACAAAAAGGAAAAAAAAAAAAAAAGACCAAAAAAAGGTAAAACACGTCGTGCAACATGGTGATACAGTTAGTAAGTGTACTATATTCTTGAAAATAACTAAGAGAAAATCTCCACTTAAAATCTAGGGTGTTCTCACAACAACAAAAAATAAGTATGTAAAGTAATACACCATGTGTTAATTAGCTCAATTTAGTCATTCCACAACATGTTATTTCAAAACGTTGTGCATGATAAACATATAAAATTTTGTCAAATAAATAAAGTAAAAACAAATCTTTTGAAAGTTATTTTAAGCATGAGATGAGAAATTTATGTGTAAATCTAAGAAGAATCTTGTTATTCCTGGCTCTTTCACAGAAAATAAAAATCATGGGCCGGACGCAGTGGCTCACGCCTGTAATGCCAGCACTTTGGGAAGCAAAGATGGGTAAATCACATGAGGTCAGGAGTTTGAGACTAACCTGACCAACATGGAGAAGCCCTGTTTCTACTAAAAATACAAAAATCAGCCAGGCGTAGTGGTGCGTGCCTGTAATCCCAGCTACTCGGGAGGCTGAGGCAGAATTGCTTGAACCCGGGAGGCAGAGGTTGCAGTGAGCCGAGATCACACCATTGCACTCCAGCCTGGGGGACAGGTGCAAGACTCTGTACCAAATAAATAAATAAATAAATAAAATCATGCTTGTAGTTGCAGCTATTCTGGAAGCTGAGGCACAAGGATCCCTGAGCCCAGGAGTTCAAGGCTGCAGTGTGCTATCATTGTGCCTGTGTATAACCACTGTACTCTAGCCTAGGAAACATAGCAAAACTCCATTTCTTTATTTAAAAAAAAAAAAAAGGCAGGGAGTGAGGGGACACGGTAGCTCACACCCATAATCCAAACACTTTGGGAGGCTAAGACAGGCACATCGCTTGAGCCAACACGGCAAAACCCCATCTCTACAGAAAATACAAAAATTAGCCGAGCTTGGTGGCACACACTCATAATCCCAGTTACTAGGGAGACTGAGTCAGGAGAATCACTTGAACCCAGGAGGCAGAGACTGCAGTGAGCTGTAATGGCGCCACTGCACTCCAGCGACAGAGTGAGACTCTCAAAAAAAGCAAAACAAAACAAACAAACAAAAAAAATCAAAGAAATTTAAAATCTTTTCTATAAACCCAATCTACTGGTAAGGAAATTAAAGCACAAATTCTCCATAACCATCTTTTCTGATTCTAAACAAGCGATTAAGCTTACTGCCACCCCCCACCTCCCCACAAGACAGGGTCTTTCTTCCCTATGTTGTCCAGGCTGATCTTGAACTCCTGGGTTCAAGAAATCCTCCTGCCCTCAGCCTCCCAAAGTGATGGGATTACAGGTATGAGCCACCATGCCCAGCCTATAACTTCTAGAACACTCGGGCTTTGCATCATGGTTATGGTAAGGCCCATCGAAAAATGGATCTGAGTCAGGCATGGTGGCACACACCTATAGTCTCAGCTACTCAGGAGGCTGAGGCAGGAGGATCAGTTGAGTCCAGGAGATAGAGGCCACATTAAGTTATGGTTATGCCACTGTACCCCCAGCCTGGGAGACAAAGAGAGATCCTGTCTCAAAAAAATTAATAAATTAAAAATTAAAACCCAGAACTGCATTATGAGCCTATAAATATATGAAGAAAATCAGGATATATGGACCAAAGAGAAAACTGAAGCCCAAATGAAAGTTGTTCAAAACACTTTCCTTCTATAACTATTAATCTGTTTGATGGCTGACAACTAACTTTATTCAGTTTTCTGCAACATTTTCTCAATTTTCTCAATAGAATTTCCTTTCAGCAAAATTTATTTTAAGAAAAAATTTTGTCCAAAGGGCCAGCTAGAGCCTTCCAGTAGAATTTAGTCTATTTATGGTCCATTATAAAACAACTAAGTTACTACTTAAAATCAGTAATTGTTACATGGGATAATAAAGCAGTAGTGTAAACTTTTACATTACTCCTCTGGCAGCAGATGATAACAAATATACATCCATGATTATCTAGAAGCACAGCTTAAAGCAGCTCCACTACAAGCATAATGTCTAAAATAGCTTATTAAAGTACTGCATTCTATTCCATAATATACATGCATAAACAGTTGTTCTGATTTTTTTTTCTTTTTGAGACAAAGTTGCATTCTTGTTGCCCAGGCTGGAGTGCAGTGGCATGATCTCGGCTCACTGCAACCTCTGCTTCCCAGTTTCAAGCGATTCTCCTGCCTCAGCCTCCTGAGTAGCTGGGATTCACACCTGAGCCACCACGCCCAACTAATTTTTTGTATTTTTAGCAGAGATGGCATTTCACCACATTGGCCAGACTGGTCTCTAACTCCTGAACTCAGGTGATCCACCCACCTTGGCCTCCTAAAGTTCTGAGGTTACAGGCGTGAGCCACTGTGCCCGGCCTGATTTTTTTAAATTATGATTTTCCCCCAATTCTTGAAGTGTTAAATAATATTCCACAGAAATTCCCATATTTATCTTGGGGCTTTTCAGACCCAAGGGTAGAAGGCTCCCAAAGCTGAGCCTGTGGCAGTAAATTAAAAATTTTACAATGAGTAGTTGAATCCAAAATAAAGACAAGGTCAGGTGCAGGGTCTCACATTTGTAATCCCAGAACTTTGGAAGGCTGAGGCGGGAGTATACCTTGACCCCAGAAGTTCAAGACCAGCCTGGACAAGATGGTGAGACCCCCATCTTTATAAAATGTTTTTTAAAAAAATTTTAATTAACAGAACATGGTGGCACAAGCCTGTGGTCCCAGCTCCTCAGGAGGGCTGAGATGGGAGCCCAGGAGGTCAAGGCTGCAGTGAGCCATGATTGTGCCACTGTACTCCAGTCTGGGCAACAAAGTGAGGCCTCGCCCAAAACACACATACACACATGCACACACAAACAAAATAAAGACACATGTGCTGTTTATACAACCCCCGTAACATACATGCTATGAATTAACAACCCATCATAAGTCAGCCAACTGCAATGTTCTTAAGTCAAAAGAAAAATTTCTTATAAGCAAAGATTTTTTGTTTTTTCAAAGATGAGGTCTCACTCTTTGGACTTGAACTCCTGGGCTCAGGCCATCCTCCCACCTCAGTCTCCTGAATAGCCAAGACAACAGACACACACCACCACACCCAGCATAAGCAATGTTCACTACGTACTTCAGGATAATGGTTCTCAAATGTGGATTCTCCATGCTTAAATGAGTGCCAAAAATTATCTGTGAACTTGTTAAAAATTAAGAATCCTGAGCCCCAATTTCTGAGGATCTGATTCAGGGGGATGGAGCAGGGTCTGAACATTTTTTTTAACTCCATAAATCTTTACTTATATTGACTTATAATATACACTTTTAAGTATCTGGAAAAATCAAGAAAAAACTAATAACCTTATTGCTTCCCTTTTTAGTAAGGGGATAGCAATAGCAGTTATGGGAATATATGAAGAAAATTTTTCACTGTATTACTTTCTGTATTTTTTTTTTGTTTTTGAACAATGTGTATGTATTACCCATTTTTTTTAAATATAGAATTTTTAGGCTGGGCATGGTGGCTCACACCTGTAATCCCGCACTTTGGGAGCCGGAGGCCGGCGGATCATTTGAGGCCAAGAGTTTGAGACCAGCCTGGTCAACATAGCGAAACCCTGTCTCTACTAAAAATATAAAACTTAGCCAGGCATGGTGGCAGGTGCGTGCAATCCCAGCTACTCAGGAGGCTGAGGCAGAGAACTGCTTGAGCCTAGGAGGTGGAGGTTGCAGTGAGCGGAGATCGTGCCACTGCACTCCAGCCAGTGTGACAGAGCAAGACTCTAGCTCAAAAAAAAAATAAAATAAAATAAAGAATTTTTTAAAAACTTTCCAGATGAGAAGAAAAAAAAAAATTTCCAGATGAGTTTGATACTCAGCCAGATATAAAAGCTACTGCTATAGGAAAAAGAGACATCCACATTTCCCAAACAACGCTGAGAGGCATCTTCACTAACACAGTCACATATCTAACATTTTCCTGAAGTTAGTATCACAAAGACAAAAGTACAAGTTTAACAACAAAAAACAGTATCAACAAACTTACCTGGAGGTACAGGTGGAGGAAATCCTGGAAACTGCGGGGGTGGGATCCCTGGTGGGAGTGCTGGGATTCCCATGGGAGGGCGATTCAAATGAGGGGGAAAAGACATTCTTACTGCAGCAGTCTAAAGAAAAAAGGACATGACAAATCATTTTATTTGAAAACTTCACAATTTTATATGCCTTCTTTGTTGACTTTCATTTTTAGAGTATCTGCAAAATTCTGAACTTTTCTTACCCAAATAAATTGGCAAAGACCCTCTTTTCATTGAGAATTCTTACGACTTAGATTTTTTCTAAAATAAGTTTCCAAAATGTACATGACCGAAGTTCAGGACAGACTCCTACAATCATGTAGGAATACATATAAAGGAAGAAAAAAATTTGGAGGTTCAGTTAATATCCAAAAATTAAATACCATACATAAATGAATCTTTTTAGACCAAACTGAGAATTCAGAGGGGTATCTAATAGTTTTTAAGTGTTCTGATTTTTTTTTTTTTTTTTTTGAGACAGAGTCTCACTCTGTGGACAGGCTAGAGTGCAGTGGCGCAATCTCCGCTCATTGCAACCTCCGCCTCCCGGGTTCAAGCGATTCTCCTGCCTGAGCCTCCCAAGTAGCTGGGACTACAGGAGCGTACCACCACGCCCAACTAATTTTTGTATTTTCAGTAGAGACGGGGTTTCACCATGTTGGCCAGGATGGTCTCCATCTCTTGACCTCAAGTGATCCACCCTCCTCGGCCTCCCAAAGTGCTGGGATTACAGGCGTGAGCCACCATGCCTGGCCTTTTTTTTTTTTGAGATGGAGTCTCGCTCTATCGCCAGGCTGGAGTGCAGTGGTGCAATCTTGGCTTACTGCAACCTCCACCTCCTGGGTTCAAGCAATTCTCCTGCCTCAGCTTCCTGAGTAGCTGGGATTACATGTGCGTGCCACCACGCCCAGCTAATTTTTATCTTTTTAGTAGAGAAGGGGTTTCACCATGTTGGCCAAGATGGTCTCCGTCTCCTGATCTCATGATCTGCCTGACTCAGCTTCCCAAAGTGCTGGGATTACAGGCCTGAGCCACCGCGCCCGGCCCATTTTTATTATATCTATCAGAATCCTAAAAACTAAAGGTACCAAGTTACACAGTATTTGTTGCTTCAATGCTGGCCACTACCTAAGAGACAAATGTGCTCATGAACCATACATCTCAGTAGGGGGAAATAAACTCCTGACTTCCAGTCAGATAGTAACCATTCAAATATAAAGAGAACATACAACTTTTGACAAGAGAAAAAAAAGTCACAGTTTTTTTTTAAACTTAAAAGTAAACCTTGTAACCATTCTTGAATCAAAACTGAAGAATCAGAAGCTAGCATTTGATTTTTTAAAGTTTAAGAACAGGTTGGTTGCAGTGGCTCACGCCTGTAATCCCAACACTTTGGGAGGTCAAAGCGGGTGGATAACCTGAGGTCAGGAGTTCGAGACCAGCCTCACCAACATGGTGAAACCCCGTCCCCACTAAAAATACAAAAAAAAAAAAAAAAAATTAGCAGGGTATGGTGGTGTGCGCCTGTAATCCCAGCTACTCGGGAGGCTGAGGCAGGAGAATCACTTGTAATCCACTGCACTCCAGCGTGGGTGACAGGGGAAGACTCTGTCTCGGGGTGGGAAGAAAAAGAAAAAGAAAAAAAAGAACATATTTAACTGTTTCACTTAGTTTGTCATGTTAAAGAAAACTTTGTCATTTTGTTAAGTGTTGCCATTTAATGTTAATATTTAAACATTAGCATTTTCAGTATTAAAAACAATTTCCAAATTAGCCAAGCATGATAGTGCGTACCTATGGTCCCAACTACTTGGGAGGCTGATGCGGGAGGATGGCTTGAGGCTGAGAGACAGAGCAAGACCCTGTCTCAAAAAAAAAAAAAAAGAAAAAAAATTTTTTTTTCACCTCAAACTTTATTTTCAGCAACACACTTTTTTTTTTTTTTTTTTTTAAGAGACAGGGTCGGCCAGGCGCGGTGGCTCACGCCTGTAATCCCAACACTTTGGGAGGCCGAGGCGGACAGATGACCTGAGGTTGGGAGTTCAGGACCAGTCTAGCTAACATGGAGAAACCCCATCTCCACTAAAAATACAAAATTAGCTGGGCATGGTGGCGCATGCCTGTAATCCCAGCTACATGGGAGGCTTAGGCAGGAGAATCGCTTGAACCAGGGACAGGGAGGTGGAGGTTGCAGTGTGCCATTGCACTCCAGCCTGGACAACAAGAGCAAAATTCCATCTCAAAAACAAACAAAAATATTTGTCTCTATTATTTTGTCTTTCATGTTTTACAGAAACATAAAAAGAGAAAACATAAAAAGTTTAAGTCTTCCACTTCCTTGCCCCCAATCCCAACAGTTTGGTATCTACTGCTGTGCTCTTCTTAATATCATTCTATGAACTAATAATTTTTATTTTTCTACAACCAATCACATCATGTGAATTTCTCCCTCATTATAATTGCCATCTCTTCATGTCAGTTCACAAAAGTTTTATTCCAAGCCAGGACGGTGGCTCACGTCTGCAATCCCAACACTTTGGGAGGCCAAAGCAGGGGGATCACTTGAGGTCAAGAGTTCTAGACCAGCCCGGCCAACATGGTGAAACCCCATCTCCACTAAAAATACATAAATCAGCCAAGTGTGGTGGCACATGTCTGTAATCCCAGCTACTCAGGAGGCTGAGGCAAGACAATCACTTGAACCCAGGGTGCGGAGTTTGCACTGAGCTGAGATCGTGCCACTACACTCCAGCCTGGGTGACAGAGTCTGTCTAAAAAAATAAAAAACAAAAATAAAGTCTTATTCCACTCTTTATAATGCAGTAAATTGGCGGGGCGTGGTGGCTCACACCCATAATCCCAGCACTTCGGGAGGCCGAGGTGGGTAGATCACATGGTCAAGAGATTGAGACCATCCTAGCCAGCATGGTGAAACCCCATCTCTACTAAAAATACAAAAATTAGGAGAGGGGGTGGCTGCAGTAGTGAGAGGCTGGTGCTGCAGCTCTTTCCCTGCAGTCCAGCCAAAGAAGCGTGCGTCCCTGGCGCTTCCTTCTCTTTGGACAGAGAGCTTGGGATGTGGTAATGCCAGCCAGACTTCTCAGAGCCATGGTCAGATCTACCGTACATTGGCAAAAGCACATCAGTGCCAAAGAATTGGTCATCTAATGTTAAAACCACTAAAGGAATTTGAAAATGCGACATGCGGCACACTGACAATATGTCAAAACTTGGATTTGTTCCTTCCTGATAATACAGCTGGTGGTCTGAATAAGTCTCAGATCCTGTAAATGAAGCAAAAAAAAAAAAAAAAAAAATCAAATACAAGCATTGTCTCTCCATTAAATGCTGCTCACTGCCCAGACGAAAAGGCACACCTTCCAACCATGAAATCCTTTGGTACTCACAAGAGAGTGACCCACAAACCAAATCTATTGGGGTCTAAATGGTTTATAAAAATATTAAAGAGGCATTTCTCATCTGTATCAATGGAAACATTTGTTCCAAAACAAGGCTTTCCACATATCAAGAGACCACTAAAAGCATCCAGGACCAAACAGCCATCTAGGACCAACCTTCCAGTTCTGTCTGTGAACGAGGTAAAGTTGGGATGGTCGTGGCTCATGTGCTTAGTGATCACTGCTCACACTAAACCAGTGTGCACTGCACCCCAGCCTTACCGCCAATTTAAGAAACTGGCAGTCAACTCAGACTGCTCCATCAAGATCTTTGAAGCCTAATAAATATCCAAAGAGATTAAAAATCTTAATTTTTAAGAATTAATGATACATATAAAAACAAAATACAGGCCGGGCGCAGTGGCTCACACCTGTAATCCCAGCACTTTGGGAGGCCGAAGCGGGTGGATCACGAGGTCAGGAGATCGAGACCACGGTGAAACCCCGTCTCCACTAAAAATACAAAAAAAAAAAAAAAAATTAGCTGGGTGCGGTGGCGGGCGCCTGTAGTCCCAGCTACTAGGGAGGCTGAGGCAGGAGAATGGCGTGAACCTGGGAGGCGGAGCTTGCAGTGAGCCAAGATCGCGCCACTGCACTCCAGCCTGGGCAACGGAGCGAGACTCTGTTTCCAAAAAAAAAAAAATACAGGCAATAAAACATGAAAAAAATACAAAAATTATCCAGACATGGTGGCACATGCCTGTAGTCCCAGCTCTTGGGAGGCTAAGGCAGGAGAATCACTTGAACCCGGGAGGTGGAGGCTGCAGTGACCCGAGATCAAGCCACTGCACTCCAGCCTGGCGACAGAGCAAGACTGTCTCAAAAATAATAAAATAATAATAATGCAGTAAATTATTATAATATGGACATATTTATTTAACCAACATTAACAGTTGGCTCCACTTTCAGCTCTCACAAATAATGTTGAACATTCCTGGAGATAATAGACATACAACTGTATGCATCTGTACAGGTAATTCTCTAATACAGGTTAGAACTATATGTATCTGATTAGCTGGGTGTGGTGGCAGGTGCCTGTAGTCCCAGCTACTCAGGAGGCTGAGGCAGGAGAATCGCTTGAACCTGGGAGGCGGAGGTTGCAGTGAGCCGAAATGGCACCACTGCACTCCAGCCTGGGCGACAGAGCAAGAATCCATGTCAAAAAAAAAAAAACAAAAAACTATATGTATCCAAACTTTACCTCCAAAATCATCCCTGAAAACTAGCATATAAATGTATATTCCCACCACCAGAATATGGGTATGCCCTTTCCTCATATCCTCATCATTGGTAGAATTAGATCAGTGTCAAAATTCTCACAATTTCATAAAATATACTCTTATTTCAATTTACATTTTCCTCATGACTAATGAGGTTGAGTATGTGTTTACCCGTTTACTAGACATCTCTTTAAAACAGAAAAGCATGACCTACATGCTCACAGCTCTACTTCCTCAGAATTCCTTTGACTTAAATTGGGATAATACCATATTCAATAAAACTAAACTCCAACTTCAGAAAACACAGTATACTTAAAATATTTAGAAAACTTTATAGGTAAAGGAATCCCTAGGATGCATTTTTTTTTTTTTTTTGAGATGGAGTCTTGCTCTGTCACCCAGGCTGGAGTGCAGAGGCACCATCTCAGCTCACTGAAACCTCCGCCTGTCGGGTTCAAGCGATTCTCCTGCCTCAGCCTCCCAAGTAGCTAGGATTACAGGTGCACACCACCAGGCACGCACGACCAAGCTCAGCTAATTTTTGTATTTTTAGTAGAGACGGGGTTTCACCATGTATGGCCAGGCTGGTCTCAAACTCCTGGCCTCAAGTGATCCGTCGGCCTCGGCCTCCCAAAGGGCTGGGATTACAGGTATAAGCCACTGCGCCCAGCCCTTAGGAGGATTTAATATACTTGGCAAATGAGGTATTAGAAATGTTTTAAACAGTAGGTAGGTTATCAGTACATATTAACAATGAAAAACACAAGATTGCAAGACTGTAAATGTGTTGAGTTTTAAAATAAACTTTCTGTAAAACTTTTTGACCAAAACCAAAAACTGGGGGTGGTATCTCTTTTTAAAACAGAAAGGGCTACTGTCCTACTTACAGAAGCTCTTCTATTATCATTATAATAGCCTATCTCAGTGCTTTCTTAGGATAGTTGGTTTTCATACCTGTTGAATAAACTGATTAATGAATAAATCAGTAAACAAACCCTGAGGACTTCAATAAACAAATTTATTATGCTATCTCATGCCGCATACTATATTCTAGCAATGGCCCAGTGCCTAGCCTCACAATGGTTACAAGACTGGGCCATGAACTCATTTTTAAAACCACTTTTCCCCAATAATATTAGATATAAATAATGCTTAAAAACTAAAACTCTCGGCCAGGGGCGGTGGCTCACACCTGTAATCCCAGCACTTTGGGAGGCCAAGGCGGGCAGATCACTGGAGGTCAGGAGTTCGAGACCAGCCTGGCCAAAATGGTGAAACCCCGTCTCCACTAAAAACATAAACACTGGGCTGGGTGAGGTGGCTCATGCCTGTAATCCCAGCACTTCGGGAGGCCAAGGCAGGCAGATCACAAGGTCAGGAGATCAAGACCATCTTGGCCAACACGGCGAAACCCCATATCTAATACAAAAAGTTATCCAGGCATGGTAGCGTGCGCCTGTAGTCCCAGCTACTCAGGAGGCTGAGGCAGGGGAATTGCTTGAACCTGGGTGGCAGGGGTTGCAGTGAGCCAAGACTGCGCCACTGCACTCCACCTTGGCGACAGAGCAAGACTCAGTTTCAAAAAAAAAAAAAAAAAATTAGCTGGGCACAGTGGCTCACCCCTGTAATCCCAGCACTTCGGGAGGCCGAGGCAGACAGATCACTTGAGGTCAGGAGTTGGAGACCAGCCCGGCCAACATGGTGAAGCCCCGTCTCTACTAAAATACAAAAACTAGCCGGGTGTGGTGGCGGGTGCCTGTAATCCCAGCTACTCAAGAGGCAAAGGCAGGAGATCACTTGAACTCGGGAGTCCGAGGTTGCAGTGAGCCGAGATCACGCCACTGCACTCTAACCTGGGTGACACAGTGAGACTCCGTCTCAAAAGAAAACAAACAAACAAACAAACAAAATTAGCCAGGTGTGGTGGTGCGCACCTGTAATCCCAGCTACTCTGGAAGGTGAGGAAGGAGAATTGCTTGAACCTGGGAGGCAGATGTTGCAGTGAGCCGAGGTCACGCCACTGCACTCCAACCTGAACGACAGAGTAAGACTCCGTCTAAAAAAAAAAAAAAGTAAAACTCTATATTCCTGGTATTTAAGTTATATTTTATGGTTTTTAAATGTGTGATTCATTCTGTAGAGGTAACCAGATATATTTAATTTTCGTTTATGCCAATATACCCATTCCATTCACTTCAAATTTTTCCATAACATATTCCCCTTTATTTGGAGCTGCCAAAACTTGCTTGTTGATAGGCTGGACTTCAAAGGTGAAGGCAAAAATACCAGTTAACGGCTAATTTTTATGGATATTCCTTTAAGATAATTGGCCTCTCCTGGGCGCAGTGGCTCACATCTGTAATCCCAGCACTTTGGGAGGCTGAGGCGGGCGGATCACAAGGTCAGGAGTTCGAGGCCAGACTGGCCAACATGGTGAAAGCCCGTCTCTATTAAAAATACAAAAATTAGCCAGGCATGGTGGTAGGCGCCCGTAGTCCCAGCACTTGGGAGACTGAGGCAGGAGAATTGCTTAAACCTGGGAGGCAGAGGTTGCAGTGAGCTGGGACCGCGCCACTGCACTCCAACCTGGGTGACAGAGTGAGACTCCATTTCAAAACAAAAATAAAAAAAATTGGTCTCTCATGGAAAATCAGAAAACATTTCTCATCTTTGATAAATACTAATGTCCACTTTAAGCAGCCTAAAAGGAGATTACCAACTACTTATTTCAACACAGGTTTATGTGTTTTGCTATGTGAAACTGATTGAGAATTAATTTTTATAATCATAAGCAAAGCTTATCTGTTACCTATAGATGATAAACAAAATAAATTATAATACATTGAAAGATGGTATGTACTTTGTAGAAAAATAAATTAGGGAAGAGAGCTATGGAGTAGTTTATTTTAAATACAGCGATTAGGCCTCACCAAGAAGGTGAAGATTAGAACAAAGATTTAAAAGAGGCAGAGGCAGGAAGCCCTATTCATATCTGGGGGAAAGACTTCCAAGCAAAGGAAAAGACAAATACAAAGAGGCTGAAGCAGGAATGGTGTGTTTGAGGGAGGAATAGCAAGGCCAACAGTATGACTGGAGCAGAATAAATGAAGAAAATCAGAAATAAATACTGAGTATTATGAGTAGAGTGTAGGGCTATGTAACACAATGTAAACAAACATTTTAGTTTTAACTCTGAATGAGGTGAAAATCATTTGAAGAGTTTCTGACTTGTCACATTTTAACAGTATCACTGGCCACTGTGTTAAGCCTGGAAGGGAACAGGATACAAGCAAGAGACTGGTACAATAATCCATATAAGAGATGGTGGCCTGGAGAGATGGTGGCCTGGAACAGGTGGTAGTGGTGAAAGTGCTATCAAGTTGTTGGATCCTGGATATATTTTGAAGGCAGCCAATAGGATTTGCTGAGGCATTCTATAATATGTGGGATTTAAAAGAGAGAAATGCAGAGTTATCTTATGGCACTGAAATCATTTCCATAGCATTTTTTAAAATATTGAAAGTACCTCACATTTTAGAAGGTTCAAAGCACCTTTTCCTGCTAAGTATGAAACTCTGGGCCGGGCACGGTGGCTCAAGCCTGTAATCCCAGCACTTTGGGAGGCCGAGGTGGGTGGATCACGAAGTCAGGAGATCGAGACCATCCTGGCTAACACAGTGAAACCTCGTCTCTACTGAAAATACAAAAATTTAGCCGGGCATAGTGGCAGGCGCCTGTAGTCCCAGCTACTCGGGAGGCTGAGGCAGGAGAATGGCGTGAACCCGGGAGGCGGAGCTTGCAGTGAGCAGAGATTGTGCCACTGCACTCCAGCCTGGGCGACAGAGCCAGACTCCGTCTCAAAAAAAAAAAAAAAAGAAACTCTGTAGCCCACGATAATAAAAACAGGAACCCGGGCCAGGTGCAGTGGCTCATACCTGTAATCCCGGCACTTTGGGAGGCCGAGGCATGCAGATCACTTGAGCTCAGGAGTTCAAGACCAGCCTGGGCGACATGGTGAAACCCCATCTCTACCAAAAATACAAAAAATTAGCCAGGTGTGGTAGCATGCACCTGTGGTCCCAGATACTCAGGAGGCTGAGATGGGAGAATCGCTTGAGCCCGGGAGGTGGAGGTTGCAATGAGCCGAGCTCACACCACTGCACTCAAGCCTGGGCGACAGAGTGAGGCCCCCCAAAAATTAAATAAAATAACAGAAACCTATGATGGAAGGGTTCCCTACCTCTAGTGTGGCGGTGGTCACACAAGTATATGCATTTGTCTAAACTCATTGAAATTAAAACAGATGCATTTTATTGTATGCAAATTTTATCTCAAGAAATCTGGTCCAAAAAGAAACCCTGAAGACGTATCTCTAGTACTCAACATATGCATGCACTCAGCTTTTCTTTTATTCACTTTTTTCTCTTTGAATCTTTCAAACTATTTTTTCTGCACTCTTAAGAATACTGCAAGTATGCAAAATACAGAAAAACACTGCTAATAAGCATTCCTCTATTGTAGACTTATCCAGATAGAAACAAAATTATTTCTCCCAGGATAGATTATTTTAGACTAGGTCCATCAGTACACTACGTGCCAAATTTCTGAAATGATAATGAACTGAGATTCCTCTGAGCAAATATTCACATACAACTCACTCATTCATTCAATATCTACTTCCAATTATGTGTCAGGTCTGCAGGAATTATTCCTAGAAAAAAAAAAAAGTGTTTTATGCCCAAAGAAGAATGGGAAATGCTTAACAGAAAAACTACTTTTACAGCAAAGCTTTTCAGAAGTATGAAAATACTCAACTGTTTGGAAATCTCCAAAAAAGAGTTGATCTTTTTCTGACATTGCCACTTTTGTTGTTTTACCATTTTCAATGATTAAAGAGCAACACTCCTGTGCCTGCCTATAGTCACAGCTACGCATGAGGATCGCTTGAGCCCTGGAGTTCTGGGCTGCAGCACACTACTGATCAGGTGTTCATGCTAAGTTCATTCAGCATTAATATGGTGACCTCCTGGGATGAGAGAGAACCACCAGGTTGCCAACAGAGAAGGGCAAAACTCCCAAACTGATCAATAGTGGGATTACGCCTGTGAATAGACACTGCACTCCAGCCTGAGCAACACAGGAAGAATCCATCTTTTTTAAAACAAAAACAAGGCTGGGCACAGTGGCTCATACCTGTAATCCCAGCACTTTGGGAGGATGAGGCAGGTGGATCCTTTGAGCCTGAGTTCCAGACCCGCCTGGGCAACATGGTGAAACCCCATCTCTACCAAAAATACAAAAAAAATAGCCAGGCATGGTGGCGTGCACCTGTGGTCCCAGCTACTTGGGAGGCTGGGGTGGGAGGATTGCTTAAGCCTGAAATGCAGAAGTTGCAGTGAGCCAAGATCGCAGCACTGCCCTCCAACCTGGGTGAAAGAGACCCCCATCTCAAAAACCAAATAAAACAAAAAAGCAGCGCTATCTACTGCTATCTATACAGAAAAATGAGTGCTTGCCTGAAACTGGGGTGGAACAGGGTGACTTGCAAACAGAAAGAATCCTTTTGGGGTAATGGATGCATAACTTTGTATATTTACCAAAAATCATTGAATTGTGCACGTACAGGTGAATTTTCTATGTCAATATAGTTCATATAGTTGCCATTTTAAAAAAGGCATATTGGCCAAGTGCGGGGGCTCACGCGATCCCAACACTTTGGGAGGCCAAGGCGGGTGGATCACCTGAGGTCAGAAGTTCCAAGACCAGCCTGGACAACATGGTCAAACCCCGTCTCTACTAAAAATACAAAAATTAGCCAGGCATGGTGGCAGGCACCTATAATTCCAGCTTCTATGGAGGATGAGGCAAGAGAATTGCTTGAACCCGGGAGGCGGAGGTTACAGTGAGGTGAGATCGCGCCACTACACTCCAGCCTGGGTGACAGAGCGAGACTCCATCTCCAAAAAGGAAAAAAAAAAAAAGTATAATAACTCAGAAGAATCGGCAAAATCTATTTAAGAACTGTAGATTAGGTATTTTATCAGTGTTAGTTTCCTGATTTTGATTGTTGTACTGTTGTTAGGTAAGACTAGTCCTAATTTTTAGAAAATACACTTAAGTATTTCTGGGTTAAGGGGCATCACATCCGCAACTTACTAGCAAAACATTTCAGAAGAAACCTATGAAGAGAAGAGAAGGATAAAGCAAATTGGCAAAATGTTAACATTTGAGGAATCTGGTGAAAGACAGCTGAGATTTCTTTTGTACTATTCTTGCAACTTTTTTTGTAAATCTGAAATTATGTCTAAATAAAAAGTTAAAAGCCAATACCAATAATTCTGGGTAGTGGAATTTTGTTCTTCCTTTTAGTTTCAGCAACTTTCAATTTTCAAAAAAAGGTAGAAAAGCTATTTAAGAAGAATCAAAAATCCCCTTTTGTGAATGGCAGTGATAGTGTTTGAAAAGTCAATCAAGAGATCTCTAAAATACACACTGTTTTAGCAAGATGTTAAGATTGATAAATGATTCCTTTGCTTCCAAAGCTATAAAATAATGTAAATTTTCACTAAATCATGTGTAAATAAGAAAAGTAAACTGCTAATTTGTCTGTGGACAAAAACATAACTTGAAAATTCCAAATTCCTGTTAGGTCTGAAGTAGTTACCCAATGTTAACATGGACTAGTTTTACTTTAAAAATACATTCAGAAGGCCGGGCACGGTGGCTCACGCCTGTAATCCCAGCGCTTTGGAAGGCCGAGGCGGGAGGATCACGAGGTCAGGAAATCGAGACCATTCTGGCCAACATAGTGAAACCTCACCTCTATTAAAACTACAAAAATTAGCCGGGCGTGGTGGCGCGCGCCTGTAGTCCCAGCTACTCAGGAGGCTGAGGCAGGAGAATCGCTTGAACCTGGGAGGCGGAGGTTGCAGTGAGCCAAGATCGCGCCACCGCACTCCAGCCTGGGCAACAGAGCAAGACTCCGTCTTAAAAAAAAAAAACAAAAAAACACGAAACAAAAAAAAATTACAGAGTCAGGGTTGGACTCATATTTCATTGAAAATCCTTAAATAACAAATTATGTCAATATAGATTTAAATGCTTATGCGTGTTACCTGGATACAGCACGAAGGATTTTACATACGTTTTTCTTAATCCCCAACCCCAATAACGTATAGATACTACTATAAATTCATTTTACAGAGGAACAAAAACCAAAGCTTAAAAGAAAAAAGAAAAAGAAAAACCAAGGCTTTAAGTTAAATGAATTAGAATACTATAAGATTCACTTTAATCATGAGTAACTTATGACCAACTTAATCCCTTTCAAGTCCTCTGAATGTTTTTGGAAATAGCCTTTAAAAAAATTAAAAGCTCCAAAGACAATACAAAAATTATTTATACATTACTGCCCACGGCCTAATACACAGAGTACTTCACACTAATACAGCAGTAGGGTGCAACAGAGGTCCAATCTCTTCCCTTCTCTTGACTCCACTCTGCCCAGTATCAAAATGGCATTTCCATGGCAATACAAATCCATATTACATAACCTCCGAAAAATCTTCATAGTCCTACGTCTATTCCGGAAAACCGTACTTAAAAGCATGATTGACGACCAAAGAAAAATGAGAAAGTAACATTTTAATGTGGAGCTTAGTAATCGCCTAGAATGAATGGCGATATACAGTTTACTGCACCCTCCAATGCGCAAAAGAGGCAGGATGGCAAAATTCATGACTATCTTAAGCAAGCCAGGAGACTGCTAAAAAGGTAGGTATTAGCTCAATTCCAAGGGGGTGGGGCCCAGTTCACTTGGTGGCGGGCTCTAGATGGCCAAAGAGGAAGGGAAAGATATCCGTTGGTGGCCAGCACCTCGCTAAAAAGGGTGGGTAGAGGCTAACTTCAAGGCAACGGCTGGGGCGAGAGCGTCCCAGGCCCGAAAACCTACTGTGGGGCTCCGGTAAGTAAGGGGGCTCAGGGAAGGGCTCCCCTGGGGCAGATCGATCGTTTTGTATCTAACGTGGAGCCCAGGAGGGGCAGAGAAGATTCACTCCGCGGCGGAACGTGGAAGGGAAAGGGAAAGTGGGCGACAATGCAAGACGGAAAGCTCAAGCCGTAGGTCTGGCCTCCACCAGCTACGGCTGGGCCCACAGGTTTTCCAGGCCTTAGAGAAGAGGAGAAACCAAGCCTCGTGCCGACCCCTCCCCCACCCCCGCCTCCGCGCCCCCCCCTTACCTCTACCCCACCCTGGCGCTTTCGCAGCCACCCCGGCTTTTCCCCCTCCACCAGCTGAGGCACCCGGTCTCCCGGTTTCCACACGCGTTCAGAGACACAAACTCACCCGCCGCTGAGGAAACGGTACTGCCTTCGCGACCTTCTGGGATCCAGGTTACGAGTGCGCTCCACCGGTTTGAGATTTCTGCCCGTCGCTCGCCAGAGAGACCGAGTGCCCAAGCGCCTACTCGCACAGGCCGCAAATACAGCCGCGCTGCGCGGGGAGCTGCTGGAGGTCTTCCTCTTGCCCGGCGTGCACTGCGGTCGGGGGCGGGGAGCGCGGAACCATAGAGAAGAACGTATATAGATCGTCTCCGCTGTTGGCTCTGACTCACCAAGCCGAGACGAATAACCATAGAGAAGCAGCGTCTAGCGGTTACTAGAAAGGCCCGACCTGTAAATTATGACCCACCATGTTTGATTGGAGCCGACTGAATCTTACGACTACGGGACGCCATCTTGAGGTCAAGGTTCTGGCTGGGCACGGCGCGAGGAGTGTTAGAGGATTTCTCACTTTTCGTAGTTTTTCGGGGGGTAGAACCTTGCTTTGTGATTCCTTGAGGTTCGAGGAACTGATAGCTGGGCGCGATCCGCAACCTTAGTGTTAAACCCCAAGTGCTGTTATAACAACTACTCGAGATCAAATAATTGGCAAAGGCTGTGGAGGTTTTTTGAAAAGCAAAAGCTTATGCGTAGTTGTAGGGCCAAAGAGGTGGCTAGAAGATGTTTGGAAAAACGTGAAAAGTCCTGTAATACTAGTTAACACAGCTTTCGTTCTGTAATCTAAACGTGCTAAAAGAACTTAGCTTAAGTTAATGGAAATGAATAAAATTAATCGTAAATGATTACGTTATTCAAATTGTGGACCTTATAGGCAATATCTAGTTATACGCCTTTCTCAACTGCTTGCCTCTAGGAAGGCATAAAACGTATTCAGTATAAAGTTATTGCCTCCCTGAGTTCCTGGTGCTGTGTTAAGTGCTGGAAGTATGAAGGCAAATGGAAGTGAGATTTGTTCCTGTCCTGCAAGAACTGTGAGCCAGGTGAAATAGATGACAAACCATGACCAGCCTAATATAAAATTGAAACATACTACACACTTCCTGCCTGCCTCTCCTACTTAATTTTACTCTAAAGCTCTCATAACCATCTATCATAACATACATTTTTCTTGCTGATTTTATGGTCCGTCACTACCCCCACTAGAATGTGAATGTAAGCAATGCATGGATTACCTGTTTTGTGCAAGAACAGGTCCTGGTACATAGCAAGCGCTCAATAAATATTTGTTGAGTGACAGAAATGATTACCGGCCGGGCGCGGTGGCTCACGCCTGTAACCCCAGCACTTTGGGAGGCCGAGGCGGGTGGATCACCTGAGGTTAGGAGTTCGAGGCCACCCTGGCCAACATGGCAAAACCCCGTCTCTACTGAAAAGACAAAAATAAGCCAGGCGTCGTGGCAAGCGCCTGTAATCCCAGCTACTCGGAAGGCTGAGGCAGGAGAATCGCTTGAACCCTGGAGGCGGAGGTTGCAGTGAGCCGAGATGGCACCACTGCACTCCAGCCTGGGCAACAAAGCGAGACATTGTCTCAAAAAGAAAAAAGAAAAGAAATGATTAACATAAGATGAGTACCAATAGAACACAAAATTTAGTGGGAGCACAAATGAGAAAGTAGCACTAATTACTACCATCTGCAAAATTTACATCCGTCTATACTTCTGCTTGCTAGGTTTCCTTACCATTAACTAAAGTTAATAATACCTTTGGCCATGCGTGATGACGAGTGCTTGTAGTCCCATTTACTTGGGAGACGAAATTAACTTATGTATGTTTGTACTTTGTTCAGTAAAGTGCTATTCAAATTTATAGTTTTTATAGTGCTACTCTATAATGCTATTTATTGTTTGTAAATAAAATGAGTTTCTTTTTTTTGTTTTGTTTTTTGTTTTTTGAGGAGGGGTGTCTGTTTCCCAGGCTAGAGTGCAGTGACGTGATCTTGGCTCACTGCAATCTCTGCCTCCCAGTTCAAGCGATTCTTGTGCCTCAGCCTCCCCAGTAGCTGGGATTATAGGCGTGGGTCACCATACCTGGCTAACTTTTGTATTTTTAGTAGAGGTGGGGTTTCGCCATGTTGGCCAGGCTGATCTCCAACTCCTGACCTCAGGTAATCCACCCACCTGGACCTCCCAAAGTGCTGGGATCAAAGCTGTGAGCCACCATGGCCACCGAAGAGTTTGTGCCTATTTACAACAAAAGGCATAAACAGAAATCTCAGATTAATCTGTGTCCCTTTTTATTATTAGAAACATTGTACATGAATTTGTGTTTACTGTGTAATAATGGGAGCCCTCAGGCAACAATTTGCTAACTTTCCTACCTTAGACAATTTGTTGCTGATGTCCATGCAGCATCCATTCCCCTTGCCTTTAGTAATGAACCCTCCACATTTTTTAAAAGAAACCATCTTGGCCGGGTGCGGTGGCTCACGCCTGTAATCCCAACACTTTGGGAGGCCGAGGCAGGCAGATCACGAGGTCAAGAGATCAAGACCAGCCTGACCAACATGGTGAAACCCCGCCTCTACTAAAAATACAAAAATTAGCTGGGCTTGGTGATGTGTGCCTGTAGTCCCAGCTACTTGGGAGGCCAAGGCAGGAGAATCGCTTGAACCTGGGAGGCAGAGGTTGCGGTGAGGCGAGATTGTGCCACTGCACTCCAGCCTGGGCAACAGAGCAAGACTCCGTCTAAAAAAAGCCAGGCGCAGTGGCTCACACCTGTAATCCCAGCACTTCAGGAGGCCGAGGCGGGTGGATCACCTGAGGTCAGGAGTTCGAGACCAGCCTGGCCAAAGTGGTGAAACCCTGTCTCTACTAAAAATAACAAAAATTAGCTGGGTGTGGTGGCAGGCGCCTCTAATCCCAGCGGCTCAGGAGGCTGAGGCAGGAAAATCGCTTGAACCCAGCAGGCAGAGGTTGCAGTGAGCCGAGATCGCGCCATTGCACTCCAGCCTGGACAACAAGAGCAAAACTCGGTCTAAAAAAAAAAAAAAGAAAAGAAACCATCCTTCCACTACTCCAGATCCATGTACTTTGGATAGGAAGTCCCAACTCTAACCAGACCCCCTTAGGACACGGGAGTAAACTTACAACCTAATCAAAACCTGATAATTTAGTCACCCCTCCCTTTTTTTTTTTTTTTTTTTTTTGGTACTAGCCGCAGTTTAAAGCATTTTGCAAATATCAACTCCTTTAATCCTCATAACAACCCCCTGAAGTAAGAACTATTGTGATACAAATGAAGAAACCAAGGCTTGCAAAAATTAACCTATCAAAGGCTACAAAAATAGTAAGTGAGCCAGTCTGGTTCCTGAGTTCGTGCTCTGGAACATTATACTGCTTCATCCTTTCAGGAATAATCCTAAAAAGAAGGGGAGGGGTCTCTATATTTTTCATTTAAATTGATTTTTTTTTTTCAATTTAAGCTTAGGAGGATTTAAGCTTAGAATAGATGGGGATGAGAATGAAATCACAGAAGAAAGCAGAAGTAAGACAGGGTGAGAGATTTTTGACAATATCAGTTGAGAAAATGGTTCATTCATTCATTTTGTTTGTTTTTTGGTTTGTTATTGCTGTTGTTATTTGAGATAGGGTCTCCCTTTGTTGTCCTGGCTAGAGTGCAGTGGCATGATCACGGCTCACTGCATCCTCAACTTTCCAGGCTCCAGCGATTCTCCCACCTCAGCCTCCCGAAAGCCAGGATTACACTGAGCCCGGCTGGCTCAGCTACTCCTAAAGCCAGCTGTTCTAGGCTTATCAGTATGTAACCCAATACATTACTTTTCCAAAATCAGTTTGAGTTGAGTTTTCTATTCCTTACACAGAAAGAACTCTAAATGATACACTTATATACCACTTGTAGAGAACAAGCCAAGCCATTCATTTGCGATGCCAGTTATCCTCCTTCTATTTTTTTCTTACAAATCCTTGCTAAGGAAACTGTAGATAATTAATTTGGATACTACATTCTGTGTGCATTTGGACACCATTCTTTTTTTTTTTCTTTTTTTTTTTTTTTTTTTTGAGATGGAGTTTTGTTCTCATTGCCCAGGCTGGAATGCAATGGCATGATCTCGGCTCACCGCAACCTCCACCTCCCGGGTTCAAGCGATTCTCCTGGCATAGCTTCCCAAGTAGCTGGGATTACAGGCACACGCCACCATGCCGAGCTAATTTTGTATTTTTAGTAGAGGTGGGGTTTCTCCATGTTAGCCAGGCCGGTCTCCAACTCCCGACCTCAGGTGATCCACCCGCCACAGCCTCCCAAAATGCTGGGATTACAGGCATGAGCCACCACACCTGGCCTGGACCCTATTCTCATTGGCCACATCTGACCCAACTAAACAGCAGCATACCAGGAAAAATGTTGTTTAGGTGGAACTGAGCAGATCTTCTCAAAAATTGAAACTGGAGCCCAGCACAGTAGTACACACCTGTAGTCTCAATCATGAGAGAGGATTGCTTGTGTGTGTGTGTGTGTGTGTGTTTGCGTGTGTATGCATGGCCATCATTTTACATATATATATACATAAATACATATACATACATAAATATACATATATACACAATGCCATTATATAGTATATAATGGCATAAAATATATAAATATAATACATATAATGCCATTATATATAATATATGTGAATATATATAATATATATGTGTATATAGAGAGAAGAAGATAGAGAGAGGAAGCACATTAACACAGAATCTAGAGATCAAGGCTGGACTCCCCAGCAAGGTGGAGTAACTGAAGTTTACCAAGTTAAGTCAGGACTCTGAAAGGATCTTAAAGTGCTCCCTTGTTAGTAATAGTCCTAGGCTCTTGACAGAAGCAAACATAGTCCCCATGGAGAAAGGAATCCCTAATTTAGGCTTCAGGATTCTGATATCAAATGTGAGCTTAAAATTTAAAAATGCAGGCCAGGCATGATGGCTCACGCCTGTAATCCCAGCGCTCTGGGAGGCTGAGGCGGGTGGATCACCTGAGATCAGGAGTTTGAAACCAGCCTGACCAACATGGAGAAACCCTGTCTCTACTAAAAATACAAAACTTAGCCAGGTGTGGTGGAACTCACCTGTAGTCCCAGCTATTTGGGAGGCTGAGGCAGGAGAATTGCCTGAACCCAGGAGGCGGAGGTTGCAGTGAGCCAAGATGGCACCACTGCACTCCACCCTGGGTGACACAGCGAGACTTAGTCAAAAAAAAAAAAATTGACCGGGCAATGTGGCTCACATCTGTAATCCCAGCACTTTGGGAGGCTGAGGCAAGTGGATCACCAGAGGTCAGGAGTTTGAGTCCAGCCTGACCAACATGGAGAAATCCCATCTCTACTAAAAATACAAAAAATTAGCCAAGCATGGTGGTGCATGCCTATAATCCCAGCTACTCAGGAGGTTGAGGCAGGAGAATCGCTTGAACCTGGAAGGTGGAGGGTGTGGTGAGCCAAGATCACGGCATTGCACTCCAGCCTGGGTAACAAGAGTGAAACTCTGTCTAAAAAAAAAAAAAAAAAAAGCCAAGGGCCAGGCATGGCGGCTCACACCTCTAATCCCAGCACTTTGGGAGGCCGAGGAGGTGGATTGCTTTGAGCTCAGGAGTTCAAGACCAGCCTGGCCCACATGGTGAAACCCCATCTCCACTAAAGTACAAAAATTAGCCGTGCGTGGTGGCACACGCCTGTGGTCCCAGCTACTCAGGAGGCTGAGGCAGGAGAATCAGGTGAACTTGGGAGGTGAAGGTTGCAGTGAGCTGAAATCGCTCCACTGCACTCCAGCCTGGGCAACAGAGTGAGACTGTCTAAAAAAAATTAAAGTGCCAAGAATATTAGGAATGAGCCACCATAAATGCAGCATCACACACACATACACACATGTGCACACACAAAACCAACAGACTTAAATTCCCAATTCAGATATTGAAATATTAGATATGGAATATAAAAAGACTACATAGGAAATCTTTAAAGGGATTTTTCTTAGGCTGAGGACAGTGGCTAACGCCTATAATCCCAGTGCATTGCGAGGCCAAGACAGGAGGATCACTTGAGTCCTGGAGTTTGAGACCAGTCTGGGCAACATAGGGACACTCTGTCTCTAAAAAAATTTTTTTTGTAATTAGCCAGGCATGGTGGGGCACAGGTCAAGGCTGCATGAACCATGATCACACCATTGTACTTCACCCTGGGTGACAGAGTGAGACCCTGTCCCACTCTGTAGAAGAAATAAGTAAATAAATAAATAAATTAGTCATAAATAGATGTTGAATTTTATGGAGTTCTTTTTTAGCAGTTGTTGAAATGAACATATTAATTATCAATGATAAAACCTTAAAACTTTGAGAACATCTTATGAATTCATGATAGGGAAAGATTTCTTTTTTTTCTTTCTTTTTTTTTTTTTCTTTTTTTTGAG
The DNA here is from genome assembly GCF_029281585.2 of Gorilla gorilla gorilla. Lineage (NCBI taxonomy): Eukaryota > Metazoa > Chordata > Mammalia > Primates > Hominidae > Gorilla > Gorilla gorilla. Next base: position 89,930,362 of record NC_073239.2, on the reverse strand, counting down.
ACAGAGTTTTACTTTGTCACCCAGGCCGGAGTGCAGTGGCGTGATCTTGGCTCACTGCAACCTCCGCCTTCCAAGTTCAAGGAATTCTCCTGCCTCAGCCTCCCGAGTAGCTGGGATTACAGGCGCCCACCACCACGCCCAGCTAGTTTTCGTATTTTTAATAGAGACGGGGTTTCACCTTGTTGGCCAGGCTGGTCTCGAACTCCTGACCTCAAAAGTGATCTGCCCGCCTCAGCCTCTCAAAGTGCTAGGATTACAGCCATGAGCCACTGTGCCCCGACAGGAAGGATTTCTTAAGGAAGATACTATAAGCATAACCTAAACAGAAAAGATTGACAAATCCAACTATATTAAGAACTTTTGATATATTGAAAGTCACCATCAAAAAAAAATGTTGGCCGGGCGCGGTGGGTCACGCCTGTAATCCCAGCACTTTGGGAGGCCGAGGCGGGTGGATCATGAGGTCAGGAGATCAAGACCATCCTGGCTAACATAGTGAAACCCTGTCTCTACCAAAAATACAAAAAAATTAGCCAGACGTGGTGGCGGGCGCCTGTAGTCCCAGCTACTCCGGAGGCTGAGGCAGGAGAATGGCGTGAACCCGGGAGGTGGAGCTGGCAGTAAGCTGAGATCGTGCCACTGCACTCTAGCCTGGGTGACAGAGCAAGAGTCTGTCGCAAAAAAAAAAAAAAAAAAAAATCTTGAATATGGAACATGAGCACAGGGGAAGGAAATAGCATTGCACTTATAAGCACTGCACTTTAAGTAGAAAATACAATGTCTTAAGTAAAACTGTATTTAATATTGGCAAAAAAGGCCAGGCGCAGTGGCTCACGCCTGTAATCCCAGCACTTTGGGAGGCCGAGGCGGGCGGATCACAAGGTTAGGAGATCGAGACCATCCTGGCTAACACGGTGAAACCCCGTCTCTACTAAAAAATACAAAAAATTAGCCGGGCGTGGTGGCAGGCGCCTGTAGTCCCAGCTACTCGGGAGGCTGAGGCAGGAGAATGCCGTGAACCCGGGAGGCGGAGCTTGCAGTGAGCTGAGATTGCGCCACTGCACTCCATCCTGGGCGACAGAGTGAGACTCCGTCTCAAAAACAAAAAAAAAACAAAACATTAGCCGGGCGTGGTAGCATGTGCCTGTAATCCCAGCTGCTTGGGAGGCTGAGACAGGAGAATCGCTTGAACCTGAGAGGTGGAGGTTGCAGTGAGCCGAGATCGCGCCCCTGCACTCCAGCCTGGGCAACAGGGCAAGACTCCATCAAGATGAAATGAAATGAAATGACATGACATGACATGACATGAAATGAAATGCAAAAAAAGAAATCTGTATATAACACCATTAATACAAAGCTCCAACCTTGGCATAACTAATAATCTATTGTGTAGAAAAACATATACATGGGATAAGACTATATATTTTTTAAAAACCAAAGAAATAGTTAATAGAAAATTCAAGATAGGCTGGGCACGGTGGCTCATGCCTGTAATCCCAGCACTTTGGGAGGCCGAGGCAGGTGGATCATGAGGTCAGGAGTTCGAAACTAGCCTAACTAACATGGTGAAACCCCATCTCTACTAAAAATACAAAAATAGCTGGGCATGGTGGCAGGCGCCTGTAATCACAGCTACTCAGGAGGCTGAGGCAGGAGAATCGCTTGAACCCGGGAGGTGGAGGTTGCAGTGAGCCGACATCGCGCCACTGCACACCAACTTGGGCAAGAGAGCCAGACTCCTTCTCAAAAACAAAACAAAACAAAACAAAATCTAAGATAGTGTTTCCCTCTTGGAGGGAGAAAATGTAATGAGACTGAAAAAGCACACACGGGTAGCCAACATGATTTCTGTAATGTTCTAGTTCATAAGTTTAGTGATGGATTGACTGATTTTATTATTATCTTCATAATTTACATTAAATTTTTTAATGTACCAAATATTACACAATTTTTCTTTGCTTTCTTTCTGTTTTTTTTTTTGTTTTTTTTTTGTTTTTTTTTTTTGAGACAGAGTCTTGCTCTGTCACCCAGGCTGGAGTGCAGTGGTACAATCTTGGCTCACTGCAACCTCTACCTCCTGGGTTCAAGCGATTCCCCTGCCTCAGCCTTCTGAGTAGCTGGGATTACAGGGCTCCTGTAACCATGCCTGGCTAATTTTTGTATTTTAGGTAGAGACGGGGTTTCACCTTGTTGGCCAGGCTGGTTGGTTGCTGGTCTCAAACTCCTGACCCCAAGTGATCCACCCACCATCTCAGCCTCCCAAAATGCTGGGATAACAGGCATAAGCCACTGTGTCTGGCCTTTCTTTTTTTCTTTTTTTAATTTTGAATCTTTAATTTCCATTTTCACGTATTTTCTTCTTGCTTCCAAAAGGAAAGGAGTGTGTAGCTCTGTCGCCTGTACATCATCCATGGCCCCTGGGTTGGGGTGGAGTATTTTTATTTTTATTTTTATTTTTTTTGAGACAGGGTCTCACTTTGTCATCCAGGCTGGAATGCAGTGGTGTAATCACAGCTCACTGCAACCTCGACCTCCTGAACTCCAGAGATCCTCCTTCCTCAGCTTCCAAAACAGCTGGGACTACAGGCACGTGCCACCACACCCAGCTAGTTTTTTCTAGTTTTTATAGAGACAGTGTCTCCCTATGTTGTTCAGGCTGGTCTCAAACTCTTGGGCTCAATCGATCCACACACCTCAGCCTCTCAAAGTCCTAGGATTACTGAGGATTACTGGTGTACTGGTGTGAGCCACTGCACCTAGCCTTTGCTTTTTTTTTTTTTGAGAGGGAGACTTGCTCTATCCCCCAGGCTGGAGTGCAGTGAGCCACTCAGCTCACTGCAACCTCTGCCTCCCAGGTTCAAGTTATTCTCCTACCTCAGCCTCCCAAATTCCTGGGATTACAGGCACATGCCACCATGCCCAGCTAATTTTTGTATTCTTTTTTTTTTTTTTTTTTTTTTTTTTTTTAGTAGAGATAGGGTTTTCACTATGCTCGCCAGGCTGGTCTCAAACCCCTGACCTCAAGTGATCTGCCTGCTCCAATCTCCCAAAGTGCTGGGATTACAGGCATGAGCCACCATGCCTGGCCTGCTTTTTAAAAATTTTGCCAGTATATAGAACTCTACTTCATTTTAAAAACTGATATTATTTTTAAAACTCCTACATTGTATTCTTAATATGGTTGTGTCATAGTGTATCATCTAGGAGGCTTTCAGAAGCAAGTACCAGACAATCCAACTCAAACTAGCTTAAACAATAAAGAATGGGCCGGGTACGGTGGGTCATATCTGTAATCCCAGCACTTTGGGAGGCCAAGGTGGGCAGATCACCTGAGGTCAGGAGTTCAAGACCAGCCTGGCCAACATGGGGAAACCCCATCTCTACTAAAAAAAAAAAAAAAATTAGCCTGGCGTGGTGGTGGGCACCTGTAATCCCATCTACTTGGGAGGCTGAGACAGGAGAATGGCGTGAACCCAGGAGGCAGAGCTTGCAGTGAGCCAAGATCGCACCACTGCACTCCAGCCTGGGCGACAGAGCGAGCCTCTGTCTCAAAAAAATTAAAATAAAATAAAATAAAAATAAAAAAGAGAAAACAAACAAAACCAATAAGGAAATGTATTGGCTTGTCCAGCAGAAAGACTAGATAGGCTGCTCTTCAGGGTTGGGTCATCCACAGGCTGAATAATTTCATCAAGAATGAGGTTCTTCCTGTCTCTCTGTTTTCCTATCTCTGCTCTACCATCTACAGTGTGGGCCTCATTCTAAGTCTGACTTCCCTAATGCTCAGAAGATGGCTATGTTGAGTCCACAAACTTTTGAATTCAGAAACAAGATTGAGTTGATTTCAGAAGCTCTCCCAGAAGATCAAGAAAGAACTTTCCAGGATCTTCAGGAACCTGAATTGAGTCATACGCCAAAGTGAGTTTCATGCTCTTTGGCAAAACAATCATTGGCAGGATAGATGTAAGTACACTTAGGCAATTATACCTATCCTTTGAGCCACTGGTGAGGTCAGCTTTCTCTGGGACTTTGGGCCTCAGAGGAAAGGTGGATATTTGCATAAAATTATAATTTTGTTAGAAAAGAGGAAGAAGGAAATGGATACTGAGAAGGCAACTATCATCCACTATACAATTTAATCATTCCCTTAATTATGGACATTTGTTTCCAATTTGTAGACATGTAAACAATCCTGCAATTACCATCTTTGTACATGCTTTCTTCTAAATTTGTGCATGTAATTCTCTACCGCTGATACCTACAAGTGGAAACTCAAGGTAGAAGGCTATGCTAATTTTGAAATTTAAATATATATTACCAAATAGCTCTGCCAAAGAGGTATACCAATTATATTTCTTTTTTTCTTTCTTTCTTTTTCTGAGACAGGGTCTTGATCTGTCACTTAGGCTGGAGTGCAGTGGCATAATCACAGCTCACTGCAGCCTCAACCTCCCTGGCTCAAGTGATCCTCCCAAGTAGTTAGGACCTTAACATTTTTTTGTAGAGACAAGTCCTCACTATGTCGACCAGGCTGGTCTCAAACTCCAGTGCTCAAGTGATCTTTCCCGCTTGGCCTCTCAAAGTTCTGGGATTACAAGTGTAAGCTACCACATTTGGCCCCCAGTTATATTTACTTTTATTTATTTATTTGAGATAGGGTCTTGCACTGCCACTCAGGACATTTTCTCTCCCCCAAATAGAAACTCCACAAATATGAAGCAGTCATTCCTTACTATCTACTCCCACAGTCCTGAGCAACCACAAACCCACTTTCCATCTCTATGAATTTGCCTATTCTGGGTATCATAGTATATGTGGCCTTTTGTATCTGGCTTCTTTTACTTAGCATAATACTGTTAAGGTTCATCCATGGTGTAGCATTTATCACTACCTCATTCCTTTTTTTTGAAATGGAGTTTTGCTATCATTGTCCAGGCTGGAGTGCAATGGCGCAATCTAGGTTCACCTCAACCTCTGCCTCCCGGGTTCAAGCAATTCTCCTGCCTCAGCCTCCCAGGTAGCAGAGATGACAAGCATGAGCCACCACGCCCAGCTAATTTTGTATTTTTAGTAGAGACAGGGTTTTTCCATGTTGGTCAGGCTGGTCTCGAACTCCCGACCTCAGGTGATTCCCCCACCTCTGGCCACCACACTGGCCGACTTCATCTTAAAACAAACAAACAAACAAACAAACGGCCAGGTGCGGTGGCTCACACGTGTCATCCCAGCACTTTGGGAAGCTGAGGCGGATGGATCATGAGGTCAGGAGTTCAAGACCATCCTGGCCAACATGGTGAAACCCCATCTCTAATAAAAATGCAAAAATTAGCCGGGTGTGGTGGCAGGTGCCTGTAATCCCAACTGCTCGGGAGGCTGAGGCAGGAGAATCGCTTGAACCCGGGAGGCGGAGGTTGCAGTGAGCCGAGATTGTACCACTGCACTCCAGCCTGGGTGACAAGGGTGAAACTCCGTCTCAAAAAAAAAAGAAAAAGAAAGAAAGAGAGAAAGAAAAGAAAGAAAGAAAGAAAGAGAAAAAAAAAAGAAAGAAAAAGAAAAAATAAATGGTGGTGGGGGGGAATCTTGCTAGATTACCCAAGCTGTTCTTGAACTCCTGGGTTCCAGTGATCCCTCCTCAGCCTCCTAAGTGATGGAATTACAGGCACAAGCCACCATACCTAGCTCCAAAGCTTTTGATGTTGATGAAATCTAATTTATCTTTTTTTTTTTTTTTTTTGAGACAAAGTCTTACTCTTGTCCCCAGGCTGGAATGCAGTGGCATGATCTTGGCTCACTGCAACCTCTGCCTCCCAGGTTCAAGTGATTCTCCTGCCTCAGCTTCCCAAGTAGCTGAGATTACAGGCGCCTGCCACCATGCCCGGCTAATTTTTGTATTTTTAGTACAGATGGGGTTTCACCATGTTGGCCAGGCTGGTCTTGAACTCCTGACCTCAGGTGATCTGCCCACCTCGGCCTCCCAAAGTGCTGGGATTATAGGCGTGAACCACTGTGCCCAGCCCAATTTATCTACTTTTTTAATTGCTTGTACTTTTGGTATCATATTTAAGAAACTGTTTTCTAATCCAAAGTCACAAGGATTTATATGTTTTCTAACAGTATTATACTTCTAGCTCTTACATGAGGTATTAGGTGCATTTGAATTAATTTTTGTGTATGTTGTAAACAGGGGTCCAAATTCATTCTGTGTATGTAAATATCAAATTATCCCAGTTGAAAATACTATTCTTTCCTCACTGAAAGGCTGTGGCACCATTATAAAAAATCAATTGGCCAGGCGCAGCGGCTCACGCCTGTAATCCCAGCACTTTGGGAGGCCAAGGTGGGCAGATCACCTGAGGTCAGGAGTTTAAGACCAGTCTGGCCAACATGGTGAAACCCTGTTTCTACTGAAAATATAAAACTTAGCTGGCCGTGGTGGCACACATCTGTAATCCTAGCTACTTAGGAGGCTGGGGCAGGAAAATTGCTTGAACCCAGGAGGCAGAAGTTGCAGTGAGCCGAGATGGCGCTGCTGCACTCCAGCCTGAGCAACAGAGTGGCACTCCATCTCAAAAAAAAAAAAAAAAATCACTGACCCTATCATCCCAGCACTTTGGAAGGCCGACTCCAGAGGATTTTTTGAGCCCAGGAGTTTGAGACCAGTCTAGCAAGATGGCAAGACTGCATCAAGAGGGCAAGACCTCATCTTTACAAAAATAAAATTAGCTGGGAATGATGGCACGTGACTGTGATCCCAGTTAATTGAGTGCCTCCTTCCCTCAGGAGGCTGAGGTGGAGGATCCTTTAAGCCCAGGCATTCAAGGCTGCAGTGAGCTGTGATCATATCACTGCACTGCAGCCTGGGCAACAGAGAAAGATCTTGGGTTTTTGTTGTTGTTGTTTGTTTTTTTAGACAGAGTCTTGCTCTGTCGCCGAGGCTGGAGTGCAGTGGAAAGATCTTGGCTCACCGCAAACTCTGCCTCCTGGGTTCAATCGATTTTCATGCCTCAGCCTCCCAAGTAGCTGGGATTACAGGTGTGTGCCCCCATACCCAGCAAATTTTTTCTATTTTTAATAGAGATGGGGTTTCACTGTGTTAGCCAGCTGGTCTCAAACTCCTGGCCTCCAGTGATCCACCCAGCTGGGCCTTCCAAAGTGCTGGTATTACAGGTGTGAGCCACCTTTCCAGGCCAGCAGTTAGAATGTGGGTAAGAATTTCACTGAATATGAAGATCAATCTGAGAAGTACTGCCATCATAGCAATATTAAGTCTTTCAATCAATGAAGACAAAATGTCTTCCTATTTATGTAGATCTTCTTTATTTTTTTCAGTAATGTTTTGTAGTTTTCAGTGCATAAGTCTTACATTTCCTTGTATAAACTTATTCTTAGGCCAGGCGTGGTGGTCACACCTGTAATCACAGCACTTTGGGAGGCCGAGGTGAGCAGATCACAAGGTCAGGAGTTCGAGACCAGCTTGGCCAACATGGTGAAACCCTGTCTCTAATAAAAATTCAAAAAATTAGCCGGGCGTGGTTGTGTGTGTCTGTAATCCCAGCTACTCAGGAGGCCGAGGCAGGAGAATCACTTGAACCCGGGAGGCAGAAGTTGCAGTGAGCCAAGATCATGCCATTGCACTCCAGCCTGTCAATAGAGCAAACTCTGTCTCAAAAAAAAAAAAAAAACTTATTCCTAAGAGGAGGCGGTGACCCCCCTGGACCCAGATTTCACTATCTTTGTGTGTCTATTATTTTGACGCTACTGTAAATGGAATTATTTTCTTTTTTTTCTATTAATTTATTTGTTTAGAGATAGAGTCTCCCTCTGTCACCCAGGCTGGAGTGCAGTGGCTCGATCTCGGTTAACTGCAACCTCCGCTTCCCAAGTTCAAGTGATTCTCCTGCCTCAGCCTCCTGAGTAGCTGGTACTATAGTCGCAGACCACCATGCCTGGCTGATTTTTTTTTTTTTTTTTGAGACGGAGTCCTGCTCTATCGCCCAGGCTGAAGTGCAGGGTAAGATCTCGGCTAACTGCAACCTCTGCCTCCCAGGTTCAAGCTATTCTCCTGCCTCAGCCTCCCTGGTAGCTGGGACTACAGGCATGTGCCACCACACCTGGCTAATTTTTATATTTTGAGTAGAGATGAGGTTTCACCATGTTGGCCAGGCTGGTCTCGAACTCTTGACCTCAAGTGATCTGCTCACCTCGGGCTCTGAAAGTGCTGGGATTACAGGCGTGAGCCACCACACCCGGCCAGCTGATTTTTATTTATTTATTTATTTATTTATTTATTTATTTATTTATTTATTGAGATGGAGTCTCTGTCGCCAGGCTGGAGTGCAGTGGTGCGATCTCGGCTCACTGCAACCTCCACCTCCCGGGTTCAAGCGATTCTCCTGCCCCTGTGTCCCAAGTAGCTGGGACTACAGCTGTGCACTACTACACCCAGCTAATTTTTGTATTTTTAGTAGAGACGGGCTTCACCATGTTGGCCAGGATGGTCTGGATCTCTTGACCTCATGATCCACCCGCCTCAGCCTCCCAAAGTGTTGGGGATACAGGTGTGAGCCACTGCGCCCGGCCTGATTGTTATTTTTATTTTCATTTTTGAGATGGAGTCTCCCTCTGTCGGCCAGGCTGGAATGCAGTGGTGCAATCTCGGTTTACAGCAACTTCCTACTCTCAGGTTCAAGCGATTCTCCTGCCTCAGCTTCCCGAGTAGCTGGGATTATAGGCGTGTGCCACCACACCTGGCTAATTTGTTGTTGTTGTTGTTGAGACGGAGTCTTGCTCTGTCGCCCAGGCTGGAGTGCATTGGTGCGATCTTGGCTCACTGCAACCTCTGCCTCCCAGGTTCAAGTGATTCTCCTGCCTCAGCCTCCCAAGTAGCTGCGATTACAGGCATGTGCCACCATGCCCAGCTAATTTTTGTATTTTTAGTAGAGACGGGATTTCACCATGTTGGCCAGGCTGGTCTCGAACTCCTGACCTCAGGTGACCACCCGCCTTGGCCTCCCAAAGTGCTGGGATTACAGGTATCAGCCACCGTGCCTGGCTTTTTTTTTTGTATTTTTAGTAGAAACGGGGTTTTACCTTGTTGGCCAGGTTGGTCTTGAACTCCTAACCTCAAATGATCTGCCTGCCTTGGCCTCTCAAAGTGCTGGGATTACAGGTGTAAGCCACCACACCTGGCCTGTTTTCTTTTTCTTTTATTTTAAGAGACAGGGTCTTTACTATATTGCCCAGTCTGGTCTTGAACTCCTGGCTTCAAGAAATCCTCCTACCTTGGCCTCCCAAAGTGCTGGGATTACAGGCATGAGCCACCGCGCCCGGCCCTTTGTTTTTTATTTGAGATGGCATCTTGCTCTGTTGCCCAGGCTGAAGTGCAGTGGTGCAATTTCTTTCGGCTCACTGCAACCTTTGCCTCCTGGGTTCAAGTGATTCTTCTGCCTTAGCCTCCCCAGTAGCTTGGACTACAGGTGTGTGCCACCACACCTGGCTAATTTTTGTATTTCTTTCTTTTTTTTTTTTGAGATGGAGTCTCGCTCTGTCACCCAGGCTGGAGTGCAGTGGTGCGATCTCGGCTCACTGCAAGCTCTGCCTCCCTGGTTCAAGCGATTCTCCTGCCTCAGCCTCTCGAGTAGCTGGGATTACAGGTGCACGCCACCATACTCAGCTAATTTTTGTATGTTTTGTAGAGACGGGGTTTCAGCATGTTGGCCAGGCTGCTCTCAAACTCCTGACCTCATGATTCACACGCCTCAGCCTCCCAAAGTGCTGGGATTAAGCGATGAGCCACTGCAGCTGGCGGTTTTGTGTGTGTGTGTGTGTGTGTGTGTGTGTGTGTGTGTGTGTGTGTGTGTGTTTTAAGACAGAGTCTTACTCGGTGCGCAGGCTGCAGTGCACTGATGGGATCTCAGTTCACTGTGACCTCCACCTTCCAGGTTCATGTGATTCTCCTGTCTCAGCCTCTGGAGTAGCTGGGACTTCAGGCACATGCCACCACACCTGCCTAATTTTTTGTATTTTTAGGGGAGACAGGGTTTCACCATGTTGGCCAGGCTGATCTGGAACTCCTGACCTCAAGTGTTCCACTGCCTGGCCTCCCAAAGTGCTGGGATTACAGGCGTGAGCCACTGCACCTGGCCTCTTTTTTTTTGTTTGTTTTATTTTGTTTTGAAACGGGGGTCTGTCTATGTTGCCAAGGCTGGTCTAGAACTCCTAGGCTCAAGTGATCCCACCAGAGAGATCAAAACAAACAACTGAAATTCTTTGAGTATAATGTCTGTTCTGCTCCCTCTGGTACTGGGCACTCTTGCTATGAACACAGTGCATCTTCAAGGTCTCTTTTGTGCTGAGGAACAGGGGAAGGTTCAGCATAAGGTACAATGTCACAAAGCTCTTCTATGAAGATTCAGTTGTTTTTTTTTAACTAAGCATTTCCTCGGTTGTGGCAAGGTTCCGATGAGTAGCCAGAGTTCTGAGAATGATCATTCTGTGAGTTTCTGTCAGTTTATCCATGGTCCTTGTGGAGGGACAGACCAGGTGTTCCTTATGCCACCATTTTCACCAACTTCCCCTGTTTCTTCTCCTGTTTCCCATCCCAGTAAGTTCTTTATCATATCCAATTGCTGAGATGTTATCCTGGGCATTATTCCTTATTTTCTCTCTCCTCTACAAACCCTTACACGCCTGCCTATTGCCCTCAGTATAAAATGCAAACCTGACAATCTAATTTACAAGCTCCATCACAGGCCAGGTGTTGCCCAGGCTAGAGCGCAGCCTCAGTTCACTGCAACCTTTGCCTCCTGGGTTCAAGCAATTCTCCTGACTCAGCCTCCTGAGTAGCCGGGATTACAGCCGTGTGCTACCGCACCTGGCTAATTTTTGTATTTTTAGTAGAGATGGGGTTTTGCCATATTCCAGGCTAGTCTTGAACTCTTGGCCTCATATGATCTGCCCGCCCCAGCCTCCTAAAGTGCTCGGATTACAGGCGTGAGCCACCGCACCTGGCCCCCACCATTTAAAAATGTAAAAACCACTGGGCACGGTGGCATGTTCCTATAGTCCCAGCTACTCAGGAGGCTGAGGCAGGAGGATTGCTTGAGCCCAGGAGTTCTGGGCTGCAGCACATGATGCCAAATGGTTGTCTGCCCTAAGTTCAGCATCAATATGGCGACCTCCCAGGAGCGGGAAACCACCAGGTTGCCTAAGTGGGGGTGAACCAGCCCAAGTCGGAAACAGAGCAGGTGAAAATTCCAGTGTTGCTCAGTAGTGGGATCACACCTGTGAATAGTCACTGCACTACAGCCTGGGCAACATGGTGAGACCTGTCTCTTAAAATTAATAAATAATGTACAAACCTTTTTTTTTCTTTTTGAAATAGAGTCTGCTTTGTGGCCCTGGCTGGAGTGCAGTGATTGGTTCAGTCTTGGTTCACTGCAACCTCCGTCTCCCAAATTCAAATGATTCTTGTGCCTCAGCCTCCTGAGTCGCTGGGACTACAGGCGCGTGCCACCACACCCGACACATTTTTGTATTTTTAATAGGAATGAGGTTTCACTGTGTTAGCCAGGCTGGTCTCGAACTCCTGGCCTCAAGTGATCCACCTGCCTCAGGCTCCCAAAGTGCTGGGATTACAGGCCTGAGCCACCGTGCCCAGCCTAAAATCATTCTTACCTTGTGGGCCATACAATAATAGGTGGCGTGTAGTTTGGACATCCTTCATGTAGATAAAATAATCTCTGCAATTCCTTCCTGTTCCAAAATGCCATAATTACTATATGTAAATCAGCCTCTCCCCCAAATCTATCCAAACGTATTTATCCTACAGCCTTTCCCTAAGGGCTGTTTTCTGTTTTTTCCAGGTGAGAGGTAAATACAGTAATATGATAAATGAATCCTTTTTGGATGCATTTTAGCAGGAATCCTGGAGAATTTGTCCCTGATATCCCTTTAAGGGATTCATTTTGAGGTCAGTTTTTTCATGCCAAGGGAAAGACTCTTTGAGGCTCTTCAGCTCATCTCTAATTTCTCTGGTTCTAGGCCTTTCCACTGTTGGCTGCACATTAGAATCATCTGGGAACCTTTGGGGGAAAAGCAAAAGCAAAACAGAATACTGATACCAGGCCTAATAAATCAGATTCTCTAGGAGCAGAGACTGGACATCAATATTTTTTTAAAAACCCAAAAACCTTCAGATGATTTTAAAGCAGAATCAGGGTTGAATACCAATGTGTTTTTCAATTACTTAGAGGCTCCAGTTGTATTTACAAATTTTGGTGTGCATAATAGTCACTGTGGTACTTGTTAAACAAGGAGATTTTCCTCGCTCCACCCCTAGAGATTATAATTCAGTAGATCTGAGTGGGGTTTAGGAATCTACATTTTTAAGTGGCCCAGATAACTTTTATTTGGGTGCTATGAAGCCATCACTGTAAGAGATACTACCGTAGGTATTATGAATATATAAGTGAGTTGGAGATTGGTGGTCCTGTGTTTTCTCATTTATTTATTTATTTTTTTGAGATGGAGTTTCACTCTTGTTGCCTAGGCTGGAGTGCAATAGCACCATCTTGGCTCACCATAACCTCTGCCTCCCGGGTTCATGTGATTCTCCTGCCTCAGCCTCCCGAGTAGCTGGGATTACAGGCATGTGCCACCATGCCCGGCTAATTTTGTATCTTTAGTAGAGATGGGGTTTCTCCATGTTGGTCAGGCTGGTTGCGAACTCCTGACCTCAGGTGATTCGCCTGCCTAGGCCTCCCAAAGTTCTGGGATTACAGAGCCCTCACACCCGGCCTTATTGTTTGATTTTTATGGTGATCTGTTAAACATGATTAATGTTCTACACAAATTAATCTATGCCAATAGAAGTGAAAAGACTGGGCCGGGCGCGGTGGCTCATGGCTATAATCCCAGCACTTTGGGAGGCAGAGGCGGGTGGATCATCTGCTGGTCAGGAGTTCGAGACCAGCCTGGCCAACATGGTAAAACCCCGTCTCTACTAAAAATACAAAAATTAGCTGGGCATGGTGGCAGGCACCTATAATCCCAGCTAGTTGGGAGGCTGAGATAGGTTCAAGAATCCAGGGTTCAAGCAATTCTGCTTCAGCCTCCCGAATAGCTGGGATTACAGGCGTGCACCACTACACCCAGCTAATTTTTGTATTTTTAGTAGAGATGGGGTTTTGCCATGTTGACCAGGCTGGTCTGGAACTCCTGACCTGAAGTGATCCGCCTGCCTCAGCCTCCCAAAGTGCCGGGATTACAGGCATGAGCCACCGCGCCCAGCCATCTTTATTATTTTCTTCTCTTTGCTTATTTTGGATGACTTGAGCCCAGGAGTTTGGGCAACCTAACAAGACCCCCATCTCCACAAAAAATTTTAAAAATTAGCTGGGTATAGTGGCACACACCTATAGTCTCAGCTACTTGAGAGACCGAGGCAGGTGGATTGCTTGGGCCCAGGAGGTCAAGGCTGCTGTAAGCCATGATTGCATTGCTGCAGTCTATTAAGTTTCAACATGAATTTTCGAGGGGACACAAACATTCAAACTATAGCAGGTATTTTCTGACATTCTTCATTCTTTTATGTGCATCTAATTGCCCTCTGATATCATTTTCCTTCTGCTTAAATAATGCTCTTTTTTTTTTTTTTTTTTTTGAGATGGAGTCTCGCTCTTGTCACCCAGGCTGGAGTGCAATGGTGCAATCTCGGCTCACTGCAACTTCCGCCTCCCGGGTTCAAGTGATTCTCCTGACTCAGCCTCCCATGTAGCTGGGATTACAGGTACCCAACACCATGTCTGGCTAATTTTTGTATTTTTGTAGAGAAGGGGTTTCACCATGTTGGCCAGGCTGGTCTCAAACACCTGACCTCAGGTGATCCACCCACCTCGGCCTCCCAAAGTGCTGGGATTACAGGCGTGAGCCACCGCGCCCGGCCTAAATAACATTCTTTATCATTTCCTTATAGTGCAGGTCTGCTTATGATTAATTTCCTATGATTTGGTTTGTTTGAAATGTCTTCATTTTGCCTTCATTTACATATTTGATTATTACAATAGCTGAGAATCTCAGCCGTAAAAATATATTATTTATTATTGATTCTTATTCATGGAGACTTGTTTTTGTGAGTTCATGCTTAGCTTAAGTTTCTTTGTGACAAACTTAGAAGTTTGAGTTGAGGAGGTTTCTTCCAAAGAAGGTTTGCAATTTATATTTGCTGTGTGCCAAAGTGCAGTACCACCTTGGGGTCACTAGAATTCAACACTCAGACCCTAAAAAATGAGAGTAAAACTATGTTCACAAATTCTCAGAAGACACTTTTTTTTTTCCTTTTTTTTGAGATGGAGTTTTGCTCTTGTTGCCCAGGCTGGAGTGCAAAGGTGCAATTTTGGCTCACTGAAACCTCTGCCTCTCAGGTTCACGAGATTCTCCTGCCTCAGCCTCTCGAGTAGCTGGGATTACAGGCATGTACCACCATGCCTGGCTAATTTTTGTATTGTTAGTGGAGATGGGGGTTTCACCATGTTGGACAGGCTGGTCTTCAACTCCTGACCTCAAGTGATCCATCTGCTTCAGCCTCCCAAAGTGCTGGGATTACAGGTGTGAGCCATCGCACCTGGCATTTTATTTTTTTTTTTTGAGTGTTTTCCTCTGTTGCCCAGGCTGGAGTGCAGTGACTCAATCTTGGCTCATTGCAAGCACTGCCTTCTGGGCTAAAGTGATTCTCGTACGTCAGCCTCCTGAGTAGCTGAGATTGATTACAGGAATGCACCACCATGCCCGGCTAATTTTTGTAGTTTTAGTAAAGGCAGGATTTTACCATGTTGGCCAGGCTGGTCTTGAACTCCTGGCTTCAAGTGATCTGTCTACCTTGGGCTCCCAAAGTGCTGGGATTACAGATGTGAGCCACTGCGCCTGGCCTGCACCCAGTTAATTTTTAAATTTTTTGTAGAGATGGGGTCTCACACTGTTGCCCAGGCCGATCTTGAACTCCTGGGCTCATGCAATCCTTCTGCCTAGATCTCCTACATTGCTGCGCTTACAGGTGTGAGCCGCTAGGCCTGGCTCCTTTTTTTTTGAGATGAAGTTTCGTTCTAGTTGCCCAGGCTGGAGTGCAATGGCATGATCTCAGCTCACTTCAACCTCTGCCTCCTGGGTTCAAGCAATTCTCCTGCCTCAGCTTCCTGAGTAGCTAGGATTACAGGCACCTGCCACCATGCCGGGCTAATTTTTTACATCTTTAGTAGAGATGGGGTTTCACCATGTTGGCCAGGCTGGTCTCGAACTCCTGACCTCAGGTGATCCACCCGCCTCGGCCTCCCAAAGTGCTAAGATTACAGGCCAAGACTGCGCCACTGCACTCCAGCCTGGGCAATAGCGTGAGACTCTGTCTTAAAAAAAAAAAAAAAAATTAGGTGCCTTTCTCCAAGCTGAGAAATGGAGAAGGAAGCAAAGTGTTGAGTGTATCATTTGAGTTCCAGATTCAGCTTTGGCTAAAACTGTCATATCTCAGATTGTTCAGTTATGTAAGCCAATACATTTCTTTTATTGATTAAGGCAGTTTGATTTGTAATTTGTCTTAATTAATGGAAGAAAGATGTTGCTCATAGTTCAGCAGGACTTAAATGTAATTTGATGAAATATGTTATCATACTTATTTATTTATTTATTTATTTATTTATTTATTTATTTATTTTGAGACGGAGTTCACTCTTGTTGCCCAGGCTGGAGTACAATGGCATGATCTTGGCTCACCGCAACCTCTGCCTCCCGGGTTCAAGCGCTTCTCCTGCCTCAGCCTCCCGAGTAGCTGGGATTACAGGCATGCGCCACCATGCCCAGCTAATTTTGTATTTTTAGTAGAGACAGGGTTTCTCCATATTGGTCAGGCTGGTCTCGAACTCCTGACCTCAGGTGATCCGCCCGCCTCGGCCTCCCAAAGTGCTGGGATTACAGGCCTGAGCCACCGTGCCCGGCCATACTTATTTACTTATTTATTGAAACAGGGTCTTGCTCTGTCGCCCAGGCTGGAGTGCAGTGGCGCCATCTCGGCTCACTGCAACCTCCGCCTTCTGGGTTCAAGCAATTCTCCTACCTCAGCCTCCCAAGTAGCTGGTACTATAGGCATACGCCACCACTCCAGGCTAATTTTTTGTATTTTTAGTAGAGACGGGGTTTTACCATATTGGCCAGGCTGGTCTCGAACCCCTGACCTCAAGTGATCCTCCTGCCTCACCTTTCCAAAGTGCTAGGATTATAGGCGTGAGCCACCTTGCGGCCTATATTATATTGAAAGAGAAACAAATCAACCAGAAGTAGAGTCGGTCAGCCATTGAAGTCTAGAAAAAGGAAAGTTATTTTAGCAACATATAGGATTGCTCCCGGCTTCAAGCGATCCTACTATCTCAGCTCCCAAATTGCTGGGATTACAGGTGTGAGCCACCACGACTGTAAACTGTGTGAACAAATGTGAACCTGAAAGAGCCAATCATTAAAGATGGATCCTGGGTGGCTGATTGTGCCTAAATTTAAAATAGAGCCAAGCAGCCATTTGCTGATGACTAGATGCCACACACGCAGAGTTCTTCTCTCTCTCTCTCTTTTTTTTTTCTGAGACAGAGTTTCGCTCTTGTCCAGACAGAGTTTCGCTCTTGTCCAGGCTGGAGTGCAATGGCGCGATCTTGGCTCACCGCGACCTTCACCTCCCGGGTTCAAGCGATTCTCCTGCCTCAGCCTCCCGAGTAGCTGGGATTACAGACATGCGCCACCACGCCCAGCTAATTTTGTATTTTTAGTAGAAATGGGGTTTTCCATGTTGGTCAGGCTGGTCTTGAACTCCCGACCTCAGGTGATCTGCCCACCATGGCCTCCCAAAGTGCTGGGATTACAGGCGTGAGCCACCGCACCCGGCCCACACTCTGGGTTATCTAAAAACCAGTGTTTATTTATTTATTTATTTTTTGAGACGGAGTCTCGCTCTGTCGCCCAGGCTGGAGTGCAGTGGCGTGATCTCTGCTCACTGCAACCTCTACCTCCCAGGTTCAAGTGATTCTCCTGTCTCAGCCGCTGGAGTAGCTGGGATTACAGGTACCCGCCACCAAACCTGGCTAATTTTGTATTTTCGGTAGAGACCTGGTTTCACCCTGTTGGCCAGGCTGGTTTCGAACTCCCGAGTTTCAGTAATCTGCCCGTCTCGGCCTCCCTAAGTGCTGGGATTACAGGTGTGAGCCACTGCGCCCAGCCCAAAACCAGCGTTTTTTAAAACTTTGGTACTTTCAGAACTCACCTGAGCTGGCCGGGCGTAGTGGGGCACGTGTGTAATCCCAGCACTTTGGGAGGCCTAGGCGGGCAGATCACTTAAGGTCAGGAGTTCAAGACCAGCCTGGCCAACAGGGTGAAACCCTGCCTCTATTGAAAGTACAAAAATTAGCCGGGCGTGGTGGCACATGTCTGTAATTTCAGCTACTTGGGAGGCTGAGGGAGAAGAATCACTTGAATCTGGGAGGTGGAGGTTGCTGTGAGGGGAGATTGCACCACGGAACTCCAGCCTGTGCTACAGAGTGAGAGAGATCCTGTCTCAAAAACAAACAAACAAACAAACAAAACACAACCAAAAAAACCATTCACCTAAACCAACCAATGAGAACTCAATCTGGGCTGAAGAGGCCAATCAGAACTGAGCTATATTGACCAATCAGAACTAAGCTAGTTTGACGCCTTCATTTGCATAAATGGACCTGATTGGAACTTGGGCAGGAACTTGTGCTATAAAAGCTGAACTGTGCAGCGGGACGCAGATGGCTCACATCTGTAATCCCAGCACTTTGGGAGGCCGGGGGGGGTGGGGGCAGATCATCTGAGGTCAGGGGTTCGAGACCAGCCTGACCAACATGGTGAAACCCGTCTCTACTGAAAATACAAAAATTAGCAGGACCTGGTGGTGTGCACCTGTAGTCCCAGCTACTCGGGAGGCTGAGGCAAGAGAACTGCTTGAACTGGGCGGTGGAGGTTGCAGTGAGCCAAGATCCCACCACTGCACTCCAGCCTTGGTGACAGAGCAACACTCCATCTCAAAAAATAAAAATAAAAATAAAATAAAATAATAAAATACTGAACTGTCTCTTTAGTTTTTGGAGCTTAACGTCGTTTTACACGGAAGGCCGCATTTCTATAGTTTGCTAACTGTTCACTAGAATAAAAGTCTTTTTCCTCCAAATTCCTTTTCAGATATATATATATATTTTCAGAGACAGAGTCTTGCTCTGTCGCCCAGGCTGGAGTGTATGATCTTGGCTCATTGCAACCTCCGTCTCCCAGATTCAAGCGATTCTCACGCCTCAGCCTCCAGAGTAGCTGGGATTACAGGTGTGTGTAAATAGCCACAAAGCTTGGCTAATTTTTGTATTTTTAGTAGAAACAGGGTTTCACTATGTTGGCCCAGCTGGTCTCGAACTCCTGGCCTCAATTGCTCCACCTGCCTTGGCCTCCCAAAGTGGTGGGATTACAGGCATGAGCCACTGCCCCTGACCAAAGCTCGATTTTTCTAGACATCCTGAGGCAAGTGGGACAGAAGACAAAGCCCAGGACCTGGGGGAAGTGGGAAATCTAAATCTAGGAACTCAGTCTACAGTTTCAGTGAGGGAAAATGGGAAGTAATTATATCTTTCACCAACAGAGTGAAAAGAAAGATGTCTTGGAAGAGAGAGTTTGTGGAGGTATGTGTGGGTGGCACTAGACCCATAAGCCAGCCCTCCCAGGGATATGTAGCCCAAATATACATCTCCTGGTGGTCAAAAATACAAACCTCAAATGGTGAATTGTTTCAAGTGTCCTTCTTTGCAGAAGCATAAGCAAATCCTCTCTGGAGGAATAAACCTTTATCCTAGGCCTCCAAGAATTCCCACAAATATTTTCCAAGGAAAATGTGGCTCATGGTAAAAAATAACTTAGTGTGCAAAGAATGAGAATGAGTAAAGAAAACTGACATGAGAAACAGATCTGCTAATTTCAATGATCTGGTAAAAGAATAAAAGTAGGCCAGGCATGGTGGTTCATGCCTGTAATCCCAGCACTTTGGGAGGCCGAGGCGGGTGGATCACCTGAGGTTAGGAGTTCGAGGCCAGCCTGACCAATATGGTGAAACCCCACCTCTACTAAAAATACAAAAATTAGCTGGGTGTGGTGGTGCTCGCCTGTAATCCCAGCTACTCTGGAGGCTGAGGCAGGAGAATTACTTGAACCCAGGAGGTGGAGGTTGCAGTGAGCCGAGATCGCGCCACTGCACTCCAGCCTGGGTGACAGAGCGAGACTCTGTCTCAAAAAAATAAATAAAAAATAAATAAAGGCCAGGCGTGGTGGCTCATGCCTGTAATCCCAGCACTTTGGGAGACCAAGGTGGGAGGATCATGAGGTCAAGAGATCGAGACCATCTTGGCGAACATGGTGAAACCCCATCTCTACAAAAAATACAAAAATTAGCTGGGTGTGGTGGCACTCGCCTCTAGTCCCAGCTACTCAGGAGGCTGAGGCAGGAAAATTGCTTGAACCCTAGAGGCAGAGGTTGCAGTGAGCCAAGGTCGCACCACTGCACTCCAGCCTGGCAACAGAGTGAGCCTCTGTCTCAAAAAAATAAATAAATAAATAAAATAGTTTATTAAACACCATTTTGTTCCCAGGAGATATATGTGTGTGTGTGTGTGTGTGTGTGTATATACACATATACATATATATATACACATATATATACACATATATACATATATACACATATACATATATACACATATATACATATATACACATATACATATATACACATATACATATATATACACATATACATATATACATATATATACACATATACATATATATACACATATATACATATATACATATATATACACTTATTTTTTTTGATACAGAGTTTCACTCTTGTTGCCCAGGCCGGAGTGCAATGGCACAATCTTGGCTCACTGCAACCTCCGCCTCCCAGGTTCAAGCGATTCTCCTGCCTCAGCCTCCCAAGTAGCTGAGATTACTGGTGGCTGCCACCACACCTGGCTAATTTTTTGTATTTTTAGTAGAGATGGGGTTTCACCATGTTGGTCAGGCTGGTCTTGAACTCCTGACCTCAGGTGATACACCTGCCTTGGCCTCCCAAAGTGTTGAGATTACAGGCGTGAGCCACTGCACCTGGCTGCAAGTGAGGTTTTTATTTTTATTTTTATTTTTTTAGATAGGGGTCTATCTTGCCCAGGTTGGTCTTGAACTCCTGGGCTCCAGTGATCCTCCCACATCAGCCTCTCCAGTAGTTGGGGTTATAGGCACCTGCCACCACACCAGACCCAAAGGTTCTATCTATACAAACACCACATGTCCCTACGGTCATGTGTTACACATTCCAAATAGATTTACATCCCAGATGTAGTGGCGCATGCCTGTAGTCCCAGCTATTTGCGAGGCTGAGGCAGAAGAATTGCTTGAACCTGGGAGGCAGAGGTTGCAGTGAGCCAAGATCGTGCCTCTGCACTCTAGCCTGGGCAACGGAGTGAGACTCTGTCTCAAAAAAAAAAAAAAATTTACATCCAGAAGGCAGGGTTGTGTTTGATGTTTTTCCCATCATTTTATTTTCTTTATTTTTAGGAAGACGGAAAAGAGTTGTGGGGGAGGGTTCTCACTATATTGCCCATGCTCTTCTGGAACTCCTGGGCTCAAACGATCCTCAGGTCTCAGTCTCCAGAGTGGCTGGGATTACAGACATGCACCACCACCGTGCCTGGCTAAAGGAAACTTTTTTTTTTTTAGACAGAGTTTCCCTCTGTCACCCAGACTGGAGTGCAATGGCGCGATCTTGGCTCACTGCAACTTCTGCCTCCCAGGCTTAAGTGATTCTTATACCTCACCCTCCCGAGTAGCTGGCATTACAAGCAGGTGCCACCACGCCTGGCTAATTTTTGTATTTTTAGTAGAGACTGGATTTTGCCATGTTGGCCATGCTGGTCTTGAACTCCTGACCTCAAGTTATTTGACCACCTTGGCCTCCCAAATTGCTGGGATTACTGGTGTGAGCCACTGTGCCCAGCCAAGGAAACTATTATGGCTCCAAGTTACTATAGGGATAGTCCTATCTGAAGTCCAATGGCACCATCTCAGCTCACTGCAACCTCTGCCTCCTGGGTTCAAGCAATTTTCCTGCCTCAGCCTCCTGAGTAGCTGGGATTACAGGCGCATGCCAACACACTCGGCTGACTTTTTGTATTTTTAGTAGAGATGGGGTTTCACCATATTGGCCAGGCTGGTTTCAAACTCCTGACGTTGTGATCTGCCTGCCTCGGCCTCCCAAAGTTCTGGGATTACAGGCGTGAGCCACTGTGCCCGGCTCAGAAATTTTTTAATGTTTTTTCTTTTTTTTTGAGACGGAGTCTCACTCTGTCACCCAGGCTGTAGGGCAGTGGTGCGATCTTGGCTCACTGCAACCTCTGCCTTCTGGGTTCAAGCAATTCCCTGCCTCAGCCTCCTGAGTAGCTGGGATTACAGGCGCCCGCCACCAGGCCCGGCTAATTTTTGTATTTTTAGTAGAGCCAGGGTTTTGCCATCTTGGCCAGGCTGGTCTTGAACTCTTGACCTCGTGATCCACCTGCCTCGGCCTCCCAAAGTGCTGGGATTACGGGCATGAGCCACTGCGCCCGGCCCTAGAAGTTGTTTTTAGAAAACAATTTCTCAGCCATGTTTCATAATCCAACCATTGGCTCTCTGCCCAGTATTGAAAATATAATTTTCAGCAATTTAATCCTCATATATGGGTCATTATTATGTAGATTTGATTTTGCTAGTGGTTTACTTATGTCCCTGGAATCATAAGGTAAAAAGTATTGGACTTCAAGTCAGCAGATACAGTCTTGTCCCAGATTTGTCAATAATTTGTTGTGTAACCCTGGCAAGTCACTTAATCTTAGTTTTCTCTTCTGGGTTAACAATTATCAAGATAGAATCATAGTATGTTGGAATTGGCAGGGACTTCATTAATTACAATTTCTATTTTGTGGAGAGGTTGAGTGACTTACCCAACCACCTGAATAGTCAGGACGTTTTCTTTCTTTTTTTTTTTTGAGATGGAGTCTCTCACTCTGTCACCCAGGCTGGAGTGCAATGGCGCGATCTCGGCTCACTGCAACCTCCAACTCCCGGGTTCAAGTGATTCTCTTATCTCAGTCTCTCTAGTAGCTGGGATTACAGGTGCACGCCGCCATGCCTGGCTAATTTTTTTTTTTTTTTTTCGTATTTTAGTAGAGATGGGTTTTTACCATGTTGTCCAGGCTGGTCTTGAACTCCTGAGCTCAGGCAATCCACCCGCCTCAGCCTCCCAAAGTGTTAGGATTACAGGCGTGAGCCACTGCGCCCAGCCTCTTTTTTTTTTTTTTTTTTTGAGATGGAGTTTTGCTCCATTGCCCAGGCTGGAGTACAGTGGCACAATCTTGGCTCACTGGAACCTCTGCCTGGGGTTCAAGTGATTTTCCTGCCTCAGCCTCCAGAGTAGCTGGGATTACAGGTACATGCCACCATTCCCAGCTAATTTTTTGTATTTTTAGTATAGTCATGGTTTCACCATGTTGGCCAGGACCTCAAGTGCTCTGCGTGCCTTGGCCTCCCAAAGTGTTGAGATTACACACAGGAACAACCACACCAGGCCTTCAGGAGCTTTTCTAGAGCAAGCAGTCAATCTTTGGCAACACAGACTCAGGCTTTCTTTCAATGTTGTTTCAAGAAACAAACAAAAAGTGAAAGCACTAAACAAATATAAGGCCATAAAAAAAGAAAAAAAAGCCTGATAAATGTTAACCATTAGCCTGCACTGTAGCCTGAAAACTTATCTGAAAATTTAGCCCATCTAACGCAAAGAAAATTTCTTTCTTTTTTTTTTTTTTCTTGTTTGAGACGGAGTCTTGCACTGTTGCCCACGCTGGAGTGCAATGGTGCCATCTTGGCTCACTGCAACCTCTGCCTCCCGGGTTCATGTGATTCTCCTGCCTCAGCCTCCCGAGTAGCTGGGATTACAGGTGCACACCACCACACCCAGCTAATGTTTTGTATTTTTAGTAGAGATGAGGTTTCACTATGTTGGCCATGCTGGTCTCGAACTCCTGAGCTCATGATCTGCTCTCCTTGGCCTCCCAAAGTGCTGGGATTACAGGCATGAGCCACCGTGCCTGGCACTCAAAGATAATTTCAAATTGAGAAGTTCTGAAACTATAATAGCTTTTTTTTTTGTTTTGTTTTGTTTTTTTTTGAGACAGAGTTTCCCTCTTGTTGCCCAGGCTGGAGTGCAATGGTGTGATCTTGGCTTACTGCAACCTCTGCCTCCCAGGTTCAAGCAATTCTCCTGCCTCAGCCTACCGAGTAGCTGGGATTACAGGCATGCACCATCACGCCCGGCTAATTTTGTATTTGTTAGTAGAGATGGAGTTTCTCCATGTTGGTCAGGCTGGTCTCGAACGCCCGACCTCAGGTGATCCGCCCACCGCGACCTCCCAAAGTGCCGGGATTACAGGCATGCGCTACCGCGCCCAGCCTGAGAAGTTCTGAAACTATAGAAGGAAAGATCAGAAAAATAATAGGTAGGAAAAAAAATTCATGGTTGGCTTGGAGAATACCCTTGAAGGGTGTTAAGTAAAAATGATAGGAGGCCTTTGTTTTGGACTAAACTCCTGCACCAGGCCCCAATAGACCTGGCTAAAATAAAAATGGAGTCACCCATGCTAAAGTTTCACCTCACCAAATCCAAACTAAGTTGTTACCAAACCCAAGCTAAGTTGTTATCTGACCTTCAGAGAAATCAGGAAAGAGGGATAAGGACAGCCAGTTTCCCAAACAGGCTTGTTTTAATGTTGCATGATAATGAAGCTCCTTCTGTTGTAATCCTTACACAAAAGAAGTAGCCTGAAGTAACTGATGTCAACTAATCAGTTATTTTTCTATTGTTCTGTTTCTCTGTCCTCACCTTCCAAGGAAAGTAGCTTAGAAGTGACCAATATGTCAAGGTCCCATGAGAAGACTGAAACAAAGAGAAGAAAGAGGAAAGAAAAGAATGACAAGAAAGAGAAAGAAAGAAACCAATATGCTCTTTGTTCTTTGTTTTTGCTTCCTCAAGCTTTTCTCTGTCTACAAAGCCAACCTCTCCTGCTCAGCTCATCAGAACATTCACTCCACTTTCTGGAATGAAGTGTTGCCTGATCCTAGAGTCGCAATAAAGCCAATTGAGATCTTAAAACTAAATTCGTTGTAATTTTGTCCTTTGCCAAGGGGGGAAAAACAACAAAAACTTCCCAAGAGTACCTATATCCTCTTATCACTTTTTCTGATCTTTTCCTTAGTTTTTGCGAAGTGAAATTGGGAAGGTGGAGACTGTGCTCACACGTTTCTGAGGGAATGGTGTGCAAGAGGTTACTTGAATCCAAATTAATTGACTCACCATTTCCCACTTATACTAGACATTATTACATCAGTTCTCTAATGTAGCACCATGCCTTCCCCAGTTACAACCCAAAAGAACGTGCTGAAACCTGCGGACACCACACTCAATGCAAAAACTCCAAGTCCCGAAATCCTCCGTAGCCTGTCCCCACCGCCTCCTCGCAAGAGTAGCCTCTTCAGTACTGGGAGTTGTAGTCATTCAGAGTCTTCCCTTCCGGGATGAGGGGCGAGAGCACGCCTCGAGGAGCTACATCTCCCAGGAGGCAGTGCGCACTACGCCCTTGCTGGCGCCGGGCTCCTCCCTCTCTCGCTCCTCCCTTTCTGGGCTGCACCGCTCACGCCTTCCTGTTAGTTCGAGCTGGGAGAAGTTCACTCCGATCAGCTGATCCCAACTGACAACAGGAGAGGAGGAAGCCCGGGAGGCAACGAAGGAGGAGGGTGGCGGAGATGGAGATGAGGATGGATCTGCCGGTGTCCTGAGGAATAGCCTCTGCCCCCACCGGCGCCCTGCGGCCCCCCGACGCCGCCTTGCTGCGGCCGAGCTTCTCAGTGGTGGGATCCCCGGGCCGCGGCGGGCAGGGCAGGGCGGGGAGGGCACGGCCCAGCGCGGGGCGAGTGATCGTCCTGGGGCTCAGGCTGCCCTCGGGAGGAAGGGGGGGCGGGTGCGGCGGGGGTGGGGGTGGGGTGGTATAAACAATGGATTCGGCTCCGGGCTTTGCCGGCGTGGGGGGGATTTTGGGGGACCTTCTTTGTTCTTAGGCTCCGCTCCTGCCCCTCGGGTTGTGGCGGTGGTGTCCGGGTGGAAGGAAGGGTGAGGAACCCCCGGCTGGGGAGAAGTGTCGAGGTGGGGGCCCGAGTGGGCAAAATGTTTGGTTGACATGGCCGGGCGTGAGGTGTACTTTTGAAGGTTGATTTTATATTTTTCTCAATTGTGACAAGTTTGATTTTTGTTTCTGTTTTGGGAGCTGGCTGGGCATGTCTGAGGTTAGAGTGTAAATAAGATCCCCTAGTCACTCCCTTCGCCTTCCTTGTTTATCTAAAAATAAGGTTGATAGATTGATTACTGTAGGGGAGGAGTGACTATCAGAAAGGCAGGGCTTTACACCTTGTCGGGGCCTTGGAATGCGGGTCAAGGCTAGGGGGAATTAGGAATATAATTGTCAAAGTGACAAAAGCCCCTTTCTTGCCCCAGTTATCTTTTTTCCTATTTTGAAGTTATTTTTAAGTTAGTTTTTAAGTGACAAAGAGAAAAATTATTTATTTTGATTCACTGCAGGCCTGGCTTTGCCATGGGTCAAAGTAGAGGAATTGTCTCCTGTTGCTCCTTTTTTTTTTTTTTTTTTTTCAGTTAGTGAAAGGGACAGAAGAATTACAATGTAAAAAAATTGTTTTTAAAGATGAAATTGTTACTATTGTTTCTAAGTTTTGAGTCTTTAATATACATCTAGCTAGAGTTGAAACAATCCAGTTACAAGGCTAACCAGGTCGGCCCAGGTATTTGATAGATCTAAAGTTTATTATTACATTTTCATTAGCTTTGTGAAGGCCTCTCCACTCCTCCCAATTGTGGGATGCATGTGGGGGTGCAGAGGGCTGTCCTTCCAAGGACTACTCATTTAGTGATTTAGATTCTGAATTTAATATCTGAATGAACAGAAAATTCCAGTCTGGGAAATAGAGCAGCAAAGTCTCTTAAATGCCTTGGACCTAGAGGTGGCATTTGTTGTCAAGAGGAGGAGCTTTAGCCACAATTTTGACATTTTTTTTTTTTTTTTTTTTTTTTTTTGAGGGAGTCTTGCCCTGTCTTCCAGGCTGGAGGCAGTGGCAAGATCTTGGCTCACTGCAACCTCCGCCTCCTGGGTTCAAGTGATTCTCCTGCCTCAGCCTCCCTAGTAGCTTGGATTACAGGTGCCTGCCACCATGCCCAGCTAATATTTGTATTTTTAGTAGAGATGGGATTTCACCATGTTGGACAGGGTGGTCTCGAACTCCGACCTCAAGTGATCTGCCCACCTCGGCCTCCCAAAGTGATGGAATTACAGGTGTGAGCCACTGGGCCTGGCTATACAACAAGCCAGTGTAAGTGTTAAGATAAAAAATGAGATTTCTGGCCAAGTGCGGTGACTCACGCCTGTAATCCTGGCACTTTGGGAGGCCAAGGCGGGCAGATCACCTGGGGTCAAGAGTTCAAGACCAGCCTGGCCAACATGGTGAAACCCCGTCTCTACTAAAAATACAAAAATTAGCTGGGCATTGTGGCTAGCGCTTGTAATCCCAGCTCCTTGGGAGGCTGAGGCAGGAGAATCGCTTGAACTCGGGAGGCGGAGGTTGCAGTGAGCCGAGACTGTCCCATTGCACTCCATCCAGCCTGGGCAACAAGAGCAAAACTCTGTCTCAAAAAAAAAAAGAAAAAAAAAGAGGAATGAGATTTCTCTCAGTAGTTCTGGGCTAATATTTAATTTAGTCAAAAAAATTTTTTTTAAAGGTGCACTTCTGTTTTTTTAGATGAGTGAAATCCTTTTCCTTCCTCTATTCTAGGTATCCCCTGAAATACTGACTTCAGGTCGAATTATATTGAAAAGCTCCTGACCACTTTCTTTCATTACCAAAACTTTGTAGCTGATGTCCAACCGATGAACCCACCACCGTGAACCCATCAGACCTCTCTCAGATAGCCATAAAAGACCCTTCCAATCAATTTTGACCACATCTTTGCTTGCACTTCATGGAGGATGAAACCATCAAACCAAATCAACGTTGCTGCTAATACAAGAGTCTTAGAGGCAGCAAATTAAAAATTTGAACATTTGTTTGTGAAGAACTATAACAGGACATGAAAAGTGTTCCTTTTTAAAGTGTTCAGAACCCTGTGGAAGTTTCGTGCAGTCTTCAGACTCAAATCTTCGTCTTCACCCCCGGGGCAAGCTCAGTGACTATTATATGGTGGGTGTGTTTCCTTACCAGCGTGAGTATGAGTACCCAGACTTCCCCAGCAGAGAAGGGCCTGAATCCGGGGCTGATGTGCCAGGAAAGTTACGCTTGCAGCGGGACTGATGAAGCTATCTTTGAGTGTGATGAGTGCTGCAGTCTGCAGTGTCTCCGCTGCGAGGAGGAGCTCCATCGGCAGGAGCGCCTGAGAAACCATGAGCGGATAAGACTCAAACCTGGCCATGTCCCTTACTGTGACCTCTGCAAGGGTCTCAGTGGGCATTTACCAGGTGTTAGGCAGAGGGCAATAGTGAGGTGCCAGACCTGCAAAATTAACTTGTGCCTGGAGTGCCAGAAGAGGACTCATTCTGGGGGTAACAAAAGGAGACACCCTGTTACTGTGTACAATGTCAGTAATCTCCAGGAGTCACTGGAGGCAGAAGAGATGGATGAGGAGACCAAGAGGAAGAAGATGACTGAGAAGGTTGTGAGTTTCCTCCTAGTAGACGAAAATGAAGAAATTCAGGTAAGCACACGGGTATAGTGGGATTCATGTGTAGTGGAGCAGATCTGTTGTTGGAAGCCAGCTCTCAAAAAACAATGTCCAAGAGGAGATCACATTTTAATCATTAAAAGGCAAGACCTCTGGAGGCTTTAGTTGCATGGAGTCAGATTTAGTTACCAGCTGCATGACCTCTGGCCGAATTACTTTACTTTTCTGAGCCTTAGCTTTTTCATCTATAAAATGGGGGACAGCCTACTTCATCGAGTTGTGAGGTTGAAATGAGACAGTGTTTGTAGAGCCTGTCGCATAATAAATGGTCAGTGTATACGGTAGCTGTTGTTAGTATTAATTGTAGCATTATTATTAGAACAAACTGATGTAAAACATTTCAGAATGAGAGCACCCTGGCAAGCTGTGAGTAAATGTTAGTGATGCGGGACTGCACCTATCCAGGGAAACACACACAGTGGGTCCCATGGGAGTGCTAGCTAATAAGGCATAAACCTGTTATCTTGATTTAAAAAGTGGCTTTTAATAAGGACAATATTCTTTCCAGATGGTCTCTTCATATATATATTATATATATAAAACATATATAAAATATGTATATAATATATATAAAACATATATAAAATATATATAATATATATAAAACATAAAATATATAATATATAAAACATGTAAAATATATATATTATATATATATATAAAACCTATATAAAAATATATATATATATATTTTTTTGAGATGGAATTTCGCTCTGTCACCCAGGCTGGAGTGCAGTGGTGCTATCTTGGCTCACTGCAACCTCTACTTCCTGGATTCAAGCGATTTTCCTGCCTCAGCCTCCCAAGTAGCTGGGATTACAGACATGTGCCATCACGCCTGGTAATTTAGAATTTTTAGTAGAGACGGGGATTCACCATGTTGGCCAGGTTGATCTTGAACTCCTGACCTCAAGTGATCCACCCGCCTTGGCCTCCCAGAGTGCTGGGATTACAGGCGTGATTGGCTGGTCTCTTCATATTTTCTTGTATAGATTTCTGATCAGTAAAAGCCAGTGAGGGCATCTGGGAGTACAGAATGACTAGGGGATATTTGGCTTGAGTCTGAGTTGGGGAGATGGTAGTGTTGTGACAGCTAGGTGAGATTGGGGAAGGGGTAGTATAATGTTTATACTTTTGAATGAAGGTAGTGTAATGTCTATTCTTTTGAGTGGGCTTTCAAGTGAAGTTTGCTTGAATTCACATACTTGTTTACCAATCACTATATAGCCAAGGGTAAGTGATAAAAATCCTTTCCATTCCTAATCTTTTTGAGTCCTATCAACAATCCTGTAAAGTACAAGTGAAACTGAGGCACAGCTTAAATGATTTTTATCACAGTCTGGCACATAGTATCCAGTACCAGTTTGTTGTAGTCAGTATCACTGGAGTATCTGTGGTCCACTGACTCAGTACTTTTGATGGTGGTGACTCCTTAGGTTTCCAGTTTGGAGGGGAGTACCTATGTAAGTTACCATTTGAGAGGCTGCCTAATTACCCACCTAATATTTTTCTTCTGTACTTTTTTCCTCCTTGGATAAAGCTGATGGAAATGAGTTACATCATGATTCCTATATACTTCCATTGTCATGTTAATACTTTGCTAACACAGATTTTCTTTATTGGTTTGAGAGGATCGAATAGAGTTATGGAAGAGTGACCTAGATCCCATTCCGTGTCCCTTGTCAGCGATAATGTCTTTGTTATGGATTACACTCTAATTGGGCGACATTGTGGACTAAATCTTTTATAAATGGAACACTTGGATTTTGGGTGATTCTTGATGGTTTTGCTCAGTTCTCTGTAATGTCAGCTTTTGGAAAGTCATAGTTTGGTTGTTGCCACTTTTGTCAAACGAGGGGAAGCTTTGGGATGAACTAGTAACCCTCATGGATTGCATTGGCACCTTTAAAAAGAATGTTTTTTTGGGGAGGAGAATGTGTATTTTTTTTCTTTTTGTAGCATTGATACGTGTTCCTTAGTTGAGAATTAAGAGCATATAAAGAAGTGTAATGAAGAAGATAAATCTAACTACCCAGAGATGATATTGGTCCTTCATCTTTTTTTTTCTTGAATGTAATATGTATATAATTGGATTGTTTGTAAAGATTCTTCCCACATTTCCTCTGTTCATAAACATTAACCACGTCCTAGGAAATAACAGTTTATTAACTGCAAGCAGCATTTTTGGGACTGATGGTTTAGACATAGAATTCATTGATTTTAGGTGATTTGTTCTCATAGAGTCATAAATGGAGAAATACTTAAAATATCTAGTTCAGTTTTCTGATAGTGAATGTTCAAAACAATTAGATGATTGACATAAATCTAGGTTATAAATTCAGCTAGATTGTGAACTGGAGAGCAGGACCATGTTTCATGGCCTATGCCATGTACAGTGGTAAACACATTGTCAGTGCATAAATACTTACGGATTGGTGTTGTCACATCTCAACTTCAGTTTTTTATTTATTTATTTATTTATTTATTTTTATTTTGAGACAGAGTCTCACTCTGTCCCCCAGGCTGGAGTGCAGTGGCACAATCTTGCCTCACTGCAACCTCCGTCTCCCAGGTTCAAGCGATTCTCCTGCCTCAGCCTCCTGAGTAGCTGGAACTACCGGCACACACCACCATGCCTGGCTAATTTTTGTGTTTGTTTTAGTAGAGATGGGGTTTCTCTACGTTGGTCAGGCTGGTCTTGAACTCCTGACCTCAAGTTATCCGCCCACCTCAGCCTCCCAAGATGCTGGGATTACAGGCGTGAGTGATCGTGCCCAGCCAACTTCAGTTTTTAAAAAATGGATATCAAGGCCAGACATGGTGGCTCATACCTGTAATCCCAGCACTTTGGGAGGCCCAGGCAGGTAGATCACCTGAGGTCAGGAGTTCTAGAGCAGCCGGGCCAACATGGTCAAACCCTGTCTCTACTGAAAATAAAAAAAATTAGCTAGGCGTGGTGGCTCACGCCTATAATCCCAGTACCTGGGATTACAGGCACCTGCCACCACGCCCTGCTAATTTTTGTGTTTTCAGTAGGGACCTGGTTTTGCATGTTGGCTAGGATGATCTCCAACTCCTGACCTAATTGATTCTCCTACCCTGGCTTCCCAAAGTGCTGGGATTACAGGCTGAGCCGCCGTGCCTGGCTCCTGCTCTTTTTTCTTAAAGCAGTCACCATTAACAATGAACTGCGACCGGGCGCGATGGCTCACGCCTGTAATCACATCACTTTGGGAGGCTGAGGGAGGTGGATCACGAGGTCAGGAGCTCAAGACCAGTCTGGCCAACATGGTGAAACTCCATCTCTACTAAAAATACAAAAAATTAGCCTGGTGTGGTGGTGTGCACCTGTAATCCCAGCTACTCAGGAGGCTGAGGCAGGAGAATCACATGAACCCGGGAAGCGGAGGTTGCAGTGAGCTGAGATCACACCATTGCACTCCAGCCTGGGTGACAGTGCGAGACTCTGTCTGAAAAAACAAAGAAACAAAGAAACAAACAAAAAACAGTGAACTGCGTGCCTTTCTAGAATTTTTTCATGTATACTTATCCTTTCCTTTTTTTTTTTTTTTTTTTTTTGAGATGGAGTCTCACTCTGTCACCCAGCAGGTGCTGGAGTGTGATGGCACAATCTTGGCTCACTGCAACCTCTGCCTCCTGGGTTCGAGCAATTCTTCTGCCTTAGCTTCCCGAGTAGATGGGACTACAGGTGTGTGCCACCATGCCCAGCTAATTTTTGTATTTTTCGTAGAGATGGGGTTTCACCACGTTGACCAGGATGGTCTTGATCTCTTGACCTTGTGACCTGCCCACCTTGGCCTCCCAAAGTGCTAGGATTACCGATGTGAGCCACTGCGCCCGACATAAATTTTCTTTTTCTTTTTTTTTTTTTTTTTGAGACTGAGTCTCACTCTGTTGCCCCGGCTGGAGTGCAGTGGTGTGATCTCGGCTCACTGCAACCTCCGTCTCCTGGGTTCAAGTGATTCTCCTGCGTCAGCCTCCCGAGTAGCTGTGATTGTAGGCACCACCACCACGCCTGGCTAATTTTTGTATTTTTAGTAGAGACGGGGTTTCACCTTGTTGGTCAGGCTGGTCTCGAACTCCTGACCTCATGATCCACCTGCCTTGGCCTCCCAAAGTGCTGGGATTACAGGCGTGAGCCACTGCGCCTGGCCTCGGCCTAAAGTTTATAATTAAACTTCATTGTGGCCAAAAGCACCAGCTCACCAATTCTTTATGGCTGCTGTGAGAATCCGATGAACCATAGCTCTGTATAAATGTATTATTTATCATTATCAAAGTGTTATTGATGAACTTCCTAATAGCAGTAAAGAGTCTATCAGTTAGGTTCTGATTTTGTTTTTCTTTTCATGTTTCTAGGCATTTGTGGGTTTTGAGCATTTTCAATTTAGTACATAGGGATTTTTTTTTTTAGATGGGGTCTTGCTGTGTTGCCCAGGCTGGCGTTGAATTCCTGGGCTCAAGCAATCCTTCCACTTACAGCCTCCCAAGTAGCTGAGACTACAGGTATGCACCACTGTGCCTGGCCCATAGATAGAGGTTATTTTAGCACCTGTAGGCTGTAACCCTTGTGTGTGGTCTCCTCAAATTCTATGGCCTAGAGTCTCCTAAGATTTTTGTGTATGATTTGAGTACTATTCAGTTTCTTTTAGAAAATGTAAAAGGACTAAAAGCTTCCTTTAAGGGTGAACATTTTATCATTACCTTGTCATTTGAGTGTGTACTATAGTGGTAAATTTGAGAAGAGACTGACTTTTGGTCTCAGAAGTAGAAAGTCACCTGTGGCTCCTAAATGGACACATTCGACCTGCTAGCCAAAGACATCCATTAATTCATCACATTTTTGGTGCATATATTATGTGCCAGGAACTTTTTTTTTTTTTTTTTTTTGAGATGGAGTCTCTGTCACCCAGGCTGGAGTTCAGTGGCACGATCTTGGCTCACTGCAACCTCTGCCTCCTGGGTTCAAGCAATTGTTCTGCCTCAGCCTCCTGAGTAGCTGGGATTACAGGTGCGCGCCACCACGCCTGGCTAGTTTTTTTGTATTTTTAGTAGAGATGGGGGTTTCACCATGTTGGTCAGGCTGGTCTCGAACTCGTGACCTCATGATCTGCCCACCTCGGCCTCCCAAAGTGATGGGATTACAGGCATGAGCCACTGCGCCCAGCCGTGCCAGGCACTTTCTGTGTTCTGGGGATACATGGTTAATAAGACATGGTCCATTCCTTCATAGAGCTTACTATTCAAGTGGGGAAAGCAGATTTCACACATGTAAACACCTAAATAGTTGGTTCAGCTGTAGTGAGTATTATTAAGAAGAGTGATTTGGAAGTCTCTTTGTCAGGATGGTCAGAGAAGGTCTTATTGTAGAGGTGCCTTTTTTTTTTTTTTTTTTTTTTTTGAGACGGAGTCTTGCTCTGTCGCCTAGGCTGGAGTGCAGTGGCGCAATCTCACCTCACTGCAACCTCTGCCTCCCGGGTTCAAGCGATTCTCCTTCCTCCACCTCCCAAGTAGGTGGGATTACAGGCACCCATCAACACACCCGACTAATCTTTGTATTTTTAGTAGAGATGGGGTTTTACTATGTTGGCCAGGCTAGTCTTGGACTCCAGACCTCAGGTGATCTGCCCACCTCAGCCTCCCAAAGTGCTGGGATTATAGGCATGAGCCACTGCCCCCAGCTTGCAGAGGTGATTTTTAAGCAGAGACCTTATGGGTAATACTAATGTGCTATGTAGGCCTCCAGATAGAGGGAATGGGAAGAATATGAAGGTTGGATGGCATGTTCGAGGCTAGAAAGAATGCCACTGTGGCTGGAGTGAGCTGGCAGAGAATGGTAAGGGAAGAGGTGCAGAGGGAAGCAGGTGCCAATGCATGGGAGGCCGTGCAGGCTGTAGAAGTAAGCGGATTTTATTTTAAGGGTGATGGGAGACACCAGACTGCTTTATGCTAAGAAGTCACAGGACCTGGTAGAAGCTATAGTGACCTGATAGAGACTGATGTATAGACTAGATGGTAGTGACTGTAGAGGGACAGGAAGGAAGGCAGGGAGACCACTTAGGAGGCTGTTGCAGAGGGTGGGGAAAGAAGTGGTGTAGATTTGGTGTTACTGAGATGGGGAAATGGAGAGACATTGATGAATTTTGGACAAAGTTCGTAGGTAAAGTAGGAGTGCTGATATGTTGGATGGAGGAGTGAGGGAGTAGGAGAACTCAGTGGTGACTTGTAGGCATTTGGTTTGTACAAATAACACTTGCTTATTTAAGACACCAGGTTTTATTGTGTGAAATTGATAAAACTAAGTCTTTAAGAACCTGATTAGTACAAAAAAGAGAGATAAATTAGTCCCATTTGTATTACCTAACACAGTGGTTGTCAATCAGGAGCGATTTTGCTCCCTCAAGGGACATTGGCAATGATTGGAGACATCTTTGGTTGTCACAACTGAGCTTTTGGGGGAGCATGCTGCTGGATAGTGCATAGAGGCCAGGGTGCTACTTAAAACCACAGGCGGGACATAGGGCAGCCCTGACAGAAGGAGTTGTCTGGTGGTATAAAAGGTCAGTAGTGCTGACATTAAGAAAGTGATCGATCTGACAGATGAAGGTTTAGTCTAACAGGATATCTGGACACTAGTGAAGTGGAAAATATATCAGGGACAAAAAAATTGAACCAAACATCAGTTTTTCCTTCATCTTTTTTTTTCTTTTTTCTTTTGAGACAGGGCCTTACTATGATGGCCAGGCTGGTTTCCACCTCCTGGGCTCATGTGATCCTCCTGTGGCCTCCCAAACTGCTGGGATTACTGTACCTGGCCTTTTCCCTCCTTCTTTTAGTTCTGTTTGCTCCTCAAGTAATTTAGCTGGTGAACTCAGCATTCTCTTTTGACATATTTGGTAACCTCTCTAGTGAAATGGTAAGACTTTCTGAGTTGTATTCATTGATCTTTTTTTTTCTTCTTTGGGAACTGGAGTTTTGCTCTTGTTGCTCAGGCTGGAGTGCAGTGGTGCAATCTTGGTTCACTGCAACCTCTGACTCCTGGGTTCAAGTGATTCTCCTGCCTCAGCCTCCTGAGTAGCTGGGATTACAGGTGCCCGCCACCACACCTGGCTAATTTTTAGTAGAGACGAGGTTTCACCATTTTGGGCAGGCTGATCTTGAACTCCTGACCTCAGGTGATCCACCAGCCTCGGCCTCCCAAAGTGCTGGGATTACAGGCATGAGCCACTGCATCTGGCCGTATTCATTGATTTTTCTAGGCGTCAGTGGAACTGTACTAGGAAAACCAAAGGACTTACAGATCCTTTATTTATTTATTTATTTATTTGAGACGGAATCTTGCACTGTTGCCCAGGCTGGAGTGCAGTGGCACGATCTCAAGCTCACTACAAGCTCCACCTCCTGGGTTCACGCCATTCTCTTGCCTCAGCCTCCTGAGTAGCTGGGACTATAGGCGCCCGCCACCACGCCTGGCTAATTTTTTGTACTTTTAGTAGAGACCGGGTTTCACCGTGTTATCCAGGATGGTCTTGATCTCCTGACTTCGTGATCCGCCTGCCTTGGCCTCCCAAAGTGATGGGATTACAGGCGTGAACACCGTGCTCGGCCCAGATCCATTATTTAGAGCTCGTAATAAATAAATGATTCATGCTGACGAGTCATCTGTAATCTCTTGAAGCCAGAGGCAACACCTTAGCAAATAAGTTAAAGGTCAGAAGAATAAGATTTCTGGTAGTTAGAGTTCTTAGTGGGGGAAGAGGATAGAATTTTCCCATCTCTTGGGTCTTGTGTGGGAGTCAGACATCTTGTTGTATTAGAATATTAACCTGTCAGGAGAAGAAAGGTGAAACAGTAAAAGGCATTTGTTTTTCTTTGTTCTTGTGTTTTTATTATTTATTTATTTATTTATTTTTGAGATGGAGTCTTGCTCTGTTGCCAGGCTGGAGAGCAGTGGCGCAATCTCAGCTCACTGCAATCTCCACCTCTTGGGTACAGGCGTGAGCCACCGTGCCCAACAAGACTGCTTCTTTAAAAAGACCCATCGTGTAGCTTGGCGGCTTCACTTGTTTACAGTCCCAGAATAGTGTTGCTCAGAATACTGGGACTTGACTAAAAGAGATGTTATTCTAGTGGAGTTCAGGAATGGAAAATAGCAGGCCGGGCGTGGTGGCTCACGCCTGTAATCCCAGCACTTTGGGAGGCTGAGGCGGGCGGATCACTTGAGGTCAGGAATTCGAGAGCAGCCTGGCTAACATGGCAAAACCCCGTGTCTACTAAAAATACAGAAATCAGCTGGGCAGGCACCTGTAGTCCCAGCTACTCAGGAGGCTGAGGCAGGAGAATCGCATGAACCCAGGGGGTGGAGGTTTCCTCTGCTATTTCCTCCCTCCCTTCCTTTCTTTCTTTCTTCCTTCCTTCCCCTTCCTTCCCCCCCTTCCTTTCCCTCTTCCTTCCCCCCTTCCTTCCCCTCTTCCTTTCCCCCTTCCTTCCCCTTTCCTTCCCCCCTTTCCTTCCCCCCTTCCCTCCCTCCCTCCCTTCCTTCTTTCCTTCCTTCCTTCCTTCTTTCAGATGGAGTCTCACTCTGTCACCCAGCTGGAGTGCAGTGGCACCATCTTGGCTCACTGCAACCTCTGCCTCCCGGGTTCGTGCAATTCTCCTGCCTCAGCCTCCTGAGTAGCTGGGACTGTAGGCGCCTGCCACCATGCCTGACTGATTTTTGTATTTTTAGTAGAGACGAGGTTTCGCCATGTTGACCAGGCTGGTCTCAAACTCCTGACCTCAAGTGATCTGCCTCAGCCTCCCAAAGTGCTGGGATTACAGGCATGAGCCACTGCACCCGGCCCTGTATGGGAATTCTTTACCACAAACTGGGCGTACTGGTCTGCCACATGTCTGTGCCACTTCTATTTCAGGCTTGTCTGCTGTTCATTTTCTTGGACCTGTTCTTGGCTTTCTGGTCTAGGGTAGCTTCCTGGGGCTTGTTCTTTCCAGCTCCTCTTGTTTGAGATTGGCTGGTAGATAACATAACAGAAGGAAATCCTTCGGGACTTTATTCTGGTCAGTAGATCATGAGCCAGAGGGATCATAATCTTTCAAATTGTTGAATTTTCCCATTTTTCTCTTCCAATGGCCAGAGTATTATAATGTAAGGACTAATTTTGGTGCAGTGGCTGGTTAGCCCTTTGGCAAGTTCTGGTCAGAATATGAATATATCTATTATTGGTTTCTTAGGTGTCATATAAATATAACAAAAAAATAGATCTTCTTAGGAGCTGTCAAAATAATAACCAATAGTTGGGTTGGTAGCAGGGCTTCCTCCTCCATCATTGCCTTTAACACAAAGAAACTCAAGTAAAAGCCCCTTTTGTTTAGTGATAATGGTAGAGGGGAAGGCATTATATGGTGTTTACTGGGAAACACAGGGTTGAGGATGACTCAGACCAAAAGAAAGATGAAAGAAACCCTATTATGTGCCTTCAGTTTCTGCCCAGTGTCTTGTGAGCTTTTTCAGCCTGGGGATCATTCAGTTACAACAGACTCCTGGCATTTAACTTGGTACGCTATTTTGTTTTAGTACAAGGATGTTTCAAATTTGACCCATGTAAGCCATCGAAACCACTGTGAGTCAGCTTTCTAGAGAACCTGTCTTTAACTACTTTAAGACACCTTCAGTTTGCATGATTCTGTTTTTTCTTCTGGCCTGTCAATTCCTTGAAGTGATTGATTTTTCTGGATTTGAGCAGGCATTTGGCTTTTTGAGCCAGGATTAACATAATAGACATATTTCTTATTAATTTGACCTTCAATGTTTTCCTGTGGGTGCATCTACTGGCTGAACCACCCTTGAGTTTATCCAGGAGATTATATAGGCAGATGCACTTCTGATGGCTGGTCAGACTTTTCTGGGGAGTCTTCCCTACTTCGGGAGGAGCTCTCATGAGATCATTTCTATCTGAGGTTAGAACTGCTAAATGTATCGAACACATTTGCTTGATGGGAAATCGGAGAAAAGATGTGGGGAGACCATGAAGAAGGGAAGAAAAACAAGGGTAAAGAAGTTTCAGGCAAGGGGAGTTGGAAAGACCTATGGAAAGAGACGCAGAGGAGCTTTTGAAGGTGGGGAAGGGTGGATACTTCCCTGGAGAATATTTTGTTCATTTCCCCCTTCTTTTCTTTTTTTTTTTCTTTTTTTTTTTTTTGAGATGGAGTTTCGCTCTTGTCGCCCAGGCTGGAGTGCAGTGGCGCAATCTTGGCTTACTACAACCTGGGTTCAAGCGATTCTCCTGCCTCAGCCTCCCAAGTAGCTGGGATTACAGGCACCCGCCACCATGCCCGGCTAATTTTTGCATTTTTAGTGGAGACGGGGTTTCATCATGTTGGCCAGGCTGGTCTCGGACTCTTGATCTCAGGTGATCTGCGCACCTTGGCCTCCCAAAGTGCTGGGATTACAGGCGTGAGCCACTGCACCTGGCCCATTTTGCCCCTCTTCTCAATGGCTTTTGGCTAGCATTGAAGAGCCTCTGTTGACTGGTTTATATGGTCAGCTTGGTCGTAGCTGGAGTTCTTGGGGCAGAGAAGTTTTCCAGCCATACATAAGTAGTTGACCTCTGGCTTGACTTCACTGGAGGATAATTGGACTTCCAGGTAGCTTCTAGAATTTTTGGTCCCTTCCTGATTTCCTTCTACTTGAGACTAGGTTATTGCTGTCTTCCCCAGGAAATTTGACTCTAGATGTTAGAATACTTGAAAAGAACTGTCAGAGCCTGGTTCTGGCATGAAGTCACAGACCCTCAGGTTCAAGTGAAGGGGCAGCATGATCCTGAGCAATCCAGAATTCAAAGAGTATCCTAGAAATTCCTCTACTTTCTAGCTCAATCCCTTCTGTCTCATGAATATGTTATCTACACAGCTAAACTGTCACCTCTCATAATTTTTTCTTTCAAAGCGTTCAATATAGTTTATGTGTATCATTCTACAGCAGTCATAAATATTTATTGAATTGTCAATTGCATGCTTTGTGAGTTTCGGTAATATCTCTGAAAAAATGATTTAAAGTGAAAACTCAGATTAAATGACGCTAGGGAGGAATGGCAGAGGCCTTCATTCTCTGGAATGAAGCTCTCTTTTCTGTTTATCTGAGTAGAGGCTTTTCAAGGATCCCACAGTTCTTTTTTTTTTGAGACGAAATCTCCCTCTGTTGCCCAGGCTGGAGTGCAGTGGCACTATCTCAGCTCACTGCAACCTCCGCCTCCTGGGTTCAAGCAATTCTCCTGTCTCAGCCTCCCAAGTAGCTGGGACTACGGGCACACACCACCACGTCCAGCTAATTTTGTTATTTTTAGTAAAGACGGGGTTTCATGACATTAGTCAGGCTGGTCTCGAACTTCTGACCTCAGGTGATCCACCCGCCTCAGCCTCCCAAAGTGTTGGGGTTACAAGCATGAGGCACCGTACCTGGCCCCTCGGTTCTTTTTGCATCTCCATTCTGGCCTGGTGACTCATGGGTTTAGTTTGTAATTGGTAGGTCATTGGGTGCACTATAATTTTTTTCCTTATGTCTCAGTTAACTGTTACCTACATCTGTGATATTTGACAGACAACCTATCTACCTCTTCCCCTTTTCCTTTCTTTCTCTCCCTACCTTTCCCTTTGCTTCTCCCCAACCCTCCACTTGTTTCATGAATTAAGAAATTAAATCAGTGGGATTCAGGCATGAACCACAGTGTCCAGCTATTTTTTAATTTTTAATAGAGATGGGGTCTTGCTATGTTGCCCAGGCTGGTCTCAAAGTCCTGGCCTCACATGATCCTTCTGCCTCGGCCTCCCAAAGAGTTGGGATTACAGGCGTGAGCCACCACACTGGGCCATATCATTCTTTTGAAGAAGATTGAATGTTTTCTTATGCATTATATATATATATATGTATGTATGCAATCTTATTATAGGTTTCTTTTTTTTTTCTCTTAAAACAATGTTTTAGGCCAGACATGGTGGCTCACGCCTGTAATCCCAGCACTTTGGGAGGCAGAGGCAGGTGGATCACCTGAAGTTAGGAGTTTGAGACCAGCCTGGCCAACATGGCAAAACCCCATTTCTACTAAAAATACAAAAAAATTAGCCTGGCATGGTGGTAGGCGCCTGTAATCCCAGCTACATGGAAGGCTGAGGCACTAGAATTGCTTGAACCCGGGAGGTAGAAGTTGCAGTGAGCCAAGATCATGCCACTGCACTGCAGCCTGGGCAACAGAGCAAGACTCCATCTCAAAAATAAAATAAAAATAAAATAAAAATAAAACAAAACAATCTTTTGAGAAGGGGTCTCACTCTGTTGCCCAGGCTGGAGTGCAGTGGTGTGATCTCAGCTCCCTGCAACCTCCGCCTCCCTGGCTCAAGCCGTCCTTCCACCTCAGCCTCCTGAGTAGCTGAGACTACAGGCATGTGCCACCACTCCCGGTTAATTTTTTGTATTGTTAGTAGAGATGGGGTTTTGTCATGTTGCCCATTCTGGTCTCGAACCTCCTGGCCTCGAGTGATCTACTCGCCTAGGCCTCCTAAAGTGCTGGGATTACAGGTGTGAGCCACCTCCCCAGCCATATGGGTTTCTTTCTTTCTTTCTTTTTTTTTTTGAGACAGTGAGCTTTTAATTTTTTTAAAGGCTGTTTCCAAAAACATTCAGAGGACTTGAAAGGGATTAAGTTGGTCATAAGTTACTCATGATTCAAGTGAATCTTATAGTATTCTAATTCATTTAACTTAAAACCTTGGTTTTTCTTTTTCTTTTTCTTTTAAGCTTTGGTTTTTGTTCCTCTGTAAAATGAATTTATAGTAGTATCTATATGTTATTGGGGTTGGGGATTGAGAAAAACATATGTAAAATCCTTCATGCAGTATCCACGTAACACACAGTAAGAACTTAAATCTAGATTGACATAATTTGTTATTTAAGGATTTTCAATGAAATGTAAGAGTCCAACCCTGACTCTATAATTTTTTTTTTTGTTTTTTGTGTGTGTTTTTTTTTTTTTTTTTTTTTAGATGGAGTCTTGCTCTGTCACCCAGGTTGGAGTGCAGTGGCACAATCTCAGCTTACTGCAACCTCCACCTCCCCGGTTCAAGCGATTCTCCTGCCTCAACCTCCAGAGTAGCTGGGATCACAAGCGCGTGCCACCATGCCCGGCTAATTTTTTGCATTTTTTTTTTTTTTGAGACGGAGTTTCACTCTTGTTGCCCAGGCTGGAGTGCAATGGTGCGATCTCGGCTCACTGCATCCTTTGCCTCCCGGTTCAAGTGATTCTCCTGCCTCAGCCTCCTGAGTAGCTGGGATTACAAGCATGTGCCACCACAGCCAGCTAATTTTGTATTTTTAGTAGAGAAGGGGTTTCTCCACGTTGGTCAGGCTGGTCTCGAACTCCCGACCTCAGGTGATCTGCCTGCCTTGGCCTCCCAAAGTGCTGGGATTACAGGCATGAGCCACCGCACCTGGCCAATTTTTTTTATTTTTAGTAGAGACAGGGTTTCACCATGATGGCCAGCCTAGTCTCAAACTCCTGACCTCAGGTGATCCTCCCACCTCTGGCCTCCAAAAGTTCTGGGATTACAGGTGTAACCCACTGTGCCAGCCTAGGTTTCTTTTTAATTCAAAAGATACATCCTTTTGAGGGAAGGAGTGTTAAGTATTGAATAAGGATCCTGCTTGTTCAATTATCCCTATTTCTCTGTTTTTTTTGAGACATGTTGCTCTGTTGCCTAGGCTGGAGTGCAGTGGCACCATCATAACTCAAGCAGTCCTCCCACATCAGCCTCCCAGGTAGCTGGAACTACAGGCATGTACCACCATGCCCAGCTAACTGATTGATTTTTGTAGAGATGAGGTCTCATGATATTGCCCAGGCTGGTCTCTAATTCCTGGACTCAAGCAGTGCTCCGGTCTCAGCCTCCCGAACTGCTGGGATTAAAGACATGAGCCACTATGCTCGGCCTATCCTTATTCCCTTAATGAAGCATTTATTGGAAACCTTCCCTAAGGAGAGTTTTGTTTTGTTTCGTTTTGAGATGGAGTCTCACTCTGTTGCCCAGGCAGGAGTGCAGTGGTGCAATCTCCATTCACTGCAACCTCTGCTTCCTGGGTTCAAGTGATTCTCCTGCCTCAGCCTCCTGAGTAGCTGGGATTACAGGCACGTGCCACCACTCCCACCTAATTTTTGTATTTTTAGTAGAGATGGGGGTTTCACCATGTTGGTCAGGCTGGTCTCGAACTCCCGACCTTGTGATCTGCCCGCCTCGGCCTCCCATAGTGCTGAGATTACAGGCGTGAGCCTCTGCGCCCAGCCTCCCTAAGGAGAGCTTTTACTTGGGATAATGAAATTTCCAGCTGATGGTGATGACTCTGGCTTGGGGCAAACCAGCAATGATGTCAGTCATCATGCCTCTAGCATTTACTACAAGTTATTCTGGGCCTCCACTGTGCTAAGTGCCTGATGTACATCATCTTATTTAATTTTTGCAGAAATCCTATGAAGTAGATTGTGTTGTTATCTTCATTTTAGAGGTGAGTAACAGAGCCCCAGAGGGGTTGAATAAAGTTATCCTAAAGTCAGTGGATGATAGAGTGAGGTTGGTTGAACCTTTAATGGTGATACTA
This sequence comes from Gorilla gorilla gorilla, assembly GCF_029281585.2. Classification (NCBI taxonomy): domain Eukaryota; kingdom Metazoa; phylum Chordata; class Mammalia; order Primates; family Hominidae; genus Gorilla; species Gorilla gorilla. The sequence continues at coordinate 89,887,739 of NC_073239.2, read as the reverse complement.
TACCATTCCCTCCCCCAGAGGATATAGCGTCTAGACATTTTGTGCTGTGTTCATTCATTTATTGATCAATTGTGTCTTGATTTCCTATTTTGCGTCAGGCACTGTGCTAGGGTTACGGTAGTGAACAACACAGACCATATCTCTGCCGGCCTGGAGTACATTCTAGTTGGGGTGTTTAGCGCTGGAAGAGTGGGAAAACGTTAACAGAGGTGGTGGGTGGGAATGGAGGCTTTGAGCAAGAGAAGGGTTGAGTCATTTGCCCAGGGTATGATTTAAACCTAGCTCTCTTTTCTAGCCTGGTTTGTGTAGCTTAGCTTTTACTGTTAAGTCCTTTCTTAGCCCTCAGAATCATTCCAGAATGAAAGACCATTCTGCTTACTGACAGGCCTTTACTGGAGCTTACATCTGTTTTCACAGCTGGCCAAATATGGATATGCTATGCCACTTAAAAAGGCAGCTGCATCTCCCATCCAGAAGCTCCTCAGAAAGTTCCCTTGAGGATGAGGTGGGGCTTGGGGATGACTCGGTATTTCCAATGTGTCCTCAGAATTCATCTTTGCCTTGGAAAGCTTTTTATTCAGATATAAATGGATTGCTGAACTGGGTGTGTTGGGTGTGGTCAAAGAAACTGATCAGGGAGCTAAAAATGACTTTTTTTAAAAAAAGAATTTTTGTGGACCATCTCTGCATAGAAACACTTTTATTAGGCCAGGCATGGTGGCTTACGCCTGTAATCCCAGCACTTTGGGAGGCTGAGACGGATGGATCACCTGAGGTCAGGAGTTCGAGACCAGCCTGACCAACATGGAGAAACCCTGTTTCTACTAAAAATACAAAATTAGCTGGGTGTGGTGGCACATGCCTGTAATCCCAGCTACTCAGGAAGCTGAGGCAGGAGAATCACTTGCACCCGGGAGGCAGAGGTTGTGGTGAGCCGAGATCGTGCCATTGCACTCCAGCCTGGGCAACAAGAGTGAAACTCCGTCTCACACACAAAAAAATAAAAAAAGAAACACTTTTATTTCTGCTAGGATAGGAGAGGAGCTGCAGGCAGTCTCTGTGAAGCATAGTGTCAGAAGCACCACTGGTAGTTACAAGACATGGAGAGGAATTCCTGACCTCTCAAGTAATGGAACACTTTGGGGACACTAGAGTGGAAGAAAGTGATCTTTGTCCCTGCCAAATGTGCTCAGTGTGTTTGTGAGACCAACCCTGTGACTTCAGTGTCTTCAGAAAACATTTGATTGAGAAATGATTGTGTTTTTATGTGAAACTCTAGCAACATGTACGTGGATAGACATGAGGTATACATGCCCTTTAGGATAGAATGAAAAGAAATTTTCTAAACTTGCTGTGTTGAGGAAACAGACTTAATAGAACTTAAACCTTGCTATTGGAAGGAAATCTAATCATTTGGACTTTAAAATAGACTGGTTACTGATCTGTATGACATAGTTTAGGTAAAATCCTGTTTGAAATTTAGGCCATGGGGTTGGGCTCAGTGGCTCACACCTATAATCCCAAGTGCTTTGGGAGGCCAAGGAAGGAGTATTGCCTGAGGCCAGGAGTTCAAGACCAGCCTGGGCAACATAGAGAGACCCTGTCTCTACAAAAAATAAAAAAGTTTAGCCAGCTATGGTGGTGCACGCCAGTAGTCCTCCTAGCTACCCAGGAGGCTGAGGCAGGAGATTGATTGAGCCTGAGAGGTTGAGGCTGCAGTGAATCACTGTATTCCAACCTGGGCAACAGAGCAAGACCTGTCTTTAGAAAAAAAAAGTTGGAGGAATGTATGATTGTAGTTGGTACAGATTAAATCTCGTTTTTCCCAGGGGCCAGTACTGAAAAGACCTTGGTGCCAAACTACTTTTCTTAAGAGTGTTTTCCAGGTTTGTTGGGGTTTAACTTCTAGAATCTCTGACTGTGCTGTGTTGAACTTCCTTCCTTCCAAGGCTCTTTAGTTCCTTCCTCACCTCTTGGTTTCCCTTTTCAGGCCTCCTTGGAACAGAGCCGGTGCATGGTCTTTCATTCTAGAATGATTCTGTGAGGGCTTGGAAGGAATCTCTCGAGGGAGAACATCATCATTCCCTTGGCCTGCTTGGGTCGCAGGTTGATGCTGGACACTTTTCACTACCATGAACTATTCTGAATTCTAAATTGGGGCCGGGCGCAGTGGCTTATCCCTGTAATCCCAGCACTTTGAGAGGCCAAGGTAGGCAGATCACCTGAGATCAGGGAGTTCGAGACCAGCTGGACAACATAAACCCTGTCTCTACTAAAAATACAAAAAATTACCTGGGTATGGTGGCGCGTGTCTGTAGTCCCAGCTACTCAGGAGGCTGAGGCAGGAGAATCGCTTGAACCAGGGAAGCAGAGGTTGCAGTAAGCCAAGATTGCGGCACTGCACTCCAGCCTGGGCGACAGAGTTAGACTCTGTCTCAAAAAAAAAAAAAGGAACTGGGGTGGGGGATCATTGAGTACAGTTATATTTCATTTTACAGACTCTTCTTGGGAGTCTATACAAAGTAAAAAGCTTTGGGTGAATTGGAGGGAGAGAGGGAGGTGCTGCTGGGTTTTGTAAAGGTTTTTAGACAGAGTCTTACTCTGTTGGCCAGGCTGGAGTGCAGTGGTGCAATCTCGGCTCACTGCAACCTACACCTCCTGGGTTCAAGTGATTCTCCTGCCTTAGCCTCCCGAGTAGCTGGGATTACAGGCATGTGCCACCACACTCAGCTAATTTTTATATTTTTAGTAGAGATGGGGTTTCACCACGTTGGCCAGGCTGGTCTCGAACTCCCTGCTTCAAGTGATCAAACTTCCTAGGCCTCCCAAAGTGCTGGGATTACAGGCGTGAGCCACCACACCCAGCCTCGTAAAGATCAATACAATATTAGATAGTTACTAAGAGCCAGCTATAAAGCCAGTATGAATAATAATGTGTTTTGGCCAGGCGCGGTGGCTCACGCCTACAATCCCAGGACTTTGGGAGGCCCAGGCGGGTGGATCACGAGGTCAGGAGATTGAGACCGTCCTGGCTAATACGGTGAAACCCCGTCTCCACTAAAAATACAAAAAATTCTCCGGGCGTGGTGGCGGGCCTGTAGTCCCAGCTACTCCAAAGGCTGAGGCAGGAGAATGGCCTGAACCGGGGAGGCGGAACTTGCAGTGAGCTGAGATCGTGCCACTGCACTCCAGCCTGGGCGACAGAGTGAGACTCCGTCTCATAAAAAAAAAAAAAAATGTTTTGATTAGCAGGAGAAGGTTATCTGATGCAAGCAGTGAGCTCTTTCATTTTAGGTAGAATTCATTTAGATCTTACCACATTGCTGAATCAGCCCCCAAATGAACAATTCACAGGTGCAAGCCCAGCTGCTGCTGCTGTGCACCTGGGTGTTTTCCCAGTGGACTGGTCTTTAGTAATGGTTCACGTATCGAGTGCTTACTCCATGCCAGGCACTGTGCTATGCCTTTTACATACTTTATCTCTTTTAGTCCACTGAGTGTCGCTAGGAGCTGGACATCTGTTATTATCTCATTTCCCTGAGGCGTTGAGTAGTTAAGTAACTTTCCCAAGGCCACACCATGGTTTCAAAGCCTGTAGTGGCATTCAGGTGTTTTGGACTCGCCTGAGGCCTAGCAACCTTGGGGAAGATGGAAGGCAAAAGTTGGGGAGGGGTGGCTTTGGTGTCCCTCCTGCGTTTGCTGTTGGTAAGGCCAGTGACCATTTCAAACATGTTGTCAACTGGGATGGGGTGGCCAGTTGGCCAAGCTCAGGGCCAGGTAACCTATTTAACTCCAGGATTGGAGCACCATGGGGTCACTGAGTGTAGACAAGCCGAACAAGTAGAGCTGGAGCTTCGTTCCTTCCTGGGCCCTTCCTTCCTTCATCAAAGGGAATCTTCTTATTTTTCTCTGCCTTTCCCTCCCTGACTGAAAACCGGTCTTGCTACCACCTAGGCTAGGCTGTTCTCTCCTTTCTAGCTTAGGGAAAAATACTCATGTGTTAAGGATGAATTTAGTAGTATATCAGGAAGCAAAGTAACATGAAAGGCAGAGAACTGTGCCAGAGAAGTGTGGTTTCAGTGTGCCAGCATTTTCCTGCGTATCTGTTTATTTGATTAATTAGCACCTGCAAAGATGGTTATAGCCTCCTTTTTTTTTTTTTTGAGACGGGGTCTCACTGTCACCCAGGCTGGAGTACAGTGGCGTGATCTCGGCTCACTGCACACTCTGCCCAGGCTCAAGCAATTCTCCCACCTCAGCCTCCTGAGTAGTTGAGATTACAGGGACGTGCCGCAACGCCTGGCCAATTTTTTGTATTTTTAGTAGAGATAGGGTTTTGCTAGGTTGCCAAGGCTGGTCTCAAACCCCTGGGCTCAAGTGATCCATCTGCTTTGGCCTCCCACAGTGCTGGGATTACAGGTGTGAGCCACTGCACCTGGCCTAGCCTCCTTTCACATGACGAAAATGCAGTCGGTGCACGTTAAGGGATTGTTCACTGCTTGTCAGTAGAAAAAACAGCCTGGAGCTTTGAGTTCCTCCTCCCTGGAGTATTATTTGCACTGGACTCATCTATAGGCCCAACACATGGACATCCACATTGGACATACCCCCGGACACCAAATGGCTAAGTGGTATCACCAAATGCAGGCAAGGAGTGTTTTCTTTCCATCTCATATGAGTTATATATATATATATAGTACATCATTTGGTGGACACTTAATATGAATCCCGAGACATTTAATTCTGTACCTAAATGTTCCCCTGTCCCCACTTTCGGGTGCCTGCTCTTAGATACTCAGGATAGCAGTGGCTGTTTTGTTTGTAAAGAGTCACGACAGAGTAGATTTCCATGGGGAGAAAATCCCTAGGCCTGGTCTTCCATACCAGGCCTGGTGGAGCAGGTGGATGGCTCTTCCAGCAGCCACCCTGACCTCACCTGACTCCGTGCCGGTAGAGCTTTACGGAGCTTTTGTTTTGTTTCTCTTGCTGGCTGACTTAGCAGCTTGGAACCAGGCTGGCTGAGTGACACGGGTCCAAAATGGGCTATTCTGTGTAACTTCTTGTTTCTCTCCGTTGTCTGCTAGATCGGTTAGCCCATCACCAAGTTTATGAAATGCTGCTGTGTGTTCAGCCCTGTGGAAGATGTATGATGGGAGAAGCGTTTAAGGTACCTGGGTACCTAACAAGGTGCCTGGCGTTTATTCCCTCACTCATTCACTCAGCAGCTGCACACTGAGCTCCTCCTGTGTGCCAGGCGGTGTCCTGAGTGCTCTGCATGTAAAGATAAGGTAGACACGGCCCTACCCTCATGGCTGTAGTGAAGGACACTGTCACTGCAGCCGGCATTCAGTGAACTGTTAGTATTATCAGGAATATTCAGGCTCTTAATAATGAAACAATAGTGATGTCATTAATAGAATAATGAGTGGTTTACTTTTTTTTTTTTTCCAGTTAGAGTCTTGCTCTGTTGCCCAGTGCAGTTGCACGATCTCGGCCCACTGCAACCTCCACCTCTTGGGCTCAAGTGATTCTCCTGTCCCAGCCTCCTGAGTAGCTAGGACTATAGGCGTGAACCACTAAGCCCAGCTAATTTTTTGATTTTGTAGAGTTGGGGTCTTGCTGTGTTGCTTAAGGTAGTCTTGAATTCCAGGGCTCAAGCGATCCTCCCGTCTTGGCCTCCCAAAGCACGGGGATTTGGTTTACTATCTTGATGAGATCATAGGAAACAAAGGTTTATCATATTTTCACACTGAGTGGTCTGTATATTTCTCTGTTATCAAACCAGCAGACTCTTGAGAATCAGCAAGGTGTTCACCTCTATAATCCCAGCACTTTGGGAGGTGGAGAGGCAGATCACCTGAAGTCAGGAGTTTGAGACCAGCCTGGCAAACATGGCGAAATCCCATCTCTACTAAAAGTACAAAAAAAATTAGCTGGGTGTGGTGACATGTGCTTGTAGTACCAGCTACTCTGGAGGCTGAGGCAGGAGAATGGCTTGAATCCAGAAGGCGGAGGTTGCAGTGAGCTGAGATTGTGCCCCTGGACTCCAGCCTGGGTGACAGAGTGAGATCCTGTCTCAAAAAAATAAAAAAAGGGCCGGGCACGGTGGTCACGCCTGTAATCCCAGCGCTTTGGGAGGCCGAGGCAGGCGGATCACGAGGTCAGGAGATCGAGACCATCCTGGCTAACACGGTGAAACCCCATCTCTACTAAAAAATACAAAAAATTAGCCGGGTGTGGTGGCGGGCGCCTGTAGTCCCAGCTACTCTGGAGGCTGAGGCAGGAGAATGGCGTGAACCTGGGAGGTGGAGCTTGCAGTGAGCTGAGATTGCGCCACTGCACTCCAGCCTGGGCGACAGAGCTAGACTCTGTCTCAGAAAAAAAAAAAAAAAGCAACGTGTTTTATTCTCTGTTGGCTGGAAGATACTTGATGTGAAGCTTCCTCACTCCTTTGGCTGCAGTAGCCATAAGCTCTTTGAATTAGGAGCTTTGACCCTGGGCTGCTAAAAATACAAAAATTAGCCGGGCGTGACAGCGCATGCCTGTAATCCCAGCTACTCGGGAGTTTGAGGCGGGAGAATCACTTAAACCCAGGAGGTGGAGGTTGCAGTGAGCCAAGATCATGCCACTGCACTCCAGCCTGGGCAACAGAGCAAAAACTCCGTCTCAAAAAAACAAAAACAAAACCAAAAACTGTATTGAGATGTAATTCACATACCATAATATTCACCAGTTTAAAGTATATAATTCAGTATTTTTAGTATGTTCATAAAATTGTACAGTCCTTACCACTATCTAATTCTGGAATATTTTCATCTTTCCAAATAGAAACCCAGCTTTAGCAGTCTCTCCCTCCTCCCTCCTTCCTCTAGCCTCTAGCAACCACTAATCTACTTGCTGTCTATGAATCTGCCTGCTCTGGATGTTTCATATAAATGGAGTCGTACACTATGTGGTCTTTTGTTTGTGGCTCCTTTCACTTACCATGTTTTCAAGGGTTATCTGTGTTGTAGCATGTATCAGCACTTCATTCTTTTTTGTTGTTGTTACCCCAGTAGTGTCAAGCAAATATTATTTGATAGCCAGCTACGTTCATTTCACAAAAATGTTTTCCCAGCATTTCTACCTAAATGTTATTAGGTAACAGTGAAATTTGTATTCTTTCTTTTTCTTTTTTTTCCGAGACTGAATCTCGCTTTGTCGCCCAGGCTGGAGTGCAATGGTGTGATGTCAGCTCACTACAACCTCTGCTTCCTGGGTTCAAGCGATTCTCCTGTCTCAGCCTCCCGAGTAGCTGGGATTACCGGCATGTGCCACCATGCCTGGCTAATTTTGTATTTTTAGTAGAGACAGGGTTTCTCCATGTTGGTCAGGCTGGTCTCGAACTCCCGACCTCAGATGATCTGCCCATCTCGGCCTCCCAAAGTGCTGGGATTACAGGTGTGAGCCACTGCGCCCAGCCAAAATTTGTATTATTTCTCTAGGGAAAATATTTGCACTTTAGCCTCTCCATATGATAATTGGGAGTGGGAGGTAGGTACAGAACTCTCACTTGTCCAGGTTATAAGCACATTTGGAGGGTAGGATTATTAATACTTTGGAAATATACAGAATATTACAAATTCTATAATTATAACCGTGAAAAGCATTTCTCATCTTTAGATGAGATCCGGTGTGTTCAGTGGGGTATGGCCGTAGACAATGTCTTTAGAATAAGAGAAATGTAACTGTATTTTACATGCTTTTCTCATTCTTTCAGTCTAAGGTTAAGTAAGTAAAACTTAAATAAAAGACTACTGTGGATTTTAGGAAAATCTGCTATCGTAATAGTTTTTCTCCACTAAAAAGCTAATTGAAATGATTCAGGATACAATTTCCAATAGAATCTTTCAGATGTATGATTCCCTTCAAATTTGCTAGTCTTATCTGTTTTCTGACCAACCTAACAAGTCAATAGGGAAATAGTATAGTGAAAAAAAGAAAAAAACAACCAATACTAGGTCAGTAGATATTACTTCAATACAATAAACAACATTTTGCAACAGCAGGAATATGCAGTCTTGCGTAGCATTCAAAGCCTCCTCTGAAGTTTAAGAAGCAAAGATTTAGGAAGACTGAAAGGAGGAAGTGGCACAGTCATGACAGAAAACAATCAAGGCGTAGATAGGAATTTCTGCCGAGTCAGGTCAAAGTAAGAACATGTGTAAGAAATGCCCCAAAGGTGAGAATAACCGACGCATATTGAAGCAAGGGGTGGAAGTGGCTCCTTCCTTTTTATGGCTGCATAGTAACTCAGTGTGTGGATATACCACATTTTATCAGTGGATGGGTACTGGGCTGTTTTCACTTTTTTGGCTGTTATGGATAATGCTGCTGTGAACATTGATGTACTTAGAAGATTTGTGTGGACATGTGTTTTCAGTTCTCTTGGGTATATAGCTAGATGTGGACAAGCTGTTTTCCGGACTGGCTATGTGATTTTACGTTCCCACCAGAAGTGCATGAACATTGTGATTCTGTACATCCTTGCCAATGCTTGTTGTCTTTTTTTTTTTTTAGAGACAGGGCTTCTCTCTGTCACCCATCTTGGAGTGGAGTGGTGCAATCATGGTTCACTGTAGCCTCGAACTCCTGAGCTCAAACGATCCTCTTGCTTCAGCCTCCTGAGTAGCTAGGATTACAGGCGCGTACCACCATGCCCAGCTAATTTTTATTTTTTTTTACAGAGACAGAGGTCTCACCATGTTGCCCAGGCTGGTCTCAAACTCCTGGCCTCAAGCTGGTCATCTTCTCTTTTTTGCCTCCCAAAGTACTGGGATTATAGGCCTGAGCCACTGCTCCCAGCCGTTTGTTGTCTTGTGGATATGAAGTGATAGCCCACTGTAGTTTTGCTTTGCATTTCTCTAATGACTCAGGACTTGGAGCATCTTTTCAGATGCTTATTGGTTGCTTGCATATCTTTTATGGAGAAATGTCTATTCAAATTCTTTGCTTACTTTTTAATTGGGTTGCTTATCTTCATTGTTGAGTTGTAAGATTTCTTTGTATGTTTGGAATACTAGTCTTATTAGATTTATTTTATTTTATTTTATCTTATTTTATTTTTTGAGACAGGTTCTTGTTCTGTCACCCAGACTGGAGTGCAGTGGCACAATCTCGGCTCACTGCAGTCTGCCTCCCAGGTTCAAGCAATTCTCCTGCCTCAGCCTCCCGAGTAGCTGGGATTACAGGCATGTGCCACCACACTCAGCTAATTTTTGTGTTTTTAGTAGAGATGGGGGTTTCACCATGTTGACCAGGCTGGTCTCGAACTCCTGGCCTCAAGTGATCTGCCCCCCTGGGCCTCCCAAAGTGCTGAGATTACAGACATGAGCTACCATGCCCTGCCTCTTTGTTTATTTTAACGAGGCGGATGACACTGTGTTTCCCAAGGTGGCTGTAAACTCCTGGGCTCAAACAATCCTCTTGCCTCAGCCTTGTTGAGTGTCTGAGATTACAAATGGATGCCACCATGCCTGGCTCCTTATCAGATATTTGATCTACAAATATTTTCTTCCATTCTGTAAGTTGTCTTTTCATTCTTTTTTTTTTGAGTCAGGGTCTCACTTTGTCACCCAGTCTGGATCACAGTTCACTGTAACCTCCAACTGCTGGGCTTGAGCCATCTTCCCACCTCAGCCTCCGCAGTAGCTGGGACTACAGGCATGCACTCAGCTATGTATTTATTTATTGATTTGAAATGGAGTTTCGTTCTTGTTGCCCAGGCTGGAGTGTAATGGTGCGATCGCTGCTCACTGCAACCTCTGCTTCCCGGGTTCAAGTGATTCTCCTGCCGTAGCCTCCTGAGTAGCTGGGATTACAGGCATGTGCCACCATGCCCAGCTAATTTTGTATTTTTGTAGAGATGGGGTTTGTCCATGTTGGTCAGGCTGGTCTTGAACTCCTGACCTCAGGTGATCTGCCTGCCTTGGCCTCCCAAAGTGTTGGGATTACAAGTGTGAGCCACCGCACCCGGCCTCATTTTTTATTTTTTGTAGTGACACAGGGTCTTGTTATGTTGCCAGACTGCACTTGAACTCCTAGGCTCAAGCAGTTCTCCTGCCTTGGTCTCTCAAGGTGTTGGGATTATAGCCACTGCTCCTGGCTAGATCAAGTCTAATTTATCTATTTTTTCTTTTTATTTAGTTATTATTTTAAAATTTTTAATATTTTTAAAATTTTTAGCAGAGACAGGATTTCACCATGTTGCCCAGGCTGGTCTTGGACTCCTGAGCCACCTCACTCGGCCCCACCCCCCTTTCTTTTTTTTTTTTTTGAGGTAGGGTCTCATTCTGTTGCCCATGCTGGAGTGCAGTAGCACTGTCATAGCTCACTGCAGCCTCAAACTTCTGGGCTCAAGGGATCCTCCCTCCTCAGCCTCCTGAAGTGCCACTGTTACATGCGTGAACCACCACACCCGGCCTTATCTGTTTTTTCTTTTGTTACTTGTGCTTGTGTTGTTCTATCTAAGGAACTATAGACTAATCCAAAGTCACAAAGGTTAATTACTTTGTTTTCCTCTAAGAGTTTTACGGTTTTAGCTCCTTTTTTTTGTTTTTTTGGTTTTTTTTTCTTTTCTTTTCTTTTTCTTTTTATAGTTTTAGCTCTTTTGGCCGATTAGTTATTTCCCTGACTAAAGCTTCAGAGGTTCCTTTGAGCTGTTTGCTAAGGGTGGAGGTGGGGAGCTATTATCCTGTGACTTCCTTTCTTTGACAATTCAATCAAGTTCCTTGTCCTTGGGAAGCACTTCTTCTTGTAGGTGTTTCTAGTGCTTTTACAGTTTCTGTATTTCATAGTCTTTTTTTTTTTTTTTTTTTTTTTGCAGGTAACAAATGAAGAAGACTTCATTAGAAAATTGGACTGCAAACCTGATCAGCATCTGAAAGTGGTTTCCATTTTTGGAAATACTGGCGATGGAAAGTCTCATACTCTCAACCACACTTTCTTTTATGGTCGTGAAGTCTTTAAAACCTCCCCCACCCAGGAGTCCTGCACTGTGGGAGTGTGGGCAGCCTATGACCCAGTTCACAAAGTAGCAGTGATCGATACAGAAGGGCTCCTGGGGGCCACCGTGAATCTAAGCCAGAGAACACGGCTGCTGCTTAAGGTCCTGGCCATCTCAGACCTCGTCATCTATCGAACTCATGCAGACCGGCTGCATAATGACCTCTTCAAATTCCTTGGGGATGCCTCAGAAGCTTATCTGAAGCACTTCACCAAGGAGCTCAAGGCCACCACTGCTCGCTGTGGCCTGGATGTCCCTTTATCCACCCTGGGCCCTGCAGTTATCATCTTCCATGAGACCGTGCACACCCAGCTACTGGGCTCTGGTGAGAGATGGGGTACAGTGTCACAGCTCAACCTTTATGGGTACAAGGAGACAGCTATTTGGGCTGCAATAGCAACTTGTTGGTAGTGGATTGCCCAGAAAGATTTCTGTCCAAAGAAGACATAGAAAGTGTTTCAAGGAGGATGGAGTGATCAAACATGTCAATCTGCTTATAGGTCAACTAGCATAAGGATTGAGAATTGCCAATTGGTTTCGGCAATATATAAGTCCTTAGTGACCTGGATAAGACCTGTTCCCTGAGGTGGTGGGGGGTAAAAGCTTGATCAGAGTCAGATCAAGAGAAAATAGGAGGAAGCCAGGTACAGTGGCAAGTGCCTGTAATTCTAGCTACCTGGGAGGCTCATGTGGGAGAATCCCTTGAGCCCAAGAGTTAGAGATCAGCCTGGGCAACATAGTGAGGCTGTGTCTCTAAAAAAAAAAATAAGATTAGGAGAAGAATTACTTTATTCAATTCTTTGACAGAGTTCTGTAAAGCAAAGAAGAACAATGAGATTGTAGCTGGAGGCTGATGTGGGATTTCAAGGGATTTTTCTTTTTTAAAATTTAAGATGTGACGTATTGCAGATATTTATGTACTGATGAGAATGATTCATTAGAGAGGGAAGAATGTAGATGTAAGAGAGCAGGAACAGTTGGAGTGATGCATGAATGGAAGGGTCGGCCTTAGGACCACGGACAGTTCATCCATAACAATGGGAAAGAAAGTAGACGATATGGACACGGTCACAGATAAGAAGATGGATGTGGACATGGGACGTGTGTGTGTAAGTTCTTATTTGTTTTCTTAGAGAAATAGGAAGCAAGATTGTCACCTGAGTGGTAGGAGGATGAGGGAAAGGTGCAATAACAGATTAGATAGGAGGGGAGCAGTAAATTTGGCTCCTGAAACAATTGGAATCTTCACTTGTTCATTCAGTCATCAAAGTTTATTGAGTGCATATGTCATGTGCTGAGCACTGAAGCACAGAGCAGAAAAAACACTTCCTGTCTTTGAAGAGCTCACAGTCTAGTTGGGGCGACCGCACGGTGTTCTGTGCATACCTCCGTACCTACAGGTACGGTGCTGTGGGAGTCCAGAGCAAGGACACTACACCTTATGGAATCTAGGAAAGAAGAGGCGACATTTGAGCTCTGAGAGACTTGGCTAGATGGAGGAGGGGAAGAAGATGCTCTAGGAAGAGCAAACTCCTAGTAGCTTCAAGGAACAAATTGCGTTCAGAGAACTGCAGGTAGGGCTGGGTGTGGTGGCTCACACCTGTAATCTCAGCACTTTGGGAGGCCAAGGCAGGAGGATCCCTTGAGCCTGAGAGGTTGAGGCTGCAGTGAGCTGTGATCGTGTTATTGCACTCCAGCCTGGGCAATAGTGAGACCCTGTCTCAAAAAAAGAAGGAAAGAAAAAAAGAGACAAGGGAAGTAGTTCTGCAGTAGCTTCCAAAATTCCATTCTAACTCCCTTCAATGCATTCTCCATGTGGCATCCAGAGTGATCTTTTCAAAAGCTTAATTTACACTTCAGATCATGTAATACTTCTGCTTGCAGCCTTGTCAGTGGCTTTTGACTATGTCAAAATCCAGACTCCTAAATGTAGTGCCATCACTTTAACTCCTGCCTTTGTCTCTGACCTCCTCTAGTTACCCCTCTTCATTCTCCCCCTGCCCACTGAATGCAGCCCCTCCCCTGCCACCCCGACTGCCATGTTTGAAGCATGGCTTGTGTGGGAGGGAATGATGGAGAGACTCAGGGATCAGATCATGGGTGGCCTTGACTCAGTTCTCAAGTATGGCAGGAGTCCATGAAGGATCTTAAGCAGAGAGTTAGATGGCCAGATCTATATTTTCAAAAGATTCCCTGGCAGTCTATTGCAGGATGACTGAGGCAGGGGGACCAGTCAGCAGGATATCAAGTCACTCAAGTGAGAAGTGGTTGGGATTCAGCCAGGGCAGTGGCAGTAGGAGGGAAGTGCACAGAGTAGGCCATAAAGGAGGTTGAATCTGAAGGACCTGGCACCAGTTGATTCTGGTGGTACCAATGACACATGCCCTATAGAAGATAATACATGTAAATGTTCCCCAGTGAAGGAGCAGATTAATTAGCAAGTGCCTCGAAGATAAGGAGAGGAGGTGAGAAATGCTGACTTTCAGCTGCCTCCTGTGATCAATACTTTTATGCCACTTTGGATCTTTACAGTGTTGGTGAGGGGAAGGTTTAATTGCCAGTTCAGGATTTTGAAGTAACCAGCCCTTGAAAAGTTATTGTATTTTAGGCTGAGCACGATGACTTATGCCTATAATCCCAGCACTTTGGGACATTGAGGCGGGAGGATCACTAGAGCCCAGGAGTTTGAGACCAGCCTGGGCAAAATAGCAAGACTCTGACTCTACAAAAACATTAAAAAATTAGCCAGTTGCAGTGGTACATACCTGTGGTCCCAGCTCTTTGGGAGGCCAAGGTGGGTGGATCATCTGAGGTTTGGGGTTTGAGACCAGCCTGGCCAACATGGTGAAACCCTGTCTCTACTAAAAATACAAAAATTAGTCAAGTGTATGGTGGTGGGCACCTGTAATCCCAGCTACTCAGGAGGCTGAGGCAGGAGAATCGCTTGAACCCTGGAGGTGGAGGTTGCAGTGAGCCGAGATTGCACCACTGCACTCCATCCAGACTGGGCAACAGAATGAGACTTCGTCTCAAAAAGTAAGTAAGTAAGTAAATAAATAAATAAATAAAAAGGAAATTAAAAAGTCCTTTCAACCTTTATCACCGATACATTTATTGAATCCATCTGTGCTATGGCTGCCCAAGTTTCTGGACAAATGATGAGAGTGTGGGCAAGCAAATACCCTTATACATTGGTAGTTTTCCCAGAGCTTCCTCACAAAAGACCAGAATTTTCAAAGTACAGAGAACTGTAAAAGTTCCTCAGGAAGGTGATTAGTTAAGTATATCCACAGGATCGAAGACTGTATTGCTGCTTTTGAGTGTATTGTGACAAGGACAGGTACTTACAGTATGTTACTAAGTGAGAAAAGAGCAAGTTGCATATATATGTTGCTAAGTCTGTAGGAAAAATGTCTGAAAGGGCCAATATTGAGCTGTGGTTACTTTCGGGAAGTAGGTGAGAGCAGAGGACATAATTTCTTTCCTTTTATGCTTTGGCATATCTAGATTTTTCCAACGAATGGGTTTTTGGGAAAAAAGACTCCTCCTTGAAGTATAATGTGCATACAGAACAGTGCATATCATATCAAGGTATCATGTGATGAGTTTTCACTGCCTGAATGCCCCTGCGTACTCAACGCTAGACCATAGGACACCAGCCCTCCTCATAGAAGCCCTCCTCATGTCCTTTACCAGGAAAGGGTAACCTGAGTTCTCACAGCATAGATCAGTTCTGCCTGCTTATGTACTTCATGTACATTGAGTCAGAGTATCTTACTTTTTTTTTTTTTTGAGACAGCGTCTCGCTCTGTCTCCCAGGCTGGAGTGCAGTGGTGCGATCCCGGCTCACTGCAACCTCTGCCTCCCAGGTTCAAGCAATTCTTCTGCCTCAGCATCCTGAGTAGCTGGGATTACAGGCGTGCACCACTAGGCCCGACTAATTTTTGTATTTTTAGTAGAGATGGGGTTTCACCATGTTGGCCAGGCTGGTCTCGAACTCCCGACCTCAGGTGATCCACCCACCTCAGCTTCCCAAAGTGCTGGGATTACAGGTGTGAACCACTGCACCCTCCCGTATCTTACTTTTTTTTTTTTTTTTTTTTTTTTGAGACCGAGTCTCGCTCTGTCGCCAGGCTGGAGTGCAGTGGTGCGATCTCGGCTCACTGCAACCTCCACCTCCCAGGTTCAAGTGATTCTCCTGCCTCAGCCTCCTGAATAGCTGGGATTACAGGCACCTGCCACCACGCTCGGCTAGTATTTTTAGTAGAGATGGCATTTCACCATGTTGCCAGGATGGTCTCCATCTCTTGACCTCGTGATCCACCTGCCTCGGCCTCCCATAATGCTGGGATTACAGGTGTGAGCCACCGCACCCAGCCTCGTATCTTACTTTTATAATGAAAGATTTTTGTTGTTGTTGTTTGACATAGAGTCACTTTTGTCTCCCAGGCTATAGTGCAGTGGTGCGATTTCGGCTCACTGCAACATTCGCCTCCTGGGTTCAAGCGATTCTCCTGCCTCAGCCTCTGGACTAGTAGGGATTACAGGCATGCGCCACCACGCCCCGCTAATTTTTTTGTATTATTAGTAGAGACAGGGTTTCACCATGTTGGCCAGGCTGAACTCCTGACCTCGGGTGATCCGCCCACCTTGGCCTCCCAAAGTGCTGGGGTTACAGGTGTGGGCCACCGTGCCTGGCCTACTTTTTTTTTTTTTTTTTTAAATGTCACTCACTACCCATGTGCCTGTGTTTCTGCTTGTATAGATCATCCCTCAGAGGTGCCAGAGAAGCTCATCCAGGACCGGTTCCGGAAGCTGGGCCGTTTCCCTGAAGCCTTTAGTTCCATTCACTACAAGGGAACGAGGACTTACAACCCTCCCACGGACTTTTCTGGGCTTCGGCGTGCTTTGGAGCAGCTACTAGAGAATAACACCACCCGTTCTCCCCGGCACCCGGGAGTCATCTTCAAAGCCCTGAAGGTCAGTTGGCTTGTGCCCCAAGGGCTTCTCATTGGGGTGCCAGTGGGTGGTGAGAACACTTAGTTCGCCAGCTTTTGTGGTGCTGGTGATTGGAAATCTGGGTGGAAAGAGGTTATAAGAAGCGGAAGCACATGAATGGAGTCCGCACCTGTCAGATGCCTTCATCTTGCCAGGAGTGCAAATATGGGGAAGTCATATGTGATAGTAAAAAAAGTGCCCGGTCCTCAGCTAGGAGAAAAACCAGGCACTCATTTCTGGCTGGTGTGGCTCAGCCCTGGTGAGTTGGTGTCATGTTGAGTCTCACTTAATCTGGACAGCCTTTATGCTTTTCTTAATATCGACTCACTGTTTTTTTCTTATTTAAATTAATTTATTCGTAGAGGAAACTTTTTGTTATCACTATAAGTGGAAAACTATTATCACAGGTAGAAATTGTTTTTTGTTCGGGGGGCGTTTAGGAGCAGAGGTTTAATAGGCAAAAGAAAGAGAAAGAACAGCTCTCTCTCTCTTGCAAGGTGGGGGGGGGGGGGGGGCACCTGAATGGGACTTCCCCCCAGAGGTAGAAAATTACCAAAACAAAACACAAAAATAGATACACAATAACACTACTATTTATTATATACCAAAGTTCAGAGTACTCTGTATGGATTAGTTCACTTAATCCTTACAGCAACTCCATGAGTTAAGTACTGTTAACATCCTCGTTTACAGATGAGGAAATGGAGGCACCAAGAGATGAAGTAATTGATTATACACAGTTGGTGAGTGACAGCAGGCCTAACGCCTGGCCAGTTTACGCTAGAGCTCCTTCTCATAACCACAAAGCCTGTACTGCCTCTCAACAAATAAAATCGCCTATTATTCCTTAGCTAGAGACTATTACGCGTGGAAGGTTCTGAGACTGGGTCCTGTTTTTTCTTTCTTTAAGAGGGAGATTTACAGCCAGGCGTGGTGGCTCACGCCTGTAATTCCAGCACTTTGGGAGGCCGAGGCGGGTGGATCACTTGAGGTCAGGAGTTTGAGACTAGCCTAGCCAACATGGTGAAACCCCCTTTCTACTAAAAATACAAAAAAATTAGCCGGGCATGGTGGCGCACTCCTGTAATCCTAGCTACTTGGGAGGCTGAGGCAGGAGAATTGCTTGAATCCGGGAGGCAGATGTTGCAGTGAGCCGAGATTGCCCCACTGCACTCCAGCCTGGGAGACAGAGCGAGACGCTGTCTCAAAAAAAAAAAAGAGAGAGATTTGGCCTCTTAAAGAGAGGTGGAGATTAAATGAAAGCATACTTAAGAGACAAAGTACTTGTTATATAGTAAAAATGTTCAGTGAATGTTAATTGTGAATAATATTTAGGAAAAACTATTGAAAATGATTACATTTGAATAATTCATGAAATACATACGTTTCCAGTTAGAATTTGAAGTTCAAGTGCACTTAGTTGTATTGGCTAATAATGTCCTTGTAGTGGCTCAAAGGCAGTGAAAACGGAAGATGACGCTTACGTAATGCATACATTCTGAAAAGACGCTGAATCAGGCAAAGGGCTGTAAATCTGATCACTGTGCATTATAAGGCAAATAGGCCAGAGGCTGGATTATAGCAGCTCCTTTGCTCTTCTGGAAGCTAACCCAGATTAATGTTTAAGTAAGACCATCAGGGACACTGAGCACTGTAAACTGTAATTAGTGCTCAGGGATTTTTCCCCTCAGAAGTCTTGGATGTCCTACCTCAGGCCAATTTATTACTGGCTTTGAGAAAAATAGTTACACTGTATTCTTCCGAGGTGGTAAGAGTCACCAAGCTTTCTGCGATTAAAATGAACCTGGTCTGTCGGGTGAGGTGGCTCATGCCTGTAATCATTCCCAGCACTTTGAGAGGCGGAGGTGGGCAGGTCACGTGAGGCTAGGAGTTCGAGGCCAGCCTGGCCAACATGGTGAAACCTGTCTCTACTAAAAATACAAAAATTAGCTGGGCGTGGTGGCAGACGCTTGTAATCCCAGCTACTAGGGAGGCTGAGGCAGGAGAATCACTTGAACCTGGGAGGCGGAGGTTGCAGTGGGCTGAGATCGCGCCACTGTACTCTAGCCCAGGCAACAGACCTAGACTCCCTCTCAAAAAAAAAAAAAAAAAAAAAGGCCAGGTGCGGTGGCTCACGCCTTTAATTCCAGCACTTCGGGAGGCAGATGGATCACCTGAGGTTGGGAGTTCGAGACCAGCCTGACCAACATGGAGCAACCACGTCTCTACTAAAAATACGAAATTAGCCGCGCGTGGTGGTGCATGGCTGTAATCCCAGCTACTCAGGAGGCTGAGGCAGGAGAATTGCTTGAATTTGAGAGGCGGAGGTTGCAGTGAGCTGAGATCTTGCCACCGCACTCCAGCCTGGGCAAGAAGAGCGCAACTCCATCTCAAAAAAAAAAAAAAAAGAACCTGTTCAGCTGGAATTCTGATGATTCCTGGTAACTGGCATCTTCAGAATTTCACCGAGATCTGATATTTTCTGTTCTCTGAGGTATAGGGGCTGTGCTGTACTGAGCTATGGGACTGAATTCTTTTGTCTATGGGAAGGAGTCATTTGTTTAAGCTTGTGATTTGGGTTCTCCCCAGAGAATTGTGCAGTTGTTGCAGTTTACCCAAATCTTTGAAAAAATTGGTTTTGTACTTTTTTGTTTTAAACATCCTTTAAATTAAAAATGCTTAATTCTCTGGTTATCACTCTGATAGCCACTTTTAAGGTCTGCCTTAGGCAAATTGACCAAGTAGAGTTTTATTGTTAAAATAGACTCTAACTAAAGTTTTCATAGTTCATAGCAGTGTATAATATAAATGGCTGTCTTTTCTTCTCCACTTGTTTTTATTTTGTTTTATGCTGTTGTATTAATTTTTTTTTATTAGTAGCCTTGAGTCCTTTTGAGGTAAAAGAGTTGGGGTGGGTATAAACAGATAAATGACACGTCAGAATAATTTGTTTGATTTCTTGAATCTCCCATTTTTTCTTCCTTTTTTTCTTTTTCTTTTTTTTTCTTTTGAGACAGGGCCTTGCTCAGTTGCCCAGGCTGGAGTGCAGTGGTGTGATCACAGCTCACTGCACTCCAGCCTCTCACAGCCACTGCACCAGGCCCCAAGAGCTTTTAACTCCATGCTGTATTCCTTCCCAATAGTTATTTCACTTCTAAAGAGGTCAGACGATGGGACCATTTTAAAAGGTTCCTGATACATACTGTCAGTTATATTTGAGTATTCGGTTATTTTAATTAAAACAGAGATGTCATTTTAAAAATTATAAAAGCAATGCATATTCATGATAAACAATTCAAGTACTGCAGAATGTATGAGACTTAAGTCCCCTTTCCTTCCCCTACCTCCCCCCTCCTCAGTCTGTAGAGATAACTCTTAATACTTTCTCACGTAAGTGTCTAGAAATTTTTATTGCTGTGTAAGCACATGCATAAATATATGTTATAATGTATGTTTTTCTTCCTGAATAAATGGGATCATAGTAAAGTTAAATACTTTTCCCCTGCCTAGTGTCCTTTTCTAACTCTGCAGATAACCATTAGTAGTAGTTTATTATATATGCTTATAGAAATTGCAAATGCTGGCTGGGTGCTGTGGCTCATGCCTGTAATCCCAGCACTTTGGGAGGCTGAGACAGGCAGATGACGAGGTCAGGAGTTCAAGAGCAGCCTGGCCAACATAGTGAAACCCCATCTCTATTAAAAATACAAAAATTAGCCGGGTGTGGTGGCGGGTGCCTGTAGTCCCAGCTACTTGGGATGCTGAGGCAGAAAGGCTTGAACCCCTGGAGGCGGAGGTTGCAGTTTGCTGAGATCGCGCCATTGTACTCTGTCCTGGGCGACACAGCAAGACTGTCTCAAAAAAAAAAAAAAAAGAAGAAATTGCAAATGCTGTAAAAGTGCATGTGTGTGTATGTATATATATCCTTCATAAATGAGATCATACCATTTATATTATTCTATGATTTGGTTTATTTTCACTTTTTTTTTTTTTTTGAGACGAGTCTTGCTGTGTCGCTCAGGCTGGAGTACAGTGATGCAAACTTGGCTCACTGAAACCTCTGACTCCCAGGTTCAAGTGATTCTCATGCCTCAGCCTCCCAAGTAGCCTGGATTACGGGCACACAACACCACGCCTGGCTAATTTTTGTATTTTTAGTAGAGACGGGGTTTCACCATGTTGGCCAGGCTGGTCTGGAACTCCTGACCTCAGGTGACCCGCCCGCCTCCGCCTCCCAAAATGTTGGGATTACAGGTGTGAGCCACTGTGCCAGGCCCAAAATGCCTATTTTAAATGCCACTAGTATACTTAAAAAAAAAGTGATTAGGCCAGGTGCAGTGGCTCACACCTGTAATCCCAGCACTTTGGGAGGCCGAAGCGGGCAGATCACCTGAGGTCACGAGTTCGAGACCAGCCTGGCCAACACGGCAAAACCCCGTCTCTATGAAAAATACAAAAATTAGCCAGCCGTGGTGGTGTGTGTCTGTAATCCCAGCTACCCGGGAGGCTGAATCAGGAGAATCCCTTGAACCCCGGAGACGGAGGTTGCAGTGAGCTCAGATTGTGCCACTACACTCTAGCCTGGGTGACAGAGCAAGACTCTGTCTCAAAAAAAAAAAAAAATGTTGTTAGCCCTATCTTATTTTTGAAGTTCCACCTGATTGATGCAGTATTCTGTTGGATTCAAAGGAAGTCAAAGTACTACTTTTTGTGTTTATTATTAACTGGGAAATGTGGATTTGGAAATGTGATGAATGAGAAGAACAGTGTTTGGTGTGCACACATGCATGCACATATGTGTGTGTGTGTGAGAGAGAGAGAGACACAGAGAGAGCTATGCAGCTGTTTTCTGCCCTAGTGGCTTGCCCATACATACCTGGGAGTGGTTTCCCTATTCCTCCTGCTGACAGGATCACTTTTGATGTCATTCAGCCACACTGTTGTGCAGGCCCCAGGCCCCTTTTTTTCTAGCTGGCTTATGTCCCATTTCTTGACTCCTTTGCTCAGGGTCCACAATAGCAACAGCCCAGATACCTACAAGCAGCGCACACCTGCACTGAGCAGATAAACCTGCTTACAGGAAACAAATGCTCAGGCCTCTATCGAATAGAGGAATTAATATTCAATACTGGAATTGAATATTGAGTTAACTATGGTTGTCTGTACTTACAGTTCTGAATAATTGGGAGAACCATTTCATAGTTGGATTTGTATAGGTTTTATGTAATTTTGTCTTAATTTTTTTTTTTAAGACAGGGTCCGGCTCTCTGTCCCCTAGGCACCATCTAGACTCATTGCAACCTCTGCCTCCTGGGCCCAAGCCATCCTCCCACCACAGCCTCTCAAGTAGCTAGGACTAACAGGCACACGCCACCACACCTGGCTAATTTTTGTATTTTTTGTAGAGACAGGGTTTTTGCATGTTGCCCAGGCTGGTCTTGAACTCCTGAGCTTGAGGTATCTGTCTGCCTTGGCCTCCCAAAGTGATGGGATTACCAGGAGTGATCCACTGTGCCCATCCTTTATGTACCTTCTTTAACTTCTGAGCTCTAAATGTAGAAACTCTTGACGTTCCAATTCTGTCACATCGGGAAGCATTTATGAGGTATTTATAAAGTTATGTTTTGTTGGGGTGTGATGTCATTGATGACAGAAGTGTGTCCCTTTTGAGTCAGGAAATTCATTGCTAGCCCTTGATGACTGGGGCCAGCCCTATAGATACAATAGAAAGAGCCACACTGTTGTCTAGGCAACTAAAGTTCAAGATCATCTGGTCTCCAGGCAACCTTTTCCAGACTTGCCTCAAATGCTTTCCCAAGCTTTCTTGGGGTAGGTGGGCCCTTCCCTGCCTTTCTCTTCTAGCTTTGGGATCTCAGGAGGAGGAGAACCCAAGAAACTGTGGAATGATGTGAGGTTTGGAATTTTTGAACCTGCTAATAAGTATATGGATCAGGTGGTATGTAAAGAAAAATCAGGGCCGGGCGCAGTGGCTCACGCCTGTAATCCGAACATTTTTGCAGGCTGAGGCAGGTGGATCACTTGAGGTCAGGAGTTTGAGACCAGCCTGGCCAACATGGTGAAACCCTGTCTCTATTAAAAATACAAAAAATCAGCTGGGCATGGTGGCACACGCCTGTAGTCCCAGCTACTTGGGAGGCGGATATTGCAGTGAGCCAAGATCACGCCACTGCACCCAGCCTGGGTGATAGAGCGAGACTCTGTCTCAAAAAAAAAAAAAAAAAAAAGGAAAGGCTGATTAGATTCTAAAGGAGGAGTTTCTCTCTACTCTTGCATCTAAAACATGCTGACGGTGGATTTTTTTTTTTTTTTTTAACAGTTACTGTTATTTTCCCACACTCTTGATTCTTGTAAAGCCTCCTGAAACTTGTCAAGGTCTGATTCATTAGTCAGGCTGTGACTTGTGAACGAGTGAGATGCTTGTTCTTACCTCATATGCAAGAGCGTCAGTGGCCAGCATCTGAAGGCTGGCTTGCCTGAAGTCTCTTTCTTATGTCATAAGTGGTTACCTGTTACCTTGGACAACATAAGCCAACAGTTCATTTGTCTAGGGCAGGGAATGATGTACTGTGGCAAATCAGGCTGCAGATTGTTTCACACCAAGCCTTGAGATACTTACAAATGCCCCCATTTCTCTGAAGAACTTTCAGAGAAGTGAACCAGGTCACTTGGGTTGAAACAGTAAGAACCTTACGCTGTATTGGATCCTAATTTCCCATTTACTGGGAGTTGGCATCCTCTGTGAATTCAACCCAGCTGTTGCACTCATGCCAGATTTATATCATTTGTCCTTAGGAAAATTAGTACTTAGGCTAGCCTTTCAGTTACCTGTTTAAAAGAAAAGCTCTGCGGCTAAAAATTGCTATTCTTGGCTGGGCGCAGCGGCTCACGCCTATAATCCCAGCAGTTTGGAAGGCTGAGGCAGGAGAATGGCTTGAGTCCAGGAGACCAGCCTGGGCAACATAGTAAGACCCTGTCTCATTTTAAAAAATGAAAATAATAAAAAATAATTTGCTATTTTTTTTTTTAAATAATAATTGCTATTCTTTGGTGTTCCCTATACCTTCTATAGTGGCTTCTATATTCCTTAGCTGTCTCCTCTTTTTTTCTTTCTGTATCATCTCATTAGATACTTCAGCATCTTGGCCAGGTGCGGTGGCTCACGCCTGTAACCCCAGCACCTTGGGAGGCTGAGTTGGGTGGATCACTTGAGGTCAGGAGTTCGAGACCAGCCTGACCAACATGGTGAAACCCTGTCTCTACTAAAAAAAAAAAAAAAAAAAAAAAAAATTATCCATACATTGTGGGAGGGGCCCGTAATCCCAGCTACTTGGGAGGCTGGTGCAGGAGAATTGCTTGAACCAGGAGGCAGAGGTTGCAGTGAGCCGAGATCATGCCACTGCACTCCAACCTGGGTGATGGAGCGAGACTCTGTCTCAATAACAAAACAAAAACAAACAAACAAAAATTATTGGGGCATGGTGGCATTTGCCTGTGATCCCAGCTACTTGGGGGGCTGAGGGAAGAGGATTGCTTGGGCTTAGGAGGGTGATGCTGCAGTGAGCTGTGAACATGCCACTGCACTCCAGCCTGGGTCACTGAGTGAGACTCTGTCTCAATAAAAAAGCTGCCTTTTCCCATCAGGTGTCCTCAGAGTGTTCTGTACATATCTGTTTGAGAAACAGCCTGGAGAGCTATTGATAATTCGGCCAGTTAGGGAGTAGTTAGCCTTAAATTTGAGAGGACCTCTGGGGATGGGATGAAAGAAGCCTAGGGCAAGGGCAGGGCCAGGAGAGGAGGAGGGCAAGGTTGGTTTGTGAAGGGGAGTTGGTGCGGGGCACTTATTCCAGCAGTTCTAGCTGAGTACCTGTTAGGTCCTTTGCTAGGATTTGGAGGAGGATGCAAAGGTAGGAAGCTGCTTTCACAGTATTTATGATCTAGTCCTGGAGATAAAATACAGCAAGCCCATAGCTTTGCATCATTGCCTAATTATTTAATACCGAGTTACAGTATTGAGTACAATGGGCCGTCAGAGAAGGCAGAGAGTGATGTGGGTGGAGAGGCTTCATTGGAAGAGGTGAGACCACAAACATCCCTGAAGAATGGGTCTCATGTAGAAGCAGGAGAGAGAACGCTGTATAGGCTGAAATGTATAGGCCGACTTGTAATTCCACTTGCCCTCCTTCTCATTTATTCTCAGCATTTCTATATATTCATTCATATCCTCTTTCAAGATCTTCATGTTTTCAATTTTTTTTTTTTTTTTTTTTGAGACGGAGTCTCACCGTGTCACCCAGGCTGGAGTGCAATGGCGTGATCTTGGCTCACTGTAACGTCCACCTCCCAGGTTCAAATGATTCTCCTGTCTCAGTCTCCTGAGTAGCTGGGATTACAGGCGCCCGCCACCACGCCCAGCTAATTTTTGTATTTTTAGTAGAGATGGGGTTTCACCATGCTGGACAGGCTGGTCTCGAACTCCTGACCTCGTGATCCACCCACCTTGGCCTCCCAAAGTGCTGGGATTACAGGCATGAGCCACCGTGCCTGGCCCCATGTTTTAACTCTTTATCAAAGTACCCCCGAGAAATATAGGACTTATGTGTTATTTGTCAGACCATTTTTTTTGTTGTTTGAAGTCCAGGGTTGCCACTTGGTCGGTCGTGGCTGACAGATGGTGTTCTATGGCCTCTGCAGTAGCCCTGCAGGACCTGAATGAGAATGTCCTTGGGTGAGTTGTGTACCTTCAATTTGACCCACTCCTTGCCACTATTCTGGTCCTACACCTGACCTGACTCAACATTGATATTACGTGCCTTTGTAGGGACTTGAGTTTGCAACTCCTGGTGTTAAGACTGCATTGGACTTTTTAATGATCGCCATTCTAACTGGTGTGAGATGGTATCTCATTGTGGTTTTGATTTGCATTTCTCTGATGGCCAGGAAACAACAGGTACTGGAGAGGATGTGGAGAAATAGGAACACTTTTACACTGTTGGTGGGACTGTAAACTAGTTCAACCAGCGTGGCGATTCCTCAAGAATCTAGAACTAGAAATACCATTTGACCCAGCCATCCCATTACTGGGTATATACCCAAAGGATTATAAATCATGCTGCTACAAAGACACATGCACACGTATGTTTATTGCGGCACTATTCACAATAGCAAAGACTTGGAACCAACCCAAATGTCCATCAATGATAGACTGGATTAAGAAAATGTGGCACATATACACCATGGAATACTATGCAGCCATAAAAAAGGATGAGTTCATGTCCTTTGTAGGGACATGGATGAAGCTGGAAACCATCATTCTCAGCAAACTATCGCAAGGACAAAAAACCAAACACCGCATGTTCTCACTCATAGGTGGGAATTGAACAATGAGAACACTTGGACACTGGAAGGGGAACATCACACATCGAGGCCTGTTGTGGGGTTGGGGGGAGGGGGGAGGGATAGCATTAGGAGATATACCTAATGTAAATGACGAGTTAATGGGTGCAGCACACCAACGTGGCACATGTATACATATGTAACAAACCTGCACATTGTGCTCATGTACCCTAGAACTTAAAATATAATTTAAAAAAAAAAAAAAAGACTGCATTGGAAACAGGAAAAGGAACCTTGCATAAGAAGTTCTAATTGTTCGGCCGAGCGTGGTGGCTTACGTCTGTAATCCCAGCACTTCGTGAGGCCGAGGCGGGTGGATCACCTGAGGCCTGGAGTTCAAGACCAGCCTGGCCAAAATGGTGAAACCTCATTTCTACTAAAAATACAAAAAATTAGCCGGGTGTGGTGGTGGGTGCCTGTAATCCTAGCTACTTGGGAGGCTGAGGCAGGAGAATCTCTTGAACCCAGGGGGCAGAGGTTGTAGTGAGCCAAGATCGTGCCAGTGCACTCCAGCCTGGGCAACAAGAGCAAAACTCCATCTCAAAAAGAAAAAAGTTCTAATTGTTCTTCGTTTAAAACCTAACCTGCCCTTTTTCCAGATCTCCTTTAAAATTCTCTTCTGCCCTTTTACGGAAGGAAATAACATATTGTCCTTTTGTTAAGGCTCCTTTCCCTTATTTTCCCTTGGATAATGCCTGGCTTCTTCACACTGGGGCTGGACTGAAAGTTAGAAGCTTGGAGCAGCATGTGCTTAGTGATTTCCAAAGCGTGGAAAGCGCCTTTCTGTAATTAGCCTGAGGAATACTTTCAATATCCAGTAATAAGTGAAGATAGGATTAGGAATGGAAGCTACATTTCAACCTGAAATTTTCAGTTTGCTTTGTGGATATGTTATCTTCTTGGCATTTATTTTGGCCATTTGCTGTCCTTTGGGTAATGTCTGTTTTGGAGGTTGGTAGAGTTGATAAATGACTGGCAAACACTATAATAATTCTTCTTGTTTTTTTTTTCTGGTGACATTTTTCCTGCTTTGAGTTTGTCTGTGGCCTAGTAAACTCCAAGTAAGTGCCTGTGGTTATAGCTGGGATAGAAGCCCAGGAAACTCACAGATCACATCTGGGCTCTGCCTGTGGCTTAAAGAGGAGCCATCCTCGTGAGTCTTGGTTTCTTGGTTCCAGCCTCACATAGATGAAATGGGCATTCATCATTATTTATGGTGGTCTTGAATAAAAGACTGAGTGGTGTGAGGTGTTTATAACCTGCAAGGCAATTAGGGGAGAACAGTAACTTTGCTTATCTTGACCTCCTGGGGAATGGGCTGGTTCTTTCCAAGGTTTCCCATGGTAAGGACTGATGTGAGTGGGGTCAGGAAGGTCAAGGGTAATGAGCAGAAGTTACTGGATTTCCTCTGTGCGTGTGTTGCTTGTATGGTGCCTGCAGTGGGGGGCCAAAGTGCGGAGCTCTCTACTGAGTGCCATCATATGTCACCTTCCCTCCTTGGCAGGCACTAAGCGACCGCTTCAGCGGTGAGATCCCCGATGACCAGATGGCGCACAGCTCCTTTTTTCCAGATGAGTATTTCACCTGCTCCTCCTTATGCCTCAGCTGTGGGTAAGTAAGGCCGCTCCCCCACCCCCCACCCCATACCTTGAGAATAGAGCCTTTGAGTGGTGCTTCCTAGACTTCGGTGTGGATGCAGATCCCCTGGGATCTTGCTAAATTACAGTTTGTGATTTAAATTATCCAAAATGGTGCACTCCCATGTTCCCACAAGATCCTGGTGGTCTAGGAACCACACTTCTGAGGTAGCAAGAGCTTGAAGGACACATGGTGGTGAAGAATCTCCTGGAAATTCCAGCTGGTATAGATGTGAAATTGACCAGCTTCTGGTTTGGGAGGTTTTTAGGGCAGAAGACTTTGGGTTGCCTGCTTTTCTGTGTTTTTTGTACCAGAGCTTCCAGTCACTTATTCATAGTATTCTAAGTATTCAAGTGATATTTGAGTGCCCCCCTGTGCAAAGCACTATGGGTAGGTATTGATTCCAGGTGATTCCTTTCACTATTAGGGGAAATGTTTAGAGCACATTAGAATTTTCTGGGGAGCTTTCAAAATTATTGATGCCAGGGCACCACCTTCTGGGATTCTAATTAACGGGTGGTGTGTAGGACCTCTGCATTGCTATGTTTAAGATGCTCCTCAGAGGATTCTAAAGTGCAGCCCGAGCTGAGGACATTGAGTTGGGACAGTGCTTCCGAAACTTCAATTGCATATGCATCACCTTGAGATTCTGTTAGAATGCAGATTCGGAATCAGGTCTGGGTGAAACCTGAGATTCTGCATTTCTGTCAAGCTTCCGGGCAATGGCTGTGCCGCTGGTTTGTGGGCCGCACTTTGTTACGGTTAGAGCAGTGATCCGCAAATTTTAGCATGCATCAGAAAAACCTGAAGGTCAGGATCACTGGGTGCCCCTCCACAGTTTCTAATTCCGTAGGCCTGAGGTAGGGCCTGGGAGTTTGCATTTTAATAAATTTAATAAATTCTCGGCCGGGCACGGTGGCTTACGCCTGTAATCCCAGCACTTGGGGAGGCCGAGGCAGGTGGATCACGAGGTCAGCAGATCGAGACTATGGTGAAACCCTGTCTCTACTAAAAATACAAAAAAATTAGCCTGGCACGGTGGCCGGCGCCTGTAGTCCCAGCTACTCGGGAGGCTGAGGCAGGAGAATGGCGTGAACCTGGGAGGCGGAGCCTGCAGTGAGCTGAGATTGCGCCACTGCACTCCAGCCTGGGCGACAGATTGAGACTCTTTCTCAAAATAAATAAATAAATAAATAAATAAATAAATAAATAAATAAATAAATAAATTCTCAGGTGATGCTGATGTTGTTCATGGGGACCACCCTTTGAGGATCACTTGATTAGTTTGAACTGTTGATGGCTGTTAAATCAGTGTGGTGACTTGTCTGATGGGCCCCAGGGGATTTAAAGGCAGTGTGTCGAGGTCAGATGGCAGCCTCCATGTCCTGTAGACAATCCCTTCCACTCTCTTCACTACCAAATTGTCTTTGCTCCTACCAGAACCACCCTGTCCTGCACACTTGTCCTTTTACAGGAGTAGACCTGACCTATATCTGTTATGAATGGTCATTTCGCTTTGAGTCCTGTAGGCCACCTGCTGCATGCAGAACCACCTCTGACCTTGCCGAGAAAAAGACCTGCTTCTTGGATTATACAACCTGGGCAAGGGAGAACTAAGGATTATCTTGGAGAGTTCAGTTTGGAAAGGGGAGAGGGATGTTAGTTGACAGTGTGACTTACCTTCCTTTTTGCATGCCCCATGAGCCCAGCACAAGAGACTTAAGCACTGTTGGATAATTGCTTTCCCATTGTGAGCCTCCCCAGGATTTCTGGAACTTTCCCTTTTATCATAGTGAAATTCTAAAGTCCTGATCTCTGTTTTTGCATTATCAGGATGGCAGAGCTCATTGTTCATTTGGAAGGCTTGTTCAGCCTGAGCCTCCCCTTAATGCATTGCCAGATTTTGGGGTTGGTTTTCATTTTGCATCTTGGCAGCCTGTTCTGGGTAAACATTCCATTTCATCTTGTTTGGATTTTTTGAGTCTTCTGAGAGCTGTTCAGGTTTCCTCTCTGGTCAAGTTGGTATCTTATGGCTCCTCCATTTCTGATGAGGGGACAGGTAGTTTTTCCAACAAGAGATTTCTGGGTGTATTTTTTTTTTTTTTTTAAGACAGAGTCTCGCTGTTGCCCAGGCTGGAGTATAGCGGTGTGATCTTGGCTTACTGCAACCTCCGCCTCCTGGATTCAAGCGATTCTCCTGCCTCAGCCTCCTGAGTAGCTGGGATTACAGGCATGAGCCACTATGCCTGGCTAAATTTTTTGTATTTTTAGTAGAGACGGGGTTTCTCCATGTTGGTCAGGCTGGTCTTGAACTCACTGCAACCTTTACCTCCTGGGTTCAAGCGATTCTCCTGCCTCAGCCTCCTGAGTACCTGGGACTATGGGTGCCCGCCACCATGCCCGGCTAAGTTTTGTATTTTTGGTAGAGTCGATGTTTCACCATGTTGGCTAGGCTGGTCTTGAACTTCTGACCTGAAGTGATCTGCCCCCCTCGGCCTCCCAAAGTACTGGGATTACGGACGTGAGCCACCGTGCCCGGCTGAGATTTCTTTTTCCCCTGTGTCCTCATACAAGGATAGTAGTCGCTGTGCCTCTGTAGTGCTGTTGATTGCAAGTGTAACAAAGAGGCATGTGGGTTTCCGGCTACCCTTTCTGTGTTCAGCATCTGAGGCCCAGTTAGTAATCAAGATCTGGTCGTGGCCTTGTGCCTGGCTCAGGGTCAGGCTGTTCTGTGTAAGTGGCCCTGGCTCCTTTAGCCGTCTCATTGTCAGTCTTTGGGCTTCATTCAGGGTTGGATGTAAGAACAGCATGAATCATGGGAAGGAAGGAGTGCCTCATGAAGCCAAGAGCCGCTGCAGATACTCCCACCAGTATGACAACCGAGTGTATACCTGCAAGGTGAGTCCTCCGAGCTCCTCCCTGTGTCAGCAGCGGGCTTGCTGACCACTCTCTCTTTGGCAAGACTATCTTGGGGCCATTTTTTGCTGCATGCCGAAGTATTTGATATTCAAATTGAATATTTCTGGAACTTCTCTCCAGCTCTAACAAAAAGCACTCACATGTCTTCATTGGTGAGGGTCCCTTTGTTTACTGTTTTAAGCTTATTTTCTTCTCATTCTGTTGAGCTTGTATGTAAGGGTAATTTATATCGAACATTCATTCTTTTTTTTTTTTTTTTTTTTTGAGACAGAGTCTTGCTCTGTCAGCCAGGCTGGAGTGCAGTGGCACAATCTTGGCTTACTGCAACCTCCACCTCCTGGGCTGCAGCAATTCTCCTGCCTGAGCCTCCTGAGTAGCTGGGATTACAGATGTGTGCCACCATGCCCAGCTAATTTTTGTATTTTTAGTAGAGACGGGGTTTCACCATGTTGGCCAGGCTGATCTCGAACTCCTGAGATCGGGCAGATTGCTTGAGCCCAGGAGTTCACAACCAGCCCGGGCTGGTAAAACCCCGTTTCTGTTAAAAAAACAAACAAAAAACAAACAATAAGCTAGCAGAGTGTTTCCTGTTTCAGGCCTGCTATGAGAGAGGCGAGGAAGTCAGTGTAGTGCCCAAAACATCTGCTTCCACTGACTCCCCCTGGATGGGTCTCGCAAAATATGCCTGGTCTGGGTGAGTTTAAACAACATGGCTCAAGATTTTCTGGTGCGTTTGTCTCCCCAGGCACCTGGCTGGGTAACAGTATTGATTTGCTTTCCTTGTAGGTATGTGATCGAATGTCCTAACTGTGGCGTGGTCTATCGTAGTCGGCAGTACTGGTTTGGAAACCAAGATCCTGTGGATACAGTGGTGCGGACAGAGATTGTGCATGTGTGGCCTGGAGTAAGAACTGTTGGATTTCTCTGTTTTTCTTTATCTTGTGTCATTCAGTTTTTCATGTGTATAGAAAACTGGAACCTGCTTAAAATTAAGGTTAACCATGAATTTCAGAATGTTGGCGGTTTAGAAAGGCATCATCTGGAGAGCTTTTTTGTTCTCTAGACCAAAATTGTTTTTATTTTTTCTTTTTTTTTTTATTTTTTTTTATTTTTTATTTTTTATTTTTTATTGATCATTCTTGGGTGTTTCTCGCAGAGGGGGACTTGGCAGGGTCACAGGACAACAGTGGAGGGAAGGTCAGCAGATAAACAAGTGAAGAAAGTTCTCTGGTTTTCCTAGGCAGAGGACCTTGCGGCCCTCCGCAGTGTTTGTGTCCCTGGATACTTGAGATTAGGGAGTGGTGATGACTCTTAACGAGCATGTGGCCTTCAAGCATCTGTTTAACAAAGCACATCTTGCACCGCCCTTAATCCATTCAACCCTGAGTGGATACAGCACATGTTTCAGAGAGCACAGGGTTGGGGGTAAGGTCACAGATCAACAGGATCCCAAGGCAGAAGAATTTTTCTTAGTACAGAACAAAATGAAAAGTCTCCCATGTCTACCTCTTTCTACACAGACACGGCAACCATCTGATTTCTCAATCTTTTCCCCACCTTTCCCCCCTTTCTATTCCACAAAACCGCCATTGTCATCATGGCCCGTTCTCAATGAGCTGTTGGGTACACCTCCCAGATGGGGTGGTTGCCGGGCAGAGGGGCTCCTCACCTCCCAGTAGGGGCGGCCGGGCAGAGGCGCCCCTCACCTCCCGGACAGGACGGCTGGCCGGGCGGTGGGCTGACCCCCCCCACCTCCCTCCTGGACGGGGCGGCTGGCCGGGCAGAGGGGCACCTCACTTCCCAGTAGGGGCGGCCGGGCAGAGGCGCCCCTCACCTCCCGGACGAGGCGGCTGGCCGGGCGGGGGGCTGACCCCCCCACCTCCCTCCCGGTCGGGGCGGCTGGCCGGGCGGGGGGGCTGACTCCCCCACCTCCCTCCCGGACGGGGCGGCTGGCCGGGCGGGGGGCTGACCCCCCCACCTCCCTCCTGGACGGGGCGGCTGGCCGGGCAGAGGGGCTCCTCACTTCCCAGTAGGGGTGGCCGGGCAGAGGCGCCCCTTACCTCCCGGACAGGGCGGCTGGCTGGGCGGGGGGCTGATCCCCCCCACCTCCCTCCCGGATGGGGCGGCTGGCCGGGCGGAGACGCTCCTCACTTCCCAGACGGGGGTGGCTGCTGGGCGGAGGGGCTCCTCACTTCTCAGACCGGGCGGCCGCCAGGCAGAGGGTCTCCTCACTTCTCAGACGGGGCGGCGGGGCAGAGACGCTCCTCACATCCCGGACGGGGCGGCAGGGCAGAGGTGCTCCCCTCATCTCAGACGATGGGCGGCCGGGCAGAGACGCTCCTCACTTCCCAGATGTGATGGCGGCCGAGAAGAGGTGCTCCTCACTTCCTAGATGGGATGGTGGCCGGGCAGAGACGCTCCTCACTTTCCAGACTGGGCAGCCAGGCAGAGGGGCTCCTCACATCCCAGACGATGGGCGGCCAGGTGGAGACGCTCTTCACTTCCCAGACGGGGTGGCGGCCGGGCAGAGGCTGCAATCTCAGCACTTTGGGGGGCCAAGGCAGGCGGCTGGGAGGTGGTTGTAGCGAGCCGAGATCACGCCACTGCACTCCAGCATGGGGGCCATTGAGCACCGAGTTAACGAGACTCCGTCTGCAATCCCGGCACCTCGGGAGGCCGAGGCTGGCAGATCACTCGCGGTTAGGAGCTAGAGACCAGCCCGGCCGACACAGCGAAGCCCCGTCTCCACCAAAAAAATACGAAAACCAGTCAGGCGTGGCGGCGCGCGCCTGCAATCGCAGGCACTCGGCAGGCTGAGGCAGGAGAATCAGGCAGGGAGGTTGCAGTGAGCCGAGATGGCAGCAGTACCGTCCAGCTTCGGCTCGGCATCAGAGGGAGACCGTGGAAAGAGAGGGAGAGGGAGACCGTGGGGAGAGGGAGAGGGAGAGCTGTTTTTATTTTTTCTTGCATATATATTAGAAGTACAACTTTAAATGAAATAAACTAAAAATCTGTAGTTTTACTCCTTTGGCAAATAAAACGTTTTTGCATGTTCTACTCATTCATTTTCTATATGTGTATGTTTTTCTAGATGCAAATATTTACATGCCTTTTTCCTGCTTTTTTTTCTCACAGTGCTATTTTATTTAGTTTTATTTCCACCTTTTTAAAAAAATCATTAAAATGCTAGTCACCATCTTCGTGTAAGAAAGCCATTTTTTTGTTATAGGAAATTTTCCTGAAGTATATTCTAAGAAGTGGGACTCCTATAGACGCTTAATCTTTTTTTTTTGAGACGGAGTTTCGCCCTTGTTCCCCAGGCTGAAGTGCAATGGTGAGATCTTGGCTCTCTTGGCTCACTGCAATCTCCACCTCCCGGGTTCAAGTGATTCTCCTGCCTCAGCTTCCCGAGTAGCTGGGATTACAGGCATGACCGCCACGCCTGGCTAATTTTGTATTTTCAGTAAAGACAGGGTTTCTCCATGTTGGTCAGGCTGGTTTCAAACTCCCGACCTCAGGTGACCTGCCCACCTCGGCCTCCCAAAGGGCTGGGATTACGGGCGTGAGCCACCACGCCCAGTCTAATGATTATTTTTTAACTTTTGAATTCCAGATGTCAGAAATACAAATCTGTTTGTGAGGCAGTGATATCATGCTTTCATTCTGCATTAAATCACTGTTCACACTTAGCATTGTCCATAAATCACAACAAATCCAAAACCTTTTCCTTTCATGGAAAAAAGGCAAGTGATTATCCCCGAGGGACTTATTTTACTCTGTGTCATTGTCCTCGCTGGGTGATTCCTAAAGCCACCGTTCAGCCTAGGAGTCCTACCTGCAGGTCCTCTCCTGAGCTTTCCTGGATCCTATAGGTACCATAAAACTGAAGATTTCCTTATTTTTTAAACTTTTTTTTTTTTTTTTGAGATGGAGTCTTGCTCTGTCATCCAGGCTGGAGTGCAGTGGTGTGATCTCGGCTCACTGCAACCTCCACCTCCTGGGTTCAAGCAATTCTCCTGCCTCAGCCTCCCGAGTAGCTGGGATTACAGGCGCGTGCTACCACACCCAGCTAATTTTTGTATTTTTAGTAGAGACGGGGTTTCACCATGTTGGCCAGGATGGTTTCGATCTCTTGACCTTGTGATCCACCCACCTCGGCCTCCCAAAGTGCTGGGATTACAGGCGTGAGCCATCGCACCCGGCCGATTTCCTTATTTTTCTCCTCCTTTTTCTAATTTTCCCGCCCACTGAAATCTGTTATTATATAGTAGTCTCATTATGGGAGCCCACCTCCTTGGCATAATGGTTTATGCCATTATGTCCCAAGGATTTAACGTGGCCTTATAGCGAGAAAGTAAAGGTGGTAAGATAGTTTATGTTCCAGGAAAACAGGACTGCAGTAATTTACTCTCAGGTCACATTCTTCACAGTCCTCGAAATTAGGAGGATACAGATGCCTTCCCTGCTGTTTGTTTGTTCCTTCCTTCCTTCTTTCATTCATTATTCAGCATACATTGTTGTGTACCTTGTGCCCAGCATTGAGCTAGTTACTTTACAAAATACAAAAATGACAAAGAGTTATTGTCAGGGAGTTCAGAGTTTAATAGGGAAGTCAGATACCTAAATGGATATTGTACTTAGATAGACAGAAATAGGATTCCTAGAGATGTCCAAGTATTAGAAGAACTGAGAGGAAAGGTTCTTAACTCAGCCTGCGGTGCGGGGCCCCCTGGAGGAGGTGTCATCTCCTGTATTATATGGGCTTAGTAAGTCCTGAATTGAACAGCTACACATCAAGTCTTATGGTCACTTTGAAGAGAATAAAGCCAGAGGGATTCCTGGTGTGTCTCCGTTCTTCCCTGCCAGGGAGTTAGTGGTTCTGAGTTGGCCACGGTGAGTGTGCAACTCACCAGACATCCCTCTTCCTCCTTCCTTTCACTCCCTTCTCAGAGCATGATGGAAGCCTGCGTTTTCATTTCAGACTGATGGGTTTCTGAAGGACAACAACAATGCTGCCCAGCGCCTGTTGGACGGGATGAACTTCATGGCTCAGTCGGTGTCCGAGCTTAGCCTTGGACCCACCAAGGCTGTGACTTCCTGGCTGACAGACCAGATCGCCCCTGCCTACTGGAGGCCCAACTCCCAGATCCTGGTATGGTGTGGCAGGATGCCCCTCCACCCCTGGCACAGCCCATCCTACTTAATGCCGCTTTGCCCTGTGCTAAGCTTGTTCTGTGAGGGAGACGCAAACATTTTCTGCCAGCGCAGTGAGCTCTGTGAGTACCGGCAAGGGGAGGAGTCGTTGAGGCAGCCAGTTTCTCTTTGCCCATTGATTTCCCTTCGTGTTTTCCTGCAAGTATTTTCTGTTTGGTGAGTTTTAGTTTCCTTGTGTGTGACGACCAGTGAATATTGCTTAGATATGTGAGGACCCAGATAAGAATCTGGAGGAAAAGGGGTCTTTAGAGGTTATTTAGGGTCATCCTCAGCTTGATCCATTAACGCTACAGCACCCAGAGCAAGAGAGCACCCAGCTTCAACCCAGACACTTAGTGAAAGGAAACTCACTGTCCACCAGGCTTCCTTTCCATTCTCAGATAACGCGTTACTAGAAAGCTCTTGTCCTTGTTGGGCTAACGCCACCTGCCTTAGTTTCTGCTTGCTCCGGGGTCTTGTTGACTTTCTCAGCTGAGCAGACATGTACCATACCTACCTGCCTCTCTGTTTTGTTTTGGGCTTGGAACAGAGCTGCAACAAGTGTGCGACGTCCTTTAAAGATAATGACACTAAGCATCACTGCCGAGCCTGTGGGGAGGGCTTCTGTGACAGCTGTTCATCAAAGACTCGGCCAGTGCCTGAGCGGGGCTGGGGCCCTGCGCCGGTGCGGGTGTGTGACAACTGCTACGAAGCCAGGAACGTCCAGTTAGGTAACGTGGGACCTGGGAGCTGCAGGGGTGGAGGGGAGAACCTCCCACATTGGCCCTGGGTGCTAAGAACTGGATATCCAGATGCCCTAATCCTGCTCATAACCACATCTCCCTTGTGAGAGTACTTCTAGTCTTGGCCAGTCAGCCTCTAAGCTCCTTGTTAACAGCGTCCTACGGGTGCTGTTCCTCAGGGGCTCGAACCTGTCCTGCATTCTTAGCTGCAGAGGTGCTTCTGGGGGAAGGGAATGCGCACATAGCAACTGAATTCTGAAAAGGCTGCAGTGTTTACCAGAGATGGCTTAGACCAGTCTTCTCCTTTGAGAAGGTTCTAGTTTTCGCTCCTAGAACCTTTCTGCCTTACTTTAAAAGAAGGGTTATAAAGGAGCCCCAGAAGGTTGCAGCTAAAGGACTAACAGATGTCATCTAATTTCAGAGTCTGGGCTGACCTGACCCACAGCACAGACCCTTGCAGTAGTTGGACAGCACAGTGGTGTCTGGGATCAGAATCCAGAAGCGTTCTGCTATTGGTCCCTGAGTTTTCCATTTGGGAGAGGACTTAGAGGTGACAGCATTTCCTTTATTACTGTCTACAGCTGTTACCGAGGCACAAGTGGACGATGAAGGTGGAACACTCATTGCTCGGAAGGTGGGCGAGGCCGTGCAGAACACTCTGGGAGCCGTGGTGACAGCCATTGACATACCACTAGGTGGGCCTGGCAGTGCTTCTCTTGGGGGTAGTGGATGCGGGTTGAGGGGTTTCAGGTGCCCTGGGCTGTCACTTTGTAAAGGCTTGCCAACCTAGATTGAGATGGGTGGTAAAGGAATCAATTACACAATGCCACACATTTGCTTGCTTCTGCTGAATGCCTTAGTAGTTTCATGTTTATTGCTGGAAGCCATTCTCTTACAGCATCTAGTGCTGTGTAACGAGCTACCTTAAAATGTAAAGGCTTAAAACAGCCATCTTTGATGTCTTTGCAGGTCTAGAAGTCAGGAAGGGTAATTATTCAGCTCCAAGTGGCATTGGCTCTAGTTACTACCTGATATTCCAGGGTGGTAGCTGGAGTGGTCTCAAGGGTCCAAGCTGACCTCACTTACAAGCTGGGTGCCTTGGCAGGGACAGTTAGGAGGCTGTGTGTAGCAGAGCCTCACCCGGTCTTTGTATTCTCCAGGCCTCTTCAGTGGTTTCTTTGGCACTTCTTAAATGATGTCAGGGTTCCAGGAGTTAATGTTCCAAGAGACAGGAAGTGGATGCTGCCCATCTCTTTTGTTTGTTTGTTTGTTTGTTTTTTTGAGATGGAGTCTTACTCTGTCACCCAGGCTGGAGTACAGTGGTGCGATCTTGGCTCACTGCAACCTCCGCCTTCCAGGTTCAGGCAGTTCTCCTACCTCAGCCTCCCAAGCAGCTAGGATTACAGGCATGTGCCACCATGCCCAGCTAATTTTTGTATTTTTAGTAGAGACGGGGTTTCACCATGTTGACCAGGCTGGTCCCGAACTCCTGAGCTCAGGTGATCCACCCGCCTTAGCCTCCCAAAGTGCTGGGATTACAGGCGTGAGCCACTGTGCCCGGCTGAAGCTGCCCATCTCTTGAGGCCTAGGACTGCAGACAGGCACTTCTGCTGTCATCTCCTGGAGTCTGCTGCCGTCACAGGTTTGTCTAGATTCAAGGGAGGGGGCAGGAGTGTCAAAGATGGAAAGTGGGTGAAAGATTCTATGGCTGTCTTTAGTCTGTCACACCAGCCAAACTGTTAGCAGTTTAAGATTTAAAATAGCTGGCCGGGCACCGTGGCTCACGCCTGTAATACCAGCACTTTGGGAGGCCAAGGCAGGTGGATCACAAAGTCAAGAGATCAAGACCGTCTTGGCCAACACACGGTGAAACCCCGTCTCTACTGAAAATACAAAAAAATTAGCCAGGCGTGGTGGCGGGCGCCTGTAGTCCCAGCTACTAGGGAGGCTGAGGCAGGAGAATGGCATGAACCCGGGAGGCGGAGCTTGCAGTAAGCCGAGATCGCACCACTGCACTCCAGCCTGGGCAACAGAGCGAGACTCTGTCTCAAAAAAAAAAAAAGATTTAAAATAGCTACCCAGCCCTGGGTGTGAGGGGCATTTGTATTTAGGATGGCAAGGGGGAGAGGGAGGGAAATCAACCAGTGCTTGGCAGGCTTACGCAAGGCTGGCCAGGCCTGGGGCAGCGTGGCACATTGTAGGGGAGCGAGCAAAAGTGGGTAGTGATGAAAATGGCCTGGAGCAGATTTCCTCATTGCAGCTCACAAAGTGAGTAGATGACGTAGGAATTGCTGGATTTGCCCAAGCTTAAATCTCAGGTTGCATCTGTCCCCAGGGGTACCTGGGAGAGGCAAGAACTGTCCTTGGCACAGAAGGCAGAGCATAGCCTGCTGGCTGTGCTCACCAAGTGCTCCCATTCTGAGCACCCACAGGGTGTGGAGTACCAGGCCAGTGTGTCAGGCATGTTCTTTCTTCTCATCCTCATCACAGCTCTTGAAGGTGGGTTGTTAAAGATGAGTAAGCCCCTGAGAGGTTAGCTCACCTTTCTTTTTTTTTTGAGACTGACTCTCGCTATTGTCCAGGCTGGAGTGCGGTGGTGTGATCTTGGCTTACTGCAACCTCCACCTCCCAGGTTTAAGTGATTGTCATGCCTCAGGCTTCCAAGTAGCTGGGGTTATACCACCACGCCCGGCTAATTTTTGTATTTTTAGTAGAGACAGGGTTTCACCATGTTGGCCAGGCTGGTCTCGAACTCCTGACCTTGAGTGGTCCTCCTGCCTCCGCCTCCCAAAGGGCTGGGATTATAGGTGTGAGCCACCATGCCCAGCCTTAGCTAACCTTTCTTAATCCAGCAGCTGCTGATTAACCTGATCTCAGTAGAATTGGGATTTGAGTGTCTGACTCCAGAGCCCAGACTTCTTTATATTTCCTCCAGGGGTTCTTAACACGGCTGCCCCTTCAGTTTACAAGGAGGGCTTCATAGATACATAAAGATCAAGGACCTGGGTGTGGGGGTGCCTATAATCCTAGCTACTTGGGAGACTCAGGCAGGAGGCTCCCTTGAGTCCCAGTAATTTGAGACCAGCCTGGGCAACAGAGTGAGACCCTGTCACAAAAGGGAAAGAAAGGGCGTGGTGGCTCATGCCTATAATCTTATGCCTACAATCCCAGCACTTTCGGAAGCCGAGGTGGGCAGATCACTTGAGACTAGGAGTTCGAGACCAGCCCGGACAACATGGTGAAACCCTGTCTCTACAAAAATTAGCCAGGTGTGGTGGTGCACACCTGTAGTCCCAGCTACTTGGGAGGCTGAGGTGGGAGGATTGTTTGAACCCAGGAGGCAGAGGTTGTGGTGAGCCGAAATCATGATACTGCACTCCAACCTGGGCGACAGAATGAGACTCTGACTCCAAAAAATCTTAAAAAATGTGAAAAAGGAAAAGGGAAAATCAGTGCCTATGCGACAGCCCCAAAGACTCTGATCTGGATGTGAGTGGCAGAGCCTGGGCTTCTGCATTTTTAAAAAGCTCTGTCAGCAATTCTGTGTGCAGCTGGGATTATAAGCCAGTAAGCATCCGAGGATGGCCTCTTGCTAGTTGGGCCTCGGGGTATTGGGCTTTGGGTGTCCTGACCATTGTTTCCTGCCTTAGGTCTGGTAAAGGACGCGGCCAGGCCTGCGTACTGGGTGCCTGACCACGAAATCCTCCACTGCCACAACTGCCGGAAGGAGTTCAGCATCAAGCTCTCCAAGCACCACTGCCGGGCCTGCGGACAGGGCTTCTGTGATGAGTGCTCCCATGACCGCCGGGCTGTCCCTTCTCGTGGCTGGGACCATCCCGTCCGAGTCTGCTTCAACTGCAATAAAAAGCCCGGTGACCTTTAACCCCAGCCCCCTCTCCGAGTCCTTCACAATTCCTTAGGTTCTCAGGGTTAGAAACAGTCTTGCGAGGTAGGCCCTCCTCCCGGTCACCTGCTGTGGTGTGTGTCCTCTCCTCTCCGCATCCAGGGCCACTTTCCCTCAGTGGGGGTGAGCCTGGCGGCAGGCCCGAAGGTGTGGACCCCTCAGAGCAGGGGACCTTGCAACTTATCGCAAAGGGGAATGAACCTGAATCCGTTGCATTTATTTCAGTTAAAAATAATGAATATATATGTGTATATCTCTCTCTCATATATACATATGAAAGGCACTGGGGGCGTATCGAGGCTGCTGCTGGCTGCGAAGACTTCGCACAGTCTCCTCCGCACAGGGTGAGGTGGCAGTGGCAGCACGTCTTCCTCATGAGCCGAGCCAGGTCCATGGCCACCACGTGGCTGGCCCCTTCCTCTGCTGCTCTTGGAGCCTTGGAAGCCTCTCCTGTCCTTGGCTCTTCCCTCCATGCCTGTCAGCTACCTGGGGAGTGAGCCTCCCTGGTCCTTCCTGCCTGAAACAGCCTGAAGGGAATTCTCCCTAGGTCTCCTGGGAGTCGAGTCCCAATTCTTGGCTTAAGCCTGTT
The DNA here is from genome assembly GCF_029281585.2 of Gorilla gorilla gorilla. Taxonomy (NCBI): domain Eukaryota; kingdom Metazoa; phylum Chordata; class Mammalia; order Primates; family Hominidae; genus Gorilla; species Gorilla gorilla. The sequence continues at coordinate 89,847,297 of NC_073239.2, read as the reverse complement.
TTAGTCAGAGACCACCCAACTTAGCGTGCAGGTCACCAGAGTGGGTGGAGGGTCAGAGGTCGGGTCTTCGGCCCTGAGAAGTAGAAATGCAGGGGCCGTGCTGTCCCTGGTCCCCCAGGGAACAGCAAGGAAGGAACTGAGCCTTCTCCAGCAGGGCTTCCTGTCCCGACGCTTCTGTCTCCACTCGGCTTTCCCAAAAGGCGGCACCCAGCTCCTCAGTCGAAGCACCCGCCTCCCACCCCTCGGCCCCCTCGAGCCCACCATCTGCTTCTGAGTGTCGCACTAGGATTTTCATTGCTTATTTTAAAGTGTCTTAATCCTTTGTTCCCAGACACACAACCCCTCTAGCTCTCGGAGGGGAGATCATGAGAAACCTTCCAGGGAAACTGAGCACAGGATGAACTGTTAGTTGTTTTTAAAAGTCTATATAAATATTTCAACAGATCGTAAAGAAAAAATTTATCTCTTTGGTCCTTGCAAGAGAAGTCAAAGGAACTTTTGTTTCTCCTCAAGAGCCTGGACATCTCTGTCTGTCATGACTGGAAAGGGCCCGTTGTGCTGAAATCCTATCATCATGGTGGATTTGATCTTCAGTGGCCAAACACGAATTAAAGTATAATTCTTAACTGAACTGGTGGGTGGGTTGAGCTTTAGGGAAGTATATGGCGGTCATTCCTGGTGCGCGTATCGGCGTGACATGAGCCCTGGAGTGTGTCGTCCCTCTCAGCCCTGCTCCTCCTGCCTCCTGGGGCCCAGTGACTGGGGCCCTACTCTAGAACTGTGTACCATCCAATTCGCCATCATAAAGGAATCTTCCTGCATCTCGACTGTGCTGGCTCTTTCCTCTCATTCCATCAGTGCCTTCCAGCCACCATCTGTCTCCAGCTGATGGTGGCTTTCCAAGCAGAGGCCAAGTAAGGGGCATGTTTCAAGGGCGGTAATATTTTACCTGCAAATACTGCAGTCTTTTACTCTGACAAGAACTTTTTCAAAACCATAGCCGGCCGGGCGTGGTGGCTCATGCCTGTAATCTCAGCACTTTGGGAGGCCAAGGCCGGGGGGGGATCACTTTAGGTTGGGAGGTCGAGACCAGCCTGACCAACATGTAGAAACCCCGTCTCTACTAAAAATACAAAAAATTAGTTGGGTATGGTGGCGCAATCTTGTCATCCCAGCTACTTGGGAGGTTGAGGCAAGAGAACTGCTTGAACCCGGGAGGCGGAGGTTGTGCTGAGCTGAGATTGCACCATTGTTGCACTGTAGCCTGGGCAACAAGAGTGAAACTCTGTTTTAAAAAAAAAAAAAAAAAAAAAAAAAAAAAATGGCCAGGTGCGGTGGCTCACGCCTGTAATCCCAGTACTTTGGGAGGCCAAGACGGGAAGATCGTGAGGTCAGGAGATCAAGACCATCCTGGCTACCATGGTGAAACCCCATCTCTACTAAAAATACAAAAAAATTAGCCGGGCGTGGTGGTGGGCACCTGTAGTCCCAGCCACTCAGGAGGCTGAGGCAGGAGAATGGCTTGAACCCGGGAGGTGGAGTTTGCAGTAAGCCGAGATTGCGCCACTGCACTCTAGCCTGGGTGACAGAGTGAGACCCCATCTCAAAAAAACAAAAAAACAAACAAACATACAAAAAAAACACCATAGCCAAGTACCCCCAAACCATGATCCTGTGCAGTGGATGTCAGTCTCATGACCACAGCTTGTTGTCCCCAGCCCTTTGCTAGATACCATGCCCCACCCAGATCAGTGTGCTGACTGGGACCAGAGCTTTGAGCTGGTCATGAATATTCCTTTATGTAGGGAAGGCAATAGCTGACAGTCATGGAATTCTCTCTAGTGACTAGAGGGCCCCCACATTCTTACCACTTATCCTGTACTTAGAGGTGTTCCTCAGACCTTTCTGCAGCCGGGGTCACCCGGCAGACCCCCTTTCTGCAGCCGTGGCATTGGCTGAGCAAGGCTCAGCGGTAGCGGTTTCACAGCTTGGGTTCTCTGGGTTACACTCTGGCAGCTGTCGGGTCAGGGTCTGTTGAGGAATCCTCTCGCACAGTAGAAGAGATGGGGTATTAGTCCTGATTTTCACTCCCTAGGTTTAAAATACGTAGTCCTGGCTAGGCGTGGTCACTCATACCTGTGATCCCAGCACTTTGGGAGGCCAAGGTGGGCGGATCACTTAAGCCCAGGAGTTTGAGACCAGCCTGGGCAACGTGGTGAGTGAACCCTGTCCCTACCAAGAAAACCAACCCCTCCCCCAAAAAAAGCTGGGTGTGGCAGCACACGCCTGTAATTCCAGCTACCGGGAGGCTGAGGTAGGAGGATTGCTTGAGCCTCAGAGATGTCACTGTACTCCAGCCTGGGTGACAGAGTGAGACCCTGTCTCAACAACAAAAACACACCTATTGAACTATTATACATCTATACTTCAGCTTGATTTTCTCAAACTGAATAATACTACGTAACCAATCAGCACCCAGATTAAGAAACAGAACATGGCTGTCCTGCAAGAACTCCTGGTCCCTCCCCCCACCAGGAGTAACCACTATCCTGACAATGTAGTAACAGATTTTCGTCCCCTCTCCTTTTCAGGGGGAGCCATGGAAAGGGTTTTAATCACTTTCTGGTTTAAAAGTCTTGCTCATAGGTAGAGACAGTTGTTGAACATATCCCTGAGGGCTGTGACTGGAGATTGCAACTTGTGGCTGAGAATGACGCGGTCTCCTGATCAATGAGACCAAGTGGGATTCTTACATATCCCTTGGGTTTAACTGCTGATTTATTTGGGAACCGGAAAAGCAAAGAGAACCAATATTTAGGTGCCTGTTAACGTGCCTTGCACTATGCTAGGAGCTTTACATGGTTAATTGTCACAACCACACTGGAAGGTCCGCAGTTGGGTTCTTGTCTTACAGCCTAAGACACTGGCTCCTAGAGGATCAGAAGCCCAGCGTTGCCCGGCACACTCCAAGCTGGCCTGAGTCCAGGCAGCCCCAGACCCCTTCTATCACCATCGCACTGTAGAGTTTCTCCCCTTGTTTTCCTTCCCCTTCACAGCTTGTTAATTCTTTTGCATTTCCAGGTAAGGTCAATATCTTCTTAGGAGGAAAGGTAAGAATCAAGGTGACTGCTAGTGTGGTCAGCAAGCTTAGCTTTGATCATTTCAATTGGCCTTGAAGATTCTCACGGCTGAGGGCAATCACACTTTTTCACTAAAAGCAGCTTTATTTTTCACTAAAAAGACTCACTGGCTGAGAGATTAAGCAAGTTGATCTAGCCTATAACACGAGCTAAGCTTCCAATTTTTTTTTTTTTTTTTTTTGAATTTTATAGAGATGGGGTTTTGCTGTGTTGCCCAGGCTGGTCTTGAACTCTTGACTCAAGCAATCTGCTGCCTTGGCCTCCCAAAGTGCAGGGGGTACAGGTGTGAGCCACTGCTCCTGGCCAGCTTCCAATTGTTAAAAAAAATTGATTCAATGTTAATTTTGCAGCTATGTTTGCATTTTCCATTTCAGACTTACCATGATTAGGGAGAGACAGTGGAACCCACAATCGTAGTCTGTAATTCTTCTCATCATGAATAGGATGTTTTAGTTACTGTACAAAATCTGAGCACATTTTAACTCCTAAATCTTAAATTGCACCTGGCATAATTTTTTTTTTAATGTACCTTGGAAATCGTCACATACTTGTGAACACTAAAGCCCATAGGGTATGGGGTTTTCTGGGATTAGATAATCTGTAATTTAGTGACAGGCTCATGTGAACAGAGCCATCTTTGAAACTACCATTTGTAGACAGCGAGCCATGCAGTCCTCCAGTACATGATGCTGTACTGAGGGACTTAAACCACTGTCACGTTTTCAACGGCCACCTTAAACTGGCCATACCCTTAACTCTAGCCAGAATCTCTCTGACGCTCTGGCTTTATCCTTAGATAACTCCATTTCATATCCAAAGATAGTGGAACTCAGCTGGGCACGGTGGCTCGTGCCTATAATCCCAGCACTCTGGGAGGCTGAGGCGGGAGGTTCACTTGAGGCCAGGAGTTTGAGACCAGCCTGGGCAACATAGCAAGACCCTGTCTCTGTGAAAACAAACACAAAAATACTGCAACACAAGCAGAGCCTGAATGGATTTCCCAGCCACCATGGCACCTCGGTTCTGGCTGCCCTGGACTACCAGGAACATTTGTGTCTGCGTGCCTTTGCTCAGATTATGGCGTCTACAGAGAATATCCTTTTCGGTATTGCAACAGCTGCCTTTATTCACGTGAAGCCAAGAGTGCAAGCAGGCAGGCAGGTAGTAGGAGCAAGCAGGGAGACCTGAGCAAAGATACGATAGCCAGGCCCAGGCCAGAAGGTACTGTGGGAGGCAGAGGCAGTGAGTCTTAAGGAAAGAGGAAGAAAAGGGGAAACTGTTGAACTGAACCCAAGAAGATCTTAAATGTCCAGAGGAACAGTAAGAAGCCCATTCTCCCCAACACAAGGGGCCTAATAAGAGTCTTGAACTTCAGTAGGAGCCTCAGCTGGCTCTGCTACACTTACCAGCAGAAGACCTTGGGCAAATCACTCTCTTGAGATTCAGTTTTTTCTTCTGTAAAGTGTGGAAATTTACTTTCTAGGGTTGTAGTAATGAAAGCAAAATCATGCTGGCAAAACAAAAAATTGTTCATCTATCATAACAAGTGTCTACTTGCGTCAAATGCTGGGGAAACGAAACTTCCTGAGGTGTCTTTTACGCTGAGCCTGAAAAGTTGGACTTTTCTGGATGAAAAGGAGTTGGGCGGCTTGAGCAGAGGCCCAGGTGTGTGGGGGACAGGCTTGAAACGTGGTGTCCTGAGAGCACCAGGTGTGAGGCAGAGATGGCGGAAGAGGATGGAGAGGCATATGAGGTCAGATCACAAAAGGCCACACACTCTATCTGAGTCACAGGAAGCCATCAAAAGCAAAGATCTAGAAAGATCATTCCTGTGGCAGTACAGTGGATGGACTGGAGAGGACAGACTTAGAGTAGGACCAGAGCCTTTTAGCAACACGTACAAATGGAGAAATCAAGAAGAAATGGAGTTTAGCCTGAAATTGTTTTTGGAGATGGTTGGGTGGAAGATTTAGACCAGGACAGATCTAGGGTTGACAGGCAATAGGGAGGGGCTGACTCGGTGTTCGATGAAGGATGCCTGTTGTGAGGAACCTTTCTGGGGACACCCAGGAGGCTGGCAGTGCCCTCCAAACCATGTTGGGCCAGTTGGATTCTCGGGTGTCCACAGCAACATGGGACATGAGGCAGTATTTATTTGTGGGCTTTTTTTTTTTTTTTTTTTTTGAGACTGAGTCTTACTCTGTCGCTCAGGCTGGAGTGCAGTGGTGCAATCTTGGCTCACTGCAACCTCTGCCTCCAGGGTTCAAGGGATTCTCCTGCCTCAGCCTTCTGAGTAGCTGGGATTACAGGCGTGCACCACCACGCTTGGTTAGTTTTTGTATTTTCAGTAGACACGGGGTTTCACCACGTTGGCCAGGTTGGTCTTGAACTCCCAACCTCAAGTGATCCCAAAGTGTTGGGATTACAGGCGTGAGCCACCGCACCCGGCCAGTATTTGTGGACATTTTTGATAACCAGTGTGTGCCATTCATTGTTGTCTCTAGAAGGCTATAAGTAAGCAAACACTGAGCTAGTCAGCAAGGGGTCTATCACAGCTCAGTGCTGCCGTCACAATCACCTGCTCATTTGCTACCTTTCATTGTCACCTGGGGAGTAGGGCAAAATGGAAAATCCTTCAAGGCCAGGCATGGTGGCTCACACCTGTAATCCCAGTGCTTTGGGATGCCAAGGCATCCCTTTGAGGCCAGGAGTTCTAGACCAGCCTGAGCAACATGGTAAAATCCTGTCTCTACAAAAAAAAGAAACCCCAAAACCTCAAAAATCAGACTGATGTGGTGGCACACGCCTGTAATCTCAGCTACTCAGGAGGCTGAGGTGGGAGAATTGCTTGAGCCTGGGGGGGTGAAGGCTGCAGTGAGCCAAGATCACGCCTGGGCGACAGAGTGAAACCTTGTCTAAAAAAAAAAAAAAAGAAAAATGCTCGGAGATTGTAACATATTAATTTTTATGACATCAGTGGTAACAAGCAAACTGGCCAAAATGCTTAATCAACTTCTTGGCCAAGTTTAACCCCTTTTCATGCAACCTAGACCACATTTTAGGTGCAGTGAGTGTTAACCAAGAACAAACTGCTGCTCTTTCCCCCCCGCCACTGAGTCACGGAGGCAGAGGCTCAGGTGTGTTCAAGAATCAGCTTCCCCCCTAACCCACCGCCATGGCCCAGGAAGGCATCACTGCTGGAGGTGTTATGGACCTTAATACTGCTTTATAAAGGTCCCAAAGGCTGCCCTCATCCATGATGGCCTAGCATATGGAATTTGAGGAGCTGCCAAAGTCCTAGACAAGCGCTGGGCCCATCCTCGTGTGCTGCCCCCAGCTGTGATGAGCCTGCCTATGTGGCTGAAGACCCTTGGTGCTGAACACCCGATCACCCTAATTACGGTTGATGACAAGAAACTAGGGGAAAGGGTGGGCCACTGTAAAACCGACAAAGGGAAAACCCCATAAAGTGGTTAGTTGTGGTTGCGTAGCATTAAAGACCATGGCAAAGGATGTCATCAAAGAGGTTTTTTTTTTTTTTTTTTTTTTTGAGACAGTCTCTCCTGTCACCCTGGCTGGAGTGCAGTGGCATGATCTGGGCTCACTGCAGCCTCCACCTCCTGGGTTCAAGCAATTCTCCTGCCTCAGCCTCCCAAGTAGCTGGGATTACAGGCGCGCACCACCACACCTGGCTAATTTTTGTATTTTTAGTAGAGACAGGGTTTCTCCATGTGGCTCAAGCTGGTCTTGAACTCCTGAACTCAAGTGATCCGCCCACCTTGGTTTCCAGAGTGCTGGGATTATTGGTGTGAGCCACTGTGCCTGGCCCTTCTTTCATGTTTTAATTCAAGGGAGCTTTTCAAAAGTATGTGTTGAAGGGACATTTTTATATATACTCTGACACACACCCGATGGCCAAATTGTGTTCACAGCTCTCAGACTTACTCATAGATTTAGAATCTCCTCAGGTACTTGGTCTTAATGGAAGGCAACGGAGGTCCTAAAGGGGGGCGTTTTGTCCTAATGGTCAGCTGGAATGTGGGAGGAGCAATTTTAGCACAAGAGCAAGCTGAAAATCCCTCTATCTTTTCTGGTGATGCTGTGGCTGACAGTATTTACTTTTAAATGAGAAAACATCCGGGAAGGGGGCACCCGGATTTGAACCGGGGACCTCTTGATCTGCAGTCAAATGCTCTACCCCTGAGCTATACCCCCTTCACCTATCAGGAGCTCCTTCCTTGTCCACTTATGGTGACTCAATACAATCAAGTTCCACCCACACTAGAGTTCTGGCAAGCTTTGTGTTCTAAAGCCCCACCTTCTTAATTATCCATCATCTGCTTTGGCTTTTCCCTTGGCCACCAATAAACTGAAAGGGAACACTTGAAAAATGACATCCTGGGTTGGGCGCGGTGGCTCACGCCTGTAATCCCAGCACTTTGGGAGGCCGAGGTGAGGTCAGGAGTTTGAGACCAGCCTGACCAACATGGCGAAATCCCGTCTTTGCTAAAAATAGAAAAAAAATTAGCTGGGCGTGGTGGCAGGCGCCTGTAATCCCAGCTACTAGGGAGGCTGAGGCAGGAGAATTGCTTGAACCCTGAGAGGTGGAGGTTGCAGTGAGCTGAGATCACACCACTGTACTCCAGCCTGGGCTAAGAGTGAGAGAGTGTGCATGCGTGTGTGTGTGTGTTTTGTAAAGACAGGGTTTTGGCATGTTGCCCAGGCTGGTTTCAAGTGATCCAACTGCCTAAGCTCAAGCAATCCTCCCGTCTCGGCATCACTTCGGCCTCCCGAAGTGCTGGGATTACACGCATAAACCACGGAGCTTGGCCTTTGCTCTGTTCTTGATGGAAACAGTAGCCAGCTCTGATCCTGGGGTCCTGCTGATAGCTGGGGAAGTGTTTTATTGAGGTTGAATAGTGTGGCTCCTTCTTATCCCACTGGCAGGGGAGAAGTGAAGCCTCTCCGAGTGCAAGGGCATAGGCCTGAGAAGCCCTTTCTCGTCTCACCTCCTCTCCAGGGTAAGAGAAGCTGAGAGTACAGCTGGCTCCTTCCTCCAATCTCAGGGAAGAAACGGCACACTTGGAGACACAAATTTTTTTAATGTAAAATAACATTGAGAGTTCACCTAAACATCTGTCTTAGAAATTCAGGTTGAGGGCTATGAAGGGAAGAGATGCTGTTAGAACAGAGGGAAGTGGGTGACCTCTCCAAAGACAGATGTGCTCTGACGGAGAGCTGGGGTGTTCCCGCGGTAGCCAAACCTTCCACTGAACCCACTGACCAGTTTGACATCAGCATTGTAGTGGCCACCTGCTGGAGAGGATGCCCTTGGGGGCAAGGAGAGAGAGGCCTGAGCCTGCTTCCAGTCCACCTCTTGGCTTCCCCATTCCCCTGGGTGTGGTATGGGATGCCAACCAGGCGTAGTCACTGCATTCCCCATGCCCACAGCCAAACACGCAATCCTCAAATGTCCTGAGCCTCTGGGCTGAAAAGCCAAGGGCTGGTGAGGTTGAGGGACAGAAGCCTTCCTAGAAATAAAACCCTGCACCAGGAATAATTGCGGGAAGACTGTGAATGGTTTGTGCTGGGACAGGAGGGGCCAGAAATTCTGGGCTTGGCAGAGCTTGCCTTTCTCCCACGAGAAATGAGAAAAATCTCACCCTTGTCTCTGACCCATGTGGAAAAAATGGATGAGATCAAGATCAATTGGACCAAATGGTACAAATGATCATGTGAGTAGAGGAGTGGCCCAGGATGGTGGAGTTGGGCTGGGAGGAGGGTTTACCCTGTTAGAAAAGTATCTCTCAGCTCTTTCCCATTGTTGTTAACGTGGGCCTGGAAAATGAGCAGGACGCAGCAGTGAGGGGAACAGGGGCTTCAGAGTTGGGAAGAGCGGAATCTTAATCCCAGCTCAGCCCTTCTTGCCAAACCACTTTAACTCAACAAACTTGTTTCCCAAACTGTGCCGTGGGGTTAGTGTGAGGGTGAGAAGTGTCTTACAAATGGCTTGTGTCTGTAATGCCAGCACTTTGGGAGGCTGAGGCCAGAGGATCACTTGAGCCTAGGAGTTCAAGACCAGCCTGGGAAACATAGGGAGACGCCATCTCTACAAAAAATAAAAAATTAACTGAGTGTGGTGGTGCGCACCTGTGGGCCCAACTGCTCAGAAGACTGAGGTGGGAGGATTGCTCAAGCCCAAGGAGGTCAAGACTGCAGTGAGTAGTAATTGTGCTACTGCAACTCATGCACTCCAGCTTGGGCGACAGAGTGAGACCATGTCTCAAAAAAAAAAAGGGGGGGGGGGCTGACATATAGTAGGTGCTTATTAGCTAATATCAGGGAGTACTGTGGCACCATCTGCTTGTGTATGTGAAGAAAAGCTGGAAGGATGCAGTCCCTGGGCCTCTTCCCCTCAACCAGGCTTTGCTATGGCCCAGGAACCATGATGAGGCTGGAAATGGAGGCAGCACTTGCCTGTCTCTGCCCAACTTCTCCTGTTGAGGTATCTCTGTCCTTTCCTGAAGATGTGGAGGATGCATTCTACTATCCAGCCATCCCTTCCTGTGCCACCATGATCCTGAATGTGGGAAAGAGAATACAGAAGACTGTCAGCCACAATGCTGAGGGGGCACAGTGCAAACTGCCCTGGGGTTTGCTGGTGGGAGAAGGAAGAGGTCAGAGCCTTAGATAACTGGGGCGGACGGATTAAATATATTTAAGAATCGGGCCAGGTGCGGTGGCTCAGGCCTATAATCCCAGCACTTTGGGAGGCTGAGGCGGGCAGATCACCTGAGGTCGGGAGTTTGAGACCAGCCTGACCAACATGTAGAAACCCCCATCTCTACTAAAAATACAAAATTAGCCAGGCGTGGTGGCACGCGCCTATAATCCAACCTACTTGGGAGGCTGAGGCAGGAGCATCACTAGAACCCAGGAGGTGGAGGGTGCGGTGAGAGCGCCATTGCACTCCAGCCTGGGCAACAAGTATAAAACACCATCTCAAAAAAAAAAAAAAAATTTTGGTTCTTTATAGAATATGCTGTATTAGTCAGGGTAGTGGCAGGAAACATTCAAGTGGGTAACTGCGAGTCTACCTAGTGAGGCATTCTGGGCCAGCAACAGTGAGGTGTGATGACCAGCTGTAGGTCTGAAGGGACAAATGAAGAGTTGTTGGAACCCGGCTCTCTCTGAGCGCTTTCCAATAGAAGTGGTGGGTTTTGGTTACAGCCACCCACAGCCCAACCAGAAGGGAGCCGGGGAACCAGCGATCCCATCTCCCTCTCCTCTTGCCCTCTGTGTTCTGCTGCTGCTTCCCGCTGGCTGAACCTACCTAGCCGCTGGGAGCCAGGGAACCCTAACCTAGTCCAGAGGTGAGTCTTTTGGGCATGCACAGAGCAGAGTGGAGATGGACAGATGATGAGGGCAGAGTGGGTCTGGAGGGGCCCAGGGAAGCTCTCCAGGAAGGCTATGAAAGCTGGTCCCAGCAGCCCAAGCTTCATGATCTCCTAAGTCATTGACGGAAGCGCATGTCACACCATGATTCTTCTCTTGGTTTTATTGTTTGGTAGAAAAACAGGCTCTTTAACACTGAATAAACATCTCACGAACTGTCGCTCCTAGATTACAAAAAGTCAAAACCAATTTCCTTTGATGCCGGGCCCTTGAATCTGACATTCAAGTCACCATAATAGAAACCAGAGCTGCTGAACCTTACATTCTGGAAGGTGCTTCAACAAAGGCATGTTAAGGACCGTTTAAAACTTCTGGCATGTAAGAAGATCCATCTTTCCTTCCAACGCCTTTGGATAATAACAGGAGAATCCCGGAGATCTGCTGCTGAGTTTGAGAAGGCCAAGTTTAAGGATTCCAAACTCCAGCCTTCAATATTTCTGCAGAAACTTAGAGAAGTAACCTCCCCGTCCTCTCCGCTGGCTTCCCCAAGTACAGACGCAGGATGCAGGTCTTTCTTCCTGCTACCCAGGCACCGAGGACTCAAACCATCTCACCGTCTCATCACTGGGCTTCTCCAATGGGCTCTTGGAGGAAGCTTTTCGTTTTTGCCAATCTTCAGTCCTTAGAAAAGTCCTTTTTGTTAAGAAAAGGCAGGGAGGGTTAACTAAGTTTTAAGAATTCAATAAGAAAAGGAAAGAGGTACCTTTTATGAAAAGGACTTCCAAGCTCTCTGAGCCAGCAATTTAACTCAAATAACTTTCCTGAGTGTCTCCACACGGAACATTCAGCACTTCTCTCCTAGCAGCCAGAGGATGGGATCTGTGTACACTGAGTGTCACTTAAAACGCCCTCATTAGATGCAGTAAAAAGTTACGCTTTACTCCCGTATGTCAAATCCACATGGCTCTGGGCTGTGCCCTGCAGAATTAGCTGTAGGAGTAACAGTAAAGGTCCTGCCCGACAGCCATGAGCAGCCCCGGCGCGCCCCGGGAGCCCCCCAGCCGCGACGAGAAGGCCACACTGGGAATGTCGGCCTTGGAGGCAGGGTACGGGGAGGGTATGGTTCTCAGTAGGCGGGCATCGTGGAGGCTCCAGATTCTCGTGTAGCAGTCCTGACCCACTAGGAAAGAGGAGAGACACATGGCAGGCTAGTGAGAGAATGCAAAGGAAAACTTACCTACATGTGGACATGGCTTCCCAAGATTCCTCAGGGCTGTGATTTCATGTGAGCCAAAACACAAACTCATTAACGGACAGTATTTCTACAGATAACCCAAGTCGCCCTGTTGTGCTAGAACAATGACAAGATGCCCTGGTTGGCTGTTGGCTGTGTGATGCCATGAATGGCTCAGAGACATCCTGGCTAATGTCTGGGGATTCTGCTGCTCTTGATGTCACGGAACGTTCAAGTGCGAGCGTGGCCCACCTGGTCTAGGTGACATGCAACTGATTTCCCCCATTTTTTAGGGACAGGGTCTTGCTCTGTCACCCAGGCTGGAGTGCAGTGGTGTGATCAGGGCTCACTGCAGCCTTGAACTCCTGGGCCCAAGCCATCCTTCTGCCTCAGCCTCCTGAGTTAACTGGGACTACAAGTGTGTGCCACCATGCCTAATTTTTTTTTTTTTGAGATAGGGTCTTGCTGTGTTGCCCCAGCTGGTCTTAAACTCCTGGCCTCAAACTCCCTAAGTGCTGGAATTATAGCTACCACACCTGGCCTGATCTTTTCATGTTATAGTAAAAGATCTGTCAAAGTCATTACATCCTGGGGATGGGCTAGGTTGACAACTCTCCCCACAGCTCTTTCTGGTTTAATGCTTCAGTTCCTAGGACCGGTTTAAGTCTTCAGGGCTCCAGTTCTGAGGACTGTGACACACAACAGCATGGGTTACAGCAGCCCAGAAACATGATATACACTACTGGAGACCTTCAGCAGGAGAAGAGGACAGGCCTTGGGCAGTCATGGATTTCACATTTGTGATTCTGATCACTTGTGTGACTCTAAGACCAGAAGTGCTATCTTGGCTGAAGCTGAATCCCGGCTGCAGTTTATTACTGCAGCTGGTAACTACCTGCATCTGCCTCTCAGCAAGGCTGAGCTCTCTCTATCATCCAGCTCACAGGAGCTCTTCTGTGATAAAAATAGGTGAAAAATCGACTTAAAAAGGAAGCGAAGTCCTGGTGTTGATGAGAATAGTAAATAAGTCTATGAATGTCCTAACAAAGTAATGCTTCCTAGCCACAGAAATGTTCCATGGGGTGTAAGCCCTTTCTATAGGAATACCAGTAGAGGTGACGATTCTTGAAGACTGAGAACATATTCTGCAGTGTCAGCAGCTACTATTTCAGTGTGAAAGCATTGAGCCTGCACACTGTCTGATTACGCTATAGCCACCATCATCTGTAATCAACTGGTAACTCCCTTCCAGGGGGCTTAGTGGCCAGATAGCTGCTCCTAATCTGCAGATCATGGAGCCACAGGGATGGTAGTAAAGGGGCCACGAATCTTTTTTATTTATTTATTTATTTTGAGACGGAGTCTCGCTCTGTTGCCAGGCTGGAGTGCAGTGGCGTGATATCGGCTCACTGCAACCTCCGACTTCCTGGTCCAAGCAATTCTCCTGCTTCTGACTCCCGAGTAGCTGAGATTACAGGCAGGTGCCACCATGCCCAGTTAATTTTTGTATTTTAGTAGAGATGGGGTTTCACCATGTTGGCCAGGATGGTCTCAATCTCCTGACCTCGTGATCCACCCTCCTTGGCCTCCCAAAGTGTTGGGAATACGGGCGTGAGCCACCGCGCCGGGCCGGGGCCAAGAATCTTTACAATGACCATAACTTCTTTTCTCAGCATCCTCTGGTGGAAATGTGAGTAGAGACAACAGGGAGCCCAAGTTTTTGGATAAGTTAGTTGTGTGGTGGAATAATGCTGGCCTGATGAAATCCACTCAAACTCCAAACCCAGGCTCCCCAGGACCTCCCCACCCACCTGTTTCTGAAGTGACGTTTGCCCACTGACATGGGATGAGGCTGTCCACCTGGTGGACATTTACTTACACTCCTGATTACTAATATATCCAATTCTACTTCCCTCCTAGTCTCCACACCCAGCTGTCCACACTCCCCTTGATTCAGTTCTGTTTTGGGGTAACTTTTCCCTCTGCTGCTGAAGTTGCTGGGATCGCCCCTGAGAGACAGTATTTGATGGGGTGGAACTTTCCCTTCCTTCCTCAAGTACCTGCCACCAGGATTCCTTCTTCCTCATGCACATGCAGGGGCAGGTAGGCGTACTCATTCACGTGGCCTTCGTACTGCCTTACGTGCTTCGTGGTCCTCAGGTCCCACAGCTTGATCTGTGGAAAAAGCACCAGGGGCCATCAGGGAGGGGCCAGGAGGTACCATGGTGGTCCCCAAGTGCAAAGCCAGGAAGGCAAGGTGGTCTCCAGTGGCCTGTGCAGGTCATGTAGATCTCCATCTCGAATTCTTGAGCCTTGTTGTCCATCAAAAGCATGTAACCAGGCCGGGCGCGGTGGCTCATGCCTGTAATCCCAGCACTATGGGAGGCCAAGGAGGGCAGATCATGAGGTCAGGAGTTCGAGACCAGGCTGACCAACATGGTGAAACCCCATCTCTACTAAAAATACAAAAATTAGCCGGGCGCAGTAGCAGGCACCTGTAATCCCAGCTACTCAGGAGGCTGAGGCAGGAGAATCGCTTGAACCTGAGAGACAGAGGTTGCAGTGAGCCAAGATAGTACCACTGCACTCCAGCCCGGGCGACAGAGCAAGACTCCATCTCAAAAAAAAAAAAAAGGCACATAACCAGAGAATCCTTTTCACTTTTGTTTACGTCAGATTAGGCTCATATGGTCAACGAAGCAGTCCCCATGCAGGGCCTACAAATCACTTGGTCTTCAGCGAAACTCCCCTGCCTGGGGTCTTGGTGTGAGGACCTCTTCAGCAGAACCCTTTCACCTGGCAGGGCACTGGGCCACGAGACCCTGTGGCCTGAGAAAGTCCATGATCCCCTACCTTTCCAGCCATGTCTGAAGCCATCAGGTATTGCTCATCTTGGAGGATCTGCACAGAGGTCACTGCTGAATCATGAAACAGGCGGGTGGCCTTCCATCCCTTGCCTTGATTTCCACAACGCAGATCAATGGCAAAGATTTCCCCAGAGCGGCAGCCATTAAACAGCAGAGGAGCCTGTGGAAAGAGGGACTGCTTAGTGCCTGGCTATCATGACATCCCTCTGAGGCTGGGCAGGGCAGGTCCTCCTGATACAACCCCTCTTCCAGCCTCTGGGTCAGACGGTGTGATTAGACACGTGCTGGTCAGGGTTTGGGTCTCAATGGAGTTGGAAGGGAGGATGATTCCTTGTTAGTGGCTAGAAGAACCAGACCCCATGTGTCCTCCTCATGGGTAGCACGGAGGTCCCAGGAGCTGCCCCCCACCCCCCTGCACTGTCCCCTTTGGCCTTTCTCTCTGAAGTCCCAGAGATAGCACCCCATCTCCACCAAAAGCAGGTTAGTGGGTTCATTCACTTTTAAGGAAAGATGGCATTTTCTAGAGAAAAGTCTGTGAAATATAGTAATGACCACATTTTTTTTTTTTTTTTTTTTTTTGAGACAGAGTCTTGCTCTGTTGCCCAGGCTGGAGTGCAGTGGTGCGATCTTGGCTCACTGCAACCTCCGCCTCCCGGGTTCAGGCAATTCTCCTCAGTCTCTCGAGCAGCTGGGATTACAGGCGCCCAGCACTACGCCTGGCTAACTTTCGTATTTTTAGTAAAGAAGGGGTTTCACCATCTTGGCTAGGCTGGTCTTGAACTCCTGACCTTGTGATCCACCCATCTTGGCCTCCCAAAGTGTTGGGATTACAGCCATTAGCCACTGTACCTGGCCTGATTTTTTAAATATATAAAATATATAACCTGAGAGCTGTGAAGAATTGGTGTTTGGCTTATACATTTTAAAAATGGTTTGTCCTACTGGGTAAATCCAAGTACCCAAGAACTGCTCACAATACCTTTCCATGAGAGGTTGTCTAGAGCAACTCAGGCCAGCCTTTCTGGATCAACCAACTTTCACTCGGCTCAGACACCCTTACAAAGGAACCCACTGATCCTTTCTGATGCTCTTTCTCCCCTGTCAAAGAGGACTAGATGGTACACAGAGGAGTCCAATTTCAATGTGGCCAGATTTCTACATGGGGCAAACTTTTATATTCTGCCTGTCCCAATCCAACCAACCATGAGAGCAAACTGCTGGGCCAAGACATCACTGTTGGTCCCAAAGGACTGCCGGTGTCCCGTCACCACGTTGGTCAACAGGACCCGCCGAGACAAGCCTGGCAGAGACAGAGATGGGCTGGTAAGATTATGTCACATGTAGTCTGGGGAGAGGGACAACTACATGGGGTTTTAAGGCCTGTTAAGGCCTCTTCTCTGGGCACCTGGGGAGCCAGGCTCACCTGTACTGAAGCAGTTATTTGCTTGGATATTCAGGGACCAGGCACAGGACCAGGCACCAGGGATCCGGAAACTGCAGAGCATGCCAGGCCGGTCTATTCCTGCTAAGGGGATAGGAGAATGTAAAGTGTGGCTGCCTTCTAGGCAGGCCAGGGACCACTGGGTTCGGAAAATATCCAAATATGCCCATAGCTGCTCAGAGGGTCTACACCTTTGGTCCCATTCTGGGTTTTGTGGTTGCAAGAGAGACTCAGCTGGGATGCCTTGCTCACAAGTGGTTATTCCGAAAATGCATCTTTGTTAACATTCCCAGTAGTCGTGTTTATAGTACAAATAGTACTGATATCAGGGAGGTAGTATACTGTTGGAGGCAAGGTGGCTCCGATCCTCGATCACCTACCAGCTATGTGATCTCAGGCAAGTCTCACACACACATAAAAATAAATAAATAAATAAATATATATATATATATATATTTTTTTTTTTTAAGACAGGGTCTTGTTCTTTTGCCCAGTCTGGAGTGCGGTGGCGTGATCATGGCTCAATGCATCTTCAACCTCCCAGGCTCAAGGAATCCTCCCATCTCAGCCTCCCAAGTAGCTGGGATCACAGGTGTGAGCCACCACACATGGCTAATTATTTATTTTTTGTAGAGATTGGAGTCTTGCTATGTTGCTCAGGCTGGTCTTGAACTCCTGGGCTCAAACGATTATCCTGCCTTGGCCTCCCAAAGTGTTGAGATTACAGGCATGAGCCACTGTGCTTCGACAAGATATTTTTTAAAATAAACTTTTGCACTGATAGAATGTACAGATTGTAAGGATACAGTTCAGTGAGTTATCACAAACTAAATATAGCCATGTACCCACCACCCAGGTTAAGAAATAAAACAATCCAGGCCAGGCGTGGTGGCTCACACCTGTAATCCCAGCACTTTAGGAGGCCGAAGCGGGTGGATCACCTGAGGTCAGGAGTTCGAGACCAGCCTGACCAACATGGAGAATCCCGTCTCTACTAAAAATACAAAAATTAGCCGGGTGTGGTGGTACATGCTTGTAATCCCGGCTACTTGGGAGGCTGAGGCAGGAGAATCGCTTGAGCCCCAGAGGCGCAGGTTGCGGTGAACTGAGATTGTTGTCATTGCACTCCAGCCTGGGCAACAAGAGCGAAACTCCATCTCAAAAAAAAAAAAAAAAAAAAAAAGGCTGGGCATTGTGGCTCACGCCTGTAATCCCAGCACTTTGGGAGGCCGAGGTGGGCGGATCACGAGGTCAGGAGTTCGAGACCAGCCTAACCAACATGGTGAAATCCCGTCTCTACTAAAAATACAAAAATTAGCCAGGCGTGGTGGTGTGCGCCTGTGATCTCAGCTACTTGGGAGGCTGAGGCGGGAGCATTGCTTGAACCCGGGAGGCGGAGGTTGTGGTGAGCTGAGATCATGCCATTGCACTCCAGCCTGGGCAATAAGAGCAAAACTCCGTCTCAAAAAAAAAAAAAAAAAGAAAGAAAAAAAAAAAAAAAGACAAGACAAGACAAGACAAGACATAAAACAATCCAGTACCCCAGAGGCCTCCCTCACATCCCTTTCCCAATTACTACCTCCCCAAAGGGTACTGTGAGCCTGACCTCCAACACTAAAAATTACTTTTGTAAGACAAATTCTGAAACTGTCTGCCTCAGTTTCCTTATCTGTAAAATGGTGGTAAGACACACTCCTGCCTCATAAGCTTGCTGTGCAATGAAATACCAGGCACTGGGCTAAATGTGCGTGATCTCACCTAATTCTCCATGGATGTGGACTGAGAAGGCCCTCTCCACTTTAGAGAGGTTCAACATTCCATTCAAGTTGGCAAGGGGCAGAGCTGGGACTGGTGCCAGGTCTGCCTGAAGCCCACACTCTTAAGAGGCCTCTCACCCTGGTCTTATTGATCCTAATTTTCTGATAGACTGAAATGTAATATCCAGAATGCTGTCAGGAAGGAGGAGTCAAATTGCCTTAACGTAGGCAGACTGTTAAGTATCCCTGATAGCACCTGAGGTGCTTTGGACCTTCAGAGGTGTTTTCTGAATGATGTGCACAGGCATCCAACTCTGTTCTGAGCTCACGCTGGTTTACACGCGTGTTAAGTCTGCTCTGGCTGCTGAAATGACTGAAATGGCCCAAGATGGGTAAAAAGGGGCAGATGCTGTAAAAAAACACATGCTTCTGGTACTAACCCTGGGACAGGCTTAGGGAATCCTCCCACAGTGCCTCTGCAGCGGCCCCATACTTCTCTCTAAGCCACCCCCACACAGCTCTCGGGAGACAGAGGACAGATTTCTTTAAAGGAGGAGAACCCTGTACCTGGGTGACTATTGACGAACAGTGATGCTGGGAGCAGGGTGGCACAGCCTGGAGTCTCTGCGAGTCCCATGAGGCATAGCCTGGAAAAAGCTGTTAAGGACAGTTAGGCACAAGGCTCCCCTCTGGGAGGAGGCATGGACATTTACCCTTCAGAAAGTCATACTGCACACAACCTAGGCCAGAGTAACCCCCACCGTCCAGATTCAACATGCGTTTACACTGCCCACGTTTACCTTCAGATGTTTTTTTTTTTGTTTGTTTTTGAGACGGAGTTTCGCTCTTGTTGCCCAGGCTGGGGTGCAATGGCGCGATCTCGGCTTACCGCAACCTCTGCCTCCCAGGTTCGAGCGATTCTCCTGCCTCAGCTTCCTGAGTAGCTGGGATTACAGGCATGTGCCACCACGCCTGGGTAATTTTGTATTTTTAATAGAGACGGGGTTTCTCCAAGTTGGTCAGACTCGTCTCGAACACCCGACCTCACGTGATCCGCCCGCCTTGGCCTCCCAAAGTGCTGGGATTATAGGGGTGAGCCATCGTGACTGGCCAGCTTCAGATGTTTTTTAAAGGGAAAAACAAATCAGATATAGTTAAAAGCTGGGTGTGGTGGCTCCTGCCTATGTAATCCCAGCACTTTGGGAAGCTGAGGCAGGAGGATCACTTGAGTCCAGGAGTTCGAGACCAGCCTGGGAAACACAGCAAATCCTTGTCTCTACAAAAAATACAAAAACTAGCTGGGCATGGTGGTGTGTGCCTGTAGTACCAGCTCCTTGGGAGGCTGAGGTGGGAGGATCGCTTGAGCCTTGGAAGTCAAGGCTGCGGTGAGCTGTGATCATGTGACTGCACTCCAGCCTGGGTGACAGAGTAAGACCATGTCTCAAAAATAAAATACTATTAAAAAGCCCAAAAAGCCCTCTCTGATCCCTCCCTAGTCCAATTCTCCCTTCTCCTCTACCCAGAGAGAACTGCTCTTCTCAAATTGGTGTAAGTTCTTCTAAGCCATGCTGTATTTCCACTACATATATTTGTCAATAAATAATACAAAGCAGCTTTTGTTTTAAAAAAACATACAGAAATGACATCGCACAGAATATCTCACTACCAGCCCTTAAAATTTCTGCTTATCTGAATGGGTACCAGGTGATACCTCACTGTTATTTAAATTTGCATTTCCCTGACTACATGTGGATGTCTCTGTTCACATGAGCATAGTCATTGGAGTTCCCTCTCTGACCTGCCCCTTTATACCCTTGCCTACATGTGTGTCTTTTGACTGACGCGGTTCCTCTCCTTTTCCCCTCATAGCCAAACTTCGTTCCAGAGGAGCCTGTATTTATTCTCACTCCCTTGCCTTTCCTCCACTGAAATCCAGGCCTGACCCTCACCTTCCCAGAGAAATGTTCTCATCAGTCTTCAATGAGCTCCTGGTTTCTAAATCTGATGGAAACGTT
This sequence comes from Gorilla gorilla gorilla, assembly GCF_029281585.2. Lineage (NCBI taxonomy): Eukaryota > Metazoa > Chordata > Mammalia > Primates > Hominidae > Gorilla > Gorilla gorilla. The sequence goes on along the minus strand of NC_073239.2, from coordinate 89,827,448 downwards.
CCAGTTCTGCCCTATGGCCATGTAGCCCAATTTCTACTACACACTCCTTGGCCTCAACCCACCACTCTCTGGGAGGTCTATCCTGGCCTTCTCCTATCACAAGATGCCCGGGCTAGAACCTGCACCTGCCTCTTGGTGCCCTTCCCTCCACTCCTGCTACCTCGTTTCACGCCCTCACCACCGCCCTTAGTCTTGCAGCAGCTTCTGTCTGAGGACTTGCTCTCGTCCATCTATCCCCCAACACTGCCACCAAAGGAATCATTTTCAAAAATGACTCCACAATCACAACCCCCTGGGACCTCCCACAGCCCTGAGCGAGCATTCAGTCTTGAAAGGCCCTGCTCCCTAGCCAGAGACATCATGAATATCAAACTGCTGCCAAACATACCCAGCTTTCTCCCAACTCCTCCTGTTAGGGGTCCCTGGCCTCTTCCTGCCCTCATGGGTCTCCCTCCAGGAAGGTGGCTGCAATCACTCCTGCATGCAGCTTTCCTCCTACACTGAAGACTTGTGGAGCTGCCTGTCTCTATCTCCTTGCAACTGCATATACTCGATAGGTGTTGTCTGAATGACCACACATATTCCTCACTGGAAAATGTAAATATCTGAAAAGCAATCATATAACTTTTAAAAATCTTTTTAAACATTTTATTTTTATATACATTTTTTGAGATGGAGTCTTGCTCTTTCGCTCAGGCTGGAGTGCAGTGGTGCAATCTTGGCTCACTGCAACCTCTGTCTCCCGGGTTTTCAAGCAATTCTCCTGCCTCAACTTCCCGAACAGCTGGGATTACGGGTGCGTGCCACCACACCTGGCTAATTTTTGTATTTTTAGTAGAGATGGGGTTTCACCATGTTGGCCAGGCTGGTCTTGAACTCCTGACCTCAAGTGATCCGCCTGCCTCAGCCTCCCAAAGTGCTGGGATTATGGGAATGAGCCACTGTGCCCAGTCACTTTTCTCTTTTTTAAGAGACAGGGTCTCTCTCTTTCACCCAGGCTGGAGTGCAGTAGTGTGATCACAGCTCACTGCAGCTTTGAACTCTGGGGCTCAAATGATCCTCCTGCCTCAGCTTCCTGAGTACCTGGAACTACAGGCATGCACCATGATGCTCAGCTAATAGAATTTTATTATTTTTTTTGTAGAGAGGTCTTTCTATATTGCCCAGGCTGGTCTCAAACTCCTGGCCTCAAGCAATCCCCCAACTTTGGCCTCCCAAAATGCTGAGATTACTAGTGGGAGCCACCATGCCTGGCCAGGTGACATTCTTGACTATCTGAGTATGTGATGTGTATGTGACATACCGCTCTGGGTGGTAAGCTCCAAATTAAGTATCTCCAGGATATACCATGTGCTGAAACTGTAAATGAGAACACCACCACCAAATAAACTTATTTTGCTTCTGGGTTTGGAAGGCAAGGAAGTAAAGAAAGTGGGATGTGCATGTTAGTTACTGTTGCTGAATCTCAGCTTATTTATACTCAAACTTTGAGTACTTACGGAGCCAGGCTAAGATTTAATCCTTTGACAGGCCACAGGTTAACTAAGGGCCCAATAAGTGTAGAAAGAATTCCATCTAACTTCCCACTACTCTTGCAGGAAAAATGCAGAGTGCAGGTCTGAACAAAGTACCATTTTTCTAAAGGGAAAAAGTTACCTGAACTTCTGAAGCAGCACAAAAAATCTTCAGCACAAAGCCCGAAGACTACCAGAAATGGCCACCAGAGGGCGAGCCACTGATGAAGCTACAACAGACCATCCATCCCTTTAAGTCCAATTACATGGATTTTTTTTTCCTCTCCTTAGCCCACAGAAATGAGAATACCATGCTGTTTTAAGACTGGAAATGTGAGTGAGGTTCTTGTTTTTGCTTTCTGCAGAGCTTGGCCTCTTTAGCCCTCTGGTTAGATCATCATAGTAACATGTGGTCAGTCCCATTAGCCTACAGAACCCCATCAAATGAAAGCCACATAAAATTTGCAATTTAGAGAACACACATAGTTTGATGCCTTATATAAATTTATAATCAGGTCGCTAATGTATTTAGGCTCTACGACCCTTTGAAATGTAAGCTGGGTGTGGTGGTGCATACCTACAGTCCCAGTGACTTGGGAGGCTAAGGCAGGAGGATCACTTGAGCCCAGGAGTTCTAGGCTGGAGTGAGCTATGATTGTACCACTACACTCCAGCCTGGGTGACAGGGCAAGACCCCTTTCTCTGAAAAAAATTAAAATCCGAAAAAACTCCTTTGAAATACAGTGCTGTGAAACAAATAAAATTTACAAAAAAGATTCTGATTCAGTTATCATTTGTCGAGGACCAATGATGTGCCAGAAACTGCTAGGTGCCTTCACGGGAGTTAACTAATGTTAAGCTCACCACAACTCAGGAAGTAGGTGTGAAGTACACTGAGTAGTCACATTGTTTCCAGAACACATTTAATAAGAGAATGAACCAAGGACAAGAGTCATTAACATGTGGTTTTGGGTGAGTCAAGTCTTGTGCCATATCAACAGCCCCCAAGGGTCCCAGAGGCCAGGGACCACGACACTGTACTACCGTGCTCTCAGCAAAGTGGCTCTGCTTGCTCTCCGGGAAGGCAGAGACTAGTGTGATGAATGCTCTAAAAAGCTGTTGCCAGCAGGGACCTGAGGCCCAGAGCCCACAGACCCATGTCCACTGCCAGAGGAACCCCCTCTCTGACCCTGCCCTCAGCTTCCCCTAGGAGGACCCTGCTCTCCTGACCACTGTTTTCCTCCCTGGCCTCAGGAGGAGCTGGGCTTCCTCCCCAAGGCTGTGCTGCTCCTTTCCGCCTTGTTCCTCTGCTACCACACCAGCCCTCCGGCAGGAATACTGGGTCTGTGTAGTGAACCCAGAGCCTCCCGTCACACGCCACAGTGGCAGAGTGAGCCGGCCTTGGAGTCAGACTGCCTGAGTTCCCATTCGGTCTCCACCACATGCATGTGAAGGCCCAGACAGTGTCTGCCACACAGTGACATCAATGTCACCTTGAGAAACAGCCATGATGGGACCTCAGCTGCTTCTCTGTGCTCCACGGGCATCCTTGTGTTCTATCCAGGTACGCTGCTTTTTTTCCTAAAGCGTGAGATATAAGTGCACAAGGGTCCAGTCCTCTGGTCACTAAGATGCCATGTCATGAAGCCCACAGATACCCAGGTCCAACGTCAGGGTGTGGCCTGCCCACCAAACCTCTTCCTCTGCCAAAGGATACAGAATGTGGGAATCCAAGTGATTCAGCGAGGCCCAGCACACTGAATTCACCTGGTGAGGAAGCACACAGCGAGATGGAAAGTTATTCTACAGTAATATGCTTTCCTGTGGAATAACGTGTGGGGACACAGACGTGTGACTTCTCTCTTCACGTCCTGCTCCTCTTCAGATGGGCTGGAACAAGCATTCTGAGGGTGGGGCTTGAGCAGGACAGGAAGTAACCTCAAGCCTGAGTCCTTCAACAGACCCACAGGGAGACATCGGGTCTATCTGGCATACCCTCTGGGCAGGGCTGAATTTTCTACAATGGCAGGAGATAAGCCGAACTCTGAAGGTGTATCTCACTTCACCCAGAAGCCATTTTCAACCTGTATCCATCTTGCGGCTTATGCCTCAACTGGATAGCAAGTCACAGCTTCTCATGGATGCCGCCATCACCCCACTGCAACTGAAAGGTTGCTCCCTAGACAGCAAGCTCCTCTTATTTGTTTAAGCCTCAGTGCTGGCTGCGGCCTGGCTGGATGACGCATCACTCTGACACACAGGGCAGGACCCCTCCCATGCAGGCCACAGTCACTGTCGCCCATTTCCAAGGAACTCTGTGCCCTGGTGTGGACCCTTTCAGATCAACTCCTGGACCCCTGGAGGGACGGTCCTGAGGACCAGTTAAAGAAGCGCTGCTTCAACCTACCCCAACCATCTCATTTCACTTTCTTTTCCAAGACAAGAAACTCCTGGAGTCCTTTTCTTCCCCTATGGGTTCTCAGCAACCATAAATCCATTTTTTTGAGACAGGGTCTCGCTCTGTTACCCAGGTTGGAGTGCAGTGGCACGATCATGGCTCACTACTGCAGCCTTGATCTCCTGGGCTCAGGTGATCTTCCCACCTCACCTCCCCCCGAGCCCCCAAGCAGCTGGGACTACAGGTGCGCGCCACCACACTCAAATAATTTTTTTTTTTTTTTTGTAGAGACGAGGTTTCACCATGCATGTTATGCTGCCCAGGTTGGTCTGAAACTCCTAGGCTCAAGTAAAAATCAAGTCTTATGGAAAAATGAGGTAAGTATGCTCTGCCCTCTTCCCCAGTTGCTCTCCTCTACCCTGAATTTGGCCAACTACCCCCAGGGTCAAGTGTGCAGAGAGGCTACAGGGATGGGCAACGTACCTTCCGGTTGGTGAAGTAGAGGTTTTCGTGCATGAACACCTTGAGCGTAGGGGTCTTCAGACTTTGCAGGTTGATGATGCCATACTTGGAGCCTCCGACTTTAACATCGTTCACTGTGAAGAGCCGGTCACTGTTGGTATCTGCCTGGAGAAGGGAAGGGGGCAGTGGGTGACCTCCCAGGCTGCGCCTGGTGGACTGCCTAAGAGGGACCTGCCCGTCTCTCCTGGCCCCCATGCTCTGTGCATTTTCACTAGGTGAGAGTTCCTCTCCATGAGCGAGAGTGGAGATGACCTCACTTTCCCCAACTTAGTGCAGCCATGTCTGGGCAAAGCCAGCACGTGTCTGATCTAACAATTCAAGAGGAAGGATGAGAATGGCAGTGAGGGGACATGGCCAGAGAGTCTGAGGTCTGCATGAGGACCTCACCCAGAAGTGGGTTTGGGAGAGTCCTAGCATCCACCCAGAGGAATGTGTCACGTGCCATCACGAAGGCTGTGGTGCAATAGGAAAAATGCTAGTTCCTATTACATAAGCACTATTTTTTTTTTTTTTTACCACCATGAAAAAAAAAATTGCATTGAATAAAACGTGCAATAGAAAAAGACTGCATTCAAATGTAGGCTATTTTTTTTTAAGAGGTGGGGTCTCACTGTTGTCACCCAGGCTGGAGTGCAGTAGCATGATCATGGCTTATGATAACCCTGAACTCCTGGGCTCAAGTGATCTTCTCTCCTCAGCCTCCTGAGCAGCTATGACTACAGGCATGAACCACTGTGCCTGGCTACTTTCATATTTTTTTGTAGAGATACGGTCTCGCTATGTTGTCCAGGCTGGTCTTGAATTTCTGGCCTCAAGTGATCCTTCTGCCTCAGCCACCCAAAGTGCTGGGATTACAGGTGTGAGGCACCATGCCTCGCTCAGGATGTGGGCTAATTTTTTTGAGAGGGAGTCTTACTCTGTCACCCAGGCTGAAGTACAGTGGCACCATCTCAGCTTGCTGAAACCTCCGACTCCCAGGTTCAAGCTATTCTCCCACCTCAGCCTCCTGAGTAGCTGGGACTACAGGTGCGCACCACCACACCCAGCTAATTTTTGTATTTTTAGTAGAGATGTGGTTTCACAATGTTGGTCAGGCTGGTCTCGAATTCCTGACCTCAAGTGATCCTCCCATCTCAGCCTCCCAAAGTGCTGGGATTACAGGTGTAAGCCACCGCGCCTGGCCCTATTTTTTTCTCTTGAGACAGAGTCTTGATTGGTTGCCCAGGCTGGAGTGTGGTGGCACAATCATGGCTCACTGCAGCTTTGATTTCCCGGGATCAAGTGATCCTCCCACCACAGCCTTCGGAGTAGCTGGGACTATATGCACACACCACCATGCCCAGCTAATTTATATTTTTTTGTAGAGACGGGGTTTACCCATGTTGCCTAGGCTGGTCTCAAACTTTTGGGCTCAAGTGAACCACCTGCCGAGGCCTCCCAAAATGCTGGGGTTACAGGCATGAACCACTGTGCCAGATGTGGGCTATTTTAAGCTTTTCTCATTTTAAAACATGATGTGATTAATTGCTATTTCAAAGCAAAAACTCCACATATTTATGTGTTTTGTATATATTAATAAATACAGACCCACACACGGGTTTGGACGTTGGTTTTGGTGAAACTGTACCAATGTTGTAAGTTTACTCAGGAAGAAGTTATGTTCCCAGAAGAATCATTGAGACTAGACTCAGATCTGAAAAACTGCTCTCCAGGTGCCAAGCCACTTTCTGGCCCTGCGGTCACACCGGCCAGCCAGAGTCACGGTAACTTTGGGTGATGGAGACGACCTACCACACGTAAAGCCTGGGTCAGAAGAGAGGAAGCATGAGGGTCGAGATGTCCAGGCTTGTGAACAGTGGCCTGTGCATCACCAGACCCCACACACCAATGACCCCCACTGTCCCCACCCACTTTACCCCAGGGAAGGGGCTGCTGAGGGGAACCAACCACAAGAGACGATTCTACTCATTCAGTCAAACCATACCCCCAAGCACACATGGAGAGAAAAGCCACATGGGAGAATGTGGGCCCGGTCCCCAACACCCCTTACATGGAAGGGTCCTGCTGTGGCGGTCTCCTGGGGCAGGAGGATGCAGTGTCAACCTCCAGGGTCAATCTCTAGCATCGGCCTCCAGTCCCACCAGCAAATGACCGAGTCCAGATGCTCCTGCCTCTGTATCCTCCTCTCACTCTCCCTGGCTTTCCCTCAGCCTCCAGGAAGGATAGGGCTTGCCGGGCAGGCCTGCCCTTACGTGGTCCATCGAGAGGTCAGGGACCTTTGTTTGCAGTGGACCCTCTAGCTCTCTGCCAACATTTCGCTGGCCCCTGGGTTTAAGCGGCTGACCTTGGCTTCCAGCTTGGGTCCAACCCAAACCAGAGAAGGCCTTTCACCCCCTGCAAATGATGTGATGGAGGTGTGCTGATGGGAGGTGCCACTGAAGCCAGGGGCAGCAAGCAAGGAGTCCTACCCTCTAGTGACCAAAGGCACACTGGGCTGCAGGTTTAGCCACCAAGTCCTGCCCCAGTTCAGGAAGAAGCAGATGTCCCCAGGTCCACTGTGAGCCTTTTTAATTGCATATACAACACAGCCAAGGAGAAGTTATTGTGTAAAGTTCATTAATCAAGGTGTGGCTGGGTCCAGACTCTGACGTCAAACGACGGAGCTGAAGTGGGGGGTGATGATGGTCGCCCCACAGCCTGCCTGCCAGCTCAGCGTCTCCCAGCGGGTAGCCAGCAGGCAGGTTAAAATCGTTCAACCAAGAAGATGCCACCTACTTTCATTGCAGTTGGCTTCTCCAGAGCCAGGTTTGATGACTGGCAACGCTAAGCCACAAAGTGTCCAGAGAGCGGCAGCCACACCCTAGGCAGGTGTCCCCCTCCCACTCACCAGTATGAGGTTAAATCGGTCGCTTGCCAAGGCGGAGGGATCCATGCTTCGAATCTGGACCTTTTTCCTCTCCATGCAGCTGAGACGCAGCTCGTGGGCTAAACTGCAGAAACAGAGGGTGGGGGCATGGATGCTGAAGCTGACATCCATGAAGAAGATTCGGGGGTCTCCGGCCTTCCCTGCCCCCCTGACGCCCATCTCTCCTCGTCAGCCTGCTCCACAGTACTCAGCAATGGAGCTGAGCAAGATCCCAGATTATCCGAATTTGAGTTTCCCCACAGAACGCTCAGGAAGATGAAAATGAAGTGGGTGGCCCATTTGCAGAGTCAAAGAGTGGGAGTTAGAGGGAGTTGTGTCTGCATCATTCAGTACAGCTCCTTCCCCTGAGATGACGAAAGTGCGGGAGATGAAACAATGGTCTGGAGGGCACTCCGCTGCTGGGAAGAGCCCCAGGATACGGCTGCCGGGAAGAGCCCCAGGATACGGCCGCCTCTTGTTTCGCAGGGTGAGGAACAGATCTAACTAGATTTTTAACTTTCTGTCTCAGAAGGAGGAAAACAGGAGGGGCCTGCCCTGCCTGATACCTACGGTGTTTCTGGCCTTCCCTGAAGGGGCCCTGCTCCAAGGTCCGAGGACTGTGCCCCAGGAAGCTGCCTCAAATGCAGGTTCTTCACTTGCGCATGTACAGTGGGGGCAGGAGACGCAGCGCTGGGCGCCCAGGTGTTGGAGTCAGACAGTTCCCCACTTCTAGCTTTACCTTGAGCAAATCACTCCACTCTGAGCCTCAGTCTCTTCTTCAGGAAATGGGGGAAAGTATCGGCCTATTTCACAGGGTTTTAGTTAGAATTTTATCAGCCATCATAAGTACTTTGATAAGGTTTAGTACACACACATCCACTTAATGCCCCATTTTTGGTGACAACTCATTAGAAGGGAAAGAAGGATGCAGAAATGTCATGGGAATGAAGTTGTAGGAGCTTCTACTAGAATGACTTATGAGTAACAGAGAATAGACATCTCTGCCTACGTCCCCATCCTCTCTCCCTATCCTCCTGCAAGAGTCCCCCACCTTCGCTCTAGAGAGAACAGCTTTCTCAGGGTGGGTTTAAGCAGCAGAAGGCAGGGTGTGAACTGGAGCCCCTCAACTGTGCAGGTGCTTCACGGGGTAGCCACATGGTCTATCCAGACTGGATTCTTATACCATGAAAAATAAGAAACAGGAAAAGAACATTCATGAAGAAAACATAACAAAGAGGCATTGTCTTACTGGCAGTAATTGGTGACGTTGAGAAAACCCAGCTGGCTTTTTCGTAGCATGGAAGATGCATTAAATCCCATCCTGGCAATCTATATTTATTACAAAAAAGAGAACAATTCAATGAAGATTTATTTGTTAGGGGATAATGGAGAATGTTTTTAGTTCCATAGGACGTAATGAAGGAAATAGGCACTAAATTGGCAGAAATTATATGCATAAAAATCTGACGGTGTCCTTTCCAAGTCTCCCTTCCTCGGCAAGAGGAAAGGCCCAGCAGAAGAAAGTGTGAGTGGGAAAGTCTGCTCGTCAACTCTGCCCACGCTCCCCATCCACATACACCCAGGGGGACGAAGCCACCAGGTGCGTGAGTGCAGCAATGGGACTGCAAACAGGTCTGCACCACTCTCCATTCCACCCGTGGTGACCCAGGGCTGGAACTTTACATTCCATTGCCTACCTTGACAACAAAATATATTAGCGTCTAGACCTGTTGGTCTGTATTGCAAACAGACAAGATGGCCTGTGTTCCAAACCATGCATCCTGGTCTTCTATTTAAAATAGACAGCTGGGATGGGCATGGTGGCTCACACCTCTAATCCCCCACTTTGGGAGGCCAAGGTGGGCGGATTACTTGAGGCCAGGAGTTCGAGACCAGCCTGGCCAACATGGTGAAACTCCATCTCTATAAAAAAAATACAAAAATTAGCTGGGCATGGTAGCAGGTTCCTGTAATCCCAGCTACTTGGGAGGCTGAGGCAGGAGGATCACTTGAACCTGGGAGGCAGAGGTTGCAGTGAGCCGAGATGGCGCCACTGCACTCCAGCCTGGGCAACAGAGTGGGACCCTGTCTCAAAAAAAACCCCAAAAAACAGTTACTAAAATTATATCACACTGCCTCACAATATTCCTTCAGGAATGACAAAATGTTAGAACTGCTGAAGAAGGCTGGGTGCAGTGGCTCACGCCTGTAATCCCAGCACTTTGGGAGGCTGAGGCAGGCAGATCACTTGAAGTCAGGAGTTCAAGACCAACCTGGCCAACATGGTGAAACCCTGTCTCTACTAAAGATAAAAAAATTAGCTGGGCATGGTGGCACGTGCCTGTAGTCCCAGCTACTCAGGAGGCTGAGGCAGGAGAATTGCTTGAACCTGGGAGGTGGAGGTTGCACTGAGCTGAGATCATGCCACTGTACTCCAGCCTGGGCAATAGAGTGAGACTCCGCCTCAAAAAAAAAAAAAAACTTATCGAACAAGAAAACGGGGATGGAAGAAGGGGGCTCTTGGCTGTTCTTATTCTTGTCTTCTTCCTGTCAGGGAAAAGCTAGGGCCACACCCCCTGAAGTGCCTCTGCTAAGTGTCGCAGGGGCATCTAATTGGCACCCTTTTCAACAGTGGATGGACAGGTGCTGGCAGGAGCGGAGAGGACAGGGGGCGAAGGGGTGAGGAGCCCACCTTTTTCCGTCTGTCTTCTTCCTGGAGCAGCCGCAGTCTCTTGCTCTCCATCTCCTTCTGCCGGATGCTCTCTTTCGTCAGGGGGTTGCAGTTGTTATGTCCAGGGAGCAAGCGGAAGTAGCGTTTCTTTTCAGGGTCAAAGTAAAACCCAGGTAGCTCTTTAGACAAAAAAATTAAATGCACCAATTTCAACCACTGTGAACTGACCACCTGAGTTGGGCGCCCAGTGGCCTGTCCCCCCACCTCGTGGCTGCCTGTCTTTTCTGAGGGCGGGGATGAGCTGCCTTGTCAGGCAACATCCTGGACTGTGCTCAGTCCTGGGGGAGGCGGTTTGCCTCATGACCACCATTCCTGACGCACCCAGCTCCTTCCCTGAGTGTTTCAATTTGCTCCTGGAATTCCTTCCAAGCCAGGAACGGGTCTCAGCCTTCCCTGTGCACAGGGGCCAGGATTCCCACCCCACAAGTGGCCTTACCTGGCACAGAGGAGGTCCCAGCTGTGCCAGACGAGGTTGACGGAGACTCGTCATCACCGTGGCCGGAATCGTGAGTGGGCTGTGCTGCCCGGGAGTCAGACCTGTTGACACACAGCTGTGTTAACTTGCAGCCCAGGGCTTGAGTTCCAGCCATTCTGACGGGGGCGGGGGGTCCATTCGGGCAGTTCTGCAGCCTTCACCTCTGATCTCTGACCTTTCTGATTACTTGAGAAGCACTGATCCCCTCTTGCAAATACAACAAAATAGGGCAAGGTTTTGGTTTTTCATTCTTTTTTCTTTCTTTAAAAGAGGACAGATGTCACAGTGATTCCCTCTTCTTCTCACTCGCACATTTTGTGAGGTCTTGTGGAATTTTCCAGATTAAAAGGAAAAATAGAAATCTCTGCCAATAAGAATTTTACCAGCTGGGCTCATTTGTCAGCACAACAGCAGTTACAAGGCTAGGTGAATTTCATTCTTTATTGGATTCAGTAGCACAAAGAGTTTAAATTTTACTTGACTACACAATCTTACAGACAGAGAAACTGGGATTTGGGGGACAGAGGTGATTAGTTCAGTAACACTGGGATAGAGCTGCGGCTAAAACACTTGATTTGTAAATCCACAAGTAGCTTCTGAGGGAATTATAGGCTGAAGGATGTAGTAAAGGTGTGTGCCACCACACCCAGATAATTTTTATATTTTTAGTAGAGACGGAGTTTCGCCGTGTTGGCCAGACTGGTCTCAAACTCCTGACCTCAAGTGATCCGGCTGCCTTGGTCTCCCAAAGTGCTGGGATTACAGGCATCAGCCACCACGCCCGGCCCAGCCAACTTTATTTTTAAAATACGTTTAATGTAGCCTTGGCCTGGGTGGTGGTTCAAGTCTGTAATCCTAGCACTTTGGGAGGCTGAGGCAGAAGGATCACTTGAGCTCAGGAGTTTGAGACCAGCCTGAGCAACAGAGTGAGACCTCATCTCTTAAATAAATAAATAAATGTAATGTAGCCTGGTGTACAGGGTTTTAAAGTCTACACTAGCATACAGTAATGTCCTAAGCCTTTGTGTTCACTCATCATTCACTCACTGACTTCCAGTCTCGCAAGCTCTGTTCACAGGAGTGTCATACATAGGTATACCATTTTTAAAAAAATCTTATATACCCTATTTTTACTGTATCTTTTCTATGTTGAGATACACAAATACCACTGTGTACTGACTGCCTCTAGCATTCAGTACAGTCACATGCTGTACAGGTTTGCAGCCTCGGAGCAATTGGCTACACCATATAGCTTAGGTGTGTGTGGCTGGCTGTACCATGTAGGTTTGCGTTACGTATGTGCTATGATGTTTGCATGACACGATTGCCTAACAACATATTCCTCAGAATGCATTCCCCCTTGTTAAGCGAAGCATGAGTGTATATCCTTGTCCGAGACTTAGGCTGAATTAATAAAATTTGGTTTCCACAAAGGTATTTGCATAAAAAGTCTACAAAATGGAGAAACGGTTTTCCAGTTGTTTCAGATAACGTCTACCTCTAGCTTTATGGCGAATGCTCTGGCCAGAGGTCGTGGTCACTTAGGAAAGAACAGAGAGTGGTCCTCTCTCCTCACTACTCAGTGCGGTGGGCTGACCCACCACAGTGACATGCCCCGGGAGCACGTTAGGAAGGCAGGCTCTCCTCAAGACCCCTCAGACCTACGGAATCAGAACCTGCATTGGGACGAGTCCCCAGGTGATCTCCACACCTGTGAGTGTGTGACATGCCATGTGTACAATGCCAGAAGCACACTGGGCAAAAGTGGCTCCCCAGAGCGGCACACTTGCCTGTCTTCAGAATCATGGAGTCTGAACCAAGGGTTCTGCTGGTGGCTTCTTCTCCCATGTCTTCTTCTACTCTGCCAGCGACTTTTATTCATTTCTGTTCCTAAAAGAGAAAAACAAAAAAATCCATACATCTCTGTGTGTGGGCATGGGCTTTTCTGTTTGCTTCTTGGCAGCTGCTTCATGCTCAGCACCAGCAAAAGGCTGGCCCACCCTGGGTTATCATCAGATTTGCCACAGCAAGCCTCATCCAGGAAGGGCTGCCTCCAGCACTCCCCCAACATCCTTCCCACTTCCTTCCTGTCACCCCTAGTCGACCACATAGTTTCCTACCCCACAGAAATGTTGCCAGGTCGGCCAGGCGTGGTGGCTCATGCCTGTAATCCCAGCACTTTGGGAGGCCGAGGCAGGTGGATCACGAGGTCAGGAGTTCAAGACCAGCCTGACCAACATGGTGAAACCCCATCTCTACTAAAAATACAAAAATTAGCCGGGAGTGGTAACGTGCACCTGTAATCCCAGCTACTCAGGAGGCTGAGGCAGGAGAATCGCTTGAACCCGGGAGGTGGAGTTTACAGTGAGCTGAGATTGTGCTCACTGTAAACTGCACTCTAGCCTGGGCGACAGAGCGAGACACCGTCTCAAAAAAAAAAAAAAAAAAAAGAAAAAAGAAAAATTGCCAGGCATGAAACCCCTAACTTAACTCCCTTCTGCTCCACAAATACCTGCCTTTACTAATTGTCTTCTTCCTTGTCTTGGACAACAGGTATCACTGCTCCTTTTCAAGGGAGACCCATCCCACCTGGCTGTTGATTTCATTCCTTCCCAGGAACTGCAGACATCTGTTCCCCCATATGTTAATGTCTCCTTCTCCTTATCTCAGCTTTTAAAAACATGCCCAGGTTTTTCATTTGTAAGTGTTCCATTTCTAATAAAAAAAAATGGGCATATTCTGAAAGAATGGTCTACATCTACGAATTCAATGTCTTTATCTCCCAATATTCCTCAACCCACTGCAGTCGAGCTTCCTCTCTCCTCGCCTTTCTACTCAAATGCTCTTGCTATTGATTACCTACTTGCCAAAGTGAGTGGTCTCTTTTTAGCCCTTATTCCTGCAACATGTGGCACCAGGAGGCTACGTTCTTCCTTTGGCTTCTGTAATATCTTTCTCTTGGTTTTCTTCTTGCTAAATGAATCCTTTGCTCATTTCTCCTGGGTCACACACCCTGTATGTGCTTTCCATTGTTCTGTCCTAGATCCTTTTCTTTTCAGACTTAACACCACCTCATCTACCAATGCAGATGCAGCTCCAACCCTAATATCGCTACTGAGCACCAAGTTCCTATGCTGCTTCGTGTCTATCTCCACAGACCCAACAGGTTCAAAAGTGAGTTCATGATTTCTCTCTAACCCCCGATCTGCTCTTTTGCCTGTCTATACCTCTCTTCTCTGAAAGTAATATCCCTGCCCCTGCAGCCCAAATGTGTGTGTATTTTTTTTTTTTGAGGTGGAGTCTCGCTCTGTTGCCCAGGCTGGAGTGCAGTGGCGCCATCTCAGCTCACTGCAACCTCTGCCTCTTGGGTTCAAGCGATTCTCCTGCCTCAGCCTCCTGAGTAGCTGGGACTACAGGCACCTGCCACCACACCCAGCTAATTTTTGTATTTTTAGTAGAGATGGGGTTTCACCATGTTGGCCAGGCTGCTCAAGAACTCCTGGCTTCAAGTGATCTACCTGCCTCGTCCTCCCAAAGTGCTGGGATTACAGGCGTGGGCCATCAAGCCCGGCCCCAAAACTTTTATCTTATTCATTGTCCTAAACAATGGCTCCTGAACACCATGTGTGGGTTTCCCTATGGATCAGTTATCTTATACCCCAGCTAAAGAATACAGTTGTATTTATTAATAGTTAAGTTACAAGCTGAAAGGCACTGCGCACAGGAAGGGAAGCACGTGTGGCCAGTGTTAAGACTGGTAGGAAAATGGCTGTGTGCAGTAGCTCATGCCTGTAATCCCAGCACTTTTGGGAGGCTGAAGTGGGAGGATCGCTTGAGCCCAGAGTTTGAGACCAGCCTGGGCAATAGAGTGAGACCCAATCTCAAAAAGAGAAAAAGACTGATAGGAAAAATAAGCTCTACTGACATAAAGATTATTATTATTACCAACTCTATAAAAAGGTCAAAATTTCTTTAGAGTGCATATTCTGTATATGAAATGATTCTAATTTGTTTAATTATGTAACAGTGCATGAATACAGCAAAGAACACACGAACTGGTGAGTCAAAGACTTCAGATCACCCACAGGAGGCAGGACTGTGTCCCACTCACACCATTATCCTCAATAGGAGGCTCCACAATCAGCAGGACGCAGCCGATGATAAAATCACTGGCGAATGCCAATTTCGGCCAGGGAGAGCATGTGTTCACCCCTAACTCATACAGGCACTGCAATCTGGTAAGGGAGCCTGCCAACCTCAAGTAATATAGTTAGCAAGGTCAAGCAAAAATCATTTTAAAGGCCGGATGTGGTGGCTCACGCCTGTAATCCCAACACTTTGGGAGGCTGATGCAGGTGGATCACCTGAGGTCAGGAGTTTGAGATCAGCCTGGCCAATGTGGTGAAACCCTGTCTCTACTAAAAGTACAACAGTTCACTGGGTGTGGTGGCTGGTGCCTGTAATCCCAGTTACTTGGGAGGCTGAGGCAGGAGAATCGTTTGAACCCAGGAGGCGGAGGTTGCAGTGAGCTGAGATTGCACCATCGCACTCTAGCCTGGGCAAAAGGGTGAAACTCCGTCTCAAAAAAAAAAAAAAAAATCATTTAAAAAGTCACATACTAATAGAAGCCTTCCAAATACAGAAAGAGTTTAAAGGCTAGGACGAAGACAGTACCTTTCTAGTACTTTTAAGAAGCCTGTTCAGGGGTGGGGAGTGTGTCTTCTCTAAACACAAACACAGTTCATTCTCTATGGCCGCTTTATAGTCCATGTTTGCACTCATCACTCTGCATGACTCTTTGTTCATACTCCCATCTCATACTGGACGTGAGGTGAATTCTATAAGGCAAACATCCGACTTTGTTCTTTTTTCTATTCCTAGCATCCATGACCTAGTTGGTGCTTAGTAAATTTTTGCTGAACTGAAGCAAAGCAAAACAAAACCTGTGGCTACTTTAAGTCCCAGGTAGCTTCTTTCTGCTCTGGGTTATTTCCACTTACTACTCCACACACATTTACAAAGCGCCCACTCCATGTGAGGCACTGGGGAGTGGGCAGAGATAATAAGCTGTGCTACCTGGCTTGGAGGCACCGATTGTTTAATATGGGAGACAGATGCACAGACCAACCCCTGCAGCACAGGATAAGGATGAAGACCCAGGTCTCTCCAGGTGTGGTGGGAGAGAAGGGAGTGACTGCTCCACATGCCTGGGCTGGAGGTGGGGGAGGGAGATAAGTGCAGTCTGAAGAATGAAAATGTCAGGCAAGCCCGGCGTGGTGGCTCACGCCTGTAATCCCAGCACTTTGGCAGACCGAGGTGGGCAGATCACCTGAGGTCAGGAGTTTGAGACCAGCCTGACCAACATGGTGAAACCGAACTCTACTAAAAATACAAAAATTAGGCTGGGTGTGGTGGCTCACGCCTGTAATCCCAGCACTTTGGGAGGACGAGACGGGTGGATCACCTGAGATCGGGAGTTTGAGACTAGCCTGACCAACATGGTGAAACCCCGTCTCTACTAAAAATACAAAAATTAGCCAGGCATGGTGGTGGGCACCCACAATCCCCACTACTTGGGAGGCTCAGGCAGGAGAATCGCCTGAACCCGGGAGGTGGAGGTTGCCGTGAGCCGAGATAGTGCCATTGCACTCCAGCCTTGAGCAACAGAGCGAGACTCCGTCTCAAAAAAAAAAAAAAAAAGGAAAATGCCACGTAAGGCAGTGGGGGCGGGGGGCCTGCAGGCCGTTTGGTATGGCCAGAGCCTGAAGTTCAAGAAATGGAGGGGATGAGCCTGCAGAGGCAGACAGGGCATGATCATGAGGACTCTGGGTGTGCGAGGAGTGACATGCTTAGAGCTGCTAAGAAAGGGCACCTGAAAGGCAGCGGCATGGGGTGACAAGTAAGAACTGCAGTGGCAAGCCAGGTGAGATGAACTCGCTTACACATTATGGACATGGTACTTGGGATAGCAGAGCCTGGATTTAGATTTAGGCAGCAAATTTCATGGGAGAGGTGGAGAGAGGAGTTGAGAAAGGTTAAGTGAATAACTGGTAGAGTCATGAGCAGGGAGACTAAGAATAAAGGAAGAACACTTTGGGGAGAGGAGAGTAAGTCTGATTTTGAACAAATCAATCTCAAGATGCAGGCAATGGGAAATACGGGTCTGAGAATACAGAGAGAAATTGAGCCTAAAGAGACAGATTTGAAAGTAAACAGGATATGGTGACATGGACTGGGACAAATGGCACCAAACTGGTAATGGTATACAGTGAGAATTAGAGACTTTTTTTTTTTTTTTGAGATGGAGTCTTGCTCTGTCACCCAGGCTGGAGTGCAATGGCATGATCTCGGCTCACTGCAACCTCTGCCTCCTGGGTTCAAGCGATTCTTCTGCCTCAGCCTCCCGAATAGCTGGGGCTATAGGCGTGTGCCACCATGCCTGGCTAATTTTTGTATTTTTAGTAGAGATGTGGTTTCACCATAATGGCCAGGCTGGTCTCGAACTCCTGACCTTGTGATCTGCCCACCTCGGCCTCCCAAAGTGCTGGGATTACCGCACCTGGCCATTAGAGACAATTTTATCTAGTAATAATATAAAACCCAGTATGCATCACCGTTTGTAGATCAGTGCTTCTTAAGGATTATTTTGCCCACCAGGGGACATTTGGCAATGTCTGGAGACATTTTTGTTTGTCACAACTTGGGAGAAGGAGGGGTAGGCTGCTACTAGCGCCTAGTGGGTAAAAGCCAGGGATGCTGCTAACCACCCTACAATGCGCAGGGCAGCTTCCACACATTCTTCAGCAAGAATTATCCAGGGCTGGGTGCAGTGGCTGATGCCTATAATCCCAGCTGCTCGGGAAGCCGAGGCAGGAGGATTGCTTGAGCCTAGGAGTTCAAGACCAGCCTGCGCAACATAGCAAGATCCCGTCTCAAACAAACAACATTAAAAAAAAAAAAAGAAAGAAAGAAAGAAAAAAAAATTATTCAGCTGGGTGTGATGGCTCACACTTGCAGTTCCAACTACTTGGGAGGCTGAGGTGGGAGGATGGCTTGAGTCCAGAGTTTGAGACCAGTGTGGGCAACATAGCAAGACTCCATCTCAAAAACAACAACAAAAGAGTTACCTGGCCCAAAACAGTGCTAAAGCTGAGAAAACCTGTTCTATGTAGGAAGCACTCGAAAACAATTTGCTGGTAACATGCTGCATCTAGCACCTTTGGAGCTGCTCTAGATGTTAAAATCAGGTGTGTTGCAGAAGGTTGGGCTTGCCTTTGTCTTTCAGAGAAACTTTTAAGTACCTCAAGGCATAAAGAATTATAATTTCTAAGAGACTACTATTCTGCAAAGACAATGTTAATCACAAATAAACACAATTTGGTTTTTTGGAAAATGACTGGACAATATTTATCAAGTAACTTACAAATGTACATGCCTGCCTTCTGGGAACTGCTCCTACAAAAATGATTCCAAGATATTTACTACATTTTTCCGAATCATTTTATAAGGCCAGTATTACTCTGTTACCAAAATCAGACAAAGATATAGGAAGAAAAATATAGGTCAAGGCCGGGTGCAGTGGCTCACGCCTGTAAGCCCAGCACTTTGGGAGGCCAAGGCAGGTAGATCGCCTGAGGTCAGGAGTTCAAGACCAGCCTGGCCAACATAGAGTGAAACCTCATCTCTACCAAAATACAAAAAATTAGTTAGGTGTGGTGGTGCACACCTGTAGTCTCAGCTACTTGGGAAGCTGAGGCAGGAGAATCGCTTGAACCTGGGAGGCAGAGGTTGCAGTGAGCCGAGATCATGCCACTGCACTCCAGCCTGGGCAACAGAGCAAGACTCCATCTCTCAAAAAAAAAAAAGAAAGAAAAATATAGGTCAGTATGGGTTATGAATACAGAGACACAAAAATCCTTAACAAAATGCTAGCAAGCAAAATCCAGGAGCATATAAAAAGAATTATATACCAAGACCAAGCGCGATTTATCTCAGAAATATAAGGTTGGTTCAACTTATGAAAATCAATCAATATACCATACTAATATATGGGGAAAACCTCACATGATTTTCTCAATTGATACACAGAAAAAGCACTGGACAAAATGCAACATCCTCTCATGATTAAAAAAACACTCAACATACTAGAAACAGAAGGTAGTTTCCTCAACCTGATAAGGAGCATCTACAAAATACCCACACCTAACATCATACTTAGTGGCCAAAGACAAAGTTTTCCCTCTATGGTCAGGAACAAGACAAAGATGTTGGTTCTCAATACATCTGTTCAACATTGTAGTGGAAGTTTTAGACAGGCAATTAGGCAAGACAAAGAAAAGGCAACCAAACATGATCTTATATACAGAAAATCCTAAAGAATCCACCAAAAATCTACTGGACCTCATAAATGAATTCAGCAAGGTTGCAGCATACAAGATCAATATAGAAAAACCAGTTGTATTTCTATACACTGGTTCAGGCAATGAACAGCCTGAATATGAAAGAAAAGTTACATTTACAATGGCATCAAAAAGAATAAAGCGCTCCTCTGGTCCTGCTCGGGCTCAGTTACAAAAAAAAAAAAAAAAAAGAGAAAAAGTACTTAGGAATATATTTAACAAAATTAATATATGGCGTGTACACAGAAAACTATAAAACACTGTTGAAAGAAATTACAGATTGAATGCAATCCCTATGAAAATTCCAAATGCCATTTTTTTAGCAATGGAAAAGCAGATCCTAAATTCATATTATGCAAGGGACCCAGAATACCCAAAATCATCTTGAAAAAGAACAAAGTTGGGATGACTCGCACCTCCCAATTTCAAAATTCATTACAAAGCTACAGTAATCAAGACACTGTGTTACTGGCATATGGATAGAAATATCGATCAATGGAGTAGCATTGAGACCAGAAATAAACCCATATGCCTATCTATGGTCAACTGATTTTCATCTAGGTGCCAAGACCATTCAACGAAAGAAAGAAGTGTCTTTTTAACTGCCGGGACATTTGAATATCAAACTGCAAAAGAATGAATTTGGATCCTTACTTCATACCATATGGGACAAAAATGAACCAAAATAGATCTCGATCTAAAACTATAAAACTCTTTGAAGGAAACAAAGGTATAAATCATCATGATCTTGATTAGGCAATGATTTCTCAAATATGACACCCAAAACTCACACACACTACATATATATATATACACACACATACACACATAAATTGGGCTTCATCAAAATTGAAAACTTCCGTGCATCGAAAGACATTATTTAGGGCCGGACACAGTGGCTCACGCCTGTAATCCCAGCACTTTGGGAGGCTGGGACTGGCGGATCACTTGAGGACAGCAGTTCGAGACCAGCCTGATAAACATGGCGAAGCCCCGTCTGTACTAAAAATACAAAAATCAGCTCGGTATGGTGGCGGGCGCCTGTGGTCCCAGCTATTTGGGAGGCTGAGCCAGAACAATCGCTTGAACCCGGGAGGTGGAGGCTGCAGTAAGCCGAGATGGTGCCACTGCATTGCAGCCTGGGCGACAAGAGCGAAACTCCGTCTCAAAAACAAACAAAACAAAAACAAAAAAAACTCCGTCTCAAAAAAAAAAAAAAAAAGCTACACAAATAGCCAACTGGCACATGAAAAGATACCCAACATCATTAGTCCTTAGGGAGATGCAAATCAAAACCACAGTGAGATACCACTTTATTTATTTAATTTTATTTACTTATTCCCTCCTACCCCCCTTTTGGCTGAAGTGCAGTGGCGCGATCTCCGCTCCGGGCAACCTCCATCTCCCCGGCTCAAGCCGTCCTCCTGCCTCAACCTCGGAGTAGCCGGAATTACAGGCACGAGCCACCACACCAGGCTAATTTAAAAAATATTTTTGGCCTTCCGCCACGGCCGCCATTGGAGAGCAGCAGCCATGGCTCTGCGCTACCTTATGGCCGTGGGCCTCAACAAGGGCCACAAGGTGACCAAGAACGTGAGCAAGCCCAGGCACGGCCGCCGCCGCGGGCGTCTGAGCAAACGCACCAAGTTTGTGCGGGACATGATCCGGGAGGTGTGTGGCTTCGCTTCGTACGAGCTGCGCGCCATGGAGTCACTGAAGGTCTCCAAGGAGAAACGGGCCCTCAAGTTCATCAAGAAAAGGGTGGGGACGCACATCCGTGCCAAGAGGAAGCGGGAGGAGCTGAGCAAGGTACTGGCTGCCATGAGGAAAGCCGCTGGCAAGAAAGACTGAGCCCCCTCCCCTGCCCTCTTCCTGAAATAAAGAACAGCTTGACAGAAAAATAAAATAAAAATAAAAAATATTTTTGTAGAGACGGGGTCTCGCTTTGTTGCCGCCCAGGCTGGTCTCGAATTTCTGGCCTCCAGCCATCCTCCTGCCTTGGCGCAGTGTTGGGATGACAGGCGTGAGCCACCACGCGCGGCAGCAATTCTGAGATTTAACACAGAGAGCCAGTATGTGCCCAGCGTATGTGTATGTAGTGCACAGAATATGTGGACCACCCTCTGTAAAGGTTCATGCATGAGGAGGTCGGCTCTCTCTCACAGTCTAGCAGTTTTCCACACAAAAGCGGCACACATTTTTGCACCGGTCTCCAAAATGGTGTCTGGTTTGGGAGCCCGCAGCTTCCGGAATTACAGGCTCTTCCCTGCTTCCAGGGCACCATTCCAGGCCTGGCCTCAATAGGCCCAAGGCGCAGGCCCAGAGGAGGCTGGGCGGGGTGGGGGCGGGGTGCGCTACACCCAGTAGGGAGCAGCCCCGGGCTTCCGTGCCGCCCGCAGTGCTGGGACGCCCAACACCGGCCAGCCCCGGAGCCAAGTGTGGGGGATGGCAGCCCGCACACATCGGGGCTGGCCTCGCCTCCCCCTGGGAGGTAGGCTTGACAGCACAGGGGGTCGGTCCAGCCTTAGCACGGGGCCAAAACTCAGAATGGGGGAGGGGCTCCATCTCCCTTTGGGGCTCTCCAGTTTGGGGGCCTCGGGGCTGTTCTGGTTTCCAGGCTGAGCCTCACCATCTTGTTTAGCACATGGTTAGGGGCCCCGGACTGGAGCCCAACAACCGGGGCTCAGAGACTGGGGCACCCTGGGGCCGCGGGGTTGCTTCTTGGGCGGATGAGAATGTTCCAGAATTAGACAGTGGTGATGGTTGCACAATCTTGACAATATAATAATAAAAAAACCCACTGGATTGAACCCTTTTAAAAAAGTTAATTTTTAGGGTATGTGAACTATATATATATATATATATATATATATATATATAAAGATGTTTACTACACCATGCTGTAATAGTTAAAGTGAGAAACATCCTAGATATCCAACAACAGGGGAATTTTGTAAGAGTCTGTAGACTGGCCGGGCTCGGTGGCTCATGCCTGTAATCCCAGCACTTTGCGAGGCCAAGGCGGGCGGATCACGAGGTCGGGAGATATATGAGACCATCCTGGCCAACATGGTGAAAACCTGTCTCTACCAAAATACAAAAAATTAGCCGGGCGCGGTGGCGTGTGCCTGTAGTCTCAGCTACTCGGGAGGCTGAAGCAGGAGAATCCCTTAAACCTGGGAGGCGGAGGTTGCGGTGAGCCGAGATCGCGCCACTGTGCTCCAGCCTGGGCAACAAGAGTGAAATTCCGTATCCAAAAAAAAAAAAAAAAAAAAAAAAGTGGGGCGATTCTGTAGACTAGAGGGCTGTAATGTGCAAAACGCTAACGCCACTGGTCTGTAAAGCTGAATACAAAGTAGCTTCTACAGGCCAGGGCGGTGGCTGACGCCTCTAATCCCAGCACTTTGGGAGGCTGAGGTGGGAGGATAGCTTGAGCCCAGGAGTTCAAGACCAGCCTGGGCAACATAGTGAGACACCCCTCCGCCCCATCTTCACAAATAATTTAAAAATTAGCCGGGTGTGGTAGTGCATGCCTATAGTCCCAGCAGTTAGGAGTTGTTCACTGTAAAACAACATTTTAGACAGCTGACTTAAAAAACAACAACAAAATTTTCTCTTAACACTTATTTAAGAAATACTTCAGGCGCAAGCTTTGTACTAACGCCCACCCTGAGTTGGTATTTTCAATCCTATTTTACAAATGAGGAAACAGGCTTACAGGACTAGGTACCATACCCAGCGTAAGTTAAATGGTGGAACAGGGATTCCACCTCTGTTGGTAGGACCCCCAGGCCTGGTTACCCACAGAACACTACCTCAGGCCGGGCGCGGTGGCTCACGCCTGTAATCCCAGCACTTTGGGAGGCCGAGGCCGGCGGATCACGAGGTCAGGAGATCGAGACCATCCTGGCTAACACGGTGAAACCCCGTCTCTACTAAAAATACAAAAAATTAGCTGGGCGAGGTGGTGGTCGCCTGTAGCCCCAGCTACGCGGGAGGCTGAGGCAGGAGAATGGCGTGAACCCCGGGGGCGGAGGCTGCAGTGAGCCGAGATCGCGCCACTGCACTCCAGCCTGGGCGACAGCGAGACTCCGCCTCAAAAAAAAAAAAAAAAAAAAAAAAAGAACACCACCTCGACTCTAATTTCCATCGTTATTTAAAATCAGAGTTTGGGATTTTGGAATTGTTTCCTCTAGGAAGCTGTCCCCTCAATTTTCTTTGCTTCTGGCTGCGCTGCTGGAGTCACAAGACAATGCCTGTAGAACACCATGGTGAAAGGCGTCATGGTTTCTGAAGCGCCCGGGGAGCCCATGAGGCGTGGAAGAACTGGCTTTCTCGCTAACACACAACTCAGAGTGGAGGCGAGGGCCAAACCCAGGCCCCATCACTTGCTAATTGTGCGCTACCCCCACGGACAACCAAACTGCACCCCTTTCTGCGTCTGACAAGCACATCATAGCGCTGCAAAAGTTAGCGCCTGTGAAGCCGGCAGCACAGAGCCGGCCACTTCGTAAGCTTCAACCACGCCTTACCTGTTATGCTGACCTGAACATTCACGGGGGACACCGCCCCAAGGCCCGCAGCCCAGCCCCCGCCAGGTGTCGGGTGGGGCCTTCAGCAGCAGGGCTCAGAGAAGCGCTTAGAGAAACGCCCTCAGCGGCGACACTCGGGGTGCCCTCCCTGCGTGTTTACGGTTGCAGCACTGATCCGGCCGGAGGGCCCCACGCGCCCCAGAACGGGCGGAGCGCGCCGGCCCAGCTGCCACCTAGGCCCGGTGGCGCCGGCGTTCCACGTGCTCACTCCTCCCCGCCCCTCCCCGCCCCTTTCCCTGGCCTTCCTCGCCGCGCCTGTCTCCCACCCCGAGCTCTGCAGCGGGAGCGCGGCAGCCCTCGAATCGACGCCAGTAGGCACCCCAGGCAGCACAGTCTTACCTGTTCAGCGTGTCCCTTCCGGATTCCCCTCGGACTAAGCTCTGCAGGAGTTGGAGCGAAGCGTGCAAGGACCCGGAAAGACCAAGGTGTAGCGTCAGCCAGTTAGGTGGATGCGTTTTGGTGTTGTAGCAGCCGATAGGGCTATAGCGGCCGTTCTTTCCTTCTCACTGGACGCGGCTTCTGTCTGTCGACGTCAATAGGGACGATCTCATGAAGAAGGCGGGGAGTGGGGCTTCGGCTCCTCCCAGGCCTGGCCTGTCTGGGGCGGATGCACGTGGAGGCTGGTCATGGAGCGCTTGGGGGTGGGGCCAGGCGCACGCGGGGGCGGGGCCGGGGGCTGCTCCCGGAGCAGCTGAACTGTCTGGAAACCCTTTCGTGAGAGACCGTGTCTTCTTCCCTCCGCAGGGTGATGTGGCCCTGGAGAAGTCCTCTCGCTGTAGTGGAAAGAGCGAAGGAGTCTGTGAGGCGAGGGACAGAAGTAACGTGATGTTACGACTGGCGACGAAGTCTTCGGCAGTGGCCTCAGGCGGCCGAGGCCGCTGCCCTGGGTCTGCGTTCAGGGTGTAGCGTAGCGAGCCCTGACCGTGAAACCGGGGGGCCCCCGTGTTGGCTCCAGTACTGCTGCTTGCTGTGGGACCTAGGGCGAGTCTCTTCCCTTCTCTGTGCCTTGATTTCTTCTGTTGAGAGAAGGAGTCGGATCTATCATTCTCATGTCCTCTCCAGCTCAGAGTTTGTTCAGACCACCAATATTTCTAGAATGACCTGTGTGTGCTATGCCTGTTCCAGGTATCAGCTGACGGTTATGAGATCTTATGAAAGGAAAACGGAAGCCTCTGATGGGCTTGTGTCTCGAAGAGACAGTTTGTGAGGACAGCTGGATTCACAGAGGCTAGGCTTGTTGGGGTCCAGCAGTAGGCCTGGTGTGTCATGCGGCTCCGTAACACAGGCCCCTGCCCGCGGCTTGGACGCGTTAGAAAGCAGGCGGTGGGGTTCACCCATTGCACGCCGTGCGAAGGCATTTCAGCTCTTAACCAGGAAGCTAGGATTTCAGGCTAAACTCCCGGCTCTCAGGAGTTTATAGATAAATGCAGTATGTGGAGCGGGGCCGGGTGATGAGGGAAATGAGAGAAGTGGGCATAGGCAGAATAAAGAACGGCTTCATGAAGCTTGAGCGGCCTTGAAGAGAAGGCAGAGAAAAATTCTAGCTGAACAAACAACGTGACTGGAGGCCGGTTCAAGCCGGCTGGATGGGAGGGGAGTCTTGGAAGGAAAACTCAGCAGGGTGGGTTGGGGCTTGGTGACGCAGCAATTGCCAGGGAAAGAGTAGTCAGGCCGGGTGCAGTGGCTCACGCCTGAAATCCCAGCACATTGGGAGGTTGAGGCGGGTGGATCACTTGAGGCCAGGAGTTCCAGACCAGCCTGGCCAACATGGCGAAACCCCCAACTCTACTAAAAATACAAAAAATTAGCCGGGCGTGGTGGCGGGCGCCTGTAATCCCAGCTACTCAGGAGGCTGAGGCAGGAGAATTGCTTGAACCCGGGAGGCGGGGGTTGCAGTGAGCCGAGATAGCGCCATTGCACTCCAGCCTGGGCGACAGAGTGAGACCCTGTCTCAAAAAAAAAAAAAAAAAGTAGACAATGGGCAGGCTCTGAGGGTTCTAGAGTTGGGAAGTGACAGGACTAGAGCTGTGCTTCTGGGAAATCACCGTGTAGGGGATTCGGGAGAAAAGATTGTGGAAGTCAGCTGGGAGACCCCTAAGGAACTTATTGCAGCAACAGTCCTTGTGAAAGGTAGTGAGGGCCAAACCAGGGTGGGGGTAGCCAGGATGGAAGGGGGGTACAGATGGGAGGCAGAATTCAGAGGGAGAATCGGCCAGACTTAACTCTCGGGGAGGAGTCAAGCTGGATTTTCCACTGAAGAGCCAGGGGACACTTGAGGAAGGTGGCAGGAGGAGTTGGCTTGGGCTTGCTGAGTGAATGAGTAGCTGGCAGCCGGCCAGCAGGCTCTGTTGAATGTCCACGGAGGGGACAGTGACGTGGGCATGAGATATACCTTGGGGACCTGCAACACACACAGATGAAAGATTAAAGAATGTTTGCAAATCGGTGAACAAATGAAGCTTGCTGGGCCTTGGGCAAGTCATGAGGCATTCCAACCTCAGTTTCTTCACAGGTTAGAATGAGGATAAGACATCTACTGAGAAAGGTTGTAAGGAGTAAGCTCTGATGATGGAGTACCTCACCCAGGACTTGGTGCACAGCGCCCATTGGTTAAGCACCCTCGATTATGAAGGTAGCTTGGTATCTAGATGGTGTATATTACCTTCAAAAGTAAAAATTATTTTTTCATTTCATCTCCAGAATTTGAAGCCAAGGCAAATGTTGTAATGAAAAGGAATGAATCTATAGAAACAGGTTGGAAAATATCTGGCACATGGCAAAGACTAAAACAATATATATATATATTTTTGTCTGTTTTGAGATGGAGTCTCACTCTGTTGCCAGGCTGGAGTACAGTGGTGTGATCTCGGCTCACTGCAACCTCTGCCTCCCAGGTTCAAGCTATTCTCCTGCCTCAGCCTCCCAAGTAGCTGAGATTACAGGTGCCCTCCACCATGCCTGGCTAATTTTTTGTATTTTTAGTAGAGATGGGCTTTTGCCATGTTGGCCAGGCTGGTCTTGAAATCCTGACCTCAGGTGATCTGCCCGCCTTGGCCTCCCAAAGTGCTGGGATTACAGGCGTGAACCACTGCACCCGGCCTTCAAATACTAGATCTTATTCATTCTTTCAAACTATGTTTTTGTACCCATTAGCCATCCCCACATCCTCCCATCCCCCAAAATATAAAATTTAAATGTTAATTTAAACAAATCAACATTTGTTTAAATCAACTGCAGAAGTTGTCCTTTTAAAAAAAGAAAAAACAGGCTGGGCGCGGTGGGTCATGCCTGTAATCCCAGCACTTTGGGAGGGAGAGGTGGGTGGATCATGAGGTCAGGAAATCGAGACCATCCTGGCTAACCTGGTGAAACCCCATCTCTACTAAAAATACAAAAAATTAGCCAGGCGTGGTGGCGGGCGCCTGTAGTCCCAGCTACTTGGGAGGCTGAGGCAGGAGAATGGCGTGAACCCAGGAGGCGGAGCTTTCAGTGAGCAGAGATCGTGCCACTGCACTTCAGCCTGGGCAACAGAGCAAGACTCCATCTCAAAAATAAAAAATAAAAAAATAAAAAAATAAAAATAAAAAAACACTTTTTTTTCTTATAGAGATAGGGTCTTACTATATTGCCCAGGCTGGTCTCAAACTCCTGGGCTCAAGTGATCCTCCTGCCTCAGCCTCCTGAAGTATTGGAATTACAGGCGTGAACCACTGCACCCAGCAGGAATTGGCCATTTTAAGAGGTGACTTGTACGTAAGTTGCCACAGGAACTAGGATGCCTGTCAAATCCCATCATGGAGACTAATCCAAAATAAAATCAATGCAAGAGAAATGTAATTAAATTAACATGCCCATTGTGGGGTAACAGTCCATCCAGGGCCTAGAAAAAGGATCATTTTCATCAGAATTTCTCAGTGTTTTTTCAGTAGTATCCAGGTGAGTGTCTTGGTCACTGAAAATCTTAATCTTTTTTTTTTTTTGAGATGGAGTTTTGCTCTTGTTGCCCAAGCTGGAGTGCAATGGCATGATCTTGGCTCACTGCAACCTTCGCCTCCTGAGTTCAAGTGATTCTCCTGCCTCAGACTCCCGAGTAGCTGGGACTACAGGCATGTGCCACCACGCCCGGCTAATTTTGTGTTTTTAGTAGAGATGGGGTTTCTCCATGTTGGTCAGGCTGGTCTCGAACTCCCAACCTCAGGTGGTCCGCCCGCCTCAGCCTCCCAAAGTGCTGGGATTACAAGCGTGAGCCACTGCATCTGGCTGGTCACTGAAAATCTTGATCTAGAACAATTCCCTAGTTCATTTCCTTTTTTTTTTTTTTTGAGATGGAGTCTTGCTCTGTTGCCCAGGCTGGAGTGCAATGGCGCCGTCTCGGCTCACTGCAACCTCTGCCTGCCGGGTTCAAGTAATTCTCCTGCCTCAGCCTCCCGAATAGCTGGGATTACAGGCTCCCGCCACCATGCCCAGCTAATTTTTGTATTTTTAGTACAGCCAGAGTTTCACCATGTTAGTCAGGCTGGTCTTGAACTCCTGACCTCAGGTGATCCACCCGCCTTGGTCTCCCAAAGTGCTGGAATTACAGGCGTGAACCATCGCGCCCAGCCTCTAGTTCCTTTGCTAACCTAATGAAATACCCAACAAAATTCTCTACACCTCTTTGTATGATTACATATTCACCAAACTGCTGATGACTGACTCCATTATCATGATTTTGGAAAAGAGGGAGCCGTGGGTAATGGGCAAGAATATTCTAGACATCAGGAAGTTACATGTCTCAATAATTAACTGATCATATTTGTATTCTGTGTACTTGGGTAGACAAGCAGTTTCCAAGGATCTGGTCCCAATAACTTAATACACAAAATGTTGAAACCCATAAATCTGGGGACAAGATTTTGCCTCTAAAATACTAGTCTTAGCTGGTTAGCAGCCTGACCAATATAACAGTTAATAATGCATAATAATCTAAGAAAACTCGAGAAGCAGAAAAGCACAAAGTGAAAAAATACCCAAATTACCTGTGATAAATCTATCCCTCCAAAAAAACCACTGTTAATATTTGGATGTGTTTTTTCTAAGCATGTGTTTGTTGTAACTGTTTATATCTTTCAGTTATTAATTCAACAAATATTTATTGAGCACTTGGAATGCCAGATCTGTTCTAGGTGCTGGGAATGTAAGTACATTTTAAGAAAATTGTTTTTGAAAACAATCACAAACTAATAGAAAACTTCCAACTACAGAATTTTTCTTTTTCTTTTCCTGAGGGTAACCACTGACTTGATGTGTCATCAGTCTGGAATACTTTTAGTTTGTATTTCTTACAGACATAGGCATTCTCCTATGTATCCAAAGCATAGCCATCAAAACTGAAAAATTGACATTGATATACCGCTGTCACCTAATCTTCAGCTCCCATTCAATTTAATTCAATTGAATTTAATCTCCATGTCATAGAAATTGGTATTTAGAAGCCAAGACTTGAATGCTAAGTGTGCTTATTGCTATTACGGTATCCCTGTTCCAAGGCACTCTTCATGGTTACAGTTGGGAACACACACCCACACACTCCCACACACACTGCGACATCTATATTTATTTGTACATCTATCAGTTTACCCACCTATCTTGAAAACCATGAGTTTACACCAGTATCTCCAATTCCAATCCATCATATAGGGCTGATTCTAGTTTTCTCCCTTTCTGTATTTGTAGCTTCCTTCTCCAGCAGTGAGGTTCTCATTATTTTTATTTACTTGTTTGATCAATCCCTTTGTAGGTAGACATCTCCTCTCTCTGCCCCCACCTCCTACCCAATACAGATGTCCTTCTTCCCCACTCAGGCTCTGGGAACCTGTGCTGGGAAACCCTGTACCCTTTACGCACGAGGAAGCCTTCCCTAGTCTTCCTGGGCTCCAACATTCCATGTGTGGATACAATTTTGAATAAGACAGACAAATTCCTTCCTTTCAAAGAGCTTACATTGAAGTGGGGAGGGGGACAGATAAATAAAAATAAAAAGGCCAGGTGCGGTGGCTCATGCCTGTCATCCCAGCACTTTGGAAGGCCAAGGAAGGCGGATCACCTGAGGCTGGGAGTTTGAAACCAGCCTGACCAACATGGAGAAACTCCATCTCTACTAAAAATACAAAATTAGCTGGGTGTGGTGGCGCATGCCTGTAATCCCAGCTACTTGGGAGGCTGAGGCAGGAGAATTGCTTGAACCCAGGAGGTGGAGGTTGCAGTGAGCCGAGATGGCACCATTGCACTCCAACCTGGGCAACAAGAGCGAAACTCTCTCAAAAAAAAAAAAAAAAAAAAAAAAAAAAAAAAAAAATAAAAATAAAAATAATGGTAAGTACAATGACAAGACAAGATGATGTGATAAGAAGTGACTGGGGGCTACTTTGGGTCAGGTGACTATTCTCTTTTTGCTCCCTTGTCCCCCATCTACTCTTTATCCTTCTTTGGGCTGCTCTGTGCATATCTACAAAATGGATTACCTAGACTCCTTTGCTGCCAGCCTTCTAGTTGAGTTCAACCAGTGAGAGACACCAGTAGTAGATAGGTGGGTGGGTGGGTGGAGAGAGAAATGAGGATTTTCCTTGCTCCTTCCCTGCTTGGGAATGTTTTCTGGCCCCTCGTCCAGGCGCCAGAAATTTCATTTCCTCCCCTTGCTCCTTTGAGCCTCCTGGTGGTCATAGCTTCCTACTCTTGCTAGCCCCTGGGTGCCCCAGTGGTCTTATTTCTCTTCATCTTGCCTAAACTGTTAATAGTTCTTTTGAATCATCTCAGTCGGATTCTGTTTCAGAAAAGGGCTCTTTAAGGTAATTACTTTTTTGCGGTGTTTAAACAGTATATTATGAATAATGTTTTTTTGAGGTCAATAAGTATTCTTATACAATGTGATTTTCAAAAGTGCAGTCTGATTAGTCAAGACAGGTCACTATTTAGCCAGGCTTATCTTTCTGGATCTGAGTGCAGAATGGATTACCTTCTCATCCTGTCCTGGCCTGATGGCTAAGTATCTTAAATTGTGCATTAAAGAGAGAGCATGGGGCCAGGCGTGGTGGCTCACGCCTGTGACTCCAGCACTTTGGGAGGCCGAAGTGGGCAGATCACTTGAGACCAGGAGTTCGAGAGCAGCCTGGCCAACACGGCGAAACCCCATCTTTACTAAAAATACAAAAAAATAAGTGGGCATGGTGGCACACTCCTGTAGTCCCAGCTACTTGCGAGGCTGAGGCAGGAAAATCGCTTGAACCCGGGAGGTGGAGGTTGCAGTGAGCTGAGATCATACCACTGCACTCCAGCCTGGGCAACAGAGCAAAAAAAAAAAAAAAAAAAAAAAAAAGAGAGCATGTTGTGGTGACTCTACCTCCCCAGGCATCTAGATTACACAAATAATAGAGTTTGTGGCTTATTTATGGTATAGAACTATATTTCTTTCAGCAGGATTCATCCTTAGCTGTTAATTCCTCCACTCCTTGCCATGGAGAGGGGGTCTTGGTCTTAGAAATCAATGAAGCCTTTTCTTGGACACACAGACAAGCCATTCCAGGGGGTGGTGCCAAGAATGGTGCTTTCATTTGGAGGATTCCTAAAATAATTTTTATAGCTTTTTTCCCCCTCTGTGTTAAACATTTGCAAATTTGGGGGTCTTCTTCCAAGGAGAGTCTAGACTAGAGAATGAGGAGGGGCTCACAGGAAGAGTACCTTGCTGGAGCTTCCATGAGCATCATTCCTGACCTCAGCAAGATAAAAGAACATAAAAGGATGGGCATTGTTTCCCGTGACTGACTTTATTGGTGTCAACAGCTTTATAAACATAGAAAGCTATAGATTGAGAGAAGGGGGAAAATCCAGCAGAATGAGAACAGGAAAAAAAAAAAAAAACTTAAGGCATGCAATTGTTCGAAATCTTACTGCCTCCCTGGTTTCTTCTGCATTTGAATTTCTGTTGAACACTGATAGGAGGATTCCCTTTAGGGGACACGAGGAAGGGAATTGGGAAGAATTTGGCTTCCGTTTAGCCCTAGGAAACTACAGAAGGACTTGAAGCCAAACTGAATTAATCAAGAAACTGTACATGTGTGTGCCTCGGGAGACTTCTTGAAAATCGGATGAGAATGTTGTTCTTGGCCCCAGGAGAGAGGCATAGGGACTTTGAGGGCATGAATCTTTCTGTTGTGTTTTCTGGGATCACATCTGTACAAAATCAGGTAAGCCAAGAAAGTAAGCAGCCTCTTCAGCCCCAAATTGCGTGCCCCCCCAATCTCTCAAGTGAGTCAACACCCTTGGGGCCACATGCTTTCATAAATTAATTTATTCCTTGTTCTGTCCCAAATTTGAGGATGTAGTCCCCTATTATGCATTAAAGGAGATAATTTGAAGCACTGTAACCTCATCCTTCCAGATTAGAAAAGTGTTGTACCGTGGGTAAATGAGACAACCTATTTGGAAGTGTTTTGCATACTGGAAGGAAGACACTTTATATAATTGTAATTATTGTTAACCATTACCCAAAATACAGCCTGGTGGTCCAGACTGCATGCTGTGGAGGCACTTGGCCTGTATTTGAATTCCTGTTCCTTTGCAGTTTAACTGTGTGACCTTGGGCATGTTACTTGACCTCTCTGGATCTGAATACAGAATGGATTACCTTCTTATCCTGTCCTGGGTTTCTCCAGGACAGCCTCAGTTTTCCCATCTGAAAATTGAGGAACCCACCTCAGTGTGAGGATTAAATGTACTGGGATTATACAAAGATGTAGAATAACGCCTGACCCACAGTGAGTGCTTGAGGACACAGTGAATTGTGACCCATAAGGATGCATGATAACCTTCTTCCACAGACATAGTGAGAATCCCAGCAGCTTGGCTGTAAAAGCTGGGAAAGTAAAGGAGAATGCAGAGGGGGGTTTTCCAGGCATCTGTTTTCCCATTCTGAGGCATGGGTATGATTTCTCTACTCCCCTGAGGAAGCAGCTCTTTGAGACAAGGGTAAGATTCAGCCACGGTATGTTGCTGTTGTAGAAGCTTTAACCACCTCAGCTTACAGCAGAGGTTTCAGCAAAATAAGCTTCTCTTTCTGTAAATGGCTTCTTCTCATTGCATCTCTGTGGACAGTGTCTAATGGTGGGATTGGCTCATTTTCTGGAACCAAATAAACATTTGTTCCCACTAGCCCCATAGTGCTAGCGCCACTATTAATGAGCGGCAATGTTGTCCATTGCTGCAGGAGTCATTAGGGAAGCCCTGGTAGAGCTCTGTTTATTACCAGGGGAGGTGTCAGAGGCAGAGAAAGCACAGCTGGGGCTTCCAGGCTCCAGCAGATCACGCAGCGCAGGCAGCCAGAGCCATCATTCTTAGACTTGTGAAGTCGGGACATAAATTCCAAGAGGAATAAGAATGGGTAAGATAAAGGAGTTGGGGTCTATGATTCAGAGTCATTTTTCAGATTTCTGAAATTTCGAATAAGTTAAGGTTAGATCGTGGCGCAATTTAAAGCACACTTCCTAAGGGGGTTGCAATTTGAGCAATGCCTTATTAAGGAACAAGCTAAGCTCTGAGCTGGTTTCTTTGTCAGTGATTGTATTCTCTGATACTCACTAAATATGCATTGTAGGTGCCGTGGATTGGCCGAGCCATCAGGGAGATCTTCAGAATGAATAGGGTCCGTCAGGGTGCAACATGCACAGAATATATATTGTGGCAAAATCCACTGGCCCCTTAACTCTGAGACCAAACCGGTCCCTGCAAGCACACTGAGATTATGCACAGCTAGTTGCTTGGCAGAGAATACTGAATTTACTTATTTATTTTAATTTTTTATTTTTTTGGGACAAAGTCATGCTCTGTCACCCAGGCTGGAGTGCAGTGAAGTGCAATCATGGTTCATTGCAGCCTCAACCTCGCAGGCTCAAGCGATCCTCCCACCTCAGCCTTTTGAATAGCTGAGACTCCAGGTATGTGCCACCATGCCCAGCTAATTTTTTTTATTTTTCATAGAGATGAGGGTCTCACTATAAGTTACCTAGGCTGGTTTTGAACTCCTGGGCCCAAGTGATCCTTCTGCCTCAGCCTCCCAAAGCACTGGGATTATAGGTGTGAGCCACCGTGTCAGGCTGAATTTATATAGATAATGAGATTGCTACAGAAAGAGGTACTTCTCAGAACTTGCTTAAGGCAGGCTGACGATCACAAAATATTCATTGGTGCTGGTTTTAGACGAGGTTGCTTTTGGCTAGATGGATCGGTATTAGTTTGAAAGGACTGCCATAATAAAACACCGCAGACTGGGTGGCTTTATGCAACAGAAATTTACTTTCTGAGAGTCTGAGAAGCTAGAAGTCCAAGATCAAGGTGTTGGCAGGTTTGGTTTCTTCGGAGGCCTCTCACCTTGGCTTGTAGATGGCTTTGCCTCTGTGTGTGAACATCCCTGGTATTTCTCTGTGCCCACATTTCCTCTTCCTTATAAGGATACCAGTCAAATTGGATTAGGGCCCAGCCTAATGCCCTCCTTTTAACTGAATCACATCTTTATTTATTTACTTTTTGAAACAGAGTCTCTCGCTGTTGCCCAGGCTGGAGTGCAGTGGCATGATCTCGGTTCGTTGAAGCCAGCCCGGTTCAAGCAATTCTCATGCCTCAACCTCCTGAGTATCTGGGACTACAGAGGTGTGCCACCATGCCCAGCTAATTTTTGTATTTTTAGTAGAGACAGGGTTTTGCAAGTTGGCCAGGCTGGTCTCAAACTCCTGACCTCAAGTGATGTGCCCACCTTGGCCTCCCAAAGTGCTGGGATTACAGGTGTGAGCAACCGTGCCCAGCCTGAATCACCCCTTTAAAGTCCCTATCTCCAGATACATTCATATTCTGAGATAGTGGGGATTAGGGCTTCCCTGAATTTTGGAGGGAGGCATGATTCAGCCCATAACATGATCCAGTGAGTAAATGTATTGAGAACAATGGGAGATGGGATTCTCACTATTGGAAAAGAGAGCTATAAATGTGGAAAGATTGAAAACCAGATTGGGATTGAAGTACTAAAGTGCAATCATGGACACACACACACACACACACACACACACACACACACACACACACACAGATATAAATATGTACATGTACATATGCAGATGTTCCTTGCCTCTGGCTACCGAGAGGGCTCAGGAGCAGCAAGACCCCGACAGCAGTACAACCAGTGTTCAAATCTTGGTTCCTAAAAATTATTTTTTACTGACAGGAGCCAGGTTTGTTGTTGTTTGAGAAATGGCTGTTTCCAGGGATAGAGCAGGGAAGTTCTAAAATGAGACTGGGATATTTAATTTGAAGGGGCTCCTCTACTGGCCAAATCTGGGACTATTTAAGCGTCAAAATGAATGATGAGCACGGGCGCGGTGGCTCACGCCTGTAATCCCAGCACTTTGGAAGGCCGAGGCAGGCGGATCACAAGGTCAGAAGATCGAGACCATCCTGGCTAACATGGTGAAACCCTGTCTCTACTAAAAATACAAAAAAATTTGCCAGGCGTGGTGGCGGGTGCCTGTAGTCCCAACTACTCGAGAGGCTGAGGCAGGAGAATGGCGTGAACCCGAGAGGCGGAGCTTGCAGGGAGCCGAGATCGCGCCACCGCACTCCAGCCTGGGTGACAGAGCAAGACCCGGTCTCAAAAAAAAAAAAAAAAAAAAAAAAAAAAGATGATAGTAATGAATTATAACCTATTGAATTAGTAGGAATCGTTGAATCCACACTGATATAATTAACTAAATGAATAAACAGGCCGGGCGACGTGGCTCATGCCTGCAATCCCAGCACTTTGGAGGACAAGGTGGGTGGATCACTTGAGGTCAAGAGTTTGAGACCAGCCTGGCCAACATGGTGAAGCCCCATCTCTACTAAAAATATAAAAAATTAGCCGGGCATGGTGGCACGTGCCTGTAATCCCAGCTACTCAGGAGGCTGAGGCAGGAGAATCGCTTGAACCTGGGAGGTGGAGGTTGAGGTTGCAGTAAGCCTAGATTGCACCACTGTATTCCAGCCTGGGTGACAGAGCGAGACTCCATCTCAAAAAAAAAAAAAAAAAAAAAAAAAAATGAGGAGAGGAGAAAACATTTTCTTGCAGCAGAGTGTCAATGAATAAATGGAGAAGGAACGATGGAGTTAGAAAATCACTATTTAGGCTGGGCGTGGTAGCTCAAGCCTGTAATCCCACCACTTTGGAGGCTGAGGTGGGAGGATTGCTTGAGGGAGATCGAGACCAGCTTGGGCAACATGGTGAGGCCCCGTTTCTCAAAAAAAAAAAAAAAAAAAAAAAAAAAAGAATAAATTAGCCAGGTGTAGCAAATGCCTGTAGTCCCAGCTACTTGGGAGGCTGAGGTGGGGGGATTGCTTGAGCCTGGGAGATCAAGGCTGCAGTGAGCCCTGATTGCACCAGCACACTCCAGCCT
This sequence comes from Gorilla gorilla gorilla, assembly GCF_029281585.2. NCBI lineage: Eukaryota > Metazoa > Chordata > Mammalia > Primates > Hominidae > Gorilla > Gorilla gorilla. Next base: position 89,791,460 of record NC_073239.2, on the reverse strand, counting down.
GAGTGAGAGAGTAAGACCCTGTCTTGAACATAAATAAATAAATAAATAAAATCATGATTTGGCAATCATTATCATCATAATTAATTCAGAACTAAGAAACATCAATGGACGCTGAGGCTAGAGAGCAAAAATTTGACAAAGTAACGGTATCTACATAATTTCAAAATATCTCCTAAAAATGCTTATTAATTACAAAGGGGAAAAGAGTAACATACAGTGGAGAAAGCTGGCAGATACCACCTTAATCAGGTGATGAAAGTTAATATCACCAGTAATGACACAAATCTAGATTGCATACCATCTCATGGGGAGGCAATGAGAAGAACACAGTGTCATTTTTTGTGGTATTTCTGCCAAAAACACATATCCTGAATCTAACCACGAGGAAACATCAGACACACACAAAAAACTGTCCTGTAATCTCCAAAAATGTGAAGGTCATGGAGACAAGGGAAGTAAAGAACTATTCCAGATTGAAGGAGACAAAAGAGACATGACGATGCAGCAGGTCATCTGAAATGGTTTATTTTGTTTTCTAGAGGATATTATTGGAACAATTTGCAAAACTTGAATGAGTCTCTAGATTAGATGGTCATAATGTATAGTGTTAATTTCCTGATTTTGGTGTTTTTATTTTGGTTATATAGAAGGATGTCCTTGTTTAAAAGAATTATAGACTAAAGTGTTCAAGTGTGATGGGGCATCATGTTGGCAATTTATTTCCAAATGGTTCAGGAAATCAAGGGGTTCTTTGTCCTAGTCTTGAAAATTAATGTTTAAAATTATTCCAAATTTATAAAATTATCTAGACAAGAAGAAGGTAAAATAAACGTATTTTACAAAACAAAACAGACAAACAAAAACTGAGTGTTTGTTACCAGCAAACCCACTGAAGCAAATTCTAATGCACATTTTTTTTTCAGGCAGAGTGAAAATAATCTCAGATGGAAGGTTGGAGAGAAATGAAGGAACAAATAAACAAATGGAGAACAAAGAAAAGGGTAAATGAATGGGTAATGTACAAGAACCTCAACTGTAGAGTTTTAAAATACATGACAGAAAATAAGTTGGGAAGGAGATATGTAAAGTTAAATATTCTTTTTTATTTTTGAGATGGAGTCTTGCTCTGTTGCCCAGGCTAGAGTGCAATGGTGTGATCTCCACTCACTGCAACCTCTACCTCCTGGGTTCAAGCAATTTTTCTGCCTCAGCCTCCTGAGTAGCTGGGATTATAGGTGCCTGCCACCATACCTGGCTAATTTTTGTATTTTTAGTAGAGATGGGGTTTCATCATGTTGGCCAGACTAGTCTCAAACTCCTGACCTCATGTGATCTGCCTGCCCCAAAGTGCTGGTATTACACCCGTGAGCCACCGTGCCCAGGCTAAAGTTAAATACTCTAAAAATTGTTTGCATTTTCTGGGAGGAAGGTAGATGTACTGATTACACTATATTTTGATAAGCCAAAGATGCATATTATAATGGAGTTTTGCTCTTGTTGCCCAGGCTAGAGTGCGTGGGAGGATCTCAGCTCACTCCATCTCAAAAAAAAAAAAAAAAAAAAGGAAAATACAGGTAGCCTTCTAAATTATCTTATTAAATATTTATGTACATATATATATATATATATTTTTTTTTTTTTTTGAGACAGAGTCTCACTCTGTTCCCCAGGCTAGAGTGAAGTGGCACAATCTCAGCTCACTGCAGCCTCCACCTCCTGGGTTCAAGCAATTGTCCTGCCTCAGCCTCCTGAGTAGCTGGGCCTACAGGCGCCCGCCACCATGCCTAGCTAATGTTTGTATTTTTAGTACAAAATGATGGGGTTTCACTATGTTGGCCAGGCTGGTCTCGAACTCCTGAGCTCAGGTGATTTACCCACCTCAGCCTCCCGAACTGCTGGGATAACAAGGGTGAGCCATTACACCCAGCCTGTATTTTCTAGAGATCAAGGAGATGGTTTTAACCAAGACTGGATGCCAAAAGTTATAAAAGAAAAGATAAACATATTTGACTAAAACATTAAAAATATTTTGTAAGTGATACCATAAAAAAGTTATTGGGCAAGTGATAGTAACTGTAATGCAGATGGTAGTCAGATTTAATTTCTGTAAAGTTAATCTTGCAAATTTCAGCTCCTATAAATTGACAAGATTAATATTAAATGATACAAGTAGATGTTTTCTATTGCTTCCCAACAGAAAAATGGGCAACAGATATGGAGAGAAAATTCACAGAAGTCCAAATATATCCAACATTCATATAAAAAGGTGTTCAAATGTCTTGGTGGTCAGGATGGGGCCACTGGCATTACCTTCATATAAACAAGAAAAGGCTGGGGCCCCTTCCTCTGCATTGAACACCATTAGGATGCTTGTTTTTGCAAACCATTTGTGGGCCAGATTTCTGCCCCATCGTCCTATGCACAAACTGCACAGTGTATGCAGTGGCCCAGATTCAGAGAAATGCAAATGCCTAATGAAATATTCCTTTTTATCCATTAAACTGGCAAAAAATTAAGAAGAGTCATGATACCTGTTGCCAGCAGGACTGTGGGGTGACATGTGCTCCATCCATTGCTAGTGTTGTCATAGAGCATTCTGGCCTTTCTTTTTTGGAAGGCAGTCTGGCAATATCTATTAAAATTAAAAATACATATTTCCCTTGACCCCAGAATCCTACTCCTAGGAATCTATTCCATAAAATAAAAGTGCTGATTTGTATGAACATGTGTGCAAGAATGTTTATTGCAGCCTTGTTTGTAGCTGCCAAGAACCAGAAACCTAGTGAATGGCCATTAATCAGGGAATGGCTGAAAAATTAAAATATATTACTCCATAGAATATTATATGGCCATTCAATGGGATGAATGATAGCCTTACCAGATGTCTGAGAGAGATTTCCAAGAGATACCGGTGAGTGAGAAAAGTAAGATGCAGAATGAGTGTAATGTGATTCCATCATTGTAAAAAAAGAACAGAAAACCTCCCTGCATGTGTCAGTGTATATGAAAATGTATACTGGTGTGTGTATGGTTACAAAGGAAAATATATATGGACACACCCTATGTTCTTGTTAATGTTGGAGGAGGAGAGAAAAAGAGAACAGTTGTTCGTAATAAAAACAGCAAGTATGATATGATCCTATCCATGTAAAACTGTGGCGTGTGTGTGTGTGTGTGTGTGTGCATGTGTGTGTATATAAATGCACTGCAAGAAGTCTACCTCATTTTTACTGGTTAGGATGGTGAGATTTTAAGAGGCTCTCATTTTCATGATTGTATCTTTATGTATTGTTCCAATTTTTTTTTTTTTTTTGAGACAGAGTCTCAGTCTATCACCCAGGCTGGAGTGCAGTGGTGCTATTTTGGCTCACCACAAGCTCCTCCTCCTGGGTTCAAGTATTCTCGTGCCTCAGCCTCCCAAGTAGCTGGGACTACAGGCGCATGGCACCACACCCGGCTAATTTTTTATATTTTTAGTAGAGATGGGGTTTTGCCATGTTGGCCAGGCTGGTCTGGAACTCCTGACCTCAGGCAATCCGCCCACCTCAGCCTCCCAAAGTGCTGGAATTACAGGTGTGAGCCACCGCACCCGGCCATATCGTTCCAATTCTTCATAATAGATGTGCATTGTTTTTATGTCCAGGAAAAAGATGAAATTATTTTCACATTGAAAATAAAATAAAAACAAAAACCAAATAAACCTCAAACTCCTAATACCAATAGGCCTCAGTAATGTATACATTCTTATTTATCATTGGCTTGAGGGGGCTCAACTGGAGAAAGGGATGAAAAAGAATGAACAAAGGGAACACCTATTGCTCTGAAGTATTACCTCCATTGTGGATTATGGGGCAGTTGGGAAAAGGTTTAAAGTCACACATATATTTGCCACTGCCCATCTCTTTGATGGCTTTACTGTGTCAGCAGAATCATTTGCTGCTTTGGGTAAACTTACTTTTTTTTTTGTTTGTTTTTTGAGACAGAGTCTCGCCCTATCACCCAGGCTGGAGTGCAGTGGTGCGATCTCGGCTCACTGCAGCGTCCGCCTCCCAGGCTCAAGCAGTTCTCCTGCCTCAGCCTCCCTAGTAGCTGGGATTACAAGCATGAGCCACCACGCCGGGCTAATTTTTGTATTTTTAGTAGAGATGGGGTTTATCATGTTGGCCAGGTTGGTCTCGAACTCCTGACCTCAGGTGACCCGCCCACCTCGACCTCCCAAAGTGTTGGGATTACAGGCATGAGCCATCGTGCTTGGCCTTAGGTAAACTTTTAAAAACTTTTAGTAGAAGTTTGATATTTTGGCATTTGTTTTTTTCCTTGCGGGGGATGCACCATGGTAAACTGGTTTTGAAATTCCCCACCTTCCCCAGAGGGGAATGTCAAGGTGGCAGAAAGGCCAAGAGAGGACAAAGAACAGTATAAAGGAAAAAGAGGAGCTGGGAGGGGTGGCTCACGCCTGTAATACCAGCAAGTTGGGAGGCTGAGGTGGGAGGATCCCTTGAGTCCCGGAGTTTGAGACCAGCCTGGGCAACATAGTGAGACTTTGTCTCTACAAAAAAATGAACAAAATTAGACAGGTGTGGTGGTGCATCCCAGCTACGTGGGAGACTGAAGTGGGTGGATCGCTTGAGCCTGGGAGAATGAGTCTGCAGCCTGGGTGACAGAGTGAGACCCTCTGTCTCAAAAAAAAAAAAAAAAAAAAAAATCAAATAAAAGGAGTAGAGGCTTCTCCAACAGTAGGGGCACTGACGGTTGCCTGCTGCTTCAAAGGTATGTGTGGTTTTATTCGACTGAGAAAAAGGTTTCTTCCCTGCTTTTCAGATAGCTAATGAAAATAGCTTTGTGTGATATGACAAACCTGGTGTTGCAAATTTTAGATTTGAGAGTAAAATTCATTTTTGTGTTTTGAACTTGAAAGAAGAGCTATTTGAATCCTTTTGTAGTTCATAAGCGTGATGATTGGGTTTTCACGCGCATGTGTGAGCTTGTTATGATGTTGGCATATTACCCATCTGACGTGAAAAAAAAAAGTTATTTGGACTGGAGTTTAGAGATTGGCAAACTTGTTGACCTAGTTTTAAGTGGAGGCTGTTAGTTACTCTAAGTTTGCTTCTACAGTCATCCTTTTATTTCCTGCCAGTAAAATGAGGATCCTGAGAGTATGTCTAAGGAGCTGTTGAGAAGCTTACACAGGCTTGTTCGGATAAAGCAATTTAGAACAGTGTCTGCACTTGGGAAGCAGTATTCAGTGTGACTCTTATTATTATGATGAATCCTTTCTCATTGGTTGGGCTCAGCTGTCTGCTTGAACAGGAAGCACTTTACAAAAAGTTTTTTGGAAATGGTTTATAATGTAATATAGGGTATTGATATAGTTTAAGATTCTGAGATATTGTCTGAATTACTTTGTGTATAATACTTCACCCAATGCTGTGAACTTGAGGGCACTAAATTCTATTTGATGGCAAAATTCAATCAATGGTTACTTATAGTCAACTTATAATGAGATTTAGGGATTTAATAGGATGTGGAAAAAACTTTTGATTTCCTTAAATAAATGTGTTTTACAATAAAATCAGGCACTATGGATTTTCTATTTGGGATAGGACAAATAGAAAGTTTAGCTCCATGGATGTCTAGCAGGTTCCATCAGGAATGCCTTTTTCTTTTTCATTTCTTTCTTTTTTTTTTGAGATGAGTTCTCACTGTGTTGCCCAGGCTGGAGTGCATGTCACAATCATAGCTCACTGCAGCCTTGACCTCCTGGGCTCAAGTGATCCTCCTGCCTCAGCCTGCTGAATAGCTGGGATTACAGGTGCACACCACCACACCTGGCTAATTTTTGTATTTTTTGTAGAGACACAGTTTCGCCATGTTATCCAGGATGGTCTCATACTTCTGAGTTCAAGTGATTATCCTGCCTCGGCCTCCCAAAGTGCTGGGATTACAGATGTGTGCCGCCACGACTGGCCAAGAATATCTTTTTCTAAGAACTAATAAAAGGGCCTTTTATGATATCATGTTATGAGGATGAATTAAGAGGTTTTGCTATAGGATTTGAAGTATTGTTTCATGTTACGATGTCCCACCACCTATTTAACCTCTTTAGTTCTGCCATCAGAATGTTGGAGTGCCATTACCAACTCTCTGCATCTCCTCCTCTCTTCCTCCTGGAGTTCTGGGTAAGCTATTTTGACCCACCCACTGGGAGAGCACTCTGGGTGTTGGAAGGTTAGGAGCCCTGAAAAGAAGGCAGGAGAAGAGAAGCCCTCATTCTTCTACATTAGCTGTGAGCCTGAAAAGGAAACCCCCTGCAGGGCTCCCAGATTTTAAAAGCGCCCTGGTGAGTAATGACCTGGTGAGTAATGCTCCTGCAGAGCACATGCGGGGCTCTGCCCTGTCTCCCACCTCTTTCCTTATAGTCCTCACTTAAAATAGAAACCAGTTAAATATGGTAGCCAGATGGGAGCCTGACTTTCTACTCCTAATGCTCGCCTACCTGCCTCACGTTTAGAATTTTTTTTTTTTTTTTGCAAAGTGAAAGCAAGTTTATTAAGAAAGTAAAAGAATAAAAGAATGGCTACTCCATAGACAGAGCAGCCCTGAGGGCTGCTGGTTGCCCATTTTTATGGTTATTTCTTGATGATATGCTAAACAAGGGGTTGATTATTCATGCCTCCCCTCTTTAGACCATATAGGGTAACTTCCTGACGTTGCCGTGGCATTTGTACACTGTCATGGCACTGGTGGGAGTGTAGCAGTGAGGACGACCAGAGGTCACTCTTATCACCATTTTGGTTTTGGCCGACTCCTTTACTGCAGCCTGTTTTATCAGCAAGTTCTTTATGACCTGTATTTTATGCTGACTTCCTATCTCATCCTGTGACTTAGAATACCTTAGCTTACTGAGAATGTAGCCCAGTAGGTCTCAGCCTCATTTTACCCAGCTCCTATTTAATATGGAGTTGCTCTGGTTCACACGCCTCTGACAGCAGGATTTCAAGACCAGCCTGGGCAAGACAGCGAGACCCTGACTCTCTTGGGAGACCAGGTCCTGCTCTAGTGGCTGGTCTGCATGCAAAAGCGCCCCCAGGCTTGGCCCAGCCCCTTGGGATTCACCCCGCTTTTAGAAATGTAGAGTAAGCTCCAGAGTGCTTGGACATCCTTTCCTAAAGGGCTTTGTGTGGGGGACAGATTTGCACCCCTTTTCCAGCAGCACCATATGCTCTTGATGCATTTAAGGCATCTGCTCTCCATTTATTCTCCTGATCCCAGAAAGAAGATTGGGAATAATTATTTGAGTTTTCAGTCTGTGCTCTGGGTACCTTTTTGCAGAGTGTCTGTGGCATAAATCTGTCTGTGACTTCCGGGACAAATGAATAGTCATTTGAAACATCAGCCACGGGTAGGTGTGGCCTCTGGGGCTTTTCCACAAGGCAGGGCAGGGCTAATCTGTAAAATAACATTTGAGGCCATTCTGCCGGATGTTCAAGTTCAGGTACTTGACCATTCAGGGGACATAGATATAGGCTACAGGTACAACATGGCATTCACAAAGGAAGAAGCAGAAGGTGTTGTAGGTTTCATGAGCAAAGAAAGTAGTGTGGGTTGCAGTTTTGTTACAGGTGTAAGCAACAAAAAGAAAAAAAGATAAAAGAAAAAATAAAAGAAACAAAATGAAAGTGGCACGGTGCATGTCTTATATTTGCACAGGGGTTGCACAGGGAATGTCTCTCCAAGTTCTTGCAGCAGGGAGAAGGCAGGTTCCAAAGCATTGCTGGCTACCCCAGCAATCGGGGCACTATGAGCAAAGTGGATCAGTGCATACTAAGGCTGTTTTTTTTTTTTTTTTTTTTTTAAAATTTTTTTCTTCTCAAGCCTTGCATTCCTTCTGGGCAAAACTGGAGTAGTTCAGGAATTCTTGCTTCATGTGCTGTTGAGTCTACTGAATCTAAGTTTCTGGCAACAAAAGAACTAGACGGGCAAACAATTTGAGGTAAGTGTGTGAGGTTAATTTTTTCTTCTGCTCTCAATGAATAACAGATCTGATGCAAAAACAGCTCTGGCTATGGAAGTGGGCATTTTTTTTCCCCCACCTGACTCAGCATAGGTGAGAAATAACTTGAACATGTTTTACTGCTCTAATGGTATGCAGGATCACAGGTCATCTTTTCTCAGAGGAAAGTCTCTGCTCCCCTTGAATTTGCAGATGGACTCACCAAAGCTCAGCAAGGAAAAGAGGACTTATAAAGAGGACTTAATTAATTCATTATTTTTTTTTGAGACACAGTCTTACTCTGTCATCCAAGCTGGAGTGCAGTGGTGCAATCTCCACTCACTGCAACCTCTGCCTTCCGGGTTCAAGCCATTCTCCCACCTCAGTCTCCTGAGTAGCTGGGACTACAGGCATGTGCCACCACACCCGGCTAATTTTTGTATTTTTAGTATAGACAGGGTTTCGCCATGTTGGCCAGGATGGTCTCGAACTCCTGACCTCAGGTGATGCGCCTGCCTTGGCCTCCCAAAGTGCCAAGATTACAGACGTGAGCCATTGCACCTGGCCAAGAGGATTTACTTTTGTTACAGCATGTATATTTTGGTTGATCCAGTGGAGTAATTTCTTTAATTTCAGCTAAGTGATCTAGCCTTGGTTCTTACTCAACTATATCACTCAGAAAGTATCCTAAGATCTGGCTGGGCATGGTGGCTCACACCTGTAATCACAGCAGTTTGGGAGGCCGAGGTGGGCGGATCACATGAGGCCAGGAGTTGGAGAGCAGTCTGGGCAAATGGCGAAACCCTGTCTCTACTAAAAATACAAAAATTAGACGGGCGTGGTGGCCCCCCTGTAGTCCCAGCTACTCGGAAGCCTGAGATAGGAGAAACACTTGAACCCGGGAGGCGGAGGTTGCAGTGAGCTGAGATCGCACCACTGCACTCCAGCCTGGGTGACTGAGTGAGATTCTGTCTGAAAAAAAAAAAAAAAATGTATCCTAAGATCTGAGCAGTCAAGTTTTTCATTGCTGCATCGGTTTGACAGGTGGTGTATTCTTTACATGTCAATATCCTGATGGGGCATTAATGCAGGACTGTCTGCCATGGACCTAATAGTCATTCGCTTTCAACAAACATCTCGTGAATACTTACTATTACCATGAATAGTAGAATACTATTCATGAATACTTACATGAATACCAGAACTTCTCGACAGAAGAACTCGTTTGTGTCATAGTGGTGCTCCTTCAACCTTTTCCTGCCTTCCAGGTATCCATGTAAATATTGCTGTTTGGCAGTTCCTTCTAGAGCTGGAACCCAACAGGATTTCCCAACTTTACGACTTTCAAAGGGTGTCATCCCTGCTCACTGACACTAGAGGGCGCCCAATTGCCAGTAACAAATTTGGGCACTGGGATTTAGGGCACTGTTTGAAAACTTGTTTTACTCTTTTCAGCAAAAAACAGTTGCACAACTTCATCGTCCTCCCAATGGGGCATCAAAGAAGGAGACACTCTAATGTGGACTAGACGTTGGTTTGTTTCCATTAAGGCTTGCTTTCCTAAAACCCAGGCTTTTGGACTATCCCTGAGAACAGTGAGTAACTTGTTAGTAATTGCATATCCTGGTTGTTGCATTTAATCCCATCCTGCTGTCATCCACCACATCCCTATCTAATTCCATAATATCTCAGCATGAAGCTCTCGAAAGGACTGGCTCCTTTCTAAACCTCAAAGGGCTTACAGACAGACCAGTCCGGCTCTCATTTTGCTCTCTGTTTTGTCTAATGCCCCTTTTCCTTGAACACAGGCAAGCCTTATCTCCCATTTTGGTCCAGGACTATCTGGCTACAATGAATTTGTTTGGTCTCATTCTGTTAACTCAGACTCCCTCTAACTCCACCATTCCTTGTCATCTGTTCTTTCCCTTCTTTGTTCCTGTTCAGCATCAACGAGTTCTCAATTTTGCATTTTCTATCTGGGAAGAAGGAAGAAGTATTTCTCAAATGTTGAGTATGTGTCAGTTACTCTTCTTTATGTCACTTACAGTATCACATGCAGAAGCTGGTATGAATAGCCCCATTTTACAGATGAGTACACTGAGGTTCATGGTCAAGTCACCTGCCAGAGGTTGTGTACCTTGGAAGTAGTCAAGCTGGGATTCAGTTCTAGGGTTTTTGGATTTCTCTTTCTCCACTACCACCCTCCTTCCTTAGACTTTTATACTATTTAATATTGTCATCAGTGCTTCCAGTCATATTCCTTGTTTTTGTTCCTTGGTTTTGTCACATGAAAGTTTATCCAAAATTCATAATTCATGATCAAAACTAGCTAAAGACATTATAAAACTGAAAAAGGACCTCAATTCAGATGGAATTGTCCCTCCTACCCGCACTATATCTCAGAACTTAAAAGAAACCCAAATTTGAGATAGGAGTAGCTTTGGTCATTAAGTAAAACAGGTTCTCAGTTCAGCCCGCATTATGAGACTTCATTTGAGGAGTCACCCCAGAGTAGCTAATATACAAGATTTTTTTTTTTTTTCTGTCTTGCTTTGTAGCTCAGGCTGGAGTACAGTGGTGTAATCATGGCTCACTGCAGCCTTGACCTCTGGACTTAAGCAATCCTCCCGCCTCAGCCTTCAGGCTTCATATAAATATAGAAGCACCAAATTGAAAATTGAATCTCTTCTAATAGTCTCCATTTTCTACCTGTCTAACACAGTTCTAAAGGAGAAAATAGCCGTAGAAATTTCTGGTATTTATTATGAGTAGAGAATTTTTAAAAATAGCTTAATTGAGATATAATTCATATACCATAAAATTTACCCACTTATAGTGTACAAAGCTGGGCATTATAGTGTACAAAGCTGGTTCCATGGCTTCCATCCATCTCTCCTGCTGTGGTCACTTGAGGTGGGAGGATCCTTTAGCCCAGGAGTCCAGCCTAGGCAACATAGTGAGATACTGTCTCTAAAAACAAACAAACAAACAAAGTACACAGTTCAATAGTGTTTAGTATATCCAGAGATATGTGCAGCCATCACCACAGTCAATTTGAGAACATTTTCATCACCTCGAGAAGAAACCCCATATCGCTCAGCTGTCCCCCTCCTATTCCCACACACTCGCCGTCTCCAGCCCTGAGTAACCACTAATCTCCTTCCTGGCCCTGTGGATTTCCATATTCTGGAATTTCATGAGAATTGAATCATAGAGTGTGCGGTCTTTTGTGACTGGCTTCTTTCACTTAGCACAATGTTTTCATGATTCATCCATGTTGTATTGTAGCATGTAACAGTACTTTTATTTTTTTTTTTACGGCGAAATAATGTTCTCTTGTATGGATACACCACGTTTGGTTTATCTATTTGTCTGTTGATGGACATTTGGGTTGCTTCCACCTTTTGGATATTGTGAATAATGCTGCCATAAACATTCATGTCCTGTTTTTTTGTGGACATATGTTTTCATTTCTCTTGGAGATATACCTAGGAGTGGAATAGCTGGGTCACATGGTAACTATGTTTAATCATTTGTGGAACTGCTGGACTGCTTCCCAAAACAGCTGGACCATTTTACAATTACACCATCAGCATATTAGGGTTCTGATTTCTCCATTTCTCTGTTCTTAATAACAATTGTTATTTCTGACTTTTTGATTTTAGCCACCTAGTAGGTATGGAGTAGATTTTTTTTTTTTTTTTTTGTAAATAGAGAGAGAGTCTCACTATGTTGCTCAGGCTGGTTTTGAACTCCTGGCCTCAAGCCGTCCTCCCTGTCTTGGTCTCCCAAACCGTTGGGATTATAGGTGTGAGCCACCTGGCTGGGCCTAGCTTTTTTTTTTTTTTTTTTTTTTTAATGGGGAGGGATTTATATCACTAGATTTAGTAATTTGTGCTTTTACTTATTCTTTCAACTACCAATTATTAACCATCTGCTAGGCCTTGGGCCAGACTCTGGAGATTTAAGGTGTCCTATCTGGCCTCTACACCTTGTGGGATAGGAAAACAGAAAATGAGATGTACTAAAATACAAGTATTTTAATAGAGCTATTCATAAAACTGTGCAAAAACCCAAAGCAGCAAGTGCCTAACTTGAGATATATTTAATCCAAGTAGGTTTAGATTTAAGCTACTGAATAGCTATGATTAAAATGTTTACCATCAGCTTTATCAAAAGCCTTTCTAGAAACATGGTGGCTTTCAGAGTTGCTGTTAATGAGCCCACTTGTGTCTAGAAAATAGCCCTCACTTTCAGAACTGTCATTGAGTTACAACTATTACAATATGGTGACAATACAAATATGTGTCTGTTGTACATGGACACAATAAGTCGTGTTATCCTTTGATTGGTGAGAACAGAGAGCATCTGATGACTTTGGGATTCCAGGTACAGAAAATAAATTTCCTTTGCTGCTTAGGTCTTTAATAGTCCCATTTTATTGGATTTTTCGCCTTTCCCCTTACCAGAACCAATTACTTCCATTTTTTCCCTTCTCTCAGCAGTCCCACCTCGCTGATTTTCCCTGCTCCATTTCCTCTATCTTTATTTTCTTCGGGGTTCTCTGGGCTGTGCCTCTGTCCCAGAACACATTGCTGCATTGGAGAAGTTGTCCTCAGCCTGGCTGCCCTGTTGGCTTAGATGCATTTAAAATGCACAGGGCCCTCTGTGGGCTTTAGGAACATTTGCTCACCTTCTTCTCTTTTCCTGTGGAGTAGCATAAACATGGAGTTGAGGTCCTTTTGCAACTATACAGGCCAGAGTTCATTGCCCGAGGCTGTCTGAGAACAGAAAACACCTGCTTTAATTCAGCAGGCCTCTGTCTCCCTCTTTGCCAGAGTGGGGGACATTTTAGGTTCTGTGGCTTCCATCCATCTCTCCTGCTGCGGTCACCTATTTTTATATGGTGGTGTAAATATCTGCAGGACAACAAGACTTAATATGCCCTCCTGTGCTTGGCTTGTAGACTTCTCCTGGATGATTCCTGACTAATGACAGAGTAGAAGCCTGAGGTCATGTAAATGTTGTGAGTGAGGGAAACAGGTGCCTGGGAGTGTCACCACACTTAAAGCAACACCCTGTAGAAAGCCCTCTTTGGGGGCCTTTGAGGCATCCACCTTTGCAGATGAAAAAAAGCTTCTCTAACCAAGAAATGGCCAAGGGGTGAATTTTCTTTCTTCACATGTATGTATAGTTTTAAGGAATTTTGTTCATGCATGTCTTGGTCACTCCCCATGGTGATAATAAGGGACAGTTTTTTTCTCCTGTTCCATTCTGTCCCTGTCTGCAGGAGGCCTTGCCAGTTGCTTTGACTTAGGACAGAAGAACTACCAGGATTTCAGATATGGTGTCCATGTGGGTGGGCTGAGGGAGGACTTGGAAAATGTGGACTTGGCAGGTAGAGGAGGGTGGAAGAGAGAGAGGAGAGTTAGCCATCTTAAATAAATAGACCCCATGAGAACTCTGCAACCAGTGCCTTTATCAGGAAGAAGACCCGAGGCCCACTTGAGATGGTCTGGTGTTAGTGAGGGAGAAGGGGGCTGGGGCTGGTCTTTAGAGTAGACTGTGATTACTCTGTGTGATTTGAGTGGAGAAACCTCCTGTGTAAAAATATTCCATCTGCTGGCTTTCCTGGTGTCTGAGGTTCTAATCAAGCCACTACTTATGCACGTGTGTGTGTGTGAGAGAGAGAGTGTGTGTGTGTACTGTGTATCTTATGAAGTCTTAATCCCTTCCTTGTGTAGGTTTTGAGGTGTCCTAGAATTCCCTCTTAAAATGCAATCACCCAGGAGGGAAACTCCTTTAAATCAATTCAGAACATGTCGTAAAGGAAAGGATGGGGATTAGAAGAAGGGAATTTGGAAGAGGCTCCCACTGAAGGTGAAGTCCTTAGAAAAAGGAAAGCTGGCACTGTTGCATGGAGGGGGATATTAAGAGAATCTCAGCCTCTCACAGCCTCTCAGCCTAGGTTACCCACCATTGCCCCAGGGGATAGATTTATACCAACATTAGGGAAGGGTTGGGGATGGAGGATTAAGGTCTTCCAGTAAGGCAAACCCCTGCCCCATGACAGAAAATCTCAGTGCTTCATTGGCCTCCAGCCCTCAGGCCTTGGCCTTGACTGTGTGTTTCTCCAGTCAAGACCAAGCTGACCAATGTCCATTCCCAGGTGCATCATCCAGGGCCCCTCCTGTGTTCCTCAAACCCACAGCATGCCAGTCACCAAGTCCTGCAGATTCTACTTCCTTAGAAGCCACTGATTCTGCCCTGTATACCTCATCCTGGGCTGCCACAGCCCCTTAACAGGTTCCCAGGCCTGCAGCTCAGCTTTCAATCCATGGTCATGCTGCTGCTGGAATGAACTTGTGAAAAAAGGCAGATGTCTTCATTTTCACTCGTAGCTTAAAATCTTTTGGTGTTGCCTGATGGCCTCCCAGATGAAACACATTTTTTAGCAATAGCACCCGCTCCTTGCTTCTGCTTTCTCTGTCTCACTCATCCCTCTGCATAAATTACCTTCCTACCAGAGGGATCTCTTGAAATCACAGTGCCCTCTCCCACTTCCCTGAAGGTGCTGCCATCTCTATAGGGACACCCTTTCCTCCTCCAGGTCATCTGGGACTTAGCTCAGGCATCAGCTCTTCTAGGAAGACGATCCTGACCTTCTGTGTTCTGGCAGGTGCTCCTCATCCAGCCCCACAGTGCCCTGAGCTCCGTGGCTTCCTGTTTCTGCCTTGTAACTGCCTTTTCCTCCCACCCCATCTCTCAAATATGATCCCTTTAAAGTGGGGGTATGGGGGTTTTCTTAGGTCTTTCTGTACTCCAAGGCCCAGCAGTAGATAATCTACAAATATTTGCTATATGAATTCGCTGTTGCTAGGTTATGGTTTTGGTGTAGAAGGCCTTTCACCCCTTGGCTTATTTCTAAGAGCTCCCCAAGCAAGGCCCAATTTAAATATGACCTTCTCCTTGAAGCCTTTCCCTCGACCAGAAATGCTCAAGAACTACCCCCTCCCTCCACTGACGTTCTTTGATATGTATCACTTCTCCTTCTTCTCCTTTGTTTTGTACAAATCTGTGAAAATCTCAATACCTTGAAACCTTGAAAACCCAAAGGAATGAATGCATTCAACAAACACTCAAGGATGAACCCTTTGGATTACGGGCACCAGGCCAGGAAAAGAAGACCGGCTGGGCAGGCTGCTGCTTCCTTTTAAGTCACATCAAGTAATTGCTCTACTTGCTCACAGGGTTGGGCCTACTGTCTTTATTCTGTCTCCAGATGGATGGAAATTGCTTTTTGAGAATTGTTTCCACGTCTGGTTTATTTTTATTTTGCCACCTGTGCCTAGCGCAATGCCTCCCTTAGAGAAAGCCTCCAGTGACTGAATGAATGAATGAATGAATGAACTAAGTTAGTGAGCAGCAGTAAACGTTGATTCTATTTGACTCTGCCCTGAATTATGAGGTTTCAAAGGACTACCCCAGGAGCATCTCGCATCCTGAGAAATTGATTGTGTGTGTGTGTTTGTACACACTGAGATACTGTGAAGGGCCTAAAAACTCCTCTCCCAACATTCCCCCAGGAACACAGAAAATTAGATCGCAGTTTTGATGCTCCCTTTTCTTCCAAAGGATTCCTCTTCCTCTTCAGCTCAGCGCCTGGAGGAACATATCAGAGCTGGTTCTGGATCTCAGGGAACCAGCACAGCCAACCAGTCGCTAAGGCCATGGCTGGTTGCTCTGTGGATGAATGGAGGGATTGAGGGTGAGCTTGTTCTTGTTTTTAATCCCCATGGGACTTAAAACTCCTTCAGCTCTTGAAGTCCATTAGGAACTGCATTTGTTTTGGATGGCTTTTGTGGCACACTTCCTCTTTCAAATGAACTCTTTGGCTGTTTGGAAGGCCTGTGTCTCCTTCTCTTACTTCTCTCTCATGTTTACGTGTGCCTTTAAAAAGTCAGCTGGAAAGGTTGGCACTTGCTACAGAAATGCCATTCTTTCCTGCTTCTGGATGGGTTTCTTATAGCTTTGTGTTGTCTGCTGAAACAGCCCTCAAACTTTTTAGGAGTAAAGAGGGATGGGGGCCGGGTGTGGTGGCTCATGCCTGTAATCCCAGCACTTTGGGAGGCCGAGGCGGGTGGATCACCTGAGGTCAGCAGTTCGACACCAGCCTGGCCAACATGGTGAAACCCTGTCTCTACTAAAAATACAAAAATTAGCTGGGCATGGTGGTAGGTGCCTGTAATCCCAGCTACTTGGGAGGCTGAGACAGGAGAATCGCTTGAACCAGGGAGGCAAAGGTTGTGGTAAGCCGAGATCGCATCACTGTACTCCAGCCTCAAAAAATAAAATAAATAATTAAGAAAAAGAGAGATGGATGTCCTTTTGGCTTAGGTTCTTGGGTCCTTGGTTGTGCCCAGTGTTCCTTCAAATGGATGGCATTCAACAAATACTTGAGCTGGGCCAGGGAGTTTCACTCACTGACATCAAGGGTGAGTTAACATGGTTGAGAATGGTCCCCACACTTCTTTCCCTGGTGACACACACTTCTTTCCCTGGTGACACACACTTCTTATATGTTTTTATTGTACAGTGCAAAAAGGCAGATCTCTTCATTTTATTGTACAGTGCAACACTGTACAATAAAAATACAATGCCAGCCACATGTACAATTTAAAATTTCCTAGTGGCCACATTAAAAAAAAGTAAAAAGAAATAGGTGAAATTAGTCTTCATAACGTATTTTCTTTAATCCAGTAAATCCAAAATATCATTTCAACATATGATCAATGTAAAAATTATAATGAGATATTTTACCTTCTATTTGTCCTAAGTCTTTGAAATCGGGTGCATTGTTTTATACTTACAGCGCATCTCAATTGGGAGTAGCCACATTTCAAGTGCTCAGTAGTCACCTGTGGCCCATGGCTCCTATATTGAACAGTGAAGCTCAACATTCTCCAGGTGAGATGTGGAGGTGATTATTCTGGGGCCACTCTGCTCTCCAAATTAAGCTGCCTAACTAGCTAAATCAAGATAAAAGGGATAGAATACAATGAAGTGTATTCAAATATATGAATAGCTATGGAGCTTTAGAAATCGGATTTTAGGCTATGGGTGCGGTAGTTCATGCCTGTGATCCCAGAACTTTTGGAGGCTGAGGTGGGAGGATCATATGAGTCCAGGAGTTTGAGATCAGTCTGGGCAACATAGTGTTACCTGGTCTCTACAAAAAATTAAAAAATGAACTGAGTATGGTGGTTTGTCCTGTGGTCTCAGCTACTTGGGAGGTTGAAGTGGGAGGATCACTTGACCCCAAGAGTTTGAGGCTGCAGTGAGTTATGTTGAGCTGTGTTTGCACCACTGCACTCCAGCCTGAGCAACAGAGCAAGACCCTGTCTGAAAACAATAACAACAGCGACAAAAAACTCCAGGGCTTTGGGAGGCTGAGATGGGTGGATCACCTGAATTCAGAAGTTCGAGACCAGCCTGGCCAGCCTGGCCAACGTGGTGAAACCCTGTCTCTACTAAAAATACAAAAAATTAGCTGGACGTGGTGGCGGGCACCTGTAATCCCAGCTACTCAGGAGGCTGAGGCAGGAGAATCGCTTGAACCCGGGAGGTGGAGGTTGCAGTGAGCTGAGATCACACCACTGCACTCCAGCCTGGGCAACAAGAGTGAAACTCCGCCTCAGAAAAAAAAAAAAAAAATTTAAAAAGTGTTTTGGTATCACAATTAGCAAGAAGCCTTTTTTAGGTTTATGTAGTTATGTGACCCCTCATTGAAACATCATTCTTATTTATTATTTTATTCTAATCCAAGTTGTCCATTTGCTCATTTTTCTTGGATTAATGAGTTTAGAAAACTAAATGTGATGGCTAATTTCACTTTCTGTTGTGCCTTGTTTTTTGGATTCCCTACATTCCATATGCCGTAAGGAAAGAATTAATTATCTCTGTAAGAAATAATAACATGGATTGAAAGCTTGCTGTGTGTCAGACACTTGACATGTATTACCTCATTTAATCCTGGCAAGTAAATATGCCCAAGGTAACCCAGCTGGTAAATAGTGGACTCAGGCTGGTAGATTCCAGAGCTCATACTTCTGCCATATACAGCACTGTGAAATTGCCCCAGAACTGCCAAACTTCTCCAAAACTGTTTAAGGATACTGTCCTCTTTAAACATGCCTACTCTTTGCTTTTGAACCTTCTGGTTTAAAAAAAAAAAAAAAGAAATCTTTATATTTTGATCTATAATGTAAACACTAAAGTTAAAATAACTCTTTTGTTAAATATAAGTGTTTCTTTAAAAGTCATAACTGTATTGATAGAGTTAAAATGGCATTCCATTGGGTTACAAAAAGCAAGGCTATCCTTTTTTTTTTTTAAAGTACTGTCTTTAATTCACTATTTTCCAATCCAATCAATACATCTGATCTGACATTTTCAAGTTCGTTAGGTAGTTAGAGATTATGCTGGTTTCTGCATCCAGGCCTTAACACAATAAATGATATGTACATGCTTAGAGTATGTGTTTTCTTTAATATGTAATATACATTTGTTTTTTCTCTCTTCCCCCATTAAATTGTAAATCTTGTTCAGGACATGCTCTACATTTCTTACTTTATCAGGCTGCATGTAAGAAAATACGTTGTCGTCTACTAATCTGAATTGTTGTGTCTTTGATACCTCAAAGAGGTTATTGGGAGTTCAGCTGATAATTCAAACTCATACTTCTTCGGTCAGAATACAGCTCTTGCTTTTCAATGATGTCAAGGCCCACCTCAGGCAAAGTATAGGCTTCTGAACCAATTTCTTGTCAAATTAGTAAAGAAGGGATTTTTCAAACTTCAATTTTGGAAAAGGAGATAACTTTTTCAAACTGTAATCTCTGCCAAGATGCTATGCAAAGAATTTACAAAGGAATCTATAGAACTCAATTCTGCTTCTTAAATACGCAGAGAGGAGTTAAAGATTTCAAATCTTTTAAAAACATAGTGATTCAGCCACGTTCTGTTTATCTGTAAATCTAATAGTGTATGTAGTTGAACTCTTAAAATTCTGGAATGTTTATTTTATTTTATTCATTGTCTTGAGAGGAGCAAAAGGAAGCGAGAGGGCATAGCTTTGAAGAACTGGCAATTTGGCAACTTCTCTCCCCTTGCCACCCCTCCCCCACTATCTTAGTTATTTGACCTGATTAAACAGCTTTGGAATGGTAGCCAGACTTCTGTATGCTAACGAGGCCCCTACCCTATTCGCGATTTAATGCGATTTCGTCCACCCAGAGCTTCCCGGTGCCCAGTGGAAGCCTGACTTCGCAGAAGTCTCCCAATTTTGTCAGGGGCTCGCCAGTGAAGAGTTCACACTGACTTGAAGCAGACAGAGACTCATTGGACGCCTCGGGTCACATCGGATTATTCATTAGCAAATTCTTTCCACCTTCTATCTAAGTAGTGAAAGGTGACGCCAGAATAGCGTGTGCCACTCCTCTAAAGGGACCCTGATAACACCCAGTCCAGGCTCTACAACTTCTGCCTAGTCACTTGCTTCCTAGCAGTAGAAAGTTTCCAAAGGTTGCCTTAAGTCCTCCCTACCCCTAAGCCTAAAGATCAGAGCTCCAGGTCCCACCACCTAGCAGGAATCTGAGCATTTTGGAAGTTTCTGGTGTAGGGGGAAGAACCGAAGGGGTGGTAGTGGGGCACCGCGCAGAGTAACCCCCCTGCACTACGTAAGGAAAGCCCTGGCTGCAGGAGGGAGCGAGCCTGACATTGAGACGTTCCAGGGGGAGGGTGAGTTGCTGTCCTGGAGTCGCCAGGAACAGCAGCGGCAGTTCCAAGAAGCGAGAGAGGAAGGTGGCCGAGATAAAGAGAACACTTCGGGAATAAGAATATTAAAAAGCGGCAGGACCCAGAGCATTAGCAAACGGCAGAGCACATGTAGTAATTTGTTACACGAAACGGCAGCCTTCCAACTTTTGCACTGAAACACGGGGATTTACCCTTTGGGGGATTAAAAATGTTGATACGCAAAGCCAAAAGCTAATGAATAGGATTCAGTGGCTTGCTGGCAATATTTAAATATTTCTGTCCGGGAGCGCAAACTCTTCTGCAGTTATTTAGAAAAGTAGGGAGTTAAGCCAAACTATAATACTCTCCCGTGCGTCTCCACTTTCCCCAGCCCGAAAAGGAGCTACCAGCGCGGTACTGCCCCTTTAAGACCTGCTGGCTCTCGGGCTCTACAAAAGGGAGTGACCTCTGGGCTTTGACAGCTCCCCTAATAACTACCACGGCGCAGACCCCGCCCACCTAGCTACCAGCCGCGCCGATTGGCCGGCGGGCCGGTATCCCGCGCTGTGATTGGCCCGTCGCTTCCCCTGAGCGAACCTTTAGAACTCTGAGACAGACAATATTCTGTTACATTGTAGCAAAATGGCGACTGTCATTCACAACCCCCTGAAAGCGTAAGTAAGACTAAAAAATGTACATATTCCGCGTGGTTTCAATATGAAAAAAAAGGCGCCTTCTGCGTGGCGAGCGCTGCCAGCGCATTGCGCTTGCAGGCGCCTCCAGCCGCGGCGGGGCTTCTCTCTTCTTTCAGCTCTTACTTCTTCATCTTCTTTTTTTTCCCCCAACGCGCAGAAATGTCAGGAGATGCAATTAACAAGAAGAAAATTGTTACATTTGTGTTCTGCTAAATTGCAGAGAGAGCCAGATATAGGGGTTGCAGGCGGAGAAGTCCGGCGCTCGAGCGCTCTACAGCAGGGGGGTCGCGGGAGCTCGGGGACGGCGCGGTCCCCGGAGTCCCCCGCCTCGCGGGCAGGGAGCGCGGCTCCCGGGGCTGCTGGGCGGGGGGCGAGCGTCGGGCAGGGGCCGCCTCGGTGTACTTGGCCGAGCCCCGCGCCCCCGAGCCCGCGGCCCCCGCCCCGCCGCTGGGTCCGCTGGGTCCAGCGGACGGACCGCGGAGGCTCTGGAGTTTGCAGGGCGCTCTTCGCCTTCCGATCGCTCGCGGGGAGTTTGTGCAAACCTTCCGGAGTTGGAGCACCGCGGGGGAAGCAGCGGGTCCCGGGCGTGCTGGGGCCCAGGTGGTGGCCCCGGGCTTTCCCTGGCAGCCCCCGGATCTCGGAGGCGCTCCGGGCGATCGCGCGTGTGTCTGCTCGTGTGTTTGCGAGCGAGCTGGCTTTAGTGGATTAACGACTCGGGTTAACTTGGGGTGGATTTGGAGGCAGGGAAGCCGCAGGTCTTATGAATGGTGTTCTCGCCACCTCTGGGTGAGGCGCTGAGGCAGGCGGAGAGGCGGTTTTGGGGCTCCTGGCCCGAGGGGACAGCGTCTGCTCCCGGCCGGGCGAGGGGCAGGTGCCTCTGGCCGCCTCGGGGAGACTTTGAGCGCTTGCCCAGATCCTGGACAGAGTGGGGCGGGCCGGGCGAGGACTCGCGGGGGCCAGCCCCGGGTCCAACAGCCAATTTCTGCCTGCCTGCCTTCCTCCTCCTTTTCATCCTGGCTTCCTTCCTTCCTTCCTTCCTTCCAGTCGGTGGAACTGTTAAGCCGCCAAGTCCGCTCGCGATCGCGGAGCCAGGGGTGGCCTCGGAAAACTAGAGTCGCTCTGAAAGGGGTGCTATTGGGTGATGTCGGCAGAGGGTGGCTCCCTCCGTATCCGAGGTGGGCTGGGGGGTCCTCACCCCTTCGACCGGGACTTCCCCGCCCGGACGAAACCGCAGGCGAAGGGGGAGAGGGAGGTGCGGGTCGGGTGGGGGGCGGTTCATGCCGAATTCTCCCTGGTGCGTGGCCGCTGTCGACCCTGGTTCTTTTAATTCAGCGCATTCTCGTCTTCACCCCTGGCCACTCCTGGAGTTGAAAACCAGGTTCGCTCCCGGGGACGGTAGAGGGGTTCCTAACGCAAAGGAATGCACAGGGAGAATCGGACGTGTTTGCGCCAGCTCGTCGCCCAGCAGAAATAGGGAAAGGGGTAGGAAGGCCCCAGGTTTCAAATATATTTATATGAAAGCTGCCGTTAAGAGGACGTTGGAAGCTGAGGCTGATCAGATAGGAGCTCCTGGCTTCAGTTCTGGCTCGGAAGCTCGGATACACTGCGCTTGAACGCCACAGCGTTTCACCCAAGAAAGAAAATATTTTATGGCAGAATAAATGGGCGTAACTTCGCCGCATCCTCGCTGCCGGTTGCTTTCGCTGCAACACCGCTGATGCTGTTTCTGCCGAACCCACAAATGATTTGCAGTTTCCCCATTTCCAGCCGAAATCACATAACCGGGCTGATGCCACCTGGTAAACTCAAGTTAGAGAACCTATTTCACATGTGCACCAGGTTTGTTTCCTCCTGGGAAAGCCGTACCCTAGTTACCCGGGAGCCCGCTTTCGCGCTGGCGGGCGCAGTATCTCTAAGCTTGTGTTCCCCTACTCGCTCCAGGGTTTTTTGGATCACAGTAGGGTGCGTGTTTGGGGACGGAGTCTGTGTAGGGTGGGGTTAAGGGTGGGGGAAGGGACAGACGCGGGAAAGAAGGTGGCGGAATCCTGGCTGGTTAGTGGAATTAGTTCTGAATTGTACTTTGTATAATTAGAAACAGTTGCAATGTGATGTATTTGTAATTGTGTTGCCACACACATGCACACACTAGCATACACACAACGCCCCTGCTTGCTTTTTCTAGGTGGGAGTTGCTTGGTCATTTATAATTAGCCATTCCTTTCTGCTTCCCAGACCCTTTCCCTGTGAGTAAAGGGGTGTAAACAATACCACTGACCAGCCCAGCCTCTCACACCCTGGACAGTTTTTCACAACTCCTAACGCAGGAGCACACACGTTGTTATTGGGAGAGGGACACCATCTGCCTTTATTTTTTTAAAAATAACTTGTTTAATAAAACATCTTATATATTTCATTTGTTTTTAAAAGTTGCTGATCAGGAAACAATACACACGTGAATAAATTATGCATGGGATAAATTAGAACAAAGTGCAGAGACACATCCAGCCGAAGGGATGGTGGTGGTGCAGGGAGGAGGGGTAGCGGGGAGAATGGTTTGGAGAGCTATGTTTTTATCCTCATGTGTCCCTCCTGACAATGAAACAGAGCTGAACGACATTAGCATTTTCTCTGTGTGCGTTCTGAGTCTCTCTCTTCCCTCCAAAAAAAAAAAAAAAAAGCCAACACCACGGACGTCCCCTACAGAAAATGGTCACACAAAGGTTTCCTCAGGATGGGGGGATAAAGTGGTGGTAGTTAATGTGTTGGGAAGAAACAAGCTCAGATTTCCAGCAGCACCTATGCAGGGCTCTGCCTACACTGAGTATGGGCTATTTTTCACTGTACTAGCTTTTTCCACGTGGGACATTCAATAATTCAATTAGCTGGGGTGATGGGATGGCACAATTTTGAATCTCATTGCTTTGGGGTTTTCCTTAGGGTCCCAAGCTCCTGAAGCCACATCTCCTCTCTTAGCAATTTGGCTTTCTTCCTGCCTGTCTTTGATCTCCCCTCAACTCCCTTTCTTTTTCTTCCTTGTTGTACCCTTCACCCCCTTCCTCTCTGAAGCTGACAGCCCAGCTTCTCTCTCTGTTGTCGCCTTTAACGTCTTATTACTGCCCAACAGGGTGTTAGAGGCAGAAATAGGAGCCGCCTGCACTGATCAGATCACAAAGGGGACACGGCAGGTGGCCCCCACAACCAAGCAGTCACATCTGGACAAATAGAATTCAAAAGCACTGGTGGACATGTATGATGTGTAAATGTGTATTACATATTATTTAATTTAGCAGCTACATTGTCTGAGCAAAGATGTATGAGAGTTACCCTCATTTCTTACATATACAAGCAAGATAAGGCCCAGGTAGTGAAGTAAACACATGCAGGTAACATAAATATGGATTTGATAAAGGCCTGCATGTAGGTTAGTCACGTTCTGGTTGATTTCTGCATACTTGGGAAACATAATGCTTTTATTATTATTATTATTATTATTATTATTATTATCATTATTTTTTGAGACAGGGTGTTGCTCTGTTGCCCAGGCTGGAGTGCAGCAGCAGGATCTTGGCTCACTGCAACCTCTGCCTCCTGGGTTCAAGTGATTCTTGTGCCTTAGCCTCCAGAGTAGCTGGGATTACAGGTGCGCACCACTACACCTGGCTAATTTTTGTGTTTTTTAGTGGAGACGGGGTTTCTCCATCTTGGCCAGCTGGTCTCAAACTCGTGGCCTCAAGTGATCTGCCTGCCTTGGCCTCCCGAAGTGCTGGGATTATAGGAGTGAGCCACGATGTCTGGCCACATAATGCTTTTAATATAAATTTGAATCTTAATATTCTAGTTCAGATAAACCACCTTCCCCCAAATCTGCAATCAGTACTTTAAACAACTTACTCTTGTATTATCAAAATCCTGGTTGGTATGCTTTAACTGAGAATGTCTGCCACCTTCTGCCAGACTTGATTATACACATATATGTCTATTATTATAATTGCCTACTTAGAAAAAAAATATTATTATTAAATTCCATATAAACCAACAGGGCTTTACCTTAAGTAATTACTTATAAAGAGACCCATAAACTATTTTGTCATGCTTATAACTGTGAACACACACATATACATGATTGTATTGAAACTTTCTTTTGTAAGGAGTTAACCTTGCTTGGAGGTATATGTTTATGTCCCTGTTTTGTTGTTAAGAACACTACTCTGGGAGAAGAAAATAAACTTACTTAGCCAAGTCAAACAGCAGGTCATGTGTGTAGATGAACCTCAAATCTAGATCTCTTTGTGCATTCTATGACCTGTATTAGTGTATTCTAATCTAAAGTGGTTTTGTGCATGTGAAAGTTAGAAGCCAGACCTCACTCTTGCTGTGGCACTCAGTTTAGATATCAGAGGGGAAGGGGTGGGGGTCACATTCCTGGTTCTAATCTCCTCTTAGCTCTTTCTGTCGGGGTTGGGGGATGTGGGTAGGTACTAAGTAGACAGCATTGAGGCCGGGACTTTGTGAACTTGCTGCCTTTTATGGACATTGTTTTAGCTTCTTATGAAAAAGGACCCTCGGACGTTGTAAGCCAACAGATTCCCAAGAACCTGTTCTCCATCTGCTTCTGGTTGCCACTATAAAAAAGCCCTAAATTCTCCAAACCTCATTAGCACACATTATTTTTCAATGGGTAAATGTCTGCTTTTGATGAGACACCTATGATGGAGATTAATGTCTGCGAGAACCCAAGTGGAGGCATTGTCACAGGGTAAACCTCTGAAAATAGCCTGGTCTGCAGGCCTCCCGGGAGACATTGAAGACTGCCAGTTGAATGGGAGCTGCTTAGTCACATAAGGTGGGCTTGAATTCAGAGACAGCTGAGTTGGAGACCTCTCATCCTCCTCTTTTTGGAATCATGCAGGTAGCTGGAATTTGGATACATCTGAGAAAGACCATAATGTCTAAAGCTGTTTCAGAGCCATCAGTTCAGATCAATGCAAAAAATAAAATGCCATGGTCAGCATGTTTTGTTTTGAGCATGCACCAGAAAAAGAATGGAAACTGAGGCTGATGTTTCAGTTTTCTAAGGCAGCTATGCTGACAGTAGTGGCGATGGGGGCTGGGTCATAAAAAGGCACCAGAATCCAGGCCTGTTTATTATCCCAACCTCTGCAAAGTAACTTTTGTGGTTTTTGAGTGTTTTGAAAGTCACTAGAAAACAGAAATGTAGCCAAATGTGGCAAACCTCTGGCCAAAAAAATCCCACAACCACTGAAATATTTTTTGCCCAGCTACGACCCAACAGGGGAATTTGTAAGCATGGCCCTAATTTTAAATAGTCTTTAAATATGAAGGTATTTAACAAGGAAAGATGGAGAGTGGCCTTGGGTAGGGGGAGGATGGAGGAGTGGGTAAAACCACTGTGTGGTCTGGAACTCTGCAAAGATTGTTGTTGAACTGCAAGAGAGACTGATATTGTGATCCATTGCAAATTCCAAAGTTTTCTAGTTGTTTGAGTGACTGGGGAGAGATGAGGTGTTGTAGTGTTCTTGTAATTTGTTTTTCTTATTGGTCCGGTTACTGGTGTTTCACAGTCTGTCAAACCATATGGATGAATGGAGCTAGCATCATAAAACTGTCACTGAGGGAAGGTTTTTGAAGCCTGTGATTTGCATTAGAGTTTTAAAAGCAGTGGTTAGGAGGTGTTGGTGGGGCAGAGGGAAGAGGAGCAGACTGGAGAATTTCTAGGCTGTGTGTTTGTGAATATTAGTGTGGCAGGCAGTGGCAAGGGAAGGGAGAGAATCCCTGAGGAGGTTACAATTTAGGGGCAATGTGTGGAAGCAGGGAGGGGTGAGAGGATTAGGCTCAGAGCTCCTAATAATGGGGTTCAAATAGCCCGCATTGAGTCCTCACCAGCCAGGCCTCAGTTCTGAGCCTGTGGAACAATGCTGGCACATGTCTAATCCCCCCTTTGCACCCTCTCCTCCCTCTCTGAATCTGGGGACTGTGATCATCTCAGGTTGCTGATAAAAGGTTTTTTTTTAGTTGTTGTTATTCACCTTGAAAATCTGCTGTTTGAATGATCTGCAATTGGAAGCTCCACCAGAAAGTTTTTCCCATCCTCACACTTTCACCTGCTATTGATGAAACCTGTCTCAACCTCTTTTCCTCTTCCATGTTCATTTCTCACCAGTGGCTGATTTTTTGTAGCCTTAGTGACTTCAGAGTAATGGAGGAGAAAAAGCCCTGGGAGAGGAATCGCAAGCCTTGAGCTCCGCTTCCAGAGCTACAGGCAACTAGCTTGTGATCTGGGACATAGAACTTCTTTGAGCCACATATTCCTTGTCTTTATGATGGTGATGTACTTTGATTCCCCAAATTCCTTTCAAGCCAACAACTTTCTGGCTCTTATTATGGTGGATTAGGACAGAGAGGACAGCTAGGGGCCAGAGTTCTGATTTTTTCTTATTTTTAAAGTGTGGCTCTAAAGAGAACATTTAAGACTGGAGACTTCCACAGTTTCTTATTCTCTGGTTCAGTCTTGCTACATGGTGCTCCCTTCTTGGGGTTCTAACCTGGGTGGAACTTCCTATCCCTTCTCAAGGTCTGAGGCTGAGGACCAGGTGGTGGGCCATTTAGAATGTGGGCTTTTCCTCTGGCTCTTCCTTTTCAGTGCTTTTCTTCTCACTAGCATCCCATCCAGAAGCTGATGAGAACGAGGAACTTGAAGACCAATTGGCCTATTTTGACGTGGATAAGCACTCAGTTTTTGGTGGTTAAAAGACTGGAATCACTGAGAACATCTGTATTTTGCTTTCTTTTGTGTGTGTGTGTGTGTGTGTGTGTGTGTGTGTTTGGAGGCAGAAGGGTAACCAATTTTCCAGCCAATCCTCCGGTCTGGACTTTATTTGTCCATGATCTCTCTGGCCTTCTCCTCTACCACAGCACCTATCCCAATTAATCTGAAAATAAAGTGCTTATTTTATTTTAATTTGGGCAGCCACAGGTACCTGGATGTTTAGTGAGCTGAAGTAAGTGGACCTGTACTGATGTCTCACTGAGCTTCCTCTAGCATACCTGTGTTACTGCTGAGGAAATGGAGGTGCCCAGCAGTTGTGTGGAACTAGCCCCTACCTGAGTGGGTATTAGCCAAGACTAGACTGGACTTCATGCCTTCCCTTCAGTGACATGTCTCCAGAACATCTCAGATTTCAGTGGGGACATTATTATCAGGCTTTTCTTTGGTGGAAAGCTTCCACGGCAGTTTTTTTGCAAGCATAAAGAGAAGGGGGAGGAGGTTGCAGAACTCATCAGAGTCTACACAAGAGCTGGTGTGTAAATTCTGAGACTTTAAAGAGAAAACAAAATGGTCACCCTGACCTCCAGCAGAGAGAGGCATTCCCTCAATTTTTCTTTATTGTGCTAAAATATACATAACATACAGTGTACCATTTTAGCCATTTTAAAGTGTGCATTTCAGTGGCATTAAGTACATTTATTTCTAATCTTTAGTAGAGATGGAGGTCTTGCTATGTTGCTCAGACTGGTCTTGAAATCATGGCCCCAAGCGATCCTCCCACCTTGTGCAACCATCACCACCATCAGTTTCTAGACCCTTTTCTTTCTTTCTTTTTTTAGATGGAGTCCCACTCTGTCACCCAGGCTGGAGTGCAGTGACGCGATCTTGGCTCCCTGCAACCTCCGCCTCCCAGGTTCAAGTGATTCTCTTGTCTCAGTCTCCCGAGTAGCTGGGACTATAGGCATGCGCCATTACACCTGGCTAATTTTTGTATTTTTAGTAGAGACAGCATTTCACCATGTTGGCCAGGCTCGTCTCGAACTCCTGACCTCAGATGATCCACCCGCCTCAGCTTCCCAAAGTGCTGGGATTATAGGCATGAGCCACCGTGCCCAGCTGCCCAGACCCTTTTCATCATCCCGGAGAGAAACTTTGTATGCATTAAACAATACTTTTCCATCCCCTGCTTCCTACCATTCCTGGGAACCACCATTCTGCCTTCTTAGCACCCCATATCAGGGGAAACATACAATATTTGTTCTTCTGTGTCTGGCTTATTTCACTTAGCATAATGTCTTCAATGTTTGTTCATCCGTGTTGTAGCATAGTCAGAACTTGATTCCTTTCTATGGCCATTGTATGGATAGCCCACTTTTTGTTTACCCATTTAACTGCTGATGGGCATTTGGGTTGTTTCACCTTTTGGCTGTTTGAGTAATGCTGCCATGAACATTGGCATACAAGTATCTGTTTTAGTCCCCATTTTCATTTCTTTTGGGTTTTCACTATGCCTAGGTCTCCTTCATTTTTGGACTGTAAAATCTAGGGACTAGGCTAGGCTCATGCCTGTAATCTTAGCACTTTGGGAGGCTGAGGCAGGAGGATTCCTTGAGCTCAGGCATTCAAGACCAGCCTGGACATATCATGAGACCCTGTCGCTACAAAAAAAAAAAAAAAAAAAAAAAAAAAGCCGGGTGTGGTGGTGTACACCTGTGGTCCTAGCTACTCGGGAAGCTAAGGCAGGAAGATGGCTTGAGCCCAGGAGGTTGAGGCTGCAGTGAGCTGTGATCACGCTACTGTATTCCATGTACTCCAGCCTGGGTGACAGAGCAAGACCTTATCTCAAAAAACAAACAAACAAACAAAAAACAAAAAATTAGCGGCCACATTTCTAGATAATATAGGCATTCTCCACCTTATAAACTAAACAAACCAAAAAACCCAAACCTAATAGTATTACAGAATTCAACCTCTCTGCCTCTCCCTCTATTGGTAGTCCATTGCGTTCTGGGATAAACACACTGGGAACTAGGAACCCAGAGACTCAATTCTCCCATACCCAGCCACAGGGATTGCCTTCCCCTCATATCCCCCTTCCTGTTTTTTTTTTTGAGACGGAGTCTCGCTCTGTCGCCCAGGCTGGAGTGCAGTGGCGCAATCTCGGCTCACTGCAAGCTCCGCCTCCCGGGTTCACGCCATTCCCCATTCCCCGGGCTCAGCCTCCCTAGTAGCTGGGACTGCAGGCGCCCGCCTTACGCCCGGCTAATATATATATATATATATATTGTATTTTTAGTAGAGACGGGGTTTCACCGTGTTAGCCAGGACGGTCTCGATCTCCTGACCTCGTGATCCGCCCGCCTCGGCCTCCCAAAGTGCTGGGATTACAGGCGTGAGCCACCGTGCCCAGCCTATATCCCTCTTCCTTTGAGGGCAGGGACTCCTCGTGGGGGTCAGGGTTTGGGTTTGAGGCAGTTCCAGGGGCTGTAGCACTAGCAGTTACCTGGTGAGGCTTGGAGTGAAGGTTTCCTAGGTGGATGGAGATGTGATGTCTGACAACAGGAGGTGGGTGGAAGCACGATGATGACAGGATAGCTTGGGGGGCAGGAGTTAGCAAGTCAGACCTGTCCTTCCAAACAGCCAGGAGAGCTTGTGTCTCCCTTCTCCTCCCTTCCCCTTCCTCCAGCCTGGCTTCCCTACAGCGGCCCACATGAAATAATGGATGTGGAAACATTTCAGAAGGTGGAAAGTGCAAATGTGAGGTGTTACTATGAGAACTAAAAAGTTTCCTGTAGCTGATCATGGCCTCCTCAGACAGTCAATAATACCTACTATATTAAACATTATTTTAAATATTAAAACAAAAATAAATGTTTCTGGCATTACCCATCACATCTAATCATTGTTTCTCAGGAAATGCAAGGTCTACTCATCCAGGCTGTGTAAATAGCCCTGGGATCGCAGTGGGATTTTCCTATTGTCTGGGTTTGAAATAAGTGAGAATGTGAGCTCAGGGGAAACCCTCATTTCATTTCCGGTCATAGCCCTGACCTGAGTTCACCCACCAAACCAGAGGAAGCAGAAGCACGGTGGGTAGAGTGGGGTGCTCTTCTGGGAACTTGGGCCTTTGGTCCTTGCCTGGTCTCTGGGTCCTCCTTCAACTGAGATGACTGAGGGAGAGAGAAGAAGTGGAGGCGGGGCAGGGGCTTAGATCTGCTTGTGAATAAGGAGGGTGAGCTGTTGGCATTGGAGGTCAGTGGCAAGAATGGATTCTTTTTCTTTTTCTTTTTTTTTTTTTTTTTCGAGACAGAGTCTCACTCTGTCGCCTAGGCTGGAGTGCAGTGGCGTGATCTTGGCTCACTGCAACCTCTGCCTCCCACGTTCAAGTGATCTTGTACTTCAGCCACAGGAGTAGCTGAGATTAAAGGCACATGCCACCACACCCAGCTAATTTTTGTATTTTCAGTAGAGATCGGGTTTTATCATGTTGGCCAGGCTAGTCTCGATCTCCTGACCTCAAGTGATCTGCCCACCTGGGCCTCCCCAAGTGCTGGGATTACAGGCGTAAGCCACCATGCCAGGCCAGATTCTTTATAGAAAAGTAGACCAGAGAGCATTGCGATGGGGTCAGATCTCAGAGTTACATACATGTCTTGGTTGCCAGCCTTGGAAATGGTTCAGATTCAATCTTGCTGCAAAGCTACAACTTTCTTTATTTTCTTTTCTCATATATTTTTTGGAGATAGGGTCTCACTCTCACCCAGGCTGGAGTGCAGTAGTGCGATCACTCTGTCACCCAGGCTGAAGTGCAGTGGTGCCATCACAGCTCACTGTGGCCTCAAACTCCTTGACTCAAGTGACCTCCCACCTCAGCTTCCCAAGTAGCTGGGACTACAGGTGCGTACTGCCACACTTAATTTTTAATTTTTTTATAGAGATGGGGGTCTCACTGTGCTGCCCAGGCTGGTCTTGAACTTCTGGCCTCAAGTGATCCTCTTACCTCAGCTTCCCAAAATGCTGGGATTGCAGGTGAAAACCACTGCACTTGGCCCGGCAACTTTCCTTTACAAGAGCAAATGAAGCAAAACACATCATCCCTACTCCTGCTGTCCTCAACCAGCAACTGTCGATACATCTTTGGCTGCCAGTTGAGCACAACGAGAACTCTCTCATCCTCTTTGGAGTTCCTTCATCCCACAACCAACATGGATTGCCTGCCTGCCCCTGAGAACTAATCAGCACAGCCGCCTGACTCCCTCCCTACATCGAGGAGCTTCCACTCCAATAGAGACTTCCGATCTGTCTGTTTCTTCTCCTAGACCCTTGTTTTTTGGCAGGGCAAAGTAAGTGCTAGCAAACCAGGAGGCTGACTGCTGCCTTCGGCTTTTCCTAGGAAAACCACTATAGGTGAGGGGAGTGGGGAGAGGGGAGGCAACACGGTGCTGGTGATAGGGGGAGGGCAGGGTGGATGGGGCAGTGGGAGTGGAGAGAATATATTCTCTCCTGCTAATTATTTTCCCTGAGGACTTAGCCAATGCAGAACCATCTATTATCGTGGGAGCGCTCTATGGTGGTTCTGCCTGTGATGAATGCTAAGTGGAAACAAGCAAGAAAAATTAACAGGCGGCTGCTTCTGTCCACCTAATTAAAATGCATATCCAAATGCATAATTCCTTATGTTTCCCCATGCACACACTCCCCTTCCAATCCCAGTTCTATGGAGGAGAAAAAAACACTTTCCCCCAATCATTTCTCTTGATTATATTTTCATCAAGGAAGAACTGGAGGGTTTCCCCTTAGAATAGAGAAGGGCCTGTTCTTCTAACACTTCTGAAATAGCTGGCTTTTGACTTAGATTGAGCCCCAAAATTTGGAGCTCTTTTTCATTTTAAACACGAAAACGAGCTGCAGAAAAAGGGGAGAAGGAAAGAAGTAAAGAAAGAAAAAAGAGTTCCCACCATTTCTGCTGACCTTTTAGTTTTGTGTTAAAAGTCTGGCTTTGATCAGCAATGACAATTTTGAGGATCTTTTCTGTCTTTTCTTCCTCTTCATTACTTTCCCTGACTCTGCACTGCCTTCCCTGGTCCCTCAGATAAACATAACCCAAGTTTTGTAGAGAGATTTTAGAAGACGAAGACACAGCTACCTTTGCAGATCAAGTAGAAAGAAAAAAAACTCAAAGCTTCGGCATTTGGGGGCGATATCAGAGGTGCCAGCGTCACAGTCCTAAGTATGTTTTGAATCAGACAATACCTCTTCATCCTTATCTTCCCCCCCTTCACTTACCCAGCTCATCATTTTCTCCCTCCCCAAAGAATAACTTTATTCAGTGGTCATAAAATATTTAATAAAACATGAAACTTCAGTCACTGTGTTCAATTTGCCATCACAGCCATCTCAGTGGCAGACCCCCTTCCCCCAGCTGGCCCACCCCCTCCTGAAGCCCCTTGCCTGCCCTCCACAGCAGCCCCAGCTGTTGATTTATCAGGGCTGGCCGGCTCAGCAGTGCATGGAGATTGCTTTTAATTAACTCTCTTCATTTTTCCCAATCTTCAGGGAGCAGCAGCCCTTTAATGATTTTAATATTTTATTTGGATTTATATCTGCATTATTTGTTGTTTGACATCCGCATTTGTTCTTCCTGAATCACCTCCAGACTGATGTATTTATTTGCCCCTTTTCCTCCTACCCCCAAGACCTTTCAAGGGAAGGGATGGTGGATTCCGAAGAAGGCCGTCTTCCCAGGCTTCCCACTATCGACACAGGGAGAATACCCAGTGTTGGCCTTATGTGATGGTTTGGATTGGAAACTTTGTCTTGGGAAACCCAGTCTTACCTGCCTCTTAGCTTAAGGAGTTTCTGAGCTTTGTGTTAAAAACAACAACAACCAGCAACAACAACAACAACAACAACAACAACAACAACAACAGCTCTAAATTTTAGAGAATGAGATCTCTTTGCCTCTTTCATGCCTCTGTAAGGGAGTGAGTTGCCTTGGAGAGTTGGTTAAAAACTGCTTCCCCAGTTTCACTGTTAGAAGTAGTTTGAGGTCTATCATCCTGCTCACCCCAGCCTTCCATAGTTCAGTGGGGTTTTTGGAGCTGCAGGAGGATGATGGCTTTAGGGAAGGACTGGATGTACGTTCAGTCAAGTCTTCCTGCTGCTTTATGCGTCTTTAGGTGTGGGTGGCATCTGTTAAGCAACTTCTTGGAAGAGTAACCATAGGTACGATCTGAAAGAGGAAGTGAAGAGGCACCAATTGCCTTCTCTACTGGAGGCTGCCTTCTCCACTGGAGGCTGCCTTCTCCTTTAACCCTCAGTTCCCCTTCTCATGCCTATTCCCCAGAGGTGGGAAAACATACAACCAGCAGAACACTTTCCAGCCGGGCGCAGTGGCTCATACTTGTAATCCCAGCACTTTTGGAGGCCTAGGTGGGCAGGTCGCTTGAGCCCAGGTGTTCGAGCCAGCCTGGGCAACATGGCAAAATCCCATAGAAAAACTAGTTGGGTGTGGTGGCACGCGCCTTTAGTCACAGTTATTTGGGAGGCTAAGGTGGGAGGATCACCCGAGCCCAAGAGGTTGAGGCTGCAGTGAGCCGTGTTTGTGTCACTGCACTCCAGCCTGGGCAACAGAGTGAGACCGTGTCTGAAAAAACAAAAAACAATGCCTTTCTATCTTTCTCCTCTCAGCCTACCTTTGGCTGCAAAGTCTACTCCTTACCCCAACAGCCCCAGGGAGGCCTGACAAATAGACTTATGAGGGGCTGGTTTCAGAACTAGCTTGTCCACAAAATGCCCTTTTTGGCATCTGGGTTTGGTGATGTGTCTTCAGGGTTACTCGTTGCTAGGCAACTGCCAACTAAAGTTTGAGTCTGATCTGGCGATTGCAGTGAATTGCCCTGGGTGACTTGAATCCACATTTAGGGACTCCAATATGCAATATTGGCTCCAGGAACAGGAGGCTGAGAAGACACTCTTCCATGTGGCTTTATGGAAAGAGATACTGGTTTTTAAAGTCTAGCCCAGAGCCTGGCACACAGTCAGTACACACAGGTATTTGTTTTGGTGATGCCAATGGTAATTTCTTTCCATCTGCTTATACTGGAATGCTCTTCTCATCCCTTTAGTTCTGCCAGTTCTGAAAACTTACTATGTCTGTTACTGAGCCATATGCAGGAGACAGACAGGGAGAAACTGGATTCTACACCACAGTCTAGTGTGCAGGCTACTCAGTCTTGATGGGTGTTTCTTTTTCACCTTTCTTTGGCAATCACAGGCCCTTTCAAGAATCCTATGAAAGTTGTGGATCATCTCCCCAGAAAACACGCATATAGATGTGAACATCTGCTTATGGTTTTATGGGGTTCACAGACCTGGAAGAGCCCATCTCTGGATGCCCTGGAGGCCCATGGGCTCTAGGGTAAGAACCTCAGTGTGAGAGACGTGTGTGAACTTGTTAGTCTGAGGGGATGCTCTGTGTCCCTGACCAGAGAGACGGCTCTTGTCACACATTCCCCTGATGTCTGAGCAAACTGCTTGTGGCTCCTCTGGGCAGGCGGTTTGATTGTCCTCCACCTCCACCCTGTCCCTGGGTGCACTTGATGCACATCTGTCATCTTCCGGATGGTTTAAGTGGTCCCTCTCCCTGGTGGAGCCCTTGCTGACCCTCAGGTAGAACTGGCCACACCTGCCCTGGGCCATGTAGAGCTGAACGTACTCTTCTCTCTCAGTCACTGAAATAATTGACAGGAGTTAGTTAGCAGTAAGGGTGTGGAAGGCAGGGACGGTAGCCACATATGCCTTTCTTTTCTTTTTTTTTTTGGAGATGGAATCTCTCTCTGTCTCACCCAGGCTGGAGTGCAGTGGTGCGGCTCACTGCAACCTCCACCTCCTGGGTTCAAGCGATTCTCCTATCTCGGCCTCCTGAGTAGCTGGGACAATAGGTGCACACCACCATACCCAGCTAATTTTGTATTTTTAGTAGAGATGGCGTTTCACCATGTTGGCCAGGCTGGTCTCAAACTCCTGACTTCCAGTGATCCACCCGCCTCGGCCTCCCAAAGTGCTGGGATTACAGGCGTGAGCCACCAAGCCTGGCCACATGTGCCTTTCTGTCCCAAGGACCTAGCCTAGCAGACACGTAGGAAACGTGTGGGGAATAGTTGAGTGAGCGAAGCCTGCAGGCAGATACCCTGCTCTGCTGCCCAAGTTTGCTTTTAGCACTCTAGAAAGTTGACATGTTTCTCATTCTCTGCCTTCACGGCAGGAGTCTGAAAAAGGCAGAATTCCTCCCCAAAGAGCCTTCAGTTTCAGGAGTTGGGAAACAGATGCAGGTTTGGCCTTGCTTGCATGTAGGATGTGCATTTATGACATGTGGCAGCCTCGCTCATTCTAGCCTCGTGTTTCTTGGTCACTTTAAAAAGCTTGGCTTTCTCCCTTTGGTCTTGAGAAGTAAAGACAAACCTTTTTGCTTTGCTTTCTTTCAGGGGAGTAAGTAACCTCTGGCTTATGGATAGCCACTGATAAATCAACTTCATTTTTATTCAGTGCCTCCTCTATGCTTAGCTGTGTGTGGGATTTCCTTTAGCTTTATTTATACTGGAGGACTCTTTTTTCTTTTGAGTTTTTAAGATAGAGAAGACCAGAAGATGCAAAGCACTGTAGTGGTTTAAACCCAAGGCTGGGTTCTGGTGAACATCTGCTGTCTGTTCCATGGAGCTTTAGTCCAGTCACTGTTTTTGGATACATCTTCTTTGAGAGAATGCCTTTTGTATACTTTCACAGTATCAATGCCTAGAGAGAGAATGATTTTCCCTACGACTCTATGTCCCAACCAAGTATAGCAGATCACTTCATTCAAAAGGATGAACTTCATTCATCCCTCAAAAAGGATGGCCTAGGGCTCATGTGAGGGCCTTTCTCTCTTGTATTGACAGAGATAGAGATACCAGTGTATCATTGTAACTTTTGTATGTCCTCCAAATAATTCTGTGTTGGGGGCTTTTTGGAAGAGGGTACCACCAGGAAGAGGCCTGAAGGAGGAAGAGGAAGTCCCAAGGTGGACACGGACTCCCAGGGTCAAGTTTCAGTTCAGATCCTGGTCTGAAAGACATCCTTCAACATGGAAAGCCAGAGAAAATGCTGATGGTGTGCCAAATATGGGCTGCAGGAGCCGAATTGTAGAAAAATATTCGTTAACTCAGAGAGGTCATATTGCACTAGCAAACTACTCACAAAGGTAAGTCTCCCTCAATCCCAGTTCAGGACAGAGGGTGACACAGGGCTGTCCGGTTCCTGGCACTCATTTTCTTTCTGGGCAGCCATCTGAGTATAACAGATACTTATACATATTCTGTCCTCATTTTATCTAATTACACATGTCTCTGGGGGATGGGAAACAGGTTCGGACCATTCAATTTTAGGTCACTTATGCACAGGGTAGCAGGGATGAACGCTAATCTATAGAGTTTTATGAGATTTAGGAAGTTCTCATAGTTTCTCAGTCCAGAGCACACCAGGGGGACATTGTTTGTCATCTCAGGGGCTGAAGATCCCAGCGAGTGTCAGAGGAGAGATGGAGGCTGCCTGGCTTGTGAGTCTGAATTCTGAAACCTTTTTGAGACCTTGCTAGCTCTTGCTATCCTTGCAGCAGTAGGATGCTTGTTTTATTGTTTTATAATCTGCTGAATGAAGAGGACCCAATACTATCAGTCCCCATCCTGCTGGTCATTTGTTCTCATCCCTTACCTGCTTGGAATGTGTTGATTCCCTGAGAAATGCAGAACAAAAGGCGCTCCCGCTCTCAACTGATGGAATAATATTTATTGCCCAACATTGTCCTGGGTGTGTGCCTCCTTTGCTGCCCAGAGGAACTGGTCTGGACAGTATAAAAGCTCCACAGCATCTCCACCTCTCTCCAAAACTCAGAGCCGGCAGCCCTGGACAGCCCACTCTCCTCCAGGCTCTACTGTAGCTTTTCAAATCCTTGGGAAGAAAAAGCCCGCTGGAAAGTCTTTCCTTTTTCTTTTGCTTTCTGCTGCTTATTTCATTTCTTGACTAAGAGCTAAGCTGCCCCAAGGCCCTCAGAGCCCTGGGTTTGCACCTCCAGCCTAGGTTTCCTTCTGATCCCTGTCCCCTCCTTCATTCACTATTTACATCTTTCTCCTTTCCTCCATGAATTGCACCTTGATCAAAAAGCACTGAAGGGGCACAAAGGAAGGAAAGAGTATTCTGGCTTTGTCCCCAAGGAGGGCCCACTCAATCTCATGAATACGGGAGTGGGGAGAGGGAAGGAGGAAAAGGACAAAGCTTATAGGCAGCAGAGCATGCATTCCTGAGAGAAGCTGCTTCACGTGAGGTTCCAGGTGGTGAATAGCTGCGCTAAACGATCAGCCTAGGCCACCAGGGGTCCTTGAAATTGGAAGACAGACAGCAGTTCCTGTGGTTGGGATGACAGAGGATGCTTCAGAGAGGAGCTGAGTTCAGAACGACAGTGGGGTCTGGTTAGGCTCGGGAGGGTGAGGCTGGGGAACTTTAGTCACGAAAGGGAAGTGAACAAAGACGTGAGGCGTTTGAGCGATTCCTTTGGGGACGCCCTTCCTTTCTGAGGGAAGGAAGGCCAGATGGGAAGGACTGCGTGGAGAAGAGCACACAGATCTGTTTGGCTGGTTGGGAGTAGGTGGGGGGTGTCCGTGAGCAGAAGGGAAAAATGAGAAATAAGCCTGGGCCAGGTTGGTCTGAGCAGAGTCCCGGTTGGGCAGTCACTGTTTGGGGAGACTCGTACTCCTCATCGTCCAAAAGAGAGGCTCCAGGGGGAGGGTGGGGTGGTCATCCTGTGTCCTCCAGCAAGGGGGATTGTCTCTCTCCAGTCTTCCCTCTCACTAAGGGGTTGAACTGGACCCCGTCCTTAGTTTCCTTTGTTATGCATTTTGGATACTTTCCAGGGGACCACCCAGAGGGGTGGGGTGAGGGAGACACCCTGTGGGGCCCACACTGGTGTGAGCCATCAATCCTGTCAGCTACAGGCCAGCTCTGTCCAGCTGCAAGGGCTGATTTGCAACGCTGGGCAGACTTGTGGGTAGAGCCCACCTGAGCAGTGGACCCGAATGTCTTTTTCCCTTTCTGTACTGTAATCCTCCTTCTCCTCCTTCTCTCCCTCCTCCTCCTCTTCTTCTTCTTCTTCAACAACAACCAATAAATGATGTAAATAAAATATATAAATCCAATCCAAGGAGGAAAATGTAAATGCCAATTCTGTGTAGCTTAAAGCATGGTGCCCTGAGGATTAGTTTCATGATTCAAATAGGGGAGAGTGAGGCTGCAGGTCTCTAAGACAGTGGGTTTCCTCCTAGGGGGATCGGGTGGTTTATTCTGATGGTAGTGCTGCCTGATTCCCACCCAGACACCCCTGCCACTGCTGCAGCTGTCTACCTGCGTGCTGGCCACTTCCTTCCAGAAATGCCCTGGGCCTAGTTTTCACGGGGAGGCTGGGGGTTACACAAGTCCTTAGGGTTCGTTCCTTGCATACTTTGTAAGCTTTGCACACTTTGTAAGCTCAGACACTCCATGGTGGGGAGCAGGAGGCTGGGAGCAGTTGCTGTGTGACCCATGGCTTGGGTGCAGCCTCTGGAGCCAGAGAGTTTGGGTTCAAATTCAAGCCCTATGGCCTTGGGTAGGATTCCTAACATCTATGCCTTAGTTTCCTCATATGTAAAGTAGGACTAATAGTTTTTGTCTTTATGGGGTTGTTGGAAGAATTAAGCAAGTTAATGTATGTAAAGTGCTTAGTAGAGTCGGCACACAATATCCTTTTTTTTGAGACAGAGTCTTGCTCTGTTGCCCAGGCTGGAATGCAGTGGCGCAATCATGGCTCACTGCAGCCTCGACCTCCCAGGCTCAAGCAATCCTTCCACCCCAGCTTCCCAAGTGGCTGGGACCACAGGTGTGCACCACCACCACACCCAGTTAATTTTTGTATTTTTAGTAGTGATATGGTTTGGCTGTGTCCTCACCCAAATCTCAACTTGAATTGATCTCCCAGAATTCCCATGTGTTGTGGGAGAGACCCATGGGGAGGTAATTGAATCATGGAGGCCAGTCTTTCTCATGCTATTCTTGTGATAGTGAATAAGTCTCACAAGATCTGGTGCGTTTATCAGGGGTTTCAGCTTTTGCTTCTTCCTCATTTTCTCTTGTTGCTGCCATGTAAGAAGTGTCTTTCAATTCCTGCCATGATTCCGAGGCCTCCCCAGCCACGTGGAACTGTAAGTCCAATTAAACCTCTTTTTCTTCCCAGTCTCAGGTATGTCTTTATCAGCTGTGTGAAAATGGACTAATACAGTAATTGGTACCAATAGAGTGGAGCGTTGCTGAAAAGATACCCGAAAATGTGGAAGTGACTTTGGAACTGGGCAACAGGCAGAGATTGGAACAGTTTGAAAGGCTCAGAAGAAGACAGGAAAATGTGGGAAAGTTTGGAACTTCCTAGAGACTTGTTGAATGGCTTTGCCCAAATGCTAATAGCGATATGGATAATAAAATCCAGGCTGAGGTTGTCTCAGATGGAGATGAGGAACTTGTAGAGAACTGGAGCAAAGGTGACTCTTGTTATGTTTTAGCAAAGAGACTGGCGGCATTTTGCTCCCTCCCCTAGAGACTCCCCTAGAGATTCGTGAAACTTTGAACTTGAGAGAGATGATTTAGGTTATCTGGTGGAATAAATTTCTTTCTTTCTTTTTCTTTTTCTTTTTGGAGACGGAGTCTTGCTCTGTTGCCTAGGCTGGAGTGCAGTGTCAGGATCTTGGCTCACCACAACCTCTGCCTCCTGGGTTCAAGTGATTCTCCTGCCTTAGCCTTTCGAGTAGCTGGGACTACAGGCATGCATCACCATGCCTGGCTAATTTTTTTGTATTTTTAATAGAGATGGGGTTTCACTATGTTGGCCAGGCTGGTCTTGAACTCCTGACCCCGTGATCTGCCCATCTTGGCCTCCCAAAGTGCTGGGATTATAGGTGTGAGCCACTCCACCTGGCTTGGTGGAAGAAATTTCTTTCTTTTTTTTTTATTGATTTCTGCTTTAATCTTTATAGTGCTTCCTATCTCCTGCTTGTTTTAGGTTGAATTTATACTTCTTTTTCTAGATTCTTTTTTTTTTTATTATCATACTTTAAGTTTTAGGGTACATGTGCACAACATGCAGGTTTGTTACATATATATACATGTGCCATGTTGGTGTGCTGCACCCATTAACTCGTCATTTAACGTTAGGTATATCTCCTAATGCTATCCCTCCCCCCTCCCCCCACCCCACAACAGGCCCCAGTGTGTGATGTTCCCCTTCCTGTGTCCATGTGTTCTCATTGTTCAATTCCCACCTATGAGTGAGAACATGTGGTGTGTGGTTTTTTGTCCTTGTGATAGTTTGCTGAGAATGATGGTTTCCAGCTTCATCCATGTCCCTACAAGGGACATGAACTCATCATTTTTAATGGCTGCATAGTATTCCATGGTGTATATGTGCCACATTTTCTTAATCCAGTCTATCATTGTTGGACATTTGGGTTGGTTCCAAGTCTTTGCTATTGTGAATAGTGCCGCAATAAACATACATATGCATGTGTCTTTATAGCAGCATGATTTATAATCCTTTGGGTATATACCCAGTAATGGGATGGCTGGGTCAAATGGTATTTCTAGTTCTAGATCCCTGAGGAATCGCCACACTGACTTCCACAATGGTTGAACTAGTTTACAGTCCCACCAACAGTGAGAAAATGTTCCTATTTCTCCACATCCTCTCCAGCACCTGTTGTTTCCTGACTTTTTAATGATCACCATTCTAACTGGTGTGAGATGGTATCTCATTGTGGTTTTGATTTGCATTTCTCTGATGGCCAGTGATGATGAGCATTGTTTCATGTGTCTTTTGGCTGCATAAATATCTTCTTTTGAGAAGTGTCTGTTTATATCCTTCGCCCACTTTTTGATGGGGTTGTTTGTTTTTTTCTTGTAAATTTGTTTGAGTTCATTGTAGATTCTGGATATTAGCCCTTTGTCAGATGAGTAGATTGCAAAAATTTTCTCCCATTCTGTAGGTTGCCTGTTCACTCTGATGGTAGTTTCTTTTGCTGTGCAGAAGCTCTTTAATTTATTTAGATCCCATTTGTCAATTTTGGCTTTTGTTGCCATTGCTTTTGGTGTTTTAGACATGAAGTCATTGCCTATGCCTATGTCCTGAATGGTATTGCCTAGGTTTTCTTCTAGGGTTTTTATGGTTTTAGGTCTAACATTTAAATCTTTAATCCATCTTGAATTAATTTTTGTATAAGGTGTAAGGAAGGGCTCCAGTTTCATTTTTCTCCATATGGCTAGCCAGTTTTCCCAGCACCATTTATTAAATAGGGAATCCTTTCCCCATTGCTTGTTTTTGTCAGGTTTGTCAAAGATCAGATAGTTGTAGATGTGTGGCATTATTTCTGAGGCCTCTGTTCTGTTCCATTGGTCTACATCTCTGTTTTGGTACCAGTACCATGCTGTTTTGGTTACTGTACCCTTGTAGTATAGTTTGAAGTCAGGTAGCGTGATGCCTCCAGCTTTGTTCTTTTGGCTTAGGATTGCCTTGGCAATGCGGGCTCTTTTTTGGTTCCATATGAACTTTAAAGTAGTTTTTTCCAGTTCCGTGAAGAAAGTCATTTGTAGCTTGGTGGAAGAAATTTCTAAGCAGCAAAGCATTCAAGATGTGACTTGGGTGCTGTTAAAGGCATTCAGTTTTATAAGGGAAGCAGAGCAT
The DNA here is from genome assembly GCF_029281585.2 of Gorilla gorilla gorilla. Classification (NCBI taxonomy): domain Eukaryota; kingdom Metazoa; phylum Chordata; class Mammalia; order Primates; family Hominidae; genus Gorilla; species Gorilla gorilla. Next base: position 89,749,399 of record NC_073239.2, on the reverse strand, counting down.
AAAAGTTTGGAAAATTTGCAGCCTGACTAGGTGATAGAAAAGAAAAACCTATTTTCTGGGGAGAAATTCAAGTCGGCTGCAGAAATTTGCATAGGTAGCAAGGATCCTAATGTTAATCCTCAAGACCCTGGGGAAAATGTCTCCAGGCCATGTCAGAGACCTTCATGGCAGCCCCTCCCATCACAGGCCTGGAGGCCCAGGAGGAAAAAGAAGTTTTGTGGGTGCCCAGGGTCTCCATGCTGTGTGCAGCCTAGGGACTTGGTGCCCTGTGTCCCAGATGCTCCAGGGGCCATCTGTGGCTGAAAGGGGCCAACATATAGCTCGGGCTGTGACTTCAGAGGGTGGAAGCCCCAAGCGTTGGCAGCTTCTATGTGGTGTTGAGCCTGAGGGTGCACAGGTATCTAGAACTGAGGTTTGGGATTTCCTTCTAGATTTCAGAAGATGTATGGAAACGCCTGGATGCCCTGGCAAAAGTTTGCTGCAGGGGCAGGGCCCTCATGGAGAACCTCTGCTAGGGCAGTGCAGAAGGGAAATGTGGGGTTGGAGCCTCCATACAGAGTCCCTACTGGGGCACTGCCTAGTGGAGCTGTGAGAAGAGGGCCACCATCCTCCAGATTCCAGAATGGTAGATCCACTAGCAGCTTGCACCATGTGCCTGGAAAAGCTGCAGAGACTCAACGCCAGTCTGTGAAAGTAGGCAGGAGGGAGGCTGTACCCTGCAAAGTGGAGGTAGGGCCTGCCTCACCCTCCCAAAGTGCTGGGATTATAGGCATGAGCCACTGTGCCCAGCCTCATTACCATTTTAATGGGTGTTTGCAGGGGCGGAGCTGCCCAAGACCATGGGGACCCAGCTCTTGCATCAGCGTGACCTGGATGTGAGACCTGGAGTCAAAGGAGATTATTTTGAAGCTTTAATATTTGACTGCCTTGCTGGATTTCAGACCTACCTGGGCCCTGTAAACCCTTTGTTGTGGCCAATTTCTCCCACTTGGAATCACATACCTAGGAAGTAACTAGCTTGCTTTTGACTTTATAGAATATAGGCAGAAGGGACTTGCCTTGTCTCAGATGAGACTTTGGACTGTGGACTTTTGGGTTAATGCTGAAATGAATTAAGACTTTGGGGGACTTTTGGGAAGGCATGATTGGTTTTGAAATGTGAGGACATGATATTTGGAAGGGCCAAGGGCAGAATGATATGGTTTGGCTGTGTCCCCACGTAAATCTCAACTTGAATTGTATCTCCCAGAATTCCCACATGTTGTGGGAGGTACCCAGGGGGAGGTAATCGAATCATGGGGGCCGGTCTTTCCTGGGCTGTTCTCATGATAGTGAGTAAGTCTTACAAGATCTGACGGGTTTATCTGGGGTTTCTGCTTCTGCTTCTTCCTCATTTTCTCTTGCTGCCACCATGTAAGAAGTGCCTTTCACCTCCTGTCATGATTCTGAGGCCTCCTCAGCCACGTGGAACTTTAAGTCCAATTAAACCTCTTTTTCTTCCCAGTCTTGGGTATGTCTTTATCAGCAGCATGAAAGTGGACTAATACAAATAGAGACAGGGTTTTGCCATGTTGCCCAGGCTGGTCCTGGACTGCTGGCCTCAAGCCATCCACCTGCCTCAGCCTCCCAAAGTGCTGGGATTATAGGCATGAGCCACTGTGCCCAGCCTCGTTACCCTTTTAATGGGTGTTTGCAGTGACCCTGTTTTTCCATCTGTAAAATGAGGAGACACAGTAGCCGATATTTTCCTTACACTGGCATCTTTAAAAAAATGAAATGATAAGTAGGAGAAGCACTGGTTTTCCTAGAAGAAAGAAGTTCTAGAAATCTATGGCATTATTATTTTTTATCAATTTATTGTTTTACTCATAGAACAAATGTGTTAAAGAGTCTTCAAGAAAGATTTATCTATGGCATGCTTTGTCCAGGAGCGCAGCTTATTGCATACTATTTAATTGGTGCTGATATTGGGTCCTTCTGAGAAAGAACAAGAAGTTCACAGATGTAGAAACACAGCACACAGAGGTGAAGTGTCTCTGTAAGGTGACTGGACTCAGCCCACGATTCCATTCATGGCTACCTCCTCTAAGGGGAAGGAGACTACTTCTTTCCTGGATGAGCTCTGCCCTTTACATGGCTAGAAGAGGGCTTGGAAGTCCTTTAGACCAAAGTGGCTGAGGACTGAGAGTTTGTCCTCCAAGTTGGCCTGACACACTGTTGTCAGGATGGTAGGTAACAGGCACCTTGCTCATCTGTGACCTTCTTGTGCTGGTTGGTGTGTATGTGAGTTCCCAGCACATGCTTTTTGGTAGGCAGGGATCTGTGCTTGACAAGCTGGCATTCCAAACTCCAGATCTTCCAAACACCAGGCCCCTATGTTATTTTTAACTGTCCAAAGTTTTTTCCACGTGGTGTAATTGATGGGACTCAATAGCCGAGTCAGAGAATCTAAACTTCAGCCTATTTTGCATCCCTTGAATGGGCATGGGTCTGATAACCAAGCAGAAAAACACCCTGTTTTCTGAATTGACTGCTCTGAATCTTCCTGCTCACCCTACCCCCCACTCATCTCTAGGGGAAAAAAAAGCAAGCTCAAAGATAACCTGGGTATGCCTGTTTCTGTGGCTCCAGATAGGAGGGAGGAAGATCGTTTCTGTCTGTGACCTTCTCTTCCCCACCTCTCTCTCTCAGTCCTGATAGTGAGGGACTAAGCTACATTTTCAGGAGATAACAAGAAGGGGATTGAGGAGGTTGGCACTCTCTCTCTCCCAGCCCTCTTTTTCCATCCCCACATTCCCCAGGAGGTAAGCCACCTTCTCATTGTCCTCTGGGGACAGTCCCAGAGAGATGCTCTTACTGGGAAGAGCCTGAGATCTTGTGGCATCCAGTGACGCCATCCGTGTGACAGTCGAGAAGATTTTCAGTGGCCATGACCAGGAGAAGCACACCGTCTCACACTGGCCTGTCATTTGCATTATGAATTTTTCAAGCATGCGTCTCACTTTTTTTCTTCATCCATGTCTCCCCAGACCACAGTGCACTGGGCATTTATGCTGTATTATTGAACACATACAATGTACTAGCTACTGTGGCCCTGGGTACATGATGGTGAGCCAAACCAACACAGACCCTATCTTTATGAAGCTTATGGTCCACTTGGGAAGACAGATGTTAATCATATAATCATACAAATATGTAAGTAAATGTGGGATCAGTGTTAAGTTGGAAAGTCCAGGAAGATAGAAGAGTGTAGTAGGGGGACCTGTTCTGGTCTAGGGCATTGAGGGAAAATTTCCTTGAAGAGGAAACATTTGATCCCAGCAGAGGGAATAGCATGTGCCAAGGTCCTGTGCATGTTGGGGGACCCATGGAAGGCCACTGTGGCTGCAGCACTAGAGAGGGATGAGATGGTAAGAGAGGCCAGGAGAGGCCTGGTCATGAAGGGCCTTGATGGAGAAGTTTGAGGGCTGTGTACTTTATCCTAAGGGCAGTGAGCAGCCATGGAAGGATTGAAGTTAGGAAAGGGACTTGATCCAGTACACTTTCTAAAAGTTCCCCTGGCCATGGGGAGATTTAGTGATGGAGCCCGGGAAGGTCAGGATGAGTGGGTTTTGGGGAAGCTTGTCTGGGTAAAATTTAGAAAATAAAAATGAGATAGGAGCATATGCAGGAAGGACAAGGTATTAGCTGGAGAAGGCTTTGATGATGGTGCTTTCCCTTTAACTGCCTCTCTCCTTCGTGTCATTCTGATGGACACTCCCTGCCTGCTCCTGGGAGGTTTTCCATGCTATAGGTAGATTGTTTTCCTCCCAGGTAGCACTGAGCAGTTTGCCTCCCTCTGCTTTTCCTTTGGGTTTCTCAAAGTGTCCTCTGAGGACTACCTACAGGAGGGGCACCTGTGTGACTGATGGAAAGGTAGATTCCTGGGCCTCCTCCGCTGGAGCCACTGAATCAAAACCCCTAGGGGTGAGGCCATGCAATTGGATTTTTATGTCCTGGAAAGTTTCAGCACCATTGTTCCTCCCAGCCCTGCATATGCAACAACAAAGGTAATGATGCTTTAAATGTGTGTGGGAGTGGTTATAACCGGAACAAGTGCTTTTGAGGCAAGGTGGTCTCCTTTAGGCCCCTCAAAAATGCAATTGAGGAGACTATGGCTCTGGGAACTTGGGCATCCTAGTAGAGACCATTACAAAGTGATGGAGTTGGTGGGAGGAGAGAGATGTCTGACTCCCAGGTACTCTTTGCCCTTCTTCCTTCATACCTCTTTCTCCAATGTGCAAGGTTAAAAAGGCATTGAATCTTACGATGTTCAGATGTAGTTCCTTTAAAAAAAGATCAGTACCTTTTTGAGGGCTCAAAAGATCCATATCTAGTTAGTACATGAAAGGGTGGAATCAGGTGAGTTTATTGCTGTTATTCTCACTTCTTCTGGCTGGGTGTGGTGGCTCAGTAATCCAGCACTTTGGGAGGCCGAGGCAGCCACATTGCTTGAGTCCAGGAGTTCAAGATCAGCCTGGGCAACATGGTGAAATGCCGTCTCCAGAAAAAAATACAAAAAAATAGCCAGGCATGGTGACACACACCTGTGGTCCCAGCTACACAGGAGGCCGAGGTGGGAGGATCCCTTGAGCCTGGGAGGTAGAGGTTGCAGTGAGCCGAGATTGTGCCACTGCACTCCAGCCTGGGTAACAGAGTGAGAATCTCCCAATAAAACAAAAAACAAAAAACAAACTTATTGTGGAAGATATCAAGCTTATACAACAGTAGAAAGAATAGTATAAAGAACCCCCAAGTATCCATCCCCCAACTTTGATAGTCATGGAGGGCGGGGCATCTCTTCAATTGTTCAGACTTTGCAGTGTGATGCTCTTGTTTTTATGTCTATTGAATGAAACACCTTAGAGGAGAATGGGCAGAGGGAACAGAGAAGCTTTCAGAGTATCCCAACCATCTATTGGCCAGAGAGGGAGAAGGTTCTTTTGACCCCTCTGCCCCTCAACAGTACAGCTCATAGGAGAGCTAGTGCTTGGAATAATAGATCTAGGAACCACCTTAGAGACCATGGAGGGGGGTTCTTCCTCACTATCTAGACGTGACACCAGAGGCCTGGATGGCCTGGGATAGTCCTCAGGCCTCACAGTTAATAAAAGGTGGGGCCAGGCCTGGGATCAGGTTCTCCATGCAGTGCAACTCATCTCCCTTACTCATCATAGATGTGCTCAATGTTTTTTGCTCGTATTTTCCAGTATGAAGCTGTAGGAGGCAGAACTCCTATAAAAAGCTGTTACACCTGTAATCCCAGCACTTTGGGAGACTGAGGTGGGAGGATTGTTGGAGCCCGGAAGTTTGAGAACAACCCGGACAACACAGTGAGACCCCATCTCTATAAAAATTATTTTATTAAAAATAAAAGCCGTCCTGTTGAAATACCAGTATTTGGGCACCTAGGCCTTTGCTTCCTCCTTGTAAGACCCTTGAGGTAGCCTGGAGATTTCGTGGTCTGGTTAGAAAAGAATACCCTTAGAAAATGAGTACCAGTGGGCTAGGCGTGATGGCTCACTCCTGTAATCCCAGCACTTTGGGAGGCCGAGTCGGGTGGATCACGAGGTTAGGAGTTCGAGACCAGCCTGACCAACATGGTGAAACCCCGTCTCTACTAAATATACAAAAATAATTAGCTGACTGTGGTAGTGCATACCTGTAATCTCAGCTACTCAGGAGGCTGAGGCAGGAGAATTGCTTGAACCGGGGAAGCGGAGCTTGCAGTGAGCCGAGATCACACCAAAGCATTCCAGCGTGGGCAACAGAGCAAGACTCCGTCTCAAAAAAAAGAAAATGAGTACCAGTGGAAGCAAGATGGGCCACATGCCCAATCTCCCTCAGCTTTGCCTGCCCTAAAAGTCTGGAGACTTTAAGGCAGCCTATGACTCAATCCTGGTTTAGACAATGAGTGACATGAAATTTCAGGGAAAGAAGAAATCAGTTTCACTGGCTGTTTGATGGAGGCAAGGCTTAAGGGGGTCTTGACTATGGGTAGAAGTTAGAAAGCTAATGAGAGGGGATCCTTACGTCCAGGAGAGGGAAACCAATCTCTCAGCACAGCACACCAACTAGAAATTGTTTAGCACCTCCTAATGTGGAAGGCTCTGTATTCACACTGTGGGGGCTATTAAGAAGTTGAGGCTACAATTTCTATTCTCAAGGAACTTTCTGTCTTGTTGAGGGACAAGACATATGTTGAATGCTAATAGACGTTGAAGACTATATGACTTTAAGATGGAAGTTGACTTTTAAGATAAGCCCTAGGAGGAGTGCAATGGAAACCAAGAGACGAATCACAAAGCGGAACATAGGAACAATATTAATGGCTTCGTGTCCAGTGTTCTGTGTGCGTGGCCATGTGCTGTATGCTGCAATAACTGCATCATCACACAGCAGCCCTTTAAAGTGATGATCGTATTCGTTCTAGCTACTGTCACGTGAGCACCGATACTTTGCTCAGCAATCCTGTGCCATGTGCTTTACATACATGAACTCATTTAATCATCCTAACACCCCTACGAGGCAGGTAGTATTAACTTTTTTTTTTTTGAGATGGAGTTTCGCTCTTGTTGCCCAGGCTGGAGTGCAATGGTGCAAACTTCACTCATTGCAACATCCACCTCCTGGGTTCAAGCGATTCTCCTGTCTCAGCCTCCCGAGTAGCTGGGATTACAGGCATGTGCCACCATGCCCAGCTAATTTTGTATTTTTAGTAGAGATGGGGTTTCTTCGTGTTGGTCAGGCTGGTTTCAAACTCCCAACCTCAGGTGATCCGCCCTCCTCGGCCTCCCAAAGTGCTGGGATTATAGGCGTGAGCCACCACACCCAGCCATATTAACTTTTTTATCGATGAGAAAACTCCAAGGAGTTGCCCAAGACTTGCCCAAGACTCCATGGCTGGTAGCGATGAAGCAGAGGCGGGGACCTGAGCCTGTGCATTCGAATAGGCTTGGGTTCAGAAAGGAGTAGTGAGAACACCAGCCAGGTCACTGGGAGAGGGAAGCTGGACAGGTCATGAAGGACCTGATTATAAATACTTGGGCGAAAAGTTTGGCACCAATCCTGCAGGTGCTGGGGAGTTACTTAAAGTTTGGCAGGATGAATGTTGAGGGTGATTAATTTGCAGGATGGCTTGTGCGTGGAGGCTGTGGCAGGAACACAGACAGAGGTGACCTCAGTCTGTGGAAGGGGTGGTGGTGGGAATGTGCCTGGTAAAACCAAGTAATGAAAACCCTCATAGCCCATCAAACTAAATTACCATCAAATCATCAAGCCGGCAAGCCCATCTCATACAAAGTGGAGACAGAGCTTCCACGTTGCTGCCAGGGCATTAGTGCTGCTTTCTTTTTTATTTTTTTTCTGAGACTGAGTCTTGCTCTGTCACCTAGGCTGGAGTGCAATGGAGTGATCTTGGCTCACTGCATCCTCCGCCTTCTGGGTTCAAGTGATTCTCCTGCCTCAGCCTCCCAAGTAGCTGGGATTACAGGTGCACACCACCACACCCAGCTAATTTTTGTGTTTTTAGTAGAGACGGGGTTTCATCATGTTGGCCAGGCTGGTCTCAAACTCCTGACCTCAAGTGATCTGCCTGCCTCTGCCTCCCAAAGGGCTGGGATTACAGGCATGAGCTGATGCACCCGGCCTAGTGCTGATGTCAATTCAGTGGCAAGGACATAAAGCTTCATCAATATACGAGACCTGTGAAACTTGCACACGCCCTGCATTGATGGGCTCCTTACCCCTCTGTGGTTTCAGCCCTCAGTGAGGTCCTCAGTGCACCATCATAATCTCTTCTCACCCTTTCCATTTCTTCCTATGGCGGAGAATAGTCCAATGTTTTTCCATTTACCTGAAAACCCTTTCCATCTCTCTGCTCTCAGCCGATGATTTCACCCCAGATTTGTTCAAGAAATTGAAGCCAAGAAGCAGGAACTTCGTCGTCATCCCCATTCTCTACCTCATTGTGGCAAAAGCCACCTCTTCAGAAGGCCCTTCCTGGCCCAACCTATCTAATATTGTCCCCGCATCATGCTCCCATGGCCTGGTTTTATTTTCTTCACAGTGCATACATATCAGAAATTATCTCTATGGATCTGTTTGCCCACTTTTCCTTTGTCTGCCTTTCCTCTCCGAAAGTAAGTTCCGTGAGAGCACAGACCTTGCCTGTCTTGGGCACTGCAGTGTCCATAGTCTCTAGCAGAGTAAATGCCTGGGACCTGGCATGGGCTCAAAAAGATAAATGAATGAGTGGATTCCCATGACTCCAGCCAGCACCCGTGACTCAATCTCCCTCTCTCCTCCTGACCATTCTACTGCCTGGATGTCCTCCCTCACACTTCCATCCTGAATGAATTGAACTTCTTCCCTTAAAGCTGCTTATTCCCCTTGGAGTTCACTGTCATCTAAGCAAAAATCTGAGCATCATCTTTGGCTCCTCCCTCCCCTCGTCCCGACTTACACTTGGTCCCGAGTCATATTGGCTTAACCTTGGGTGTGTCTCTGGACTCTGTCCCCTACTCTGTTCACCTCCCATTCAGGCCACATTGTGGCTTGTGGGGACACTGGCAGGAGCTTCCTCGTTGACCTCCCAGCTTGCAGTGCTTCTCCCCCATCAGGCCACTTTTCCCCACAGGAAAGGCATTGCACAGTTCAGTTTCTTTATACTTTTGATGGCTCCTACTGATTATAGAATGCATCCATCCATCCATCCATCCATCCATCCATCCATCCATCCATCCACCCATCTGCTAATTACTGAGTGCCAACCTGGGCAGCACCATGCACAGGGCCGGGGTAGAGAGCTGAAAGCTCAAGCTTTGCTTTCATATCCATTTTCAATCTTGTAGGAGGGGAAGAAATAAACAACCCAAGTCACTCAAGTGTTACAGGCATTTTTTATTAATTTGTCAAATATTTATTGAGCTCTCACTAAGTGCCAAGCACTGTAGGTGCTGGGGATATGGCAGTCGATAAAACAAAGTCCCTGCCTTCATGGAGCCCGCAGTCCAGTGGAGGAGGCCGACACTGACCAAAAACACAAGTGTAAATGCTGTGGCAGAAAATAAAGCAAAGTAGGGACACGTATGTGTGGGTTTATCCCCTTGTAGGGGGTGCGAGAGGTGGCTTCACTGAGAAGGTAGGTGATTGAGCAGAGACCTGCTGGATGGAAGGGAGAGGCATTTGTCGGGAGGAGAAGCAGTCCATGAAGAGGGAGCAGGTGATGCCCTGTGCCCAGGCCCTGGGCTGGGTGTGAGCCCTGGAGAGTGTGTATGGGGGTGGGTGGGATGCAAAGGAGGGGAGGGATCAATTCTCTCTGGAGGGACCAGGGGCGCACTTACCAGAGGAGGATGCCAGACTCCCTAGACCAACATTCACATTTCAGCCTCCCATTCCACCACCTTTTGGCAGACTCTGAGCTTGAATCACATCCCACCATGGGCTTCCCACCTCCAGGCCTTTGCTTCTGTGACCTTCTCTGCCAGGACTTCTTCCCCGACCCCCAGGTCTCTACTTGATGAGCTCTTCCAGTGTCTATGCACACTTCAAGGCCCGAGCCTTCTTTCTAGGCAGAACCAGCTGCCCCTAGTGCTTAATTCCTGCCAGCAGAACATTTGCACAGTGGCATAGTGACTTCTGGTGGGCTGTGTCTATGCTAGCCACTCTCACCTGCTGGAGTTCCTTGAGTAAAAGAATTGAGCCTTAGCTATCTCTGGTCTGCTGGGCACACAATAGGTGGCTCAATGCACATTCAAAACAAATGCACTGGAAAACAGCTTGTTTTCTTACCAGACCACTCTATATAGGCATGTGGGCAGACACACGTGCCCTTTTCTACACATCAGTTGCTTTTTTTTTTTTTTTTAGAATCCTACATTTCCCAATGAAAGCAACAGGGTCATGAAATTAATTTGTCACTCTGGTGCCAGCTTCAGTCAGCTGACTCATGACCTCAGAAGGAGTTTTTAAACATGTGTTTCTCATCTATGTGCTAATTTCTCTTCCCTTTCTCGGTAATCTTCTCTTCCCCTGAAACTTGTGGGTGGTAATTGCCTTCAGGTCGGTGGCACCTGCAACTCCTCCTGAGTCCACTGAGCACACAGTTTCCAGCTTTGGGCCGGGGAGGAGAGGAGGTGGTCCCTGACTTGGGAAGGGTGAGAGAAAGTTAAAATGAAATGAGATTTCTTTGTCTTTTGAAATTCATTAGAGCTTATTTGTTTGCTTGAGAAAGGTCTGGGGATACACACACACACACACACACACACACACACACACATACACATATATATATGTATACACACACACATATATATATATAAATGGAATCATATATCTTGAAGGAGATTCTGTAATTTTTCCTCCCTAATGGGGATATAAAAATATTTCCAGGTGTCCTAGGATTAATTTAATTCAACCAATACTTATTGTTGAATTAATCACACTATTCTGGGTGCTAGACATAGAGCAGTGAACAAATTGGGCAAAATCCTTGCCTTCATGGAGCTTGCGTTCTAGTGGGGGCACCCAGATGATAATGTAACTAAGTAAAGAAGTGAGATGGTGAGAAGTTTATGGAGGTAACTAAAGTGGGGAGTTGGGACCAGGAGTGTTGGGGGAAAAGCTCCCTGAGAAGCAACATTTGAGGGTCATCCAGGAGAAGAGGATTCAAGTCAGAGGGAACAGCAGGTGCAAAGGTCCAGAGGTGGAGGCATGGCTGATGTTTTGAAGAACAGCAAGGGAAGCCGTGTGGCTGGTGCAGAGTGAGAGGGAGGGGGAGGAATAGGAGCACTTTGGCTTATCCTTGGAGTTGGGACCTACCAGAAGGTTTTACAGCATCACTCTGGCGGCTGAGTTGAGAGTAGATGGAGGAGGCAGTGACTTGGACCACGTGGTAACAGCAAAGGTGGTGAGAGGTAGCTGATTCTGAGTACATTTTGAAGGTAGAGATGATGGGATTAAGAAGGAATTGAAAGTAGGATGTGACAACAAGAGAGTCATCCATTTGGCCTGAGCAAGTGGAAGATGAGACGGTGGATTGTTGTGATGGTGAGGACTGCGAGGGCAGCAGGTGTGTGTGGGCTCCACTTCATCTGGAAGGCTTGAGAGGCCAATTCGACTTCCAGGTGGAAATGGCCAAGAGCAGGTGCATTGTTGATAGCATGCAGGGGGGTTAGGGAACGGTCCAGTGGGCCTCACTGGGACCTGGATGCAAACTGGTTGCTATAAAGGCACAGGGAACTAACTCAGGTCGTGTGCCACTGAGCTCCCATTCTTAAAGCACATTGGGATTCAATTCAAGAAATGTTTATTAGCTCTAATTACATGGGAGGCATTGTGCTAGGTGATGAGGATATTTCAGAAGAGTAGGGCTGAAGCGGCTTGCCTTCTTAGAGCTTACAGTCTATGGGTGAAAGCATATAGTACATACTTTTTTGTTAGAACAATGGTAAATCCACAAGTAATATAGAACATGCTGTATTTTGATGAATGCATTAAAACCTTATGACACCATTTCCATTATTGTGATAAAGTAAGAAAAATTGAAAATGCTGTTTTTCCAAATTCTTTCCTTCTTTCTTTCTCTTTCTTTCTTTCTTTCTCTTTCTTTCTTTCTTTCTCTTTCTTTCTTTCTTTTTCTTTCTTTCTTTCCTTTCTTTCTTTCTCTCTCTTTCTTCTTTCTCTCTCTCTTTCTTTCTTTTCTTTCTCTCTTTCTTTTGCTAAGAAAGGTGATTTGGAGGTTCTTGTGAACCAAATGTAGTCTTTGTTAGGATTAGCCAAACATGGCTAAATGTTTTCCATGATCAAGCACTCACATAGGAGGTCACTGGTTATATTAGCAGGGTGTATAAGTTATCTCTGGCAGGGAAGTTTTGTTTTTTAAAACTGCTACAATCATGTTTGCTAGCAAAATGACCAAATTCATCCTCAAAAATGGGTGAGAAACATACTCAACATATTGAGAGAGAATATACACAACTTAAGGAGAGCTAGGGGTTTGAATTAGCGGTGAGTACATACAATACTAAGCAAATGAATTAAATAAGACAATTATTAATTCCAGGAATGCAGGTTATCCAGTGGAGGAAATGTAACTAGAGAATACTACATGTCACAGTTCTGAATAGAGTTTACATAATCATAGCAATAAAAACGGTAATCATTGAGAAATAAAAATATATATTCACCAGTACATACATACACAGAGTGAGCGAGAGAGGGAGGGAGGAAGGAGACAGACAGATAGATGATAGATAGTAAGCAGGCAGGCAGACAGATGGAGCATAGGGGGATGGAGAGAAAGGAAGTGTGTATGTGTCTGTGTGTGTGCGTGTGTGTGTGTAGTGAGAACAGATAAGAAAGCACAGGCTACAAAAAGGGTAAATCCACTCTTTCCTACTTGGGGAAGCCTAAAACTGAAAAATCAAGAAACAACAGTTAAAAACATGTTATTTAGAGATGTGTAGGTAAATATCACAATCTTCAATTCAAAGAATTAAGCTGCCGGGCGCGGTGGCTCATGCCTGTAATCCCAGCACGTTGGGAGGCTGAGGTGGGTGGATTACCTGAGGCTAGGAGTTCGAGACCAGCTTGGCCAACATGGTGAAACCCCATCTCTAATAAAAATACAAAAATTAGCTGTGCATGGTGGTGCACGCCTGTAATCTCAGCTACTCGGGAGGCTGAGGCAGGAGAATTGCTTGAACCCAGGAGGTGGAGGTTGTGGTGAGCCAAGATTGTGCCGTTGCACTCCAGCCTTGGCAACAGAGTGAGACTCTGTCTCAGAAAAAAAGAAAAAGAAAAAGAAAAAGAATTAAGCTGCAGTGGACCACTATTTTGTATAACAAGCCTTATAACACGAAATTTAAGATGTTAATAAAGGGCCGGCTGTGGTGGCTCATGATTATAATCCCAGCACTTTGGGAGGCTGAGGTGGTAGGATCGCTTGAGCATAGGAGTTCAAGCATAGCCTCGGCAACATAGTGAGACGTTGTCTCTACAAAAAATAAAACAAAATAAGCCAGGCATGGTGGCTTGTGCCTGTAGTCCTAGCTACTTGGGAGGCTGAGGTGGGAGGATCACTTGAGCCTGGGAGGTGGACATTGTAGTGAGGTATGATTGTGCCACTGCATTCTAGCCTGGGCAACAGGGTGAGACCCTGTCTCAAAAACAAAACAAAACAAAAGATGTTAATAAAAATAAAAGTGAAATTCAAGCAAATGAGAAAAAGTGGGGAGAACTTTGGTCAACATTGCAGCAAAGCTTGTAAAAATTCTGAATGTGGTCCCAGGTGGGCCTGCCACAGTGAAGTCTGGGTACCCTTTCCTCTGCCACTGTTTACTTATATTTACTTACATGGTGGGCTTACACCATTTCTGTTTTTTTTTTTGTCAGTTAAATGGGGAACTGGATTGGGGTGGGTAGTTGGGTGGTATTCTAGCTCTTGGCACTAGATCATGTCTTTCAGGTTTAAATTATTTGGGACAAGATCCCAGGTGATTCAGGGATGTCTTGGAGAATATACCCCTGGCCCTAAATCTGGGAGGGATGGGAGATAACATTTATAGTTGGCTCCTTCTCTAGCATGAAAACTCTGTGAAGGTAGCAATTTGGTCTTGTTCACTGCTGAGTCCCCAGCATCTGGCTCCGTGTTTGCTGGGGGAATGAGTGAACTGTGACCCTCGCCCCTAGTAGTCAAGCTGTTCTACCTCTACAGCAAACAGCTGACTTTGAGCGGAGCTGTGTGGGAGCATTGCTCAGGCCCACCCCCTCTGTCCCCTGGGCCAGGGTAAGGTCGAAGAGGGATGGCCTGGGCACTGGAATGTACAAATAGATACGACATGTGATTCCAGAAGGTTAGGGGGGAATGGTGTCGGGGCAGGGGGGGTGGGAGGAAGCTGCAGAGAACAAATGAAGTTAAACTGTGATAGATAGTCAAAGAAGAGAGGAAGCCAAGGGTGGTAGAAACCCCAGGTAGAAATGCTGCCAGCTGGGTGCTTAGCTTAGCTTTGGGGAAATGTTGCTTCCCTGTTGGCCTTGAAAGGAGTTCCTTTTTTACTGTATAGTATGGAAAATTTCAAACCTATGTAGTATCGTGAACACTCTTATACCCATCACCTAGCACCCAAATTGCTTCCACAATTTGCAACTCAGAGCCAGCGTTGTCTCATCTATAGCCTACTCCTACCCTCTCATGCTAGAGATTACTTTGAAATAAATCTCAGACATCATTTTATCTGTAAATTATTTCAGTATGTATCTGCAAAAAATAAAGATTCTTTCTGGAAATCTAGTCACAATCTTATCTGAGTTAACAATAATTCCACAGTATTATTAAATATCCAGTTACTGTTTAAATATATATGTGTATATAGGTATGTGTGTGCATATATACATATACATATACACCCATATATAGTGTTATTGAGCAGTATTTAAAAAATGCCTTTGTTTTTATAGAAATGATGTATATTTGTTACTAAAAATTCAAGCAACACATAAAAGTAAAAAGATGAGAGCAAAATTATCACCCCAAATCCATTGGACGAACATAATTTCAGATACCTCTCCAGGCAAATGTCCACACAGAACAAATAGAAGATGAATATGAATGCTGTCAGAAATACTTTGCATGTTCAAAAGGAATCTCTGAGTAGTATTTTAGACCTGAAGGGACACCTAAGGCTCTTTGGCTTTTGCATAAGGCAGGGCTAGACTATAAACTCCTGGAGGGAAGGACCACGCCTTAGTTTTGTTTATACATTCCCCCACCCCCTATCTTAGTGCCTGGCACTCAGGCAGTCCACCAATAACTGTGGTTTGAATTGAAGGGGTCCCTAAGACATCAATCATCTGATGGAATACGATGGCCCACAAGTTGAAATCACTTGCTAAGATCCCACAGCTAGTCAGGGTGCCTGTGGGGCTGGAGGCAGTTCTCCTGAGTCCTACTTCCCTGCTCTCTCTGTAGCCTGTGGGATTTAGCCATATAGCAGAGTGGGTAAGTGCACAAGCCTGGAGTCGGATACACCTGGTTTTTTTTTTTTTTTTTTTTTTTTTTGAGATAGAGTCTTAACTCTGTCACCCAGGCTGGAGTCCAGTGGTGTGATATTGGCTCACTGCAACCTCCGCCTCCCAGGCTCAAGCAATCGTCCCACCTTAGCCTCCTGAGTAGATGGGACCACATGTGTATGCCACCACACCTGGCTAATTTGTTTCATATTTTTGGTAGAGATGGGGTTTCGCCATGTTGCCCAGGCTAGTCTTGAACTCCTGGCCTCAAGTAATCCGCCTGCCTGAGCCTCCCAAAGTCCTGGGATTACAGGCATGAGCCACTGCACCCAGCCTACACCTGGGTTTGATTTTGCTCTGAACGTTTTCTATGACTTAGCAGCTATGTGACTTTTCTCACCCACACAGTTTCCCTACCTCAAAGAGATGTTGCAAGGAGTAAATGAAATCATGCATAAAGAACTCCTTGCAGGCCAGGCGTGGTGGCTCACGCCTGTAATCCCAGCCCTTTGAGAGGCTGAGGTGGGCGGATCACAGGGTCAAGAGATTGAGACCATCCTGGCCAACATGGTGAAACCCCGTCTCTACTAAAAATACAAAAAAATTAGCTGGGCATGGTGGCGTGTGCCTGTAGTCCCAGCTACTCGGGAGGCTGAGGCAGGAGAATTGCTTGAACCCAGGAGGCGGAGGTTGCAGTGAGCCGAGATTGCGCCCCTGCACTCCAACCTGGTGACAGAGTGAGACTCCATCTCAAAAACAAACAAACAAACAAACAAAAAAACTCATTGCCTACTTCCTAGCATGTACTAGGTGCCAAATAAATGTTAATTGTAGTTATTATTATTTGTAATAATAGCAGCAGCAGTAGTGATAGAATCACTATTTTCTTAATCTTCGGGGATTATCAATTGAAACTCAAAGGAAGTTCAAACCCTCCCTCCCCGACCAGTTCCTAGTTGCAGATGGAACCATGTTTAAACTTTTGCTTTTTAAGTAAGTTTTTAACAAGCTTTTTAATAAGTTTATAACTTTTGCTTATTATTTCATGTGGGAATTCTTTTCCCCCATAAAATCATTTTTCCTCAGTCAGCAGCTGATTGTGTCAGCTTCTGATTGGCCATTCACATTTGGTGGTCAAGGTTTGTGTGTCTTCTCTCCATACATGGTTTAGAGGTGCTGCCTTGACAAGAGCTTAGCAAATAGTTATTCTAAGCTCTTCAAATAGAAACTCTGAGCAAAGGGCTGGGTGCAAGACGTCTGGCCTTCCTGGTCGCCCCTTCAGTCTGCTGATTCAGCAGCTCTTCCAGGGACCTCCTTCAGGCCCTTGGTCTGTCAGGTCACTAATGGAATCTGCTGGAAGCAAATTAACTCATGAAAAAAGGGAAAACAAATCACTCCAGCTCTTGGTGTCTGCCCCAGGATGGCTGGCACTTCCTGGTGAACTCCTAAGTCCTCGCCCCACATTTCATACCCCTGCTGGGGAGGCCCACTTCCTCTTGCATGGTTACTGAGGGGCACAGGGGCCGCACTGGACTCTCAGCCCCTCCGTATAGAGCTATGGCCTGCGCAGGTGAAAAGGCCATCTGCCTGTCCTCCTGTGCTTCACGCATTATTCATACTTCTGGATTTGGGTTGGCTTAACTACTTGCTCTAGTCAGGCCTGGGAAAATGGGGGCAGATGGAGGAGGAAACAGCTATGCTCTTAAGCAAGGGCATGGGCTCTTCTTCCCTAGTTAAATGTGTGCTCTTTTCAAAATATTATCTCCTGTGGGTGGGATCCATGCTCCAGCGGGTCCTTCTAGCCCCCATGCATTCTTGGAATGCAGTTTCCCTTCCTAGATCTGTGTAGGGTTTGGGGGACCTTCACAGAGCAGGCTGAGAAATGGCTTGTTTCCAGAAGTACCAGCACCCCACTTCCTCTTCCTTTTTTCACCCAACCCCTCTCATCTTCCAAAAGGTGCCTCATGGATCCCTGAGTAAATTGACAATGTTCTGGCTGGGAGTCCCGCTGGCTGCAAGATGGATGATCAGAAAGGAAGGAAAGATGTTCTCCTTCTGTTTTAGAGGAGAGAAGGATTTTGTGGGGCTGGGGAACCCACCACAGCATCCTGTGATACCCTCAGAACAGAATTGGAGTAGTGGAATTAAGGTGGGGCTGTGACTGATACTGTGTCTGGGGTGGAAAGAACCATAGACATCCTCCTCCTCCTTCTGTAGTTGGAGTAAGTCCAAAGAAGTGCCCTGCCCAAAGCTATTGCATGAAACAGCTCTGGGAAAGCCCAAAGCACAGGCCAGGCCACAGAAATGTTTAATGAGGCCACAGTCATTCAACACTTGTTTCTTTCTTTCTTTACAATTCACCCAGCTCCTCGGTAAGCTGTTGTTGATCTAGATTCTACAACCTAAGTTTCCTGACATTCCCTGCCCACTAATATAATTTATATCTGAGTACAGGGATTGTGATGTGGGGCTCTGCTGATCACTCATGCCTCAAGCCAATAAAAGCCCGAAAGGTATGAGTTCTCAGCTAAGAGTACCCTGATGGTAACCTTTCTCCTGTCCTGGTGAGCTAGGTTTGGAAGTGTTGCTTTGGATGGAACTTATATGTGGGTTACATACTGCCCCAGTAGAATCCTTTGCCTCCCCCACCGTCCCCTTGGCCAGTGGGACTCTGAGGTTGGCTTGGTTAAAAGGCTCCCTATAAAACTAAGCTGCATAGAAGCAGGCTGAGACCATGGAGAGAACTCCAGGCTGGAATGGAGAAGGCATGACAAGGCGTTCTATGTCTCCCACCAGGTGGTTGAACCTTCTAGACACATTCTGGGAAGGTCTTTACAGACCAATATCTCTGGAATACATTTCAATGCACTAAACAGACCAATGCTTCTTCTACAGACCATGCTGTCCTGGGTAGATCACCACTCTGTGCCTTAGTTACTTTTTCTGTAAATTGGAGCCACTCATAATGGGCTACTATCTCTCCAGGAATACAGATGAGATGGTACACGTGAAATCTCTTTTGAAAAGAAGGTATAGCATGGGCTCAATTCCTAATTCCCTCATTCCTACTGATTTTTAAAAATTGTCATGGCAAATAAACCATTGGAGGTTTCATTTCGTTCATCTCACAGATAAAAATGTAGACAGGTAAGCGTAGGTCATCCTGCTTAGTAAATAGGCGTGATCGTCACCGGGCCAGTCAGTGATGGAGCTGCAGAAGCTGGGCCCTAGGCCTCTCAGTTTGGTCTCTCCACCCCTCCTACCTGTTACTTTTTCATATTCCATATCAAAGTCTCATTCTTTCTTTCAAGTCCTATGTAGTCTGGGCTCTGATCATCCGGGGACTGCACAAGTCTTATTAATATTAAAGGTGAGGATTTTCTTAGCCTACTTCCCTTCGTTTCTAAATTAGTCTTGGAAAGGAGAGGGCAAAAGTAGAATCAGAAGGACAACTATGCCCCAAAAGGAAAGCATTCTGGTTTGTCGCAAATTTGGGCTCCCTCTGGTGACTTTAAGGATTGTGCTGAGTGAAGTGTGGGCAGTAAGTAACTGACTAGCTGCAGAACTTCTGTGACTGTTAGAGGGTTTTGATTTCAGGGCCAGGCTGAAATTGACCATTTGATCCTGCTGCCTAGCTCTGGCAAACACTAGGAGTTCAAGAGACCCAGGATGTATATTTTCACTCCTTTCGGATTCCAAGCCACTGATTTGCTGATGACAACTATAGCTATATTCATGAGAAAAACAGCTGTAAGTGAACAATTTTGGAAACAAATTGGATTTTCTTATCAGCTTATCACTTCAACCTGTTTTTATTTTATTTCTAATTACTTTATGACTGGAAAGGGCCCTTTGAGGTCTGGTCTCCATTTCCTGAGTTTCTAACTGAAATATTCTCTAAACAAATACTTAAATGACTGAAGAAGTTGATGGCCCATGAAAAATTCATTCTTTAAGAGAATAAAAGATGATTTGTTTTTTCTTTTTTTTTGACACAGGATTTCACTCTATCACCCAGGTTGGAGTAGAGTAGAGAGAGTAGAGTGTGATCTCGGCTCACTGCAACCTCCACCTCCCGGGTTCAAGCAATTCTCCTGCCTCAGCCTCAAGAGTAGCTGGGACTATAGCATGCACTACCTTGCCTGGCTAATTTTTGTATTTTTAGTAGAGACAGGGTTTCACCATGTTGGCCAGGCTGGTCTTGAACTCCTGACCCCAAGTGATCCGCCCATCTTGGCCTCCCAAAGTGCTGGGATTACAGGTGTGAGGCACTGCGCCTGGCCAAAAAGATGACTTTAATAACAGGAGAGATTCCAGTCTATTGGTTGGTTTCGTGAGTTTATGTGTTCTGGACTTTCTGGTGTTTCTCAAGTCATCCTTAAGGAAGTCAAGTCAAGGAGCCTGAGTTGTTTCCCAGATCTTGGAGGTTTGTATGTCAGTATCCTGCCAAATACAGCTTCAACCTTTTCTTCTGGTAAGTGAGTTTGAAGATATTGTCCTTTCTTGACGTGGTACATTGTAGATGGTGACGTGAGGGTTGGCAGTACTGCAGTGAAAGTTTGCAATTATTTTGTGTATGTAAAAAAGGTAGCAGGCCAGGCATGGTGGCTCATGCCTGTAATCCCAGGTCTTTGGGAGCCTAAGGCAGGCAGATCACAAGGTCAGGAGTTTGAGACCATCCTGGCCAACATAGTGAAACCCCGTCTCTACTAAAAATTAGCCAGGCATGGTGGTCCGCGCCTGTAGTACCAGCTACTTGGGAGGCTGAGGCAGGAGAATCACTTGAATCTGGGAGGCAGAGGTTGTGTTGAGCCAAGATCGTGCCACTGCACTGCAGCCTGGTTAACAGAACAAGCTTCTATCTCAAAAAAAAAAAAAAAAAAAAGGCAGCAAGCTATTTCTAAATTCTACTGGCTTACTTTGCACAGGCATGGGGACAAAATACCACACCTGGGGAAAAAATAGATGATCTTAGAGTAACTTTTTCATTTTGTGATTTGAAACATTTAAAAAGCAACATGGTGGCTAGTCTGAAGGTAGTGAGTTATCTCAATTGATTGTTCACAGTTACAGATTGAACTCCTTGTTCTTTCCTTCCCCCTTTCTCACTGCTGCTCTTGACTAGTCTTAAAAAACAACAACAACATGCTGATTGTAAACAATGCACAGTAAAGAACATAAAACAAGAAAAAAAGAGGTTTTCTCTCTGTCTGTCCATTCTGTTCCCCAAAGCTAAGGAGTTTTTGTAAATCCTTCCAGATATTTTCTATGCCTCAGCAAGCATGCTTACACACACACACATACACACACACACACACACACACATGCAAGGCTATGGCAGAATAGTTGTTGGTAGTTTAATTTAAAAAAAAATCAGCTGTAGGGTAATTTTCTTTATTTCTTTGACTATTGGTAAATTGAGAGAACTCCCATTCAGATTCTTTAGAAAAGTCCTTTCTATAAACACTTAAATGTCTCCAATAAACCTATAACTTGCATGTGGCACGGGCTCTGTTTATTGATGCAAACAGTATGTATGTAGTGTGTGGCAAAGAAAGTTATTCTAAGTGTTAAAATGCAGGCTAAAAACATTCCATGTAGAAATCGGTGTGTAAGGCAGTCAACACGGACGATGTGAGTGGGGAAAAAATAGTGGGCTGTTTTTATAACGTTTGACCAATGACATACAAGTTTTCCAGGAATCTCAGAGCACAATATTAAAGGTCGAATAAATGTATAACGTGAGAATGTGTGACGTTTATTGCCAATCATGGCGACAGGCTGTGATCAGAGTGTGAGCCGTAGAAAGTTCTGGATTGGTTCTCCTAAGATGGAAAGAGCAGCCAGGCAGGGCAGTGCCTCTGTTTACACACACCGATCCCACCCCTCTCCCCATTTCAGGCAAGGGGGTGTGAGTGTGTTGGGGGGGGGGGGTTACCAAAACAGACTCAGTGTGGCAAATTGCATCCAGACTTCAATTTTTCCTCCTCCCACAGACTCCTACAGGTTGTTTTGCTAAAGAAGGGTTTTTGAGCACAAGTCCAGTTGTCTTAACTCTGGTGCCCGGCTGGGTACACACGGCTGTACTTAGGCCTCCAACCTTTTTTCACTCCGTGGCCTCCTAGGGGATGGGGCAGTGGGAAGCCTTGAGGGGCGCACCCAAGAGCAGCGGCTTCTCCGCCACCTCTCCCTGCCCGGCTTCTGCAGGTTCATTCTTCTCCTGCAACTTGACTCTCTCCGGAGAACCAGAACTGGGGCTGAAAGCCCGGTGCTCCACTTTCTCCTCTCCTCTTCAACTTCCTGCCTTCCCTTCACCTACCTGCGGCACCTCTTAGCTTCCGCGTCTCCAAAAGGGATAATGTTCTTCTTGAAAGCGTCTTTTGAGGATTAATTGATGTTTGCTCTATGCTTTGAAGAGAGAGAGAATCCCATCAAGTGGCTCTGCTGTCCTCAAAGCTCGCCATGGTTCCAGCTGGTGGCGGGCCTGGCCAATCGGGAGGCTGGGCGAGCTGTCCTCCCATTGACCGCCTTTCTGGGCGTATCGGTTGCCTGCCCGTTGCCCGTGGTAGGAGGGCGATTACCCACACGGGGAGGAACAGATCCTCAAGTGGACATTTTGTACATTGTACATTTTTCACTTGGAGGAGTATCTGCATCAAAATACTCATCCCTCGGGAAGTTAGTTTGTGGCCATCTGTGACATTTTCTCATTTGTAAATTGTTCTTTTCTGTCTTCAAAAAAAAGCTTTATCCGTGTAGGAGCAAGAGTAGTTATAATCTGCCACCTCTCAAAGAAGTCCCTTTGCCAGGCCATTTATATGTTAATTGCTTGTGGTTTGGGGAGGAAAAGGATGTTACCTGCTTCATGATAAGCATTTTCATCTCAATGAATTCTTTGTTAGAGTTGTTTAATCAAAGAAATGGAAACGGCAACCTACTTACTGGAAAGATCCAGATAGTGCCATGTGAGTTAAGAACCTGAGGGCTCTATGGAGAAGATGGATAAGAAAAAGAGAAAAAGGCTTGTTTTGAGGACAGAGCAAACAGGGATTAAGAAAAATATTAGTCAAAGACATTCTTAGGCTGGAAGGCAAAGCCAGCCAAGCACCCTGGGGTTCTCTTCAAAGTCCTGGGATAGGCTGATGAGGGATTGAGGACATAATCCTGACCTCTCCAAGGGGACGTTCAACGGGAGCGTTCATTTCCCGGCATTCTCTAGCACCTGATCCTCGTAAAGTCTCCCAAGCACTTAGGAACTTGTTTCTCAGCACAGGTCTTTAGAGACCATTGCTCCCCTCTTCTAAGTTATATTCCTGGCTTCTTGAAAAGTTGAAAGATCTGGCAACCCTGAATCTTCATTCCACTATGGCAACCATCAGCAGCTGCTGCCCCTTTAGATGGGGCAGTGGGACTGATACTTTCTGGTTCTCTAACTGGGGCAAATGTTGACTTCTCACCTGTCTGGGAAGTTAATGAGAAGAAAGAGTGTTAATCTAGAAGCACATGCGTGAGCGAGTTCACATGGGTACACACATGCGCGCGCGCACACACACACACACATGCACACACGCCCCACCAGTATTTAGGTCCAGGGGAGATTAGCCTTATTGAGAGGTCACCCCTCAGCAGCTTCAGGGTGTATAATCTGAACCACAGATTTGAAAAGAGTTAATCTTGGGGTGACGTGAGGAGAATCAGATTGTCATGGCACACAATAAAAGAGATGTTTGTGACCTGTGTGTTGAAAGAATGAGGTGTCTCTCTGGCATGCCCAAGGCATTGGGGCAGCCACATGGATGAGTGCAGTGACTGAACAGAGCAGGGGCGGGGACATCTGGGAGCTGGATAAATATTGTCTAATGATTGCCAGCCCTGGATTTGCTGATGAACTCACTTGGAGAGCTGGGGGACTAATTTCTCTTTGCCTTTTCTCAGTTTGCTCATCGGCAAAATGGAGGCACTGCTGTGGGCGTGTCAAACTCCAATGCCTCTGGGGGCTAGTCAGGCCACGTAAACCAGTAGGAGACGAAGAATAGGGAGTTGGTGGGAGGTGGGGGTTGGGGGACTGTACTGTGGTCGACTGGGAAGTTTATGCCCTTCCAGGGAGGATGTTCACATTCAACCCAAGCCATTTGCCACATGGGGAGGTGAGCCCAGTGTTGTCACGGCTCCTGATTTTCTGAGAGAAGTTTGAAATTTGCATTTTTATATGAACTGTAATGACTTTAAACCTAGCTAATTTTTTTTTTAGATGGAGTTTCTCTCTGTTGCCTAGGCTGGAGTGCAGTGGCATGATCTCGGCTCACTGCAACCTCCACCTCCTGGGTTCAAGCGATTCTTCAGCCTCAGCCTCCCAAGGAGCTGGGATTACAGGCATATGCCACCACGCCTGGCTAATTTTGTATTTTTTAAGTAAAGATGTGGTTTCACCATGTTGGTCAGGCTGGTCTTGAACTCCTGACCTCAGGTGATCCACCCGGGTTGGCCTCCCAAATTGCTGAGATTACAGGCGTGAGCCACTGTGCCCAGCCTAAACCTAGCTAATTCAGTTTTCAAAAAGCATAGTGCACAACCAGAAAGCAATCCCAGGGGCCGTATTTGGCTCACAGCCCTAGATTTATGAGCCCTAGGTTTATCCCAACCTCTGGGATAAAGGCCACCCTGCCTAGCTCCTGACTGCTTTGCTGAGTCTAGGGAATGGGGAGGAAGGAGTTGTTGTGGATAAAGAATGGCCATGAGGATGAAGTTAGGGTGAAGGTGGGAGGTGAAATGTGGACCACACCATTACCAGGCCAGACGGGCAGGTCTGGACCTTGCCGGCTTTAGCTAGGAGAACTGCCGGGCCTGGCAGGAATTGTACACAAAGACAGGCAGGAAGGCGGCCCCAGGGGGATGCTGTCCAAGATGTGGGCGGCAGCAGCGTGGGCAGAAGAGTGCAGAGGTCAAGGAGGCAGCCGGGGCAGCCCAGGGAGAGGAGAGGGCAAAAGAGAGCTGGGTAGACCCTGGGTCTCAGACTGTTTGCCCTCTGCCGTCATGTCTCCTGGTGGGTGTGTGCAACCCCCCACCAATCATGCACAGAGAAGAAGTGTCACAGCCACCAGTGGAAGCTCCGTGCCTGTGGCGTCTATTGAGATAAGCACAAAACGTGGTCCAGCCCTTGAAACTTATAATCATAGTTGGGAATATTGGCTTGTCACACAGGAAGAGAAGCAGAGTGGCAGATTGGTTATGAAGAGAGTAAGTTTAGGCTCAAACAACTTGGGTTTGAATTTTACTTTTGTCACTAACGAGCCATGCAGCTAGGGCAAGTTATTTAACTTTTTTGGGGGCCTGGTTTGTTCATCTGAGGATATTAATATTTTCTACCTTGTAGGGTTATTGTGAGAATTGAATGAAAATGAATGCCATAATGTATGTGAAGCGCTTAGTACAGAACCTGGCACACAGTAGGTGCTCAAATGGAGCACATTATTTTTATCAGACAAGCAGTAATCTCAGCTAACTTTTGATTAAGCCCAAAATCCGTTGTCTCAGCAGAGAGCCAATAACAGATGCAGTGAAAGCTTACCCCTTTCCTATTGCAAACGCTTTCCTAAACCTACTCTCTCTGTCCTGAACTCCTGTTTTCCAGGAAAGCAGGAAACATTGTAGTCACCTGGATAAGGGACACCTGCACAGCTGGAGTAAATCAGTTTGTTTAGCCCTGGTACTACCTGCTTTACATAATGGTGTTTTCATTCAGCTAACAAATATTTACTGAGCAACTACTATGTTCCAAGCCCTAAGAAAGGGTTCTGGAGATGTTGAATAGAATAAGACAAGCTGTGGGACTTTAGGTGCTGAATCCAGCATACAGGCTGAGCTGCTATAACAAAGAGGTCCCCAAATAGAATGGCTACATAAGTCTAGGTACAGTGGCTCATGCCTATAATCTCAGCACTTTGGGAGGCCAAGGTGGGCGGATCACATGAAGCCAGGAATTTGAGGCCAGCCTGGGCAACATAGTGAAACCCTGTCTCTACCTAAAAATACAAAAATTAGCCGGGCATGGTGGTGCATGCTTGTAATCCCAGCTACTTGGGAAGCTGAGGCAGGAGAATCGCTTGAACCCAGGAGGCGGAGGTTGCAGTGAGCCGAGATCGCGCCATTGCACTTGCACTCCAGCCTGGGCGACAGAGCGAGACTCTGTGTCCAAAAAAAATAAAAAAAATTAGAAAAGCTAAATAAGAGAGAAGTTTATTTATTTGTCAAATAAGTCGTTTGGTGAGCACACCAGGCAGGTAAGGTAGGTCCAGAAAGTCATCATTCATGGACCCAGGTTTTACTCTATTTTGTATCTCTTAAGTCTGTATTTCAGGATGTGAGAAGCAGGAGGTGAAATCCAAAGGCAAGTAGCTTGTCATTAAGGAGCTTCCACTCATATCCCATTGGCTTAGCTTAGGCCCATGGCCACACCTGGCCACAAGGGATGCTGGGAAATGTAGTTTGGAGCAGATGGCCATAGGCTTGGGTGAAACTCAAGGTAGAGGCTATCATAAAAATAAAGAAAGGAGAATGAGGCTGGGCGGTGGCTCACACCTTTAATCCCAGCACTTTGGGAGGCCGAGGCGGGTGGATCACCTGAGGTCAGGTGTTTAAGACTAGCTTGGCCAACATGGTGAAAGCCCGTCTCTACTAAAAATACAAAAATTAGCTGGGCATGGTGGTACGTGCCTGTAATCTCAGCTACTCGGGAGGCCGAGGTGGGAGAATCACTTAAACCTGGGAGGCGGAGGTTGTAGTGAGCCCAGATTGAGCCACTGCACTCCAGCCTGGGTGACAGAGCAAGATTCTGTCTCCCCTGCCCCCCCCAAAAAAAAAAATAAAAAGAAAGGAGAAGGAAAACTGAGGCACGGTTAGCAGATTATGGCTGATTATGCTTCAGGGAGGTAGAAAAGTAGATCAAGGCTTATAATATAGTGAGGTAAATGCTCCTGTCAAGAGTACTGGTGGAATCCGTAAGTAGAGACATATGTCGTGGCCCTCATGGTAAGTTGGGCTTTGCAATCAGACTTCTGGGTTAAAATCCCAGCGCCATCACTTAACTCCAGTACCTACCCCATAGGATTGGTCTGAGGATTGAATGACCACACATGTGAAGCTCTTAGGACACGGTCTGGTCCAGAGTGAATGCTCAGTAAGTGTAAGTGTAAAGTAAAGGAAAGACGTGTTCAAGAAAGTCAACCGCCAACTCACGGATATCTGGGGAATCCCTCCTGGATTCACCGCCTCTTACAGTTTTACAGCTTCCCACAGCCCTTGTCTGCATGGATGCAAAGTGGGATGTTGAACCCTGGGCCCTTCTTATCACTGAGAAATATGTTAATGAAGATAAACATGTTAATGAAGATAACATGTTAATGAAGATTAACCAGGCCATCTGAAGGGGCTGGTGTTTTGAAAAAATAGAATCAATTTGTGTTTACCTGGACTGGAACTAGGGGAGGAATTTAGAGAGGATGTTCCAAGGTCCTCCTCAGCCTTCTATAGCTCGAGTAGGAGCCAGTGAATTTAGCTGATGGTCTATAGGCCTCTGTGGGAAGAATAAGAGCCCATCTTCTTGGGTGTGTCTCCAGTAAAGGGCTCTGGAAGTTATTTAAAAACTCTGCTACTGGCCGGGTGCAGTGGCTCATAATCCCAGCACTTTGGGAGGCTGAGGCAGGCAGATTACTCGAGGCCAGGAGTTCAAGACTATCCTAGGCTGGGCGTGGTGGCTCAAGCCTGTAATCCCAGCACTTTGGGAGGCCGAGGCGGGCAGATCACAAGGTCAGGAGATCGAGACCATCCTGGCTAACATGGTGAAACCTCGTCTCTACTAAAAATACAAAAAAATTAGCCGGGCATGGTGGCGGGCACCTGTAGTCCCAGCTACTCCAAAGGCTGTGGCAGGAGAATGGCGTGAACCCAGGAGGCGGAGCTTGCAGTGAGCCGAGATCACACCACTGCACTCCAGCCTGGGCGACAGAGTGAGACTCCGTCTCAAAAAAAAAAAAAAAAAAAAAAAAAAAAGACTAGCCTGGCCAACATGGTGAAACCCCATCTCTACTAAAAATATAAAAATTAGCTGGGTGTGGTGGCACGTGCCTATAATCCCAGCTACTTGGGAGGCTGAGACATGAGGATTGCTCGAGCACAGGAGGTAGAGGTTGCAGTGAGCCGAGATCATGTCATTGTATTTCGGCCTGGGCGACAGAAGGAGACTGTCTCAAATAAAATAAAACAAAATAAAATAAAATAAAATAAAATAAAATAAACAGTAAAATAAAAACTCTGCTACTTAGCTAAATAAAGGGGTGGTGGGCAGTGAGACCTCCTAGGGAGCTGGGGAGAATTTTACTCTTGGGGAAAGCCCTGGTGGCCTTTCTGGAGGCCCTTCAGCAAGAGGAGAAAAATGGAAAAATTGCCCCGCTGGGTGCTGCACTGACAAGGGTTGGGGTATCCTCTTACAGGGAGCCGGTGTCCTCTGATCTGCAGGGGGTATCATGTTTCCCATCTTCTGCAGGTGTCATGTGAAAAGAGAACCCTTCTCATTTCAGAACAGGAATCTTAACTTTCCTTGGCAATTCACACAGTGGATAGATTTTAACAGAAAAAGAAACAGATGTTGGAGATGGTTTTCCACCAGCTTTCTGCCCTGTCTCTTCTGTGGTCCCAGGAGCTTTAATACCTTTTATCCTCCAGGTCTTGGAATTGGACGTCACACTACTCTGGAAAGTGGCATTGGGTGCCATGTTGCAATGGGCACCATGATTAACTCCTAGGAAATGGGACAGACGTGGGAGAAGGCAGCACACATTAGAAGATTCCTGGTGTTTAGGGCCTCACCTGTGCCTGTGGAGAGGCCAGCAGGAGTGGGCCAGGAGGTGAGCATAGATGCCAGGCCTGGGGAGGGCTAGCTCGTGGACAAGTAGGTAGCTGATTGAGTTCCTGCCTGCCTTTCGTAACTTCAGCTGACCTCTTGGACTTGACCTCTAGGTGTCACAGAGGTTTACACCTGGCTAGCTTGGGTCTGTTGGTGGCCATAGTCTGGGGTTTTCATCCACGTTTTCTCCCTGTGTACCTCATTTCTTCTCTTTCGTGGTTTCCTAACTGGGGCTTTCACTGTTCTTTCCTTACTACTGGGCTCAGTATTTTGTTCTTTTTCCCTTAAGGAAGGCTTAGGAAGGGAGTTAGGGTGGAGTGGGAGCTGATTTAACTTGGGTTTCCCATTCATGGAGGCTTCTTTTTAGAGACAAGGTCTTCCTCTGTCACCCAGGCTGGAGTGCAGTGGCACGATTATAGCTCACTGCAGCCTCCAATTCCTGGGCTCAAGTGATCCTCAAGTAGCTGAAACTACAGATGGGTGCCACCACGCCTGGCTAATTTTTAAATTTGTTGTAGAGTCAGTGACTCACTGTGTTGCCCAGGCTGGTCTTGAACTCCTGGTTGTGATCTTCTGGCCTTGACCTCCCAAACTACTGGGATTTACAGGTATGAGCCACCATACCTGGTTCCATGGAGGATTCTAATGAGACTTTGACATTATCTGTGCACTTGATTATATGTGCACCAAGATGTTCATCACAAAGTGTCAAATGCACAGTCTGTGCCTTGACCACGTCATTCCCAGGGCATTCTGAGTCAATATTTAAAAATGTAGAGCCTATCATCCTCTTGTGGTCATAATTATTTTACATTGTGTATTTGACTTTGTATGTGTGTTTGTGTACGAGTGTGTGTGAAAATGTAAATTTGTTGTGTGAGGATCTATAATGTGCCAAAAATGTTGTAATCCTGCTTTGCATTTCTTCATTTTTTAATAACCTGAACACCTGGGCTTCTTGTACCCTCTGAGGGACCCTGTATTCAAGACCCTGTTAGATCAGTGGTGAGCAATCCTTTTCACACAAGAGGGTGATTCAGGAAAAAGAAGCAAACATATTTACGGGGAACTTTCCCCCCTCCAATCAAAATGAAGAGAGCTTTATTGAGTTTCATGACCCAAGGATGGGTGGGGTGTCAAGGAATGCTTAGTCTTAGAATTGACTCTATTGAATAGAATAATACCAATGAGAAAACAGGCACTGCATTTTAGTCTTAATGTCCAGATGTGTGGAGGCAGTTTTCTAACGTTTTGTTCTGAAATTAGACCTCAGGATGCCTGTATGATTCTCATCATTGCATGGACTAGAACCTGTCATGTGTGTACCCGTGTTTTATATATCTCAGTACTCCTTTTGTCCAGCATGGTGCCCAGCACATAGTACGGGCATAAGAAATGCTTACTAGGAAACAATATGGTATAATTGTTAAGAGCACAGACTCTAGCCAAACTGCCTAGCTTTGTCACTTATTAGCTGTGTGACTTTGGGCAAGTTATTACCCTCTCTGGGTGTAAAGTGGGGATTATATCAATCCCAACCTCATAGATAGAGATGGAAAGAGTTAATATATATAAGCTCAGAGAGCAATGCCTAGCATATGTAAACCTGCGTAAGTATTAGCAGCTATTGGCCGGGTGTGGTGGCTCACGCCTGTAATCCCAGCACTTTGGGAGGCTGAGGCGGGTGGATCACCTGAGGTTGGGAGTTTGAGACCAGCCTGACCAACATGGAGAAACCCCATCTCTACTAAAAATAAAAGATTAGCTGGGCCTGGTGGCACATGCCTGTAATCCCAGCTACTCAGGAGGCTGAGGCCGGAGAATCGCTTGAACTCGGGAGGCGGAGGTTGCAGTGAGCCGAGGTCACGCCATTGCACTCCAGCCTGGGCAACCAGAGTGAAACTCCATCTCAAAAAAGAAAAAAAAAGTGTTAGCAGCTATGATAAATATTATTATTGAACTGAATGGAAGCCCAAGTTGGCCTTTGGTGCCAGAGCCTCACAGTGAATCTTTTCCATCTCTGGCTTCCATTTTGTCACCATTGATCAGATCTCTTTAACAGATTTCTGTATAAAAATTAACTACGCCTTTTCCCCTCATTCAAAACAGGTTTTTTTTTAAGGGAAGCAAAACCCAAAAAACCCCAGATGCTTTTGAAGCAAACCCGGACTCAGCTGTAATGGATAGTGTGTTGGACTAATTACCTGGGGTAGAGGCTGCACATCTAGGTTTTGGAAACAACTCTTTTCCAAAGAAAGTGCCAGTTTCTCTGTTCCCTTTCATCTGTTCTCACAGAATGCCTTTTCTCCATACTTGACTAGCTAGCCTTGGCATTGACAGAGGAGAGCTCCCCGGAATGATACATGCCAAATAAAATATGGCTCCAAGAGCCTTGTCCACTGGATTGCTTTATCCTTAATCATGTTTATTTATTTATTTATTTTTTGGAGATGGAGTCTCACACTGTCACCCGGGTTGGAGTGCAGTGGTGTGATCTTGGCTCACTGCAACCTCTGCCTCCTGGGTTCAAGTGATTCTCTTGCCTCAGCCTCCTGAGTAGCTGGGATAACAAGCATCTGCCACCAGGCCTGGCTAATTTTTTATATTTTTAGTAGAGACAGGGTTTCGCCATGTTGGCCAGGCTGGTCTTAAACTCCTGACCTCGTGATCCGCCTGCCTCGGCCTCCCAAAGTGCTGGGATTACCGGTGTGAGCCACCATGCCCAGCTCACAATCATGTTTATTTTTGTTCATTGGCTAATTTCTTAAGTTTTAAAAACTGAAGTATAACATACATACCAAAAAGTGCACATATGTTCACCCCCCAAAATTCACAAGTTGAGCATGCTTGTGTCACAAACCCCCAGATGAAGAAACATCACAGAAGCCTAGCCGTGCCCCTTCCAGGCACCCCAACGCTCCCTACCCCATCCCACCAAGGGTGACTATTCTGAGTCTAACTCCGTCGAATGGAATCTTCTAGCATGTCCACTTTACTAGCTGGATTTCCCCTTTAACATTGCGTTTGTGAGATTCACCCAGCATTGGCTGTGGTTGTAGATCATTCATTCTCATTGCTATATAGTGCTCTGTTATGTAAATTCACCATGATTTATTTTCCCATTTTACTTTTGATGAGTATGTGGTAGTTTTTGGTCTGGGTCTTCCATGAGTAGCGGTGCTGGGAACATGCTGGTACTTGTCTTTTGGAGACCTTAAGTATACACACCTTGCAGGGGAGTTACTGGGTCATGGGGCAGGCGTATGTTCAGTAGAGGCTGCTGAATCCTTTTCCAAAGGGGTGCCAATTATCTGCTTGATTCGATTTTGATGAAGAAAATTATTCTATAATCAGATTTTGAGGTTTTTTTTTTTTTTTTTCTTAGAGACAGGGTCTCACTCTGTCATCCAGGCTGGAGTGCAGTGGTATAATCATAGCTCCTTGCAGGCTTGACCTCCTGGGCTCAAGCGATTCTCCTACCTCAGCCTCCTGAATAGCTAGGATTACAGGTGTACCACCACACCCAGCTAATTACAAAAAAATTTCTTTTGTAGAGAGAGGAGTCTCATTATATTTTCCAGGCTGGTCTCGAACTCCCAGCCTCAAGCGGTCCTCCTATCTTGGCCTCCCAAAGTGCTGGGATTATAGGCATAAGCCACTGTGCCTGGCCTTGATTTGGGTTTTAAAGCAGAATATCATGACATGACCTCTGTTGATTTTACCGTGTCTTCTCCCCCACTCTCATGCATGTGAGCCATATGATAACCAGGTAAATTCATTCAAGTTGCTGTAACTGCTTCTTTTCAGAGAGGCTCTTGAAAGTCTTTTAGAACTGCTACTCGAAGTGGAAGTTTTAAGATTGTTTTCCCAAAATTTCTCATTTTTTTTCAAGAATAGAACAAATAAATCACTATACCCCCTGCAAAAGAAGTTCTCCATCTCTCCCCTAACCCCAACTTTTTACTGAATGAAATGTAGAGCTTAGGGAATTTTTGAGTGAAAATCAAACATCAGTGAGATTACAGATTTTCCAAAATTTGCTGATTGGACCATTCTTCTTATAATTTCAATTATAGTTGCCCCTCTTTGGAATCTGACAAAACTGGGCAAGTAGAGACTCCAAAGCTCCCCTGTCCAGTTCTTAAGTTTTCCTTGTAAACAACCACAGTACCAGGTGTTTCAGAAATGCAGAAGATAGAAGCGCCTTCCCATCCAGCCCCAGGTACCTTATAAATAGGGGCCTTGAGTCTCAGAGGGAACTTAATTGAATCTGTTAGTTCTGGTTTGCCCTCCCTTCCCTGACCCCCAAACAACAAGCTAGAAACAACATCTCACAGAATTACAGCAAAAATATTATTTCACACACTGCTCCCTCATAAAAATCCCTTGCTAAAGCACTCTCAAATCCTGCAGCCTGAGGCAGTTATGATTTTATTTTACAGATGGGAAAATGAAGACCTGCAGAATTGACTTGATGCAGTAAGAACTGGAGGAGCTAGAGTTTGGAAGCCAGACCCATGCCTGGGAATTTGTATTTCTAGGAGCAGAGGGTCTCTCTTTTAAGGAGAATTTTAAGGATGATGTGGCCGAATCAGGAGTTCATCATGAGGTCCTTTTCATGGGTGACCTTCACATCCTGGGACCTGGCCTTTTGTCTGGTTGGAAAATGGTCTTTGGTTAGGACATACTGTCAAGGAATTTATTGCTTTTTTGTTAGTAGTGGCCAAAAGTTGAAACTGAGTGAATTCCCATCAGTAGGGGAATGGCTGAATAGCTTTGACACCTTTATATCATGAATTATAACAGAACCATTAAAAGGATTTTGGCAAATTATGGTAGAATAAAAAAAGAGGGAGAGACTGTGTATGATGTATAATTCCATTTTTGTTAAACAATAACGCCCCCACACTGTCCAAAACTTCATTATTCAGTTTGTGTGTGTGTAAAATTACATGAATATGGGGAGAATTGTGGAAGGATACAAACTAAGATATTAACACAGGCTGCCTGGAAAGGCAGGGGCTGTGAGTAGCCATGTGGGAGGGTAGGGCATAGGAGAATAGTATCAGTGATATGATGCTATTTGAATAAATTATACATATGCATATATATATGTATACATATGCATAAAGGAATGCACATAATTATGTGTATAAATAAATAAAAAAATCAAACAAACTAGAGTGGTTCTAGTAAGAACAAGGCTCTGAGCCCCACATGGGTCAGTTACCTTGGCGAGAGCTTGGTTCCACGGCTGCAGGCTTTACCCTCCAGATCAGCTGTGTTACAAGTGAAGGCCATTGGTCAGAAGTGGGCGGCTGAGTCCAGACAGTGCTGCGTTTGGCAAACCAATAATTCTAGCTCCTATCTCTGCTGTGCGTATGTACTGTGTGCTGGCATTCGTATACTTTTTCAAGGTCAGGTATTTTTATCCCTATTTTATGGATGAGGAAAAACAAGGGCAAGTCACTCAAGACCACACAGTGACTGAGTGGTGCTGAAATTCAAGCCTGGGTCTGTGAGTCCAGAACTCCAGCTTCTCAGGTCACTTCCTGATCGCACCTGGAGCTGGGCTCTGCTGCCCTCAGTGGAGTGAGCACCCGCCTGCTTTGATCAAGCTGAGATTCCCGTGGGGCCCTCTCTCACAGGTGTGGGTCCTACAGTGCAGGTTTTGCCACTTCCACAAACTCAGCCACCACTGAGTGAGCATTCCCTGTGTGTCCTCGCCGGCCCCTTTCTTGGTTTTGGGTGGCAAAGCTTCTTATCTGTGTGTAGCGAGAGCAGCCTGTTTGGGCTACTGTCCCCAAGAGAGCGGGGCTGCACAGCAAAGTAGGGCATCCGGTTGTCCTACCTCAGGACAGGTGAAAGGCAGACGGGCTTGTGAGAAAGGAGGACACTTTGGCCAAATCTGACATCTATCTGGCCCCTGCGTCATTTCGCCAGTCCCTCGGGGAGTCAGTGCTTAGGTCTTTCACGTGGATCTCACTTCCACACCTGCCTGCCACATCCCCAGCCCTGCTAATCATGGAAGAACTCATAGTTGTGGCTTATTCAGTGGGCTGGTAATGTGACTTCCACACAAATTGCTGAATGCCTTTGCTGTTGCCAAAGGTCCCTCAAAGCCAGTATTTAAGATAAAAATTCATAGGTTTGCAAGCTGATATTACTTGGGAGTCCCTCTTTTAGGCTTGGTTTTCTCATTCAGAAAATGGGAATACGATTTTGTTCCCGCTTGCCATTAAAAGAATATATATGGCCAGATGCGGTGGCTCACACCTGTAATCCCAGCTCTTTGGGAGGCTGAGGCAGATGGATCACTTGAGGCCAAGAGTTTGAGACCAGCCTGGCCAACATGGCGAAGCCCCGTCTCTACTAAAAATACAAAAATTAGCTGGGTGTGGTGGCGTGCTCCTGTAATCCCAGCTACTCAGGGGACTGAGGTGCGAAAATTGCTTGAGCCCGGGAGGCAGAGTTTGCAGTGAGCCGAGATCATGCCACTGCACTCCAGCCTGGACAACAGTGAGATTCTGTCTCCAAAAAAAAAAAAAAAAAAAAAAAAGAATATATATGATAGATAATTTGCAAAAAATAGCAAGAGACCTACCATATACTGGAAAGATAAGGCTAGTTCTGTGTCTTAAGTTTTGGCTGAAAACAACTGTGCTGCTGATGCCAACAGTAATTGCCATTTTTTTTTTTTGAGACGGAGTCTCGTTCTGTCATCCAAGGTGGAGTGCAGTGGCGTGATTTCAGCTCACTGCAACCTTCACCTCCTGGGTTCAAGCGATTCTCCTGCCTCAGCCGCCCGAGTAGCTGGGATTACACCGCCACCTCAGCCTCCCAAAGTGCTGGGATTACAGGCGTGAGTTACTGTGCCTGGCCACTAATTACCATTTTTATGTAATAAGTCTGGATGTTTCCAGTGTGAATGGACTGCTGTCTTCTCCAGGGTGCTGTTTGTTGGAGACAGGGTCTCACTCTGTTGCCCAGGCAGGAGTGCAGTGGCTCGATCTCGACTCATGGCAACCTCCGCCTCCTGGGTTTAAGTGATTCTCCTGCCTCAGCCTTCTGAACAGCTGAGATTACAGGTGTGCACCACCACGTCCAGCTAATTTTTGTATTTTTAGTAGAGACAAAGTTTCACCATGTTGGCCAGGCTGGTCTCGAACTCCTGACCTCAAGTGATCTGCCCGTCTCAGCCTCCCAGAGTGCTGGGATTACAGGCGTGAGCCACCGTGCCCAGCCTGGTGCTGTGTTTTAACAATGGCATCAATGACTTCTAGGAGCAGGCCCATTTTGTGAAAGTCGACTTGACTGGAGGGGTTAGCTGGCTGCAGGGACAGTCTCCCTGGCCCTCACACCCTCTCTGTGTCAGATGGCCCCATTCCCCTGGTGTGGTTGCTGCAGCTGGCACTGGAGCCACAGCTCGCTGCCTTCTTTCACCGCCTGTGGAAGCCGCCACAGATTCCAGGAGGGGTGGACAGAATGAGGAAAAAGCTTGCAGCAGGCTGGGGTCTTCACTCAAGGATCTGGGGCAAAACCTGTCCATGGCCAACTCCTTTCTTCTCTGCCTCCTTTCACTTCATGAAGGCCGTAGACAAACTGTCTGGTCTCTCAGCTTATCTTTCTAGAGAAGAAATTCTTTTGAAGGAGGCTGTGTAAATGTTGTGATTGTGAACAGTGATCTTTTTTTCTTTCTTTTCTTTTTTTATTTTTTCGAGATGGAGTCTTGCTCTGTCTCCCAGGCTGGAGTGCAATGGCACAATCTTGGCTCACTGCAACCTCTGCCTCCCAGGTTCAAGCGATTCTTCTGCCTCAGCCTCCCAAGTAGCTGGGATTACAGGTGACTGCCACTATGCCCAGCTAATTTTTGTATTTTTAGTAGAGATGGGGTTTCACCATGTTGGCCAGGCTGGTCTTGAACTCCTGACCTCTGGTGATCCACCCGCCTTGGCCTCCCAAAGTGCTGGGATTACAGGCGTGAGCCACCACACCTGGCCACGATCTTATTATTAGTTCCTTAAGGGCTGGGACTAAGTCTCCAGTACCTGCCACAGTGCCTGATGCATAGTAGGTCCCCAAAGAAATGCTTTTCATTGGCATGAAACTCCCTATAGATCCATGGCTGGAATGGTCAAGATACACCTGCTGGAGACAAGTGATCATTTAGGAAAGAGTTTTCTTTCTTTCTTTGCCTTCCTCTGTGCATGACAAAGTGTGGGATCAGTAAACCTTTCCCCCACCCTCATTCTTCTTTGCACTTATTTTACTGAAAAAGTGATTCTGGCCAGGTGTGGTGGTTCATGCCTGTAATCCCAGCACTTTGGGTGGCTGAGACGGGTGGATCACTTGAGGTCAGGAATTCGAGACCAGTCTGGCCAACATGGTGAAACCCTGTCTCTACTAAAAACACAAAAATTAGCCAGGTGTGGTGGTGCGCGCCTGTAATTCCAGCTACTCAGGAGGCTGAGGCAGGAGAATTGCTTGAACCTGGGAGGTGGAGGTTGCAGTGAGCTGAGATTGCGCCAGTGCACTCCAGTGTGGGCCACAGAAGGAAACTCTGCCTTAAAAGAAAAAAAGTGATTTTATTCTGACCAATTAAGTAAAGGTGATTGGATCTTTCCACACAGCCCTCTCCTGTTTGCATTCTGAGAGGGGATGTTGAAATAGGTTCTGTTTGGTTCTGCTTAAATCTAGGAGTAGATTGACCAGCTTGAGAGAGATTTTCTTCATCCTGAGAGCTACTCCTGTTAGGAATGTGGAGTCTTCTGAGGTCCCAGATCGAGATAAGACAAGGGCGGGAGCTCCCAATGGGCTCCTAAGCACTGGGTAGGAGGTTTCCTTCAGAGAAAAAGGGGAAAAATTCATCCAGATAGACTGATAAAAGGAGTGACATCACAGTAGGCATGGCAACCACGGGGCAATCATAATCTCCCCACGAGGTGGTCAGAACCCCAAGGGAAGACCTAGTTTCATTGCGCTCCTTCTCCCTTCAGGGCAGGCAGGAGCAGGGAGGCATGGAGGAGGGTGCGCTTATCCAGTGGCTGGAGTAGGCCAGGGGTTTGCCCCCTGCTCTGACAGTTTCTCTGGAGTGCTGGTGTGCCACCTGGAAGCATTCACATTCGGTCACTTTATTATCCAGGGGTGCCCTGGGAGTTTGGCAGGAGAGAGGGAGCAAAATGGGAGAGCGAGGGAAGCATATCACTGGAGAGGGAAGTAGAGATGTGATATGATCTGCAGAACGCCGTGCTCTGTCCTCAGTGCCCCCTCCCCAGAGGCTCCAACCCCTTCTGAGAACACAATGATCAGCCTCCTGTTCCTCACTGGCTTCTTCTTTGGACCTGGATTTCCGCAGCAGACCTGGAGGCCATGTAAGTTGTGCTAATTTCAAAGCCACTTGTGTCTCCAGCATCTCCCCGAGGCACCCGTGTGGTGACGGCTGGCCCTCGGGATGTCTGGGAATGTGGTCTCTGGCGGGTGTATCTTGAACACAACGCACAGGTTTTAGGTGTCGAAGAGTCAAATAAGGGGGATGAACCATGAGGTTGGTTTTTGGTGGCTTCTGGGTGTCCTGGGCCTGGAAACCATTTCTCCTTTCCTGTCCTTGTAGGGTAACTATGCCCAGGTGAGACCTGGTTGCTGCCTCGCTGCGGGTCAAGTCATAGTTGCATGTATGCCTTGCTGCCACCCTGGCATTTGGGGTTTTACAAGTGGGCGAGGCGGCCCGAGCACAGAGTGAGCAGCCAGGGGAGGCCGATGCTCCATCTTCTCCTGTTCATCAGCGTCCCCTCCCCCAGCTGTGGATGTGTGAAGACATTTAAGGGTCTCCCGGGAAGCAGGCTGTTTGGCTTCTTTACTCAGAATATCTGGAGCTCCTGCTGCAAGCTGGTGAAACTGCTTCCCCAGCTCCTTGTGGCTGTGGGTCACTTTGTAAAGGATGATTGAATTTTTCTATTGAGAGAAGATTCACACAACATAAAATTCACCATTCTAACCATTTGAAAATGCGTAATTCAGTGGTGGTTAGTACATCCGCCATCATCCACATCTGATGCCAGAACATTTTCATCACCCTAAAAAGAAATCCTGGCCTGGCATGGTGGCCTCATGTCTGTAATTCCAGCACTTTGGGAGGCCGAGGAGGGAGGATCATGAGGTCAGGGGTTTGAGACCAGCCTGGCCAACACGGTGAAATCCCGTCTCTACTAAAAATACAAACATTAGCGGGGTGTGGTGGCGTGCACCTGTAATCCCAGCTACTCAGGACGCTGAGGCAGGAGAATTGCTTGAACCCGGGAGGCGGTGGTTGCAGTGAGCCTAGACTATACCACTGCACTCCAGCCTGGGTGACAGAAAAAGAAAAAAAAAGAAATTCTGCACTCAGGAAGCAGACACTCCCCACTCCCCTGTCCCCTCTATCCCTGGTAAACACTAATCTGCTTTTTGTCTCCTTGG
Source organism: Gorilla gorilla gorilla (assembly GCF_029281585.2). Classification (NCBI taxonomy): domain Eukaryota; kingdom Metazoa; phylum Chordata; class Mammalia; order Primates; family Hominidae; genus Gorilla; species Gorilla gorilla. The sequence continues at coordinate 89,710,992 of NC_073239.2, read as the reverse complement.
ATTTCCCTATTCTAGATATTCCATAGAGATGAAATCATATAACACATGTGGCCTTTGTATCTGGCTTCTGTCACTCAGCATAATGTTTTCAGCGTTCAGCCATGTTGTTGCATGTTTCAGTACTCCCTTCCTTTTTATGGCTGAATAATAGTCCCTTGTATGAATATGCCACATTTGATTTACCTATTCATCTGTTGATGGACATTTGCTTTATCTCTGCTTTTTGGCTGTTACGAAGAATGCTAACATAAACTTTCATGTACAAGTCTTGGCGTGGACATATGCTTTCAATTCTTTTGGGTATATACCTAGGGGAGGAGTTTCTGGGTCATATAATAACTCTGTGTTTGAAGTTTTGAAGAACTGCCAAGCTGTTTTCCACAGTGACTGTGGCATTTTGTGTTCCAATCAGTGATGTATGGGGGGTCCAGTTCCTCTACCTCTTTGTGACTCTAGCCATCCCACCAGGTGTGAAGTGGTATCTCATTTTTTTTTTTTTTTTTTGAGACAGTCTCACTCTGTTACCCAGGCTGGAGTACAGTGGCATGATCTCGGCTCACTGCAACCTCCGCCTCCCCGGTTCAAGTGATTATCTTGCCTCAGCCTCCCGAATAGCTGGGATTACAGATGCCCGCCACCATGCCCAGCTAATTTTTGTATTTTTAGTAGAGATGGGATTTCACCATATTGGCCAGGCTGGTCTCAAACTCCTGACCTCAAGTAATCCACCCGCCTTGGCCTCCCAAAGTGTTGGCGTTACAGGCGTCAGATTCCATGACTGGCCTCATTTGGGTTTTTTGTTTATTTGTTTGTTTGTTTTGAGACAGAGTCTCACCCTGTCACTCGGGCTGGAGTGCAATGGCGCAATCTCGGCTCATGGCAACCTTCTCCTCCCAGGTTCAATTCTCGTGCCTCAGCCTCTTGAGCAGCTGGGATTACAGGCATGCACCAGCACACCTGGCTAATTTTTGTATTTTTAGTAGAGAAGGAGTTTCACCATGTTAGCCAGGCTGGTCTCGAACTCCTGGCCTCAAGTGATCCACCTGCCTCGACCTCCCAAAGTGCTGGGATTACAGGCGTGAGCTTCCATGCCCGGCCTCATTGTGGTTTTGATTTGCATTTCCCTAATGACCGAATGATACTTCCTATGTTTTCATGTGTCTATTGGCCATTTGTATGTTTTCTTTGGAGAAATGTCTATTTGTTATTTGCCGATTTTTAAATTGGGCTGTTTGTCTTTTCATTGAGAAATGAGTTTATTTTAACACATGATTATTCCTTCCCCAGCCCCAGCATGGTGTGACCAGCCTGTGGAGATGGAGGAGTTTAGTGGGTCACTTAAAAGCAGGCCTAGGTCTTTACCTCTTTGGCTACTCCTCAACGTTTTTTGGGGTCTCTTCTTCCCTGACTGCCCTTAAATTTTTTTTTTCCCCCAGAGTTTCTGTCCTTGACTCAGTTCTTGTTTTGCCCCCAATTCTCTGGCTGACCTCCTCTGCACCCTTGGCATCCATCCCCGTACATTAATGTTGGTTACTCCCAATGCACATATTCATCCTGGGCTTCTCTCTGGAGCTCCATATTTGTATATCCAACCGGGACCTCAACACGTTCAAAACTCATCACGTTCCTCTGCCAAGCCTTCGCCTCCTCCCGGATTCCCCGTCAGGATGAGTGTTGTCATTGTCTACCTAGTTGGCCAAGCTAGACGTCATGTGGGATCCTTTCTCTCTCTCTCAGGCACATCTGCCCTCTTCCCACCCAGTTTTGTCCATTTGCTGTGGTCAATAGCTCTTCCTAATGTGTTATCAGTTCATTCCCGCTCAGACTGCCTTAGTTCAGGTCTTTGTCATTCTGATAGTCTTCCTAGCTTTGAGTTACTTTCATCCATCTGTACTCTGCCAGAATGATCCAATTATATCACTGCCTACTTCAAACCCTTCAGTGACTCCTTGTTTTCTGAAGGATAAACTTCCAACTCCTTTGTTGGGTGTATGAGCCCTCCTGGATTTAACCTCTACCTTCTCTCCAAGCCATATTCCCCTGCTCATGGTTTCCTCAGACCTTACTTCAGCCATAAGGAATTCCTTGAGGTTTCTTGGATAGGTTGTGTTCCCTCAAATCTTCATGCCTTGAGTGCCCTGCTATTGGTATGAGTTTTATATGTGGCCCAGGATAGATTTTCAGGGCTGGATAATGGACCCAGCATGGCACAAACCAAATACTAATATGGATAGAGAACATGGTGAGTGTGGGTTGGATGTGGATTTTGATTAAATGATTTACTCATGTGAAAGAATTTGCAAATTGAATAGAAATTAAACTATATTGTATTGCATTTATAAACTACCTGTATTGCAAAGGTGATAAAGTCCCCTGGAAAAATTCTGACATTTGCCCTATCTGTAGTTCATGGTTACTTTACTTTTTGCACCAAAAACAACAGAGGATACATGGTGTGACCAGAATATATGTATTTTAGGAGCTGATGGGACAAAATATCTGAAATCTTATTTGGATTCCAAGATTGCTGTAGCTGCGGACTGCTATGAACACCGGCGATCTCTTACTTGTTTGGAGTCCCACCCCTTTAACCTCTGGATTTCTTATAACTTTTTCTAAGAATATTAGTCCCTAGCTAGGGAAACTGAATGAAATTGAAGGAGGAATTCCTACTCTTTTCCAAGTGATTTTTAAAAGAAAAATTTTTATCTTAGATTGCTAGTTAGTGCTTTATCTTTCTCCCTCAAAATTTTTTATTTTTTAATTTTAATTTTTTTTTAAAGAAACATGGTCTTACTCTGTTGCCCAGGCTAGAGTGCAGTAGTGCAATCATAGCTCATTGCAGCCTTGAACTCCTGGGCTCAAGCGATCCTCCTGCTTCAGCCTACTGAGTAGCTGGGACTACAGGTGTGAGCCACCATGCCTGGCAATTTTTAATTTTTTTGTTGAGATGGGGTCTTGTTATGTTGCCCAGGCTGGTCTCAAATTCTTGACCTCAAGCGATCCTCCCACCTTGGCCTCCCAAAGTGCTGGGATTACAGGCATGAGCCACCACACCTAGCCCTTCCTCAGATTTTTCTTGGAAAAATGGCAAGCCTTCTGAAAAGTTGTGAAAATAGAGCAATGAACACCAATATCCCCTTTGCTTAGATTCACCATTTACTAGCATTTTGCTACATTTGTTTCGTCTTTCCCTACCTTTTATGCACATGTGTGCCTGTGTGAGCACACATCTATATTTTCAGGAAAAGTGAGATTTAGCTCATAGTACACCTTCCACTTCTTGGTATGTTTTCAAGCCTCTGGCAAAACCCAGTGCCAAAACTGAAGCCTTGAGTTCTTGGCTCAGTGCTGCCACTGACGGGAGCATACTTGGATGATCCTGAACAAGTTCCTTCCCCCTCTCTGAGCCTCAGTTTCCCCATCAATGAAACGAGGGCTTGGATCCCCTGTTCTTGAAGCCCTCTCCTTGTACTCAATATTCTACAGCCCTGTGATGGCCAGAAAAACCCAGCCCTTTGGGAAATTGTCAGAAGATACTTAATGTACTTGTGAGATGAACCCCAGAAATTTATTGTTAGCTGGGCTCTGGCCAGGACTGTGTCTGGTTTGTAACAAGGAGTGTGTTTTTTTCTTTTTTTTTCCCTTGGGAGAGCTACCAGTGCTTTGCCTGCCAAGGCGGGGAGGTGGGCTTGGTGGGGTTTCTACTAGAAGGAAGTGGCAGGAACTCTGACCTGCTTGCTGTCAAGTAAGCAGACAGAGAGGCTCGGAACCCCCTCCCCCGCCACGTTTCCTTGAGGTGCCTGCTTGTTTAATCTGCCGTTTGCCTTGCTTTCCCCAACGCCCTTTTATAGCTCCTTTTGTTCAAGGATCTTGCCACCTCCTTTTTCTGTCCCTGGCCCGCCTCCAGGTTAAATATCCAAGAAGGACAGCAGTAGCCTGAAGATGCTGATGACATGGGGGACGTTCATGGCTGGCCCTGAAGAAAGGCTCTCATAGGTGGGGGCGATTGATACGGCTTCCACAGTGCTCCCACCCACAGAGCCCAGGGCAGAGGCCCGAGGTGCGCCAGGCTTATTTTACGGCTTTAATTCCCATGAGCAGGATTGGAGAAAGGTTTAGTAAAGAAGAAAAGGACTCAGATGTGTCGGGTTTCAGGGAAGGAACTAGTGAGATCGGGGTGACAAGGGGTTCATTTGTCCATTTGGTAAGTGTTTATTGAAAGTCCACTATATTATGTGTAAGGTCCTTTTGACCCAGAAAGCCTGAAATTTGGGTAGCAGTCATTAATTTGTATTAGATACCACATATGTTATAGAAGTGGTAGAAATAATGTTAACAATGTCATACTTCCGTTCCCGATGGTCACATGCTAAGTGCGTCACATCTATTCCATTGAATCCTCCCCACAACTGGGATGGGGTGGTATTGTCCTCACTGTGCAGGGGAGGAAAGGGAGGCTTGGAACAGTGCCTTGCTCAAGGTCAGGGAATGAGGAGAGGTGGAATTGGGATTTGAGTTCAAGTCTGATTTCAAATTCCACACTCTTCACCTCTGAGTCTCTTGTTCCCAAAAGCTGTTTATGGACTGGTGGCAGTCTGTGATAGTTTTCACTGATCCAAAATATAAGGACAGTGTAACTGGATTTTTAAGAAAGCGTACTTTAAAAAATTCAGTGGTTCTGAACTGGTGCAATTTTGCCCACAGCTCCCCCTTCTCCTTCCCCTCCACTGCCATAGCAAAGAATTCTTCAGTCCAGTGTTAATTGGTCTGAGGTTGAGGAACTCTGATTTAATTTGGAAAATTCATCTTAAAATTATATTATCCTGACTTTGGGGATATGTATTCAATGTTCTTTCTTTTAAGAAACAATGGTGTTAAAACAAAAGTTGGCAAGACCACGTTGAACCCTCCAATTTTGTTGTTGTTGTTAGAAATATCTTGGACTGTGGCCGGGCATGGTGGCTCACGCCTGTAATCCTAACACTTTGGGAAGCCGAGGTGGGCGGATCACTTGAGATCAGGAGTTTGAAACCAGCCTGGCCAACATGGTGAAACCCCGTCTCTACTAAAAAATACAAAAAAGTTAGCTGGGTGTGGTAGCAGGCACCTGTAATCCCAGCTACTTGGGAGGCTGAGGCAGGAGAATCACTTGAACCCGGGAGGTGAGGTTGCAATGAGCAGAGATCATGCCACTGCACTCCAGCCTGGGTGACAGAACGAGACTCTGTCTCAAAAAAAAATTATCTTGGATTGTGAAATTCAAGCATCTAGGAATTACTTGATCTAGGAATTAAATAAAAAATACTGTTGGCCGGGTGCAGTGGCTCACGTCTGTAATCCCAGCACTTTGGGAGGCTGAGGCAGACAGATCAAAAGGTCAGGAGTTTGAGACCAGCTTGGCCAACATGGTGAAACCCTGTCTCTACTAAAAATACAAAAAATTAGCCGGGCGTGGTGGTGGGCACCTGTAATCCCAGCTACTTGGGAGGCTGGGGCAGGAGAATCACTTGAACCTGGGAGGCAGAGGTTGCAGTGAGCCGTGACCATGCCACTGCACTCCAGCCTGGGCAACAGAGCAAGACTCTGTCTCAAAAACAACAAACTGTTTATTAGGGATTAAAGAAGGCAAATATCTCATGTTGTAAGTAAGGCAATGCCTGGTGATGGGTTCTTGGGGCTCCTGGAGTTTGATTTAATAACAAATATTTATTGACCACATATTGTCTTGTACTGTGAGAGGCCTTATGGGAGGTCAAAAGGAATTTTGCCCTAACGATCTTAATAATCTCCATAGCACAAAAAGTGAACATGCATAAAGTGGAAAACAAGGAAAGCCTGGCAGATAATGATTAAATTTATTTGCTGATCAATGTGAATGAGGCAGACTAAGAGGTTTCTACCAGAAGGAACTTGAGCTTCTTGATTCGAGTTAGCCATCAAGTAACTTGAGGTGACCTTGGGCAAGGCTTTCTTACTGCTCTCCTATATTGGACGAGGGCCCCTCAAGCCCAAGTGAGAAAGCTGTTTCTATTATCTCCTTTTCCTCCTATCTCCAGTGGGACACCCAGTCCTGCGAATTCTATTTTGGGAATGTTTCTAGAGTCTGCCCAGTCTCTTCCTAGTCCAGTGCTTTCTCCATCCCGTGGCCAGGGTAATCTTGCTGAAACACAAATCTGATCACGTCACCCACCTCTGCTTAAAACCTTCAGTGATTTCCTCATTGCCCCCAGGATAAAGTCCAAACTCCTTGGCAAGGCACTCTTGGCTCCGTTGTTTGGGCCCAGCCTCCCTCTTCAGTCTTTCTCAGCCTTTGCCCTTCATTGCTCCTCACCCCATGGTCTGGATGCCCCAGATGGCTCACTCTTCTCTGTGCATAGATTGCTGACCCACTCTCTGGAATCCCCTTTCCTCTCTTTTCTACCTGGTAAAATCATATTAACTTTTTTTTTTTTTAAGACAGGGTCTCACTTTGTTGCCCAGGCTGGAGTGCAGTGGCACCATCATGGCTCACTGCAGTCTCCACCTCCCAGGCTCAAGCAATCCTCTTGCCTTGGCCTCCCAAAGTGTTGTGATTATAGGTGTGAGCACCGCACCTGGCCCATGATAATCTTTTAATGCTTGTCTCAATCTTCTCCTCTAGAAGATGCCCCAGACCCTGGAGACAGGGACCACATCCTCACTTCTCCTCCCCATAGGTCTGTGAACCTGTTGAAGGCATGATCTGCTGTTTTTCTGCTATGTTGTGTGACCCTGTACCCAGCATGGTGCTTAGCACATGGCAGGTACTCAACCACTGTTTGTTGAGTAGAAAACAAATGGAGAAAGGAGGGAAAATTTAAAGTGGAAATAATGATGTTTAACCTTTGTTACCACCCAAGGTTGCTTGTAGCATGAACATGAGATAATATTTTTTGAAGAACTCTGAAAAAAATGTGAGGCTGAACAAATGCAGAGCAAGGTATTCATTATTGTTTTCAAAAGTAGAGATGATTAACCTTTGAATTATTATATCACCATTACACATTGTATTTTTTTTTAAGAGTCAGGGTCTTGCTCTGTTGCCCAGGCTAGAATGCAGTGGTGTGACCTTGGCTTACTACAGCCTAAAGCTCTTGGGCTCAAGTGATCCTCCTGCCTCAGCCTCCTGAGATGCTGGGAGTACAGGCATAAACTACTACAGCTGGCACACACTGTATTTAAGAGTAAAGGGGGGCCAGGCGCAGTGGCTCACACCTGTAATCCCAGCACTTTGGGAGGCTGAAGCAGGCAGATCACCTGAGGTCAGGAGTTTGAGACCAGCCTGGCCAACATGGAGAAGCCCTGTCTCTACTAAAAGTAAAAAAGAAATTAGCTGGGCATGGCGGTGGGCACCTGTAGTCCCAGCTACTTGGGAGGCTGAGACAGGGAGAATCGCTTGAACTTGGGAGGCGGAGGTTGCAGTGAGCCGAGATTGTGCAGAGTGAGACTCTGTCTCAAAAAAAAAAAAAAAAAAAAAAAAAAAAAGAGTAAAGGGAATGGTTGTTGAGTACTAGGAGTTGGTATACCAAGTAGAAAAACCCAGGTGGCCAGAATATTGCACAATTCAGAAAAGATTTGCCTTGTTGGTGTAGGAAGCAAACACAGCTTGAAATGTGACTCAGTGGCATGGACCTGCTTGGAGGCCTCTAGTGACAACACACCCTTTTCTTTTCCAGAACTAGGGCTGAAGACAGCGAGGGCCATAGGAGGAGGGAGGAGGGCCTTGGTTTTCTTTCTCTTGTGTGTTCCACTTTCTTCTCTTTCTGATTCTTCCATTTTCTGAATATTGTCTGTCGTAACCACCCCAAGCGGAACATGGCACATGAAAGAAGAAATGGAAAAAGAAGCCTGGACTTATACAGTGGTTTGCAGAGGCTATTGTACTAACTTTTACGATTGATATCTGTGAATGTGTCTTTTTTTTTTTTTTTTGAGACGGAGTTTCGCTCTTGTTGCCCAGGCTGGAGTAAGGTGGCACAATCTTGGCTCACTGCAACCTCCACCTTCCAGTTTCAAGCGATTCTCCTGCCTCAGCCTCCCGAGTAGCTGGGACTACAGGCACGCGCCACCATGCCCAGCTAATTTTTTGTATTTTTAATAGAGACGGGGTTTCACCATCTTTGCTAGGATGGTCTTGATCTCATGACTTCGTGATCCACCCACGTCTGCCTCCCAAAGTGCTGGAATTACAGGCGTGAGCCACCGCGCCCAGCCATCTGTGAATGTGTCTTGTTCCCGGTACCACCCCCTCCAGGCTTTAATTCCATCTTGGGCAGGTATTTTCTGTGTATACTTTTGCACCCTCTGCAGATGCCTTGCACATAGTAGGTGTTCATGAATGTTTGCTGAATGAATGAATGAGCTCCTGAATAAGAATGAAGTTTACCTCTTGTGCAAATTCCTTGATGCATCATCTCTCCTCTCCTTTTCCCTGAAAAGAGGGATTCTTCCTCCTTTCAGCCAGATCAGGATAGAGGCAATTTTCTTTAGCACTTCCTCTGGGCAACTCTTATTGTCACCTACATGTTTGCGTCTAGGGGCTGGATCCCTTGCTTTTCAGACCGCTGAAGGTTGCCCCATCACAGAAAGGAGGAGCAGAGAGTAGGCAGAGTGCAGGGAGGAAGCCTAAAGGATTAATTGGTTAAACTTTATTATAAAGGCTGGTCCTATTGTTTACAGGCCATTAAAAACCATTATCATCTTCCCAGGCCAGGCAGACAGCAGCCAGCTGCTTTGATGCATGTCTTAGAGAGATAAGGAAAATTTATCCCTTGTTTTGACTTCACAATTTCTTCTTGGTTTATTATCTGACATGCTATTCAACTTTCTCTCCACATGTCCCTGATCTCAAGACAACTTTTTCAAGTTGTTGGCAGGGGAGGTTCAGGTTAGAATCCTACAATTTTAGACTTGGAAGAGCCCACCGAGATCAATGACTGTCCCTAACCTGCCCCCTTCCTTTCCCGCCCCCACCCCCATCTGTATTTTTCCTCCATGGCAGAGCAGTTCCTGGACTCTCAAGTAATTTGCACTTATTGATCTCTGAGAAGGGCAGACTTTTCTTATGACCTTCAGTTAATCCTCCCACCTCCATGGCCACATCTACTCTGCAGAGAGGACTTCCTAGAGCTCCCCTGCTTCATTCCAAATGACCAGCTCCTTACTTAGTATCCACAGGGTACTGTGTATGTAGATAGAGTTATCTTAACTGCCATCTCCTGTGATAGGTGTATCTAGGGTTCCCCTGGGTGGGCTGGGCTGGGCTGGGCTGGGCTGGGCTGGGCTGGGCAGAGCCTGTGGGGGTCCTCATACACATCCCAGACAATCTGTCTTCCCCAGGGGCCTTCTTGAGGGTGTGACTTTCCATCTGGACAGAAACAGGCAATGGGATGTAGGCTGCACCCGCCCTGCGGTGTTCAGGTGATCCTGTGAAATTTTCTATGTTCTAGAACTGAAAAGAAGCCCTGAATTGATACTGAACTTACTTTTAGCTGGTTGATGAAACAATTCGAGTGTGCTCTGTGAGACAGTGTGAGCCAGGTTGGCAGGTATTAGGCACTCACATGGTTGTTGAGCAAATGAATGAATGGATGCAGGAATCAAAAATGTCCGCCAGTACCAGGTTGCTCCTTGTGGGTCTGTGTATTCAATTCAATAAGTATTTACTGAGTGTCTGCTCTGGGGAAGAGCTGGTGCTAGGGGATGGGGTCAGAAAGATGTATAAGATCTAGTTCTTGACATCTGAGAGTTTACATTTAGAAGAGAGGGAGACTAATTATAAGACAAGGCATAGGCTGGGCACGGTGGCCCATGCCTGTAATCCCAGAATTTTGGGAGGCTGAGACAGGTGGATCACCTAAGGTCAGGACTTCAAGACCAGCCTGGCCGACATGGTGAAACCCCATCTCTACTAAAAATACAAAAATTAGTTGGGCATGGTGGCATGCGCCTGTAGTCTCAGCTACTTGGGAGGTTGAGGCAAGAGAATCGCTTGAATCCGGGAGGTGGAGGTTTCAGTGAGCCAAGATTGAGCCACTGCACTCCAACCTGGGCAACAGAGTGAGACTCCATCTCAAAAAACAACAAAAAAAAGGCATATAGGAAAGCGTAGGCCGGTCGTGGTGGCTCACGCCTGTAATCCCAGCACTTTGGGAGGCTGAAGTAGGCGGATCACTTGAGCTCGGGAGTTCGAGACCAGCCTGGCCAACATGGTGAAACCCCATCTCTACTAAAAATACAAAAATTAGCCAGGGGTGATGGCAGGTGCCTGTAATCCTAGCCGCTTGGGAGACTGAGGAGGAGCAGGGCTTGAACTGAACCCGGGAGGCAGAGGTTGCAGTGAGCCAAGATGGCGCTATTGCACTCCAGCCTGGGCGATAGAGTGAGACTCTGTCTCAAAACAAACAAACAAACAAAAAAAAAAAAAAAAAAAAAAGGAAAACGTAAATGGAAGAAGAGATACAAGCAACTTGTTGAAGCGGCATAAAGAGTGGTGGGTTAATTCTGAATGACAGCATCAGGAGAACTTCCCAGAGGAGATGATTTTTAAGGATTTCCATGAACAGGGAGGAGAAGGGGGGAAAGGAGATACTGGTGAAAAGCAAGTACAAAAGTGTGGACACGTGAAAGTGTCCTTAGCTTGCCCCAGACCAGTCCTGGCAGCCCCAGTCCAAACCCACATCCCTCTTCGAGCCAGGGTGGCTCCAGATCCATCTCATACAGCACCAAATAATCCCAGGAATTTTTCCCGGCATCTGACCCTGGGGCTGGGCTCGGGGCAGACATTCCTTTCCTCCTCTTTCCTCCATCACTTTGCAGGTGCCCCTTGTTTCTGGATTTTGCTCTCCTTGGTGGTACTCTGGAGTTGGAGAAGGTAGATAAGCTTCCAGTGCCTGATCCCTCAGCTTCTAGAAGATATTTCTTTGCCTCTCCTCACACTTCCTCATTGCTAGATAAGAACCACCCCTTCTTCAGGCTTTGCTCATGTGGCCCCCTCTCCTAGAAAGCCTTCCATCCATTCCTGTTTGTCCAAATGCATCCACTCTTCCCCAGTGGCTCAGCTTCCCTACAGCTGGAAGGAAGCATAGCATTTTCTGAGCTCCCTGAGCGTAGATCAGCCTCTCCCTATTTCTCACAATGATTGCCACTGGGTGCCTGTCCCATAGATGAAGGTAAGAATGGAGTTTCCTACTCTCTGTTTTATTGCAAACAAGTATCCAGGGTAAATGTGATTTTTAACACATTAAAACACTCATACACCTCCCTAGCCCCCAATTTTTCCTTGTTCTCAAGGTAACTGCTTAGTTACATTCCAGGGAGTGGGAGGAAGCCAAGAAAGAATTCTTAGTCTTGGGGAGCAGGATCGAGTGCAGAAATGTCTCGGAAATGGAAGATTCCCCTGACTCCTCGCCACGCAGTGCTGCAGCCCATATATAACAGTGGGCGAGCTCCCCCTCGCCGCCTTGCTTATCTCTGCTTCACATTCACAGACTCACCAGCCTGGAGTCTCTCTGGATGTTGGCCAAGCCAGTTGGGAATGCATAATAGCTGAGATATGGGATGGGACGCGTCCGCCATGTCCTTGCATGCTGCAGTGAAGGTCTCCTTCTCCCCCTTGTTCCTCCCTCTTAGCCTTTTCTCTGGTATTGGGAAGTAATCTTTCTGGTCTCACATCTCTAATGTTTGAAAGAAGGGAGACCCAGATTCCATGTTGGCAGCTGGCTGTGCTAGTAATTAGGGACATCCCTTGGAGGGAGGTTTGGGTGAGCAGATTTAGACCAGATGGCGTCCAGCTAGCTGCCATTTTGAAACCTCAGCTACCGGGCCTGGTGAGCTTAAAACCTTCCCTGTAACCACCACCTTCCCTCGCCAACCCATTTGGTTTTTGTGACTAAAACTTTGGTTTTGCTTTAGTGTCTTTCTGTTTTGCTTTTTGTACTGGTTGCAATAGGGATGAGAAAAGGAAAGGCCTCTCAAAAGAAGATTCTAGTCTGATGGGAGCGAGGGCTTCTGGGAAATTGGGTGAGATCTTCATGAGTCATGTTGATGCTCAAAAAGTTTTGGATTTTGGAGGATTTTGCATTTCAGATTTGTGAATTTGGGATGTTCAACCTGTAGGGGGGTTAGGACTTCAACATATAAAGGGGATATAATTCAACGTATAACACTCTCTTTCCTTCTAAAAAACTCAACTCATAATACTCTCCTTCCTTCTAAGAAACTCAATCCATAACACTCCCCTTCCTTCTAAAAAAAAAATCTGTGTTTTTGTTTTTGGTGGTGTTTTTTGAAAAAGAAAAACCTGTATATGGTAAAAAATTTAAACACTACGGAAAGTAATTGAGAGCAAAAAGTAAATCTAAATCTCTGTCACCCCTGTTTTCACATCCTCAGACCCTAGTCTTTCAGTATAGACTTACCTGTTTTGTTTTTTCTTCTGTATCTTTCTGGTGATGTTATATAAACATAAATATTTATCTGTCCTTTTATTTTTTTCTCCCTTCAAATAGTAGCATTCCAAGTGCCCTGTTCTGCACCTTTAAAATTTTTTTAACAATCTAGGACATAGATTATTTTATTTTATTTTTTTGAGATGGAGTTTCACTCTTGTTGCCCAGGCTGGAATGCAGTGGAGCAATCTTGGCTCACCACAACCTCCACTGGCTTCCAGGTTCAAGTGATCCTCCCACCTCAGCCTCCCGAGTAGCTGGGATTACAGGCATGTGCTACCACGCCCGGCTAATTTTTTTGTATTTTTTAGTAGAGATGGGGTTTCACCATGTTGGCCAGGCTGATCTTGAACTCCTGATCTCAGGTGATCCACCCACCTTGGCCTCCCAAAGTGCTGGGATTACAAGCCACTGCGCACAGCCTAGGACATAGATTAGATCTGGCCTGTTTTTAACAGATGCATAGCATTTCATTGTGTGGACATACCATGATTTATTTAATTTCACCTCTTTTTTTCAATACAAGATCTCACTCTGTCACCCAGGCTGGAGTGCAGTGGCGTGTCATAGCTTACTGCAGCCTTGAACTCCTGGGCTCAAGTGATCCTCTGACTTTAGCCTTCTGAGTAGCTAGGACTACAGGTACACACGACAGTGCCTGGCTAATTAAAAAAAAAAATTTAGTGGAGATGAGCTCTCGCCATGTTACTCCGTCTAGTCTTGAACTCCTGGCCTCGAGCAGTCCTCCTGCCTTGGTCTCCCAAAGCTCTGGGATTACAGGCATGAGCAAGTACACTCGGCCTAATTTCACCTCTCTTGATGAACATTTAGATGATTTCCAATATTTGCTGCAATGAAACAATTTGTTTATGTGTTCCTCTACCCATAAGTGTAAGTCATCTACACATCTCACTCCTTTCTAAGGTTCTTATGTAGTGTATACGTTGAGTATATTTGAGAAATATTTATTAAGTTTGTACCATGGACAATATTCGATAGTTCATCATATTGATGCCAGCGTTTACTCAACCTAGTGGCTTATCCTAGATTGTTTCTTGCTAGAAACAAGGTCAGTAATAAAAATTCTTTTTTGTCCCTTTTGTTGGTGGAGAATGGGGTCTTGCTATGTTGCCCAGGCAGGTCTTGGACTCCTGGGCTTAAGCTATCCTCCTGCCTCTACCTTGTTAAGTGCTGGGATTATAGGACTGAGCTGCCATGGCCAGACTTGTTTTTTCTTGTTTTGAGACACAGTCCCACTCTGTCTCCCAAGCTGGAGTGCAGTAGTGTGACCTCAGCTCACTGCAGACTCTGCCTCCCAGGCTCTGCCTCCCACCTCAGCCTCCCAAGTAGCGTGCATGCCACCACGCCCGCTAATTTTTTTTTTTTTTTTGAGATAGAGTTTCACTCTGTTGCCCAGGCTGGAGTACAGTGGCGTGATCACAGCTCACTGCAACCTCTGCCTCCCAGGTTCAAGCGATTTTCATGCCTCGGCCTCCCAAGCAGCTGGGATTACAAACATATGTGCCACCACACTCGGCTAATTTTTGTATTTTTGGTAGAGATGGGGTTTCATCATGTTGTCCAGGCTGGTCTTGAACTCCTGGTCTCAAGTGATCTGCCTGCCTCAGCCTCCCAAAGTGCTGGAATTACAGGAGTGAGCCACTGTGCCTGGCCTAATTATTAAATTTTTTTGTAGAGATGGAGTTTCATCATGTTGCCCAGGCTGGTCTCGAACTCCTGACCTCAAGTGATCCTCCCAGCTTGACCTCCCAAAGTGCTGGGATTATAGGTGTGAACCACAGTGCCTGGCTGAAAACTCTTGCCTGTAAATCTCTAATTTTGATCGTTCATCTTTGTTTATTCCTTAGCACAGGTTTCTAGAAGTGGGTCAAATAATCTGAAAATTGTTAAGGTTTTGGGTCTTAACTTTAATGTTCCTGCTAAAGCTTATATAATAGTATTCCAAATTGTGTTCTAGAAATGTATCAATTTCTATTTTTACCAGAAGAGTGCTCATCTTGTCCTACAATACTAGTATTATCATTAAAGTAAAAACAAAACAAAAATTATCATCAAAGCAAAAACCAAAAACAAAAAAACTCATTTGATAGGTGAAATTTGCTCATTTGGTTTGTGAAATACAGCATTTCATTGCTTTAATTTTAACCTGTTTATTAGATATTCTTATTTCCTCTTTTGTGGCTTTTCTGTGTCTTTTGGCCATTTGCCTGTTGAGGTCTTAATGCTTTTTATATCAATTTGCATGATATTTTGTATATTAAGAATATTAATTTGTCATACATGTGGCAAATATTTTCCCCAGTTTGCATCTTGACTTCTAAAAAGTTCTTTTAAAACTGTGGTATAATTTACATTCAATAAAATGTACTCATTCAAAGTATATAGTTCTATGAATTTTAACAAATATGTATACCCATGTAACCACAACAGAATATTATTATTATCCCCAAAAGTTCCTTAGTGCCTCTTTGTACTCACCCTGTCTCTGTAACTGTAGATTAATTTTGCTGATTCTAAGAGTTCATGTAAACACAATCAAACACTATCTACCTTTTGTTTTTTAATAAGACAAGTTCTCACTTTGTCGCCCAGGTTGGAGTGTAGTGGTGCAATCTCAGCTCACTGCAACCTTTGCCTCCTGGGCTCAAGTGATCCTCCCACCTCAGTCTCCCTAGTAGCTGGGACCACAGGTACATATCACCACACCTGGCTAAATTTTTGTATTTTTAGTAGAGATGGGGTTTTCCCATGTTGCCCAGGCTGGTCTTGAACTCCTGGGCTCAAGCAATCCACTCACCCCCGGCCTTCCAAAGTGCTGGGATTATAGATGTGAGCCACCATGCCTGACCACTATCTACTCTTTTGAATCCAGCTTATTTCACTCGGCGTTTTTTAAAAAAAGTCTTATCCGCATTGTTGTGTACATTAGCAGCTAATTTTTATTTTTATTTTTTTTCAGTCCTGATACCAATGCAGTAACATCTTTTTTTTTGCTGAGTTTTTCATCATATGAATTTTCCAAAATATTGTAATCATTCACCAGTTGATGGACATTTGGGTTGTTTCCAGTTTTTGGCTATTATGAATAAAGTTGCCATGAGCATCTGTGTATGTCTCTTTTTTGACATACCTTTTCCCCCCATTTCTTTTGGATAAATACTTAGTAGTGAAACTTCTCAGTCATATGGTAAATGCATGTTTTTAGAATAAGCAGCTACCATACTATTTTCTAAAGTGGTTGCACCATTACATATTCCCATCAGCAGTGGCTGTGCTTTTGGTTGCTATATATTCTCACCAGCAGGTGACATTACCAGTCTTTTGAATTTTAGCCATTTTAATGGGTGTGAATGGTAGCTTGCTGTAGTTTTAGTGTGCATTTCCCTAATGACTGACGATGCTGAGCATATTTTCACGTGCTTATTGGCTATCTTCTTTTGTGTGGGGTCAGTTCAAATCTTTTGTTGTGTTGTTTGCCTTATTACTAAATTGCTAGAGTTCTTTATATATTCTGGATATAGATCCTTTGTCATATATGTATGTATGTACATGTATGTGCTATATATGTACTGTGTATACATGTATCTATATACTATATGACTATACTGTGTACATATATGTACTATGAATCATTTCTCCCAATCTGTGGCTTGTCTATTCATCCTCTTAACAACATCTTTTAGAAAAATTGTAGTAAAATATACGTAACATAAAAGATGCCATTTGAATCATGTTGAGTATTTAGTGGTGTGAATTATACTCCCATTGTTGTACAACCATATCTCCTATCTTAAACAATGTCTTTTTAATTTTTAAATTTTTATCTTTTTAGAGACAAGGTCTTTGTTGCCCACACTGGAGTGCAATGGCATGATCAAAGCTTACTGTAACCTCGAACTCGTGGGCTCAAGCAATCCTCTCGCCTCAGCCTGCGACGTAGCTGGGACGGCAGGCATGAGCCACCACACCTGGTTAATAAACTTCTTTGTAGAGATAGAGTCTTTCTGTGTTTCCCAGGCTGGTCTGGAATTCCTGGTCTCAAATGATCCTCCCACCTTGGTCTCCCAGTCTGCTGGGATTACAGGTATGAGCCACCACACCCAGCATAACAATGTCTTTTGAAGAGCAGTAATTTTTAATTTTGAAGTCCAAGTTATTTTTTCCCTTTTGTGATTCTTATTTTCTGTGTCCTAAGAATCTTTGCCTACACCAAGGTTATGAAGATTTTCCCCATGTTTTCTTCTGGAAGTTTGTTTTTTTTTTTTGAGGCAGAGTCTCACTCTGTTGCCCAAGCTGGAGTGCAGTGGCTCGATTTCTGCTCACTGCAACTTCTGACTCCTGGGTTCAAGGGATTCTTGTGCCTCAGCCATTTGAATAGCTGGGATTACATGTGTGTACCACCATGCCCGGCTAATTTTTGTATTTTTAATAGGGGTTTCACCATGTTGGCCAGGCTGGTTTCAAACCCGTGGCCTCAAGTGATCTGCCCACCTCGGCCTCCCAAAGTGCTGGGATTACAGGCCACCGTGCTTGGCCTTCTTCTGGAATTTTTCTAATTTTAGCATTTCTTTCATTCTATGATCCATTTTGTTATTTTTTGTGTACAACATGAAGTAAAGGGTATGTTTACTTTTAAAATATGGATATCCAGTTAAAAGAAGTGAAAATAGGTAAATGTTAACTATTACTCATTTTATTCTCCTCTGATTTACTCCATTGCTATGTAGCCTAGAAATTCCAACCCCATTCAGCTATCAGATAGATATTCATCTATATAATCTGGATTTTTTTTTAACCTCAATTCTTTGTGTGTGTGTGGTTTTTGTTTTGAGGTGGTGTCTTGCTCTGTTGCCCAGGCTGGAGTGCAATGGTGCAATCTTGGCTCACTGAAACCTCCATCTGCTGGGTGGGTTCAAGCAATTCTCCTGCCTTGGCCTCCTAAGTAGCTGGGACTACCGGCTTGCGCCACCATGCCTGGCTAATTTTTGTATTATTATTTTTTTTAGTTGAGACGGGGTTTTGCCATGTTACCCAGCCAGGCTGGTCTCGAACTTCTGACCTCAGGTGATCCACCCGCCTTGGCCTCTTAAAGTGCTGGGATTACAGGTGTGAGCCACCGTGCCCAGCCATTAACCACAATTCTTTGATTCACTTGGAATATATTTAGGTTGATGTAAGAGCTGGGGGTCTAGTTTGATTCTTCCTACCCCCATAGCTAATTAAATAGTGGGAAAGGGAGTTCCAGATATAGTGGGGCCATAAAAGTGGGAAGAGAGTTGAGTTTTGGGAAACAGGGCCATTTAGGCTTACCTGGGTTGGTGAGTCATGGGGGACAAGCTGGAGAGCTTCACTGGGGCAGCCCCTGGAGGACCCCTGAACGCTGTCCCCCGGGGCTGTGAGCCTCTGAGAGAGGTGATTGGAGTGGTGCTTTTGCATCATGTAGGTTGGCTCTGACTGAGGAGAGACCAGAGGGATGAAGAATGAAAATGGTTGCTGGTGATTTCTAGCTTCAAAGGGGGGCAGATGGCAAGAGAAACTGAGGATGAGATGGTGGGTGGAGTAGAGAATTGCCTGTTCTTGATTTCAGAAAGGGTGAAGCTGGAAGGAGGAATTAAAGATTGATCTTGAGATTCCAGTTGGAATGTTGGGTAGAACGTCTCTGCTTTAACCAGAAATAAAAGATGACAGGAGGAGAAACTGGCTTTTCAAGGGGATGAAGTTGAAAAGTAATGACAATTATTCACTTTTGGAGAAAATTTGTGACATTTCTTGAGAGTATAATCAGAACCGTTCCTTATAATTTGCATAGCATTTTAACATTTCCGAAGTGCTTTTACATACTACTTCCTTTTTTTTTTTTCCATTTATGCCTGATGTATCAGGATAGGCAGGGCAGGTATTACCCTGTTTTCCATCCTGCAGATGAGGGAGGGGAAGCTCAGCTAGGTGGGGGGTTTGCCTGAGTTTTGTTCTGAGTCAGTAGGCTGTTCTGGTATCAAGGGGTGGGTTGGGGGTAAGGTTCTGATCTTGGCTTCTACCCACTTGCTGTATAAGAAAGTACCTCAGCTTTCTGAGGGTTGGAGAATATGGGGTGGAGAATATCTGCACCATTAGACTCATACGATGGAGAAGGCCAGATAACATAACGTAAGTGTAAGAATGCTGATGAATATAAAACAGGATGCAAATGTCAATCTTATTAAGGTTATGATGTTATCCTGCTGGAGCTGGGAATCTGTTGGTCCCAGGGTGGGGAGGTAGGGAGGCCCAGGGTTCTGCCTGGCTCCACAGGCTTAGCTGCTGGCGCAGTGTACTGGGGTGGGAGTGCAGGGCTCTGAGACAAGGTGGAGATGACTATCCACGGTCAAGGCAGGGAAGTCTGAGGGCTCACATGGACTCTGGATTTGGATTCAGAGGCCTTAGGGTTGAACATGATTTTCACTGTGTCCTGGACCTTGGGTAAGATACTGGATCTCTCTGAATCTCAGTTTCCTTATCTTTGAAATGTTACATTACACACCCTGGAAATATGGAACTACTTATATGTTTCCCATACTTGCTGTGGCTCTGTGCCTTGATAAAGTCCTGTTCCCTTAAGCAGTTAGACAGAAGATGCAACACAACTGGCTTTGGAGGAAGGGGCCATGGGTCAAGGAATGCAGGTGGCTTCTAGGAGCTGAAAAAGATAAGGAAACTGACCTTGATGCTGGCCCAGTGAGACTGATTTTGGACGTTCTGACCTCCAGAACTGTAAGACAGTAAATCTGTGTTGTTTTAAGCTACTGAGTTTGTAGTAATTTGTTAGAGTAGCAATAGGAACTGATACCATGCGTTTAAGACTTATCCATGTTACTGCAGGTATGGGTGCGTTCCACTGTGTGGCTGCATGGCAACTTGCTTATTCATTTACCAACTGATGAGCACTTGGGTGTTCCCAAGTTTTGGCCATTATGCAGAAAGCTGCTATGA
The DNA here is from genome assembly GCF_029281585.2 of Gorilla gorilla gorilla. Taxonomy (NCBI): domain Eukaryota; kingdom Metazoa; phylum Chordata; class Mammalia; order Primates; family Hominidae; genus Gorilla; species Gorilla gorilla. Next base: position 89,691,532 of record NC_073239.2, on the reverse strand, counting down.
ATATTCCTATTTATAGGTCTTTGTGTAGACATATGTTTTTATTTCTTTTGGGCAAATCTCTGGGAGAAATGAAAATATAATTGTATATTTAACTTTAAAAGAAATTGCCAAACTGCTTTCCAAAGTGGCTGTACCAGTTAGCATTCCCACACGCAGTGTGTAAGAGTCGTAATTATTCTATATCCTTGCCAGAGCTTGGCATTGTCAGCCTTTTAAATTTTAGCCATTATAATAGATGTTTAACGGTATCTCGTTGTGATTTTAATTGCATTTCCCTGCTAACTAATAATGTTGAACCTTTTTTTTTTATGTGCTTTTTGGCCATCTGTATCTTTTCTTTTGTGAAATGTCTGTTCAGTTCTTTGACCTTAAAAAAAATGGAGTTATTTGTCTTCTTCTTATTGAGTTTTAGGAGTTCTTTATATATTCTGACTAAACATCCTTTATCAGATATATGTTTTGCAAATATTTTCTCTCAGTCTGTAGCTTGTGTTTTCATTTTCATATTAGTGCCTTTCAAAGAGTAGACATTTAAAATGTTGGTGAAGTCCAATGTATCAATCTTTTTCCTTTACGACTCATGCATTTTATGTCCTATTTAAGAAAATTTTTGCTTAACCCAAGGTTAGAAAAAGTTTCTTCCAAGTTTTCTTTCTGAAGTTTGAAAGTTTTAGTCTTCCATTTAGCTCTATGATCCATGTCGAGTTAATTTTTTTTTTTTTTTTTTTTTTTTTTTTTGGAGACGGAGTCTCGCTCTGTCGCCTAGGCTGGAGTGCAGTGGCGCGATCTCGGCTCACTGCAACATCTGCCTTCCCGGTTAAGCGATTCTCCTCAGCCTCCCAAGTAGCTGGACTTACAGGCGCCTGCCATCATGCCCAGCTAATTTTTATATTTTTTGAGAGACGGGGTTTCACCTTGTTGGCCAGGCTGGTCTCAAATTCCTGGTCTCAAGAGATCCGTCTGCTTCAGCCTCCCAAAGTGCTGGGATTACAGGTGTCAGCAACCACACCTGGCTCAAGTTAATTTTTATCTAGGGTATGAGGTAAGAATTAAAACATTGAAAAAGTTCTTTTTGGTAATGTCTTTAACTGGTTTTGGTATCAAGGTAATTCTGGCCTCATCAAATGTGTTAGCATTGTGCCAGGCACTGTAGAGAATGTAGAAGTCAGATCTAATCCCTGCTGGACTCTCTCTCTTGCTCTCACACACATCCCCCAAGTATGATGAAGGCAGAGTTTGGTGAGCATAGAAGAGAAGTGCATATGAACTGCTATGGGCTTTCAAAGAAGGGTGAAGGCCTGGGAAGCCTCAGAATCATCTTCATGAAGGAGGGACACTCAGGAAGGGCTTTAGGAGGGCTGCACCATTGCCTCACTCTGGGGGCACCATTCAAATGACAGTCAGTTGAGTGATCCAGGGCCACGTTGACTGAAACATGGAGGGTACCCATCTGGAGTTTTTAAAAAAAGTGGCCCTGCTAAACAAGAAAAGGTCTACTAGCTGAGAGACTATCAGCCGGTAGAGATGGGGAAAGGTGGGTGGGGTGGACAAGAAACCATGTACTGGGCGAGAGAGAATTCTGTTAAAGTATGCCTTTGCCTCGCCAACCTCTGAATTAAACTCCCATTGTTCTGCGTCCTTCCCACACTGATTATGGTGCCGGAGGGCCCTGGAGAGGAAGGTGGGAAGGAGGGGGACCAGCCCTCATGGAGCCCCTCATCTCTGTACTCGAGCCCCAGCATCCATCATCTCATTTAGTCCTCTCACCAACTCTGTAAGAGCAGCTTCATTATTTGCGTTTTTGCAGATTAAAAAATGAGATTCATAAAGGTTAAGTGCCCTGCCTGGGGTCAGCTGCTAGTGAGCAGGGGAGCCTAGTTGCAGTCCAGCCCCCTGGCTGCCTTTGGCCCCTGCAACACTGTCTCTCACTGCTCTGACAAAATGTCATTTCTGAGGAAGGCAGGCACACAGACCCAAAAGGAATGGGTGCCGGTGGGGAGGCCAGGATGAGATATTTGTGAGTGGGTTTGTTCTGATGTAGCAAAAACTCTCTCGTTGCTGTGGGCTGGGAAGTGGCTGACTGGCTGCGTGGTCAGGTTTGCAAAGCTTTTGCAGATCCTTTTGCTAGAGGGGCTTTAAAAGCTGCAAGCGCTCAGCAGTTCCTATCAGCTGGGATTTTTTTCCTCCAGATTGAATCCTGTCAGGGTTTTACTGGCTCATCTGTTCCCAGAATGACACCATGTCCCCTCACCTGAGCAGCAGGGCCTTGCCACCCACAGTACTCCCTGCTACCAGACGGCTCCCGGAAGGAATTCTTCACCAGCCCTATTTTTTGTCCCCTGAACCCCTCTCCTGACTCTCTCAAAACCCTCTGGTTTCTCCCAGAATTTGGAGCCGAGCCCATCAGGGACAAAGGAATGCTGGGACCTTGTTTGGATCTCAGATTTGGTGGTTTGCTCCCCTTCCTGGTGTCATGGTTTGAAGCATTTTCGAAGGAGCCCCCGAAAAGCAAGGACAGTGTGGAGAGGCTGATGCCCAGAGGCGATGCGGTGTGTCTGGGAAACCAGAGGGGACCCTGCCTGCAAGTTCCCATTGCCCCCAACCCCATTCCTATCCCTATGAGCCCCTGGCCCTTCTTCGCCAGTGCCTGTATCCTCAGAGCCCTCTCAGGGAGCCTCACCCGCCAGCCTCTGGGCGTTTGGCTTCCCGTCTTTTGTTTGGTCACCATGGGCCCTGCCACTGCCAACTCAGGCAAACAGAGCTTGGGCCAGCCCTGGGCTGCCCAGCCTCCCGGACGCATTGCACACTGCTCTGTGTCAGCAGAAAAAGTGTACATGACAAGTGGCATACTAGAGCGCCCTCTCCCCCCAGGCCTAGCTGCGAAGCCTCCATGCCCTGCCGAGCCCTGCCCACCGGGCCCAGCGTACTCTCTGCTCCGCCAGCAGTGTTTCAGGAATCCTGAGGTGCAGCTCAGGTGGCTCTCGGTGACGTCATGGGAAGTGTTCTGGGTCGGTTCCCTTTGCCTCCCTGCCTCCACCTCCTTCCCAGACTTGCCGAGGATGTTGCCTCCAAGCCCCTCCCAGCTCCCAAAATACCAACCCTGCCTCCTGGCCCTGCCAGAAAATGCTTAGCACATTAGCGGGTTTAGCTGCCACAGTGGCAGTCAGTTGGGAGGCTGCAGAGGCACATAGATTTCATTCTGGAATTCTTTCCAGCTCCTCGCTATTTTGACAACACTGGGCAATGCTGTTACCAGGAACCTGCCCTGCCTGTGGGATGGGAGAGGCTGGGGGCCTGGGGTGGGGATGGGGAAAAGGTAAGGGGGGCTGGTGGGAGCGGCCTCAGGGTAAGGGACTATGAGAGAAGGGGGGACTGCACTGGTATCTCATGGTGCTGCAGCCACTTTGGTCTTTAACTTGGTCTTTAACATGGCTGGCCTCCCTCCTTGCCTCCTGGAGCTCACTTGGGGCAGATCTTAGATACAAGAGACCTCAGTGCAGGGGCTTCTGTTTGAAGGAGGCAAGAGGTTCCAAGACGGCAGGAGAGGCAGCAAGACAGACTGAAAGAAAACAGCCACACCAATGTTGTCTTGGACTCAAGACTTTACTGCAGCTCTCTCTCTGCCGCTCCAGGGCTGGGTGCCCTGGAGCAAGCCACCAACTCTCCAAAACTCATTGTTCTCATCTGCAGAATGGGAATAACCTACAGCTTGCCCTTCCCATCTCAATGTGAGATGGGGGGATCTACAAGAGACAATATATGTGAAAGTGTTTTGCAAAGTGTAAAGTGACTAACATTTGTATGCCTAGGAGCTCTGGAAGGCAGGGCCTATGTCTTGTTTATATTTGAATTCCTCTATCATGTCTGGTTTATTGGGTAGAAAAATAAATGTGGAGACTTTTTGGAAATTTCTGACTTGCCTCATTGGTGATCAGTGTGGTGAAGGATAGTAAGGTTCTGGGTGTATTAGTTTGTTAGGGTGGCTGTAAGTGCCACAGACTGGGTAACTTAACAGAAGTTTATTTTATCATAGTCTGGAGGCTAAAAGTCCAAGATCAAGGTGTTGGCAAGGTTGGTTCCTTCTGAGGGCTGTGAGGAAGAATCTGTTCCAGGCCTCTCTGCTGGCTTCTGGGGCTTGGCTGGCAGTCTTATCTTTGGTATTCCTTGCTTTGTAGGCACATCACCTCAATCTCTTCCTTCATGGGGCAAACTTCCGTTTTTTATAAGGACACTAATTGATATGATTTGAATGTTTGTCCCCTGCAAAGCTCATGCTGAAATGTGATTCCCAATGTTGGAGGTGAGGCCTGGTGGGAGATTATTAGATCATGAGGGTGGATCTCTCATGAATGGCTTAGCACCATCCCCTTGGTGATGAGTGAGTTTTCACCCAGTTAGTTCACACAAGATCTGGTTGTTTGAAAGTCTGGGACTTCCCACCCTTGCTGCCTTGGTCTTGCTCTCACCATGTGACACGCCTGCTCTCCTTTTCACCTTCCGCCATGATTGTAGCTTCCTGAAGCCTCACCAGAAGCAGATGCCGGCACCATGGTTCCTGTACAGCCTGCAGAACTGTGAAATATACCTCTTTTCTTTACAAATTACCAAGTCTTAGGCATTCCTTTATAGTAATACAAATGGACTAACTCACTAGTCCTGTAAGATTAGGGCTTACTCTATTCCAGTATGACTTCATCTTAACTAACTATATCTGCAATGATTCTGTTTCCAGCAATGACAGTCTGGGGTCTTCTGAGCCCAGGGCCCAGCTCCAGGATCGGGAAGGTCAAGGCAGTGTGCCAGGCCTGGCTGAGAATAGAGAGTTCTTCTGATGAAACGTGATGTGGGTGCTTGCTGGGTGGGGGACTCTATTTTCTACTGCCATTCTTGGATTTGGAGGCAGATCTTTGTTTCTTAGAGTTAGTTTTTCTTTTCCTTTTCTGAGTAGCTCCTGTGAAGTAGAGTCATGCCATTTGTGTGTGAGACCCAGCTGCTGCACCAGTTCTAACTCTTCACCCCCTTCTTTTTCATGCCCCTCTTTCCCTTCAAGTCACTAACCCCACACACGCCCACCTTCCTCTGCAGCCCGGAAGCTTGGTACACATTTGCTGACGTATTAGAACACACCCTGGCATGAATGTGATTCACATTCTCCTGCCCTCTCTTCCTTCCACTTTGTCCTGGACCGCAGGCCCTTGCAGTGCATATCTCTGACAGGGGAACCCCCACTATAGGTGTGCTCCCATTTAGCCTGGGTTCAGGCACGTCAAGGAGCATGTTCTGAGTTGGAGGGATGGGGCGGGTGTATTGCTGGACCACAGTGTTGGGATGTTGCGGGAGGGCACGGAGGTGTCTCAGCACTCTGCTTCCCTCTGTATCTGAGGCTTCATTGCCCTTATTCGCATCTTCCCTATGAAATGCTCCAGTTTAGTAAGGGATTGCTATGGAAGAAGACATTTGTACAAGTCACCCCTGAATAGTAAGAGGGGATCTTCTCTTATAGATTCTCAACATGTACAGGCACAGTGCTAAGTGCTTTCCATCCTTTTTCTCGTGTATTTCTCTAAATAACTCCAAGAAGCAGACACTTTTATATCCCCATTTCTCAGATGGGCAGCTGAGGGTTTGAAAGGAGATGTAAACTGCCCAGAGTCATTCAGCTAGTGAGGGGACTCAAGCACTTGCTTCTAGAACCTCTAGTTCCACCCTCTCATCCACAGGGTGCTCAAGGGGTGGTCAGTGGCCGTTTGCATTGATATTCCCTGGAGAGCTAACTGAAAAGTTGGGTTCCTGGGTCTCCTCCTGATCTACGGAATCATAAGAGATTGGGGTGGGACCCAGGAACCAGCTCCCAGTGACAAGCAGGGCTGAGAATCACTGCCTGTGGAGCCCAGTGCCACCTTCCCTTTCTCTTCCACCAGGCTGCCGAGGACCTGCCATCAGCCACATGCAGGGTTCTGAAAGGAAGGGCAGGTGTGACCAGGCCTCCCCAGGAGCTTCTTTCCTCCCTGGTGTAGTGGCCCCAGGAGTGCTGGTGGAAGGGGAGCCATCATGCCTGCACATAGGTTGGGAGAGGGTGGCTTGTGTGGCCGTGCTGACCTGCTGACTTCTCACTCTTTCTGGTAGCCCCCATGCCCTTCACCGGTGCCATGTTCCCCAAGGTCCTAGATGATGGAGGGACCAGGCCTGGTGTTGGCAGGCAGTGGCCAGGGCCAGGCAGCCCAAGCCCTGTGTGACGATGATGTGGGAGTGTCTGTCTGTGTTGCTGTAATGGAATACCAGGAACTGGATCATTTATAAAGAAAAGAGATTTATTTAGCTTATGGTTCTGCAGGCTGAGAAGTTCAAGGGCATGGCCCTGTCCTCTGACGAGGGCTTTCCTTCTGCATCACAACATGGCAGGGAAGGTCAAAGGGAAAGTAGACACGTGTGAAGATGGGGAAACCCGAGGGGGCCCTGGTGTTTTAACAACCAACTCTCCAGGGAACTAGTTCATTCCTGTGAGAACAAATCCAGTCTTATGAGAGTATGAATATTAGAGCTACAAGGCACTGCCAAGTTAATGTTGTCTAGAGGGCCAGTTGAGCAAACAGAGGCTCAGAGAGGTAAAATCACTTGCCTGGGTTCACACAGCAGGTAGGTAGTATGGTTGGGGCTAGAACCCAAATTAGTAGGATTGCTCCTAGACTCCTAAGAATGCCAAAATCCAAACCATAGCTTCTGAAAACAGATGTCCTTACATGCCCGGAGACCTTTGGCTGGTTTCCTGGTAGAAGAAGCTGTTCAGACCCCTCTCTCCTTCCGGTTCCCTGCTGCTTCGTGCTACTGGAGGGAAGCAACAAGCTGGTTTTTCTCCTCCCAGAATAGGAGGCATCCCTGAAAATGTTGGCCTGGATTTCCAGGCTGACTTTCTAAACACTACCTCATCCTAAGAGTAAATGGCGAACTATTTTCATACACTATTAAAATTTTAATTTGGAAAACTCCTGTCCTTGGAATGCAAAGTTCGCCAGGCATTTTACATCCTGCAAGCTGAGCTAGTTATTAGAACCTTCTTGCGGGTCCTGCTTGTAAGTCCCACTTGTAGTATTACACCAAGGACTGGTGGGATTTGGACAGCAAAGTGACTCTTACTATTTGAGTTCGAAATGTCCTGCTTGTTTTAAAATGTTCACTCAGTTAAGGTTTCTTCTTCCCTGTCCCCGCTCCCGCTCCTTCAGAGCAGGATGTTTGGATGCTGTAGTGGGAGCTGGTGGTGAAAAATTAAAGTTATTAATGTGACCGTCCATCAGATGGTCCTAAATTTCACCTCGGTTCTGCTGGTCTCCAGCCCTGACCCTTACTCCATTTCTCTCTTCCTGCTTCCAGACCTCCAGTCCATCTTTGATCCTTCCCTTTCCTAGTTCTCAGTCCATCCCTGACCTCTACCCCATTCCTAACTCCCACCTTATCCTTACCCCATCTCTGAGCTTATCTTTTCCCGTCCATCAGGTCAGGCTGGGGGTGACCCTCAGGGAGGGAGGGAGGGCATTTGTTTCTCACATTACTTCTTGTTGTTGTTGTTTTTGTTTTAGAGACAGGTTCTTGCTCTGTCGCCCAGTCTGGAATGCAGTGGCGTGATCATAACTCACTGCAGCCTCCAACTCCAGGGCTCAAGTGATCTTCCTGCCTCAGCCTCCTGAGTAGCTATGACTATGTGTGTGCCACCAAGCCTGGCTAATTTTTAAATTTGTTGTAGAGATGGGGTCTTCCTATGTTGACCAGGCTGGTCTTGATCAACAAAGCAAAACCCTATCTCTTGGCGGTACCTTGTAGCTCTAATATTCATACTCTTGTAAGACTGGATTTGTTCTGGCAGGAATGGATTAGTTCGCTGGAGAGTTGGTTGTTAAAAACTGGCCTCAAGAGATCCTCCTATCATCCTCTAGCCTTGGCCTCCCCAAGTTCTGGGATTACAGGCGTGAGCCAACTGTACCCAGCTTACCTGATATTTTTTTAAAAACTGAAAGTTTAGTGGTTTGTTTTTTAGGTGTTGTCAAAGGGCCCTCTGTCAAAACTAGCCAAGTCAAAGGGGCAGTATCAGAGTTATGCTGGAGTCAGTATCATCACAGGCCTTTAACCTGTCAATAATAGTAATAATAATAATAATGTATTTATTGAGCCTCTGCCACATATTAAACAGTGCTAGGCACATTTCCTAGTGTTAATTCATCAAATCCTCACAATAATCCTAAGAAACAGGTGCTTCAATTCTCATTTTATTGATGGGAAAACAGAAACAAATATTTTAAGGAGTTTGCCCAAGGGCATAAGTAAGACGTTACAGAATTACTAAGCGACACAAGCTCATTTAGTTTGTGTCCTGAATAGGTGAAATGTTTGCTTCAAGGTCCCTAGATATCTACCCTGTGGGCCTGCTTTGAGGTTTCAGGGTGGACTGGTGGTGGGCTCTGCAGTGCCCAAGGTCAGAGAAAACTCACCTCCCTGACCCTGCGGGGTAGGGCAGCCCTCTCCAGGGCCATGCTAGAAATAAACCCAGGAACAGTTTTCAAATGGGCAGACTCTCCTGGGGAAAGGAGGGGGCAGAGATGAGGTTTCCAGGATCAGGTAAACAGTTGGTGCTGAATTACTCCCTGATCTTGCTGCGTTTCAACAAATATTGAAGCACCGAGTAATATGGAGTCTACAAAGAGATCAGCCCATTGGAAGCCCTCCAGGAGCCCACCACTTAGAAGAGACCGACAAAATGAACTCTGCTGTAAGGTAGGCAAGCAAAGTGCAAAGGGAGAGTGGGCAGGGAGGGGAGAACTAGGGGTGGGAAGGACACAAAAAAGCATGTCGAATTCCAGGAGCACTTGGTTGCACTTCCATTAGAGGTTTTCCACATTTTCAGGATAGTGTTGGTTGCAAGAATAGGTTCTTTCGCCCAGTGGGGGTGGGGAAAAAAGGATTACGATATAAAGTGTTTTGCAAAGTTTGCAGAGTTGAATTTTGTTATTACAAGAGGTAATGAGTGTGGAGGTGCTTTGAGTCTTTGAAAGCCCTTTGCTGATGTGAGAGTTGGAGCCATAAGAGTGGAGTGTGGAGAGATGAGCAGAGGACTAAGGACCGGGTCTTATTGCCAAATCCCCACTGCCTAGCAGGGGCTCAGGGAACTTTTGGGGAGGAACTAAATGAATGAGTAGAATCAAGGCTCTGAGTGTTTCAAGGAGCGCATGGCTAATACTGTCATACGTTGGTTGAGCAGCAGGACCACCCACGGGTGGCCACTGGATTTGGCAAGAAGGAAGAAATTAGTCCCTATGAAAAGGTAGCATCTGAGGAAGGATGGCTAAGAGCTGAGGGGAACGGGTAGAGGGGAGGATCATGTATTTGAGGAGCTTTTCAGTAAACGTTAAGGAATGGAGTTAGATCATTGCTAGATAGGCCCTTTGATGATTTAAAGGAATTGTCTCGAAGACCCTCTGTTATGTTTCACCAGGAAGGTGAAGGGAAAGGAGGCCAAGGAGTTTCAAGGCTGAAGGTGCCTGAGCATGAAGGAAGGAGCCCTGACTGGATCCCAGAAGAGGTGGAACCCATGGGACCACAATTCAAGAGGAGGGTCCCCATTAGAGAGAGCCCTCAGAAACTAGAGATGTGCTAGGAAACGCCCATCCTATTTTTCACACCTTTGTTATTTTATTTATTTATTTTTGAGACAGAGTCTTGCTCTGTCACCCAGGGTAGAGTGCAGTGGCACGATCTCAACTCACTGCAACCTCCGCCTCCCAGGTTCAAGCGATTCTAATACCCAGGCCTCCCAAGTAGCTGAGATTACAGGCGCTCACTACAAAGTCCAACTGATTTTTGTATTTTTAGTAGAGATGGGATTTCACCTTGTTGGCCAGGCTGGTCTTGAACTCCTGACCTCAAGTGATCTGCCCACCTCGGCCTCCCAAAGTGCTGGAATTACAGGTGTGAGCCACCGCGCCTGGCCATACTCTTGCTCTGACCCTGTGCGTGCATGGCATGCTGTGACTGTTCCATTTGCCCTGGGGGTTTGGGCTTCCATGCAGTTTTTTTTTGGAGATAGAGTTTCACTCTTGTTGCCCAGGCTGGAGTGCAATGGCGTGATCTCAGATCACCGCAACCTCTGCCTCCTGGGTTCAAGTGATTCTCCTACCTCAGCCTCCTGAGTAGCTGGGATTACAGTTGCCTACCACCATGCCCGGCTAATTTTGTATTTTTAGTAGAGACAGGGTTTCTCCATGTTGGTCAGGCTGGTCTCAAACTCCCAATCTCAGGTGGTCTGCCTACCTCGCCCTCCCAAAGTGCTGGGATTACAGGTGTGAGCCACTGTGCCCAGCCTTCTGTGCAGTTTTAGAAGCTGCAGGTTTCCCCCTTCTTCAGTCATGGCCTGTATAGGCAGGTCCTGTGGGAGGCTGGGGCTGCACCTTGTATTTAGAAGTGTGTGTGTGTGTGTGTGTCCAGGGCTGTGGGACTCCCTCGTTTTACACAGTAGGAAGCTGAAGCTCCGAGAGGAAAGTGACTACTGCTTTGTTTTTTCCTTCTGTTGCTAGCTTGATGCCTAGCATGTGGCAGATAGGGAACACATACCTCTTGAATAAATCAAGGAAACAGCTAGTTAGTGGCTGTGATATAAGAATTCAGATATTCTGATTTCTTGTCTCTGTCTTCCATGACACCTCCCAGGACTCAGCCTATTTTATACCAACGTCCCTGGAAAGTAGTTTCACAGGAGTAGTGAGAGGGAATCTCTATTAATGAAATGATTTCACTCAGTAGAATCAGATTCAACTACCTTTGAGGGCTCTATGTGTCATACCCTAGCAGTGGCACTTTCTCATGCTCACGACCTCGTCTACTTTCTGCCTCCTTATTGGGAAAAAAAACAAAAACACAAACAAACCCAACCTCTCAGCTGCTTCCCCCAATACTCTATCAATTCCAAGAAAGAAGGCCTTATGCTTAAATAATCATGTGAAAAGAAAAAAATCCCACCCTCATATGAATGTGAAAGGGCACTGGCTTAGGCAGCTTTCAGTCTTTATCTACATTAGAGATTTTGTGGATTGTTGTTGTTTTTGTTGTTGTTTGCTCCTGGTGGGGTGGTATCCAGTATTCCAGTGTTCACATAATGCCTTGACTTCGCCATCGCTTCTCCTAGGATAATTATAGGTTGGCATAATGTACCTATTGTTCTATTCCACAAAGAAGCACTGTCACAGGATGATGGGATGGGGCTGGCAGGAGGCACGCAGTGTGGATCTGGAAGGGGGGAATCTTTGTCTGCGTGTGTGTGAGTGTGTGTGTCCTGGAAAGCAATGCTGGATCTTGAATTATTTTTCCTGTTCTGTTCTTTGGATTCCTACCCACTCATCCCTTATTTCCCCAGTCATTTGGTCCTCATTGTCCTCTCCAAGTTCTTGTTTCTTGGCGTCTCGGCACCCTTCCCTTCTGGGGTTATCACCATGACTGGGCATGGTGGCTTCAACCATAGATGCCGAGCTAGGGTGTTGGAGGTAGTGTTTAAAATTCTTTCAGTGAAGTTATTTGCCTGTGTATGACAGGCTCAAGGGCTCACCACATTGCCAATGACCTCACAGGCCATCCAGGCCTAGCCCTTTCACTGCACGTGTTTGTGTTTCTTATTTGAGTTGTTCAGAGCCTTTTGCGTTACAAAGCTCTTGACACTTTCTGGGACATATTGGAGAATGTAGGCATTCATTCATGTGTTCACTCATTCATTCAGTCTTCCTAAGATCATCGGATGCTCACTCTGAGGCTAGTCCTGGACTAGATGGGCTAGTCCATAGAGATGAGGAAAACAAAAGACAGCATTCGTACCCTTGTGGAGCTTCCACTCCAGTTGCCCACCTAGGCAGGTCAAAGATCTTCAAGTACTGTTTTGTCCATGTGACCTCTATGGGATCCAGGCTGGGTGTCACGTTGGGCTTGTCTCTTGTGTCTAAAACTCAGAACTAGGTTTTCATGGCCCATTGCCAGCCATCACCAGGCAACAACCTCTTTTTTTGTAGTGAGATTTCCCTTGGAGTGTTTTGTGGTAATATCTGTTTCTTGTTTCTCCCTCTCCCCAGACTCTTCTGCATGGGGGCTGATAGTCACGCTTAGACATGTTTTTGACTCCAGCCATAAGCAGCTTTTTTGACTAAGAACCATTGGCGTCTGAATGGGATGACTACCTACATGCCTATTGGCCTTGGAAGCCACGGTCTTCACACCTCACCCTGAGAGAGAGGCAGTGGCAGGTTTCATTTGAAGCCAGGGGACAGAAAGACCACTGGATGAGATTCTATGGACACAAACTTAGGAAGAGAGGAGGACTTTTCTATCCTTGGAAGGGGCCTGCTTCAGTTGTGCTGCCTAGGAAGGCACATGTTATACTAAAATATTATTTGTTCTCCATCTGACACTTGCATTTAACTGGGAGTCCTGTATTTTATCTGTCAGTGTGACAAGGGGCGGGTAGGTGGAGAGGTGGGCACAGGTGGAGAGGTAGGCAGTGGGGCAGGGGCGCTGGACCTCCATGGGGGTGATGATGGCAGGATGTGGTCATTGAAGTGCTGCGGTTCTGAAGGGTGGCGTGATAGCTGCCCATGTCCAGGCTATCACATCGAGACAGGCTAGAAGGGAGTTCAAAGATCTCTGCCATTCATGGTCTTTGGAGAATTCACCGTGAGGAATAGCACTCACATGAGCTAAGGGAAAAGAACAGTCTTTAGCCTTTCTTCCCATCCACTTTGTATCTGAAAATATACAAATGTATTCCCTTTGTATATATTTTAAAAAGAATCCAAATTCTTTTCTCCTGGTAAGTTAAAACAAACATTTCCAGGGCTGGAAATCCATGTACTCAGGAACTATCAAAAATGTGTCAGTTCTGGGCTGTTGGGGGCATGTGCCTTGAGGTATGTGCTCACAAGAGGGGCTGGGGGCTCAGAAGCTTTGCTCCCACTCCCAGGAGCTAATTTTGAGCTTTGATATCTATGTGACTCTCAAGAGCATGTGTGTGGGACCTGGCAGGCCCTTGGAGATTAGCCAGTCTGAGAGACAGGGTTAGGAGCTGTGTGAAGGGTTCTCTCTCGACAGATGAGCAAACTGGAGCCCAAAACACTTAGCGATGGGCTTCAGGGCCCCCGAGGCAACAGAGCAGGGTGAGAACATGGGTCTCCTGACTCCAGGTTGTGTACAGTTCGCCATGACTCTGCACTCGCTGGTCCTGTGGCCTCTCTCAAATATAAGCATGTTGAGGGCAGAAACCAGGAGTCCCATTTGTCTCGTAGTGTTCAGGTGGTGGGGGTAGGGGGAGCTGTGACGGCCCTGCACACCCAGCTGTCCCTGTGTGAGCATTTGCTTGCTCTTGTCACTCACATGGTGCCACTTGTTGGTGCCACTCTCTTTGCTACTCAGCAGGAATTTGTTTTCCATGGCTTATCCCATGCCTTTGTTTTCTTGGCTCTGAGTCACCCCAAAGGTGGATGCCTGGCAGGGGTGGTATCAATCCCCAAGGATAAGTCCTTAAGAATCTGGTTCTTCCTACCTCTTGGCAGCTACCCTTCTTTGATGTCCTTGGGGTGTTGTATGTGAACCTCTATTTTCTCCTACTGTCCTACACCTTCAGTCCCTGGCTGTAAGAGACATGAGATGAAAGGTCCTCCCGTGTTGTGTCTTGTGCCTTGTGTTCAGGACAGCATATCCAAGTGTGTATGGGCCTTGTCCAGGCACCATTTAGTATGGGGCTATTTTCCTGATCTGTCCCCACTGGACACCCATATCCTGAGCAAAGTGAGAGCTGAACCCACCTGGCTACAGTGTCTGTCACTCCTTGGCAGTCCCTGGAAGAATTCTTCCGCTCAGAACTTTATGATGACTTCACAAAGACAACAAAAGGAGGAATGTGATTCATAGGGGCGTGAACGATATGCAGTTTTCTAAGCAATTGCCTGAACTGTGAGCATATAAACCATGGTGAAGAGTGCACAGTGTGGTTCTGTATGACTCACCAGTTACCTCCTTGAGGTCATGATGATGCCTTCAGCCAGGTGGCTGAGGGACAGGCCTTGTCCTGGCTCGGACTCTGGTCTCTATTGCTGCTATGTTTTTATTTTTTTCTCAGTTCTTTGAGCCACTTAGTGTCCCTCACCAGCCATCCTGGGGTCCTCACATCCTTGTTTCAAGACCAGAGCCTCACGGATACATTTGTGGATATTGGCCTGCAATTCTTCCATGTCCAGACACCAAAACCCAGTGCCTGCATCCTCTGTAGCTTCTTCTGTTTCTGTGGCTGCCTGCCCAGATCCCAGCAGATGCTGGGGATTGAGCGAGACTGCCTTTTAGGGCCAGCTTTTCACAGCTACCTGTGAATGCCAGGACTGGCTTCTCTTTGTACTGCACTATTGGTAAGGTGGTGTTAACCACTGTGGCTTGAGAGGGAGGAGTGCAACTACAGGGTGAGTGCTACCCAGAGAGTCATCTCCCATTATTCCAGACACCCAAAACCATACAGAAGTAAGCCTATAGTTATCTCCTTTCTTATATTGTCAGATGGCCCCCTGACTGCAGTGGGCTGCAGTTTTAATTCTTTAGTTGTATCATGCCTATTTGTGTGTAGGTTCAACTTGCAACTACACAACTGCTTGCTTGTCTGCCTATCCATCTATGCATCCATCCCTGCATCCACCCATGCATCCACTCATGCATCCACCCATGTATCCACCCATGCACCCATCCATGCATCCACCCATGCATCTATCCATCCATCCATTCCTCCATGCATCCGTCCATTCATGCATCCATCCATGCATCTGTTCATCCATGCATCCATCTGTGCATCCATGCATCCATCTGTGCATGCATGCATTCATTCATGCACACATCCATCCATCCATGCATGCATGCATCCATACATCCATCTGTGCATCCATCCATCCATCCATGCATGCATCCATGCATCCATCCATCCATCCAAGCATCCATGCATCCATGTGTCCATCCATGCATCCATGCATCCATGCATCCATCCATGTGTCCATCCGTCCATCCATCCATCCATCCATCCATCCATCCATCCATCCATCCATCTATCCATTTATCCATTTATCCATCTAATAAGGGATGGTAAACTTATGTATTTAAAGGGACCAGGCAGGTAAAGTAAATGAGGAAATGGGCTTGACAAAGACAATAAGGAGTGGTGGGGACCGTGGTGAGCTGCCATCTGTAGCATTCCCTGGCTAGAATTTCCTTTTAGGTTTGATGTGTGGCGTCTGACAGCCAAAGCGAACCATCCTTATTTCAAAAGCATTTGAGTTCAAGCAGCCTAGAGGTATTTGGATGGGGCCCCTGGGTTCTTCCTCAGCCTTATTAGAGTCTGTTGGTAACATCAAATGGTGGGATGTGCATCAGGCAGGGCTTTTTAAGGTTGCAAATGGCAAGAAACTCAACTCATAGTGCTTAAGCACACAGAGGAATGTGTGGGCTCATGTAACTAACAGCTCGTGAGTGTATCTTCTTCACTCGTGACTCGGTCTAGGGGCTCAGCAAGGTCCTCTTGACTCCCTCCATCTCTCCTTCATCTCTAAACTCCACTTTTCTTTACATTGGCATCCTTTGTAAACAGAACTGCTTGATGGGTGGCTCCCAGCTGCTTTGGGTATATATTGTTATCTGCCTTTCCATACGAAGAGAAAGAAAGTGCCTCTTTCCCCCAGAAGTTCCAGGATTGACTCTAATTTGCCTGCCTCAGACCACATTTTCACCCTTGAACGGATCACTAAGGGATGTGGGTCTCTTTCTCATATATATATATACATATATGATCTTGCTCTGTTGCCCAGGTTGGAGTGCTGTGGTGCAATCGTGGCTCACTGGGCTCAAGCAATCCTCTTACCTCAGCCTCTAGAGTAGCTGGGACTACAGGTGTGCATCACCATGCCTGGCCAATTTTTGTAGAGACAAGGTCTCACTATGTTACCCAGGCTGGTCTTGAACTCCTGGCCTCAAATAATCCTCCTTCCTCAGCCTCCCAAAGTGCTAGGATTATAGGTGTGAGTCACCATGGCTGGCTAGAACATGGCCGGTTTTCTTATTGGCCAGGCCTAGTCACAAGCCTGTCTCTGAAGTTGGAGGGTAGAGTGGGGTTGATTTTACACAACTGATAGTGAGGGAGAGGTAGAAAATGGAGGTATTGTTACTAGAAGGAGGTAGAATGGTAAGGAGTGGTGGGGACCTATGCAGGCAGACAACCCATGTCCACCATAGGGAGGATGGGTTGATGGAAGGATGGAGGTATTACAATTGCACTGTCAAGGAAGACCCAGAGCCGTGAGCACAGCCAGTGTTGCCCATCCATTCAGCCCCACCTGCCCAGTGGTTTGAGTTGCTGTCCCTGATATCTTCTGTCCAGCCCCATCATTCATGGGATGGGGAGAATGCACTGCCTCGGGACACAGGCTACCTTCTGCTGCCTCCTGCACACTCCTGAGATGCTTGGGTATGAGGACACCTGATGTTTACTCCAGAACTGTGACTTCCAAAGGTTTTGGGAGTTTTAGGAGAGGGCAGTAAGCCCTGATATGCCTGGAGCACCCTGTGAACTTCCAACCTGGTTCTGCCATTGTGGAAGGAGTTGCCGAGATGAAGGATTTCCATTTAGCAGTGCCAGACCTGGGCTCGAAGCTCAGCTACACTGATCTCAAGACTTGGCCCAAGGCAGGAACTGAGGTTGTGGAAGAGCCATACTTGGAGTGTGGAGCTTCTGACTTCCCATACTGGGCAGAAGTCTCTGGAAAGGGAAAGGGATCTGGCTGCATCCTTAGCAGCTGGCAGCCCCTGCTGCAGCCAACTAGGGACCCCAAGTTCTCCATGGGAACTCTGGAGCTAGAGGATAAATCTTGCAGGTATCATGTCTGACCTTGGTCACATGTAATCCTCAGTGCCAGAAATACCAGCTCTCTTTGGATTGAGCAATAGTTTTCTCCACTATCAAGGATAATTTTAACCATTTCCTATCTTGGTTTCATACATGTATGTATGTATGTATGTTGAAAATATGGCTACTGGGATACAGAATATTAAAAGGAAGACAGCAAAAGGATAAATGGGGCTCTTAAGAGGATATATTATAAAAACACTAGAAACCATCAAAAAGTAAAGCTCTGCTTATAGAGGAAGTAGAATCTTTTTTTTTTTTTTTTTTTTTTTTTTTGAGACAAAGGCTAGCTCTGTCTTCCCAGGCTAGAGTGCCATGGTGCGATCCTGGCTCACTGCAACCTCCACCTCCCGGGTTCAAGCAATTCTCCTGCCTCAGCTTCCCGAGTAGCTGGGATTATAGGCGTCTGCCATCACACCCAACTACTTTTGTATTTTTGGTAGAGACAGGGTTTCACCGTTTTAGCCAGGCTGGTCTCGAACTCCTGACCTCAGGTGATCCACCCACCTCAGACTCCCAAAGTGCTGGGATTACAGGCAAGAGCCACTGAGCCTGGCTGGAAGTAGAATCATGGACGGTAAAAAGTGCTCAGAGCCTTCCCATGCTATCTTATTTGCTACAACAACCCTGTGAGGTTGACAGGGAAGGGTACTTTTTTAATATCTATTTTATAGATATAGAAATGGTAATTAAGAGAATTAGCAAGGTCTCCCAGTTATTGGGAGAGTTGAGTCTAGAACTCGGATCTCTAAGCAACTAGTCTAGTTTTCAATCACTGCATCCTACGTTGTATGTTCATGTGAAACTTTCTTTTCTATTTGACTAAACTTGGTGGAAAAGGATGTTGGCTAGGAAGAAAAAAAGAAAATGGATTTTAAAATTAGGTAGCAGCCAACCCCATTTAAAAATGTTCTTTAAGCTGAAGTATCTCAATAGAATTATGCGATCTTACATGATTTCAGTTTTCCAGCATATGACATTTATTTATTCACAGCTGTATTGATATATCAGTTCAATACTTTATTCATGAAACATTTACTGTGTAACTATTACATGCCAGGACTTTTATTGGCTGTTGAAGATATAAAGATGAAAGAGACATTGACTCCTGCCTCTGTTAGTTTTGCAGCATACCAAAACACCATGAAGCTTAATGGCTTCAAATAGCAACCATTTATTTTGCTTACTATTCTGTGGGTCGGCAATTCGATTTGGGCTCAGCTAGCTGGTTCTTCTGATTTGGGCTGGTTAACCTGTGTGTCTGCAGTCAGCTTGTCCTAGATGAATAGCTTCATCTAGGATAGCTTGTTTGTGTTCTGTGTCTGCTCATTCTCCAGCAGGCTAGCCCAAGCGTATTCATATGCTAAGCAACTAGGCAGGGTTCCCGGAGAGCAGAAGGGAATCTTGCAAGGCCTCTTGAGGCCTGAGCTTGGAACTGGTGTAATCTAACTTCCACTGTATTCTGTTGGCCAAAGCAAGTCAATGAGTGTAACCTAGTAGACCCCTTAGCCACAGGAAGGTAGTTTTACTTAGTCTTCTATCCAGGTGCGATGCTTCGTTCTGTCTTCTTACTGGCTTGGCATTTCTTGTCACTTCCTCATGCCTCGCCTTACCCCATTGGGAAGACCTGCACACTCTCCTTCCTCCTTTTCTCTAAACCTCCCTACCTCTTGGGGTCCATCTTTATAAAATCGTCTGCAGTGATTCCAGACTCAACTGACTTCTCAATTCTTTTTATCGACAATGATAGTTGTAGCTTGCATTTACCACTCACAGGGTATTTGAGTTGGGAGTTGAAGATGAAAAAAACTATCCCTGGCCCCAGGAGGTCTACTTTCTAGGAAAATAGGAATAATAAACAGCACCTCATAGAGTTGTTATTAGGATTCAATGAATTAATGCACATACAATGTTTATTGTAGTGTCTGAGACATAGTACATGCTCTAGAAATCCAACATGCCAAAGGTTTTACCTGCTATTTAACCCATGCTGTAGTCTTAAGAGGCAGATTTTCCTGTCTCCATTTATTTATTTATTTATTTATTTATTTATTTATTTATTTAGTGATAAATAAATCTCACTCTGTAACCCAGGCTGGAGTGCAGTGGCATGGTCTTGCCTTATTGTAACCTCCGCCTCCCGGGCTCAAGTGATCCTCCCACCTCAGCCTCCTGAGTAGCTGGGACCACAGGCCCATGCCACTATGCCTGGCTAATTTTTTGTATTTTTGGTAGAGATGGGGTTCTGCCATGTTGTCCAGGCTGGTCTCAAACTCGTGAGCTCAAGTGATCTGCCTGCCTCAGCCTTCTGGAATTACAGGCGTGAGCCACTGCACCTGGCCTCTGCCCCCTTTTATAGATGGGGAAAGGGATGCTCAGATAAGTTACATACTTTCTTAAAGTCACCCAGCTACTTAGCAGATCAAATTCAAGTCTCATATATTCTAATATAGACCCAGTGTATATATATTTTAACTTCACCTGAGAGATTTCAGTAATGGAATCAAATGATTCATGTAAGATAAAGTCTTCGTTCCTTTGGTCCTTGCCTCAGTTTGTACATACACAGAATTGGAAGGCAGAAAGATTTGTGATAGAAATTGTTGACTGTAAGCTATAGCTCAAATTTATCACAACACAATTAAAAATAAAGTGCAATTGTTTATAAGAGAAAGATGTACAAGGGAATGGAGCCTGAGTTTGTGGAAGAGAGAAGTGTGAGGGCTTCACCTTTTCTTCTTCTTTCTGCGGAAAGTAAACTGAGATCCATGGTTCTGGACCATGTCCTGACAGGGAAATTTTGATCATGTCTCTAGATCTTTGGTTGTCTCTGCTGGGGCTCCCTGACCTCAGCATGAAAGGGTCAGTCTGCATTGGCCAAACAGCCCCTCTGATTCCTGGGACTTGACAGGGCCTGGTAGTATTTGCTGATAGCCAAGTACTTCACGTCAAACTGGTTTATTTAGTGACTGGGTCTGATAGAACCAAACTAATAGAATAACAGTACTGAGCAATTTCTTAGTTGCCATTTACTAAGCATTCACTGTGTGCCAGACATGGTGTGAAAGATTCCGCGTGCATTTTCTTCTTTATTCCTTAGGATACATCAACCCTACAATGTTAGTGCTTCTAGTTGGGAAAATGGAAGTTCACACAGATGAGCTTCTTGTCTTGAATAGCTTCAGCTGGGACTGGTGGTGAAGCTTAGATTTGAACCCAGAGAGATGTGGCTCCAAATCCTATGCTCTTAGGCACCATATGCCTTATACTTTTTTTTTTGTCAAAAAGAGGACGGCTTCAATATTCGTGGGCTTAGGACATAACTGCGTTTCTTTCAATTCTTCACCATTGCTTTGACGGTATTCAAGTGTACCTTGCAGCAGCAGCAGAACCCGCCTTTGGTAGATAGAAGTGTGACCTTACCCCCAAAGATGTCCATGTCCTAATCCTTGGAACCTATGAATATGTTACCTTACATGGTATGAGGGATTTTGCAGGTGTGATTAAGTTAAGGACTTTGAGATGAGGAGATTATCCTGGCTTATGTGGGTGAGTCCAGTGTAATCACAAGGGTCCTTGCAAGAGGGAGGCAGGAGGGTCAGAGTCAGAGCTGGAGATATGACGTTGGAAGTGGAGGTAGAAGTGACACATGGGAGGAAGAGGCCACCAGCTGCTGGAAACTGGAAAAGTCAAGGAAGAAACTGCTCCCTTAGAGCTTCCAAAAGGAATACAGCCCTGCTGATGCCTGGATTTTTAGCCTTAGGACTCGTTTTGGATTTCTGACCTCTAGAACCGTAAAATCGTACATTTGTGTTTTCATAAACTACGAAGTTTGTAGTAATTTGTCTCAGCAGCAATAGAAAACCAACACAGCACCTTTCTACCTGTCCTGTGGAATATCCCAAAGTTCCAACCTGCTAAGGCTCCTCCTCCTTTGTGACCCAGTGCCTTTAAACAAAGGCAATGGATGCCCTTGACCCACTTCTGGGAGGATGTGTGCTGTGAGATGGGTTTCTGCTGCTGGGGATGGTTTGTCACGGAATCATCCCCATGCTCTTGGCTGTGCTTCTGACTACTGACCCCACTGGCTTGAAGCTGACTGGTGAGATGGTGGTGGTGGGGCAATCTGTAGCAATGGCATTGAGCTATTTTATTTTTTAATGCATTCTGCTTCTGCTCATCTGTGTGGACAGAGAGGCCCCTGGAGTGGATAATACTGCCTGGGAGTTAACTCATGAGCTGGCTTTTTCTGGCACTGGTGGTGGCAATGAGTGGAGGGTAGGACCCCACGTTGTGGTAATAACCACTCATATTTACTGATCACCCATAGTGAGGTCACCTCATTTGTTCTTGTCAGTGAAGCCATGAGAAGGGTCTTATTATCATACCCGTTTTGCAGCTGAGGGTAGTGAAGCTCACAGAGTTCAACAGCTCAGACAGCAAGTAAGCAAGGAGCTGGGACTCAAACCTGGTGTCCTCATGCCAGTGCCCCAGCCTTTCACTGAAGTGCTTTGCTGCCTCCCACATACATGGGGCAGCATGGCATGGAATAGGCACTCCATGGATGTTGCCTGACTGGATGAATGTTAATGTTTACTGGCCATTTGGATAGGCCAGGAGCAGCTTCACGAACCTCCATCCAGAAGCAGCAAGGTGGGCTGGAGGGTGGCCAGAGAACCCAGCTGGCCAGCAAGGCATTTTCTCTTGAAGGTGCAAGAATCACATGGAGCTGGCATTGTTATTTGTTATTAGGCTCCCACATCTGGACTGCTGGGCAGGTCCAACGAAAATCACGTTGAATTTGCCAGCATCATCTATGCAAGGTTGCTGCAGGCAAGTGAGAGGTGGGGACAGTGATCTGTCAATGTCTCTCTCTCCCCTGGGGCTTCCCCACCCCATCTTTGGATGCTCTACATGGCCCAGCTGGTGATTCAGGATGGATGTTGGATGCCGGTTTGTTAATTTCCTTTTTTCCTTCCTGGATATGGAAGAGAGATGGAGGTAGAGTGTGAGGATGGAGATAAACTTAGCATGAAGCTGCAGGGGGAGCCCATATGGCCTTGGCCTGCCTGGAGATTACCAGTGTCCTTATTAGACTGGCAGCTTGTGTGGATGCTTTTTGCCTTTTACTTTCTTTTACGTCTTGCTTCTGTGAGAAAGAGGAGAATTTACCACCAGTGAGCCTCATGCTGTACAATGAAGAGAAAGCAAGTGACCTCAGCTGTCTCTCCCCTCCCTCTGTCCCCAGGAGTATCTTGTAAGCTTGAGTGGTCTTCTCCACCCAGCCAGTCCACATGGGGCAATGCTGCCTTGTTAAATGGCCTATGGCTGCGGTGTGACACTTTTGGTTTCCTTTCTCTCCAGATCTCCTTCAAATTATTACTTCATTTGCGGTAGTGATCAGAACAAGGCAGTTCTATTGATTTCTCTCCTTTCATTCTGAGTTTCTCCATAAATTAATTGGACCTAATCATGTTTGCAATCCTGTCTTTAAGGGGAATTGAACTTTCAGTGTTTAAAGGGAGGGATGGAGAATGATTTTGATTGGAGTGAGAGCATTCAAATTCTATTTGTGCAGAGATTTTAAGATAACACCCAGTTCTGTGTTTCAGCAGTGTTTTTTTTTTTTTAATTATTATTTTGAAGAACAGTCTCAGTTCTGGATATTTTCCTTGCAGTCTATAAAATGTTGTGGGAGCCATTCCCCTGGAGAAGCAGCATCAGCAATCTAAGATTTGGAGGGGTTGAGGGAGAGAGGTTCAGGTCAGCTCTGGAGATTTGGGCCACACTGGGTCATTGGAAGTGGCCTCTGCTAACTGGACCTGGTTCCATCGAAACACAGCAGATGGGACTTCGCTGGGAGGGGTGAAATGGTCTGTAGGAGCAGGCGCTGCTACTGCGGGTCCTTGGAGTACTTTGTTACCCTGGGGACTGAGAGCTGGCCAGCAGTCATGTGGACCAAGGTCGGGAGGCTGTGCTGAGCCGGGTTCTCCAGGAGTCCATGGTGTGGACTATTTTGGGCTGTGTGGGGGCAGCACTGTGGGGTGTGTGTGTGCAAGAGAGTGTGTTTGCCTCCAAGAATCGCTCCCAACACTAGAAATGTGGATTTCTTTTTCTTTTCTTTTCTTTCTTTTTTTCTTTTCTTTTTTTGCCATTGCTTCCTAAAAAATAAAAAGCGAAAGCCTTTGGATCTTGAGCGGTGTTCACAGGGAATGTGCCTTTTGGCTGCAGAAAGGACTTAGGGAAGCACAGTTGGCTCCAGGTCCAGCGGCAGGAGGCCTTCCCCCTCTTTGTGTCACCCTGTCCCTCCCCTCCCCTTCAGAGTTTCCTCGTGACAGTCCTGGGCCTGACTCAGAGGGGTCTGTGCTTGCAGGCTTGTTTTGTTGAAAGCCTTGGGCTGGTGTGTGCCCAAGGACGAGTGATGGCTCCTGGCTGGCTCTGCAGGAAGGAGCAGTGGGTCGGGGTTGGGGGCGGGGGTGGGGGGCATGTTCCAGCCCCCTGGCTGCTCAGCAGTCACTATGGCCAAACTGTGCCATGCCCCTTGGACAAAGTGACTCTAGGCAGCATGGAGCCCTCTGTGCCCTTTATCCTAACTGTCATCCTGCTCCACCTGATCTCCTCCCAGCCATGGGTGGCTGGCATCTCTGAGCTGCCTGCCTGGACTAGGTTCGAGTCTGTGGGCCTCCTGTCATTCAAAGGGATCGGTCATGAGGCAGCATGTACTGGTGAGGAATTAAGGCCTTATAGATTTGGGCTGACCTGGGCTCTAATTCCAGTTCAGCCACTTAGTAGTTTTGAGGTTTTGGTTAAATTCCTTAAGCTCTGTGAACCTGTTTTTCTCGTCTTTTAACATGAAAGTGAATGTATGCAAATGGCAACCCAGAACCTGCCACATAGTAGTTGCTCAACAAATGATATTGTGATTTTGAAGCTGTGATGGCGGCTTTGTTTGAGGCACCAGGACATCATCTGAGGGGTCCCTTAACACCCTGCACAGGGGGAAGCTCCCAGCATAGGGGACCCCTGCATTGGACCCGATGCTCTCTGCTTTCTCCTAGTCTTGGGAGGACAGCTTGCTGTGGGCTTGCTGGGCTCCCCAGGGCACTGCTCTCCCTGGTGGGGCTGCCAGGGCAAACCTTCAAGCCAGCAAATCAACATTTTATTTATAGGTCTTGGAGACAGAGAACAAACCCTGGCAGCAAAGAAGGGCCTGGTGAGGCAGCTGCAGTGACCAGGGGGCAGCGGCAGTGGTGGGGGACCTGGGGGAGGGGCAGAGGCCATGTGGCACTCATATGTCCGAGAGTCAGGGTTCCAGCAAAGCAGCAGCTTCACACGAAGTAAACTGAGGAGTGTTTAGTAACATGTCTAGTTTCAAAACTGTGGGCAGGGACTCACATGGTGGGGGGCTAGTGCAGCAGCCTAGGGCTAGGTCGGGGGAGTGGGGAAGGTCACCAGATTGCAGAGGTAGCTGTATGAAGAGGGCTGGCCCACAGGAGCTGTGACCTTCAGTGGGCAGATGCAGACACTCCACAGCAGGAAGGGGCAGGGAGAGGAAATCCCCTGTCTCTCTTCCCTCTCTCGGCACCTGCCATTGACCCAGACCGCCAGGAGCAGAGGGAAGAGGGCAAATGGCTGACCATACAGGACAGACTTCTGCAGCACCCAGCAGGGAAAAGAATGGCAGAGAGAGAATCTGGAGGGACCAGTGGAGGAGAGCCAGCACACAGAGGCCAGAGAAAGAAGCGACGGGGCTCTTGGTGGGGAGAAGTAAGGCTGGGGACATTTTAGAGGTTCAGGGGTAAAGAGAATCATGTTACTGAGGGGACCCAGCCAGAGGCAATGAGGCAGAATGCTTAATATCATGGACTCAGGGGGACTGACAGAATGGGGGTTAAGTCTTACCCTATTTCTGTATGGTCTTGGGCAAGCTGTGTAACCTCTGAGTCTCAGTTTCCTCATCTGTAACATGAGAATGATAAAGACAATATTCTCTACCTCATATCAGGGTACAGTCAAATCCTAACCTACTCAGCAAGATGCCTGGTACACTATAAAGTCTAATAAATAAAGAACAGATAGATGAGTTTGCATAAAATAAAGTGTCCAATTAAGTAGCCATCATGTATTATGGAATGCTCAGTGGGGACATCAGACAATTCATTCATCCAACTAATATTTATATAGTGCCTACTATATGCTAGGGAACAGCTTTAGGCACTGGTGATAGAGGGGTAAACAAACTAGACCAATCTTTCTCCCAGGAAGCTTTTATATCTGTTGAGAAAAGCAGGTAGTAAATAAACATATACATTAATTAATTATTTTTTATTTATTATTATTTTTTAAGAGATGGGGTCTCGCTTTGTTGACCAGGCTGGTCTCGAGTTCCTGGTCTCAAGCAGTCCTCCCATCTCGGCCTCCCAAAGTGCTAGGATTACAGGCATGAGCCATTGTGCCTGGCCAATTAATTAATTTTAAATAGGGAAGAGGTCTCACTGTGTTGCCCAGGCTGGTCTTGAACTCCTGGGCTCAAGCAATCTGCCTGCCTTGGCCTCCCAAAGTGCTGGGATTACAGGCATGAGCCACCCACACCTAGCCTATAAAATAATTTTTGATAGTTGGCATCGTGCCAGAGTGATGGAAAAAGAATGAGTGCCAGAGCTAAGGAGTTTGGGGGAGGCCCCCTTAGGAGGGAGCAGTGAGTGGAGTCCTAAGGAGCAGGAGCACCAGCCCGGGTGCACCCAGGCTCACGCCTGTAATCCCAGCAGCACTTTGGGAAGCTGAGGCAGGTGGATCACTTGAGTCCAGGAGTTTGAGACCAGCCTGGGCAACAAAGTGAGACACGATCTCTCTTAAAAAAAGAAAAAAAAAATTAGCTGGGAGTGGTGGCACATGCCTGTAGTCCTAGCTACTGGGGTAGCTAAGGTAGGTGAATTGCTTGAGCTCTGAAGATCGAGGCTGCAGTGAGCCATGCCACTGCACTCCTGAGTGACAGAGCTCCTGCACAGCCTGAGTGACAGAGCGAGACCATGTCTCAAAAAAAATTATTATTTTAGAAAAGGATGATGTAAATAAGCGGATAGATACAACACAAAATGTCCGAATCAATCAGCAAACCTCTCCTATAGAGGCAGCGTGGTGTGGAGTGGTTAAGAGCCCAGACTCTGAAACAAGACCACCTGGTTCAAATCCTGACTTGGCCACTGAGCAAGTGACCATGGGCCTGTGACTGAAGCTGTCTGAGCTCCCAGGTCCTCAGTTGTATAATGAGGGGTAGTAGTAGCATCTCTTTCATAGGGTTGTTGTGGAGATGAAATGTGATTCCTGTTTCTAAGCAGGGAGGGCACTGTCCCGCCCACCGTCAGGGCCATGTGGATGTCGTTACTGTTGCTCAGGTAGTCCTGATTCAGTACCGATGCAGTACCCATGTTCTCCAGGAGCTCACAGCCAGGACTGCAACATGCGTTTAAAGAAATCACAGCAACCCAAAGCAACACGTGATAGTTTTCGAATAAGTAGCCACGCCATTATTGGAGGGAGGCCTCACTGGAGGGCTGGAGTGGGGATAGGACGGCTTTGAGGAGGGATGTGAAGACTAGAAGACTATACTTCCTCGGGCCTGGCCTCAACTTTGGGACGTTAACTCTCATATCTACTGATAAGGGACAACCCACCAACCCCTTTGTCGGCCTTTACATCTGTTAAAAGTTGTTGTGACCCTTCCACTATCAACCTCCCCCTAGGCTGGAGAGGCAAAGAAAGGTTAGAATTCAGAGGTCAGAAGTCAGGAGCCAGGGAGGTGGGGAGGAGGGCAGAGGGGGAGGGCAGTGTGGATGGAATTGACTAGAATCCTGTGTGTCTGGCAACTGGCAGATTCCTCTGGTAAGATAAGTGGAACCCTCTGCAAGGTAATTATTAGAGAGCATAAATTCCCCAGATAATCTGTCCTCCGAAGAGATATTGATGGCTGTGGGGCATGTGCTGGCGGTGCTCTCCCTCCACCCACAGTGACTCTGCGGCCTCCCTCCTCCTCCTCCTCCTCTTCCCCTTCCTTCTTTGTTGCTTCTTCCTCTGATCCGCTGCCCTGCCCTGCCCTCCTCCCCACAGACCACAGCCTCTGCTTGCATGAGTTCTTCTGGATCTTTCTCAGTGCTCACCTCCTGCTCTTGTAATGACGAGATCCGGGACACAGTGTAGTCCTCCTGCATCCTGTGGTCCAGTAGGATTGGTGGTCGAGATGCAGCTGCCATGGGGAGGAGGAGTTTTCCAAGAACAGAAGGAGGGCTTGAGGTTCGCTTGTTCCAGGTCCCCAGAATGAACACTTACCAAGTGCATGCCCATCAGGGTCAGGCACTGTGAAGGGCTGGGATCATACCCTGTCCCAGGGCTCAGGCGCTTAGCATGGCCAGGCAGTTAGGCACCTGTTGGTAGGTTTCTTTCGCCTTACAGTACTCTCCAAAGCCCTCTCTTCTCTCCAGCGCCTGTGGGCCTCCTGGGGAGCTCACACTTTGGCGAATATTCTCTAAATATTTGACAAATAAAAGAAGAGGCAAAGGCTGTGTGCATGGCAAATGGAGAAGCTGGGCCACCAGAGGCAGCCTCTCCTCTCTTGTCCTTAGCAGCTCAGTTCTGGCCCCAGACCTGCACCCCACCTCTTGACCAAACTGAACTTGTCTTCCTTAGAAGACCATGTATTGCCATTACTGTCCGCGCCTTGGGCCACGTGTCTCACCTCACTCCCACCACAAACAGCTTATTAGTAGGGTGACTTTATCATTTATCAGCCAAGCAAGGGCGCTTTTGAGAGGGAAAAGTGTAATAATCATTACAGTGGGACCTTGATGCGAACCGGACTATTCCATGAAAGCCAGGTCCTATTTCTCAAAGTTCTCTGCCTGAGTGACAGTAGTAAACCTTTCTACGTTCCTGGTAATGACTTAGTGTGATTAGAGACTGGAGCCCGGGTGCCACGTGGTTGGCCTGCCCCACCCCTTAATTTGGCTCTGCCCGTGTTCCATCATTTGGAATATGTGAAGAGGATCTCTCCATTTGATGTGGGAGACCTGGGCCCAGAGGGCTTGAGAGATTTGCCAAAAACCCAAAGTGACTAAGTTCCAACTCCAATCTGGAATCCAGGTCTCTTGATTCCCACATCAGCCTAACAGGGGCAGACCCGCTTTTCCCTATTCCATGGGATGATAGAATGATGGCATAGCTGTGGGCTGGGCTTCTGTGGGCCGTGTGCATATCCTGATCACTTTCTGGGGAGGAAAGGGGCGTAAGCAGGGCATGGAGGCCCAGTAGGGAGAGGAAGCTGTAAAGACAGCCTCTTCCATGCCTGGCTGTTCCTGAGGGTTCTATCTGGAGTGAGGGGCACAGGAGGGTTTTGGCGCCATCGCCTTTGACAGAGAAAATCAGCTCTCTCTGAGTCCGCTCTGGAGAGAGGGCAATGCTCTCAAGTCTTCAGCTGCCTCAGCAGCAGCCTGTAACTCAACAGGAGGAAATTAGGGCTGTGCGCCTCTAAGATGTGTCCTTTCGCCCATTGGCCAACAGCATTTCCTAGATGAAACAGGGCTTTCAAGGGAGGCTAGAAAAAAGCAAACAAACGAATTTTCAGCTATGAGTTTTGCTTGCTGTAGTTCACAATAATTATTAAATAGTTAGGGTGAGCTAGTGCTTGTTTTCCTTATTATTAACTGCATTTATGGGTTTTTATTAGGTTGTACCAAGCTGAGATAATTGTAAAACTATCTGCTTAAGCTGTGTGACTCTTAGGTTTCCTATTCTATTATTTTGTATTCTGAGGGTGGAGGCTTTTCATTATTCAAGGCTTATGTTAAAAACCAGGAGTCGGCAAACTTTTTCTGTAAAGGTCCAGATGGTAAATATTTTAGGCTTTGCAGGCCACATGGTCTCTGTTGGAACTACTCAACTCTGTCATTTCAGCACAAAAGCTGCCACAGACAATATGTAAACGGATGGGCATGGCTTGCCTCCAATAAAACTTTATTTACAAAAATTAGTCATGGGCTGTGTTTGGCCGAGGGGCTGTAGTTTGTTGACCCTTGCCATAAACGATGGAGGAATCCCTGAACTAGGAGTCTGGACTGAGGATCTGATCCCAGCTCTGCCTCGGTGTGTCCCGAGGACGTCACCTCACCTCTGTGGTTATTGATTTTCTTTTTCTTTTTTTTTTTTTAGGTGGAGTCTCGCTCTGTTGCCCAGGTTGGAGTGCAATGGCACAATCTCGGCTCACTGCAACCTCCGCTTCCCGGGTTTAAGCGATTCTCCTGCCTCTGCCTCCTGAGTAGCTGGGACTACAGGCATGCACCACCATGCCTGGCTAATTTTTTGTATTTTTAGTAGAAATGGAGTTTCACCAAGTTGGCCAGGCTAGTCTCGAACTCCTGACCTCAGGTGATCCACCCGCCTCGGCTTCCCAAAATGTTGGGATTAGGCATGAGCCACTGCACCTGGCCTGGTTATTGATTTCCTTTGCAATAAAACCAGGCACCAGACTAGACAGTGTCTAACATTCTGGGATTCTTTAATCTGACGCTTTAGTTTATGACTTTCTGGCATTTCTCTTTTTCTGCCTTAGTCGATGTTCAGAACCACAGGGCCTCTTCAAGTCCATCGCCCCTTGCTCACATTTGGGATGGATTTCGTTTCTAAACTGCATAATGACATTTTGTATTTCTCTGATGGCATATTTTCAGGAAGCCCCATATTAACTTTTTTTGAGTTACTGAGAGGTGGCTCTGTGATAAGAAGGTTTATTTCTGGGCTATTTGGCAGTTTGGGAAACTGAGGCACAAAGAAAAGAAATAGCTAAGATTAGCTAGCAAGTTGGTGATGCTGATAGAAACCTAGTGCCTCCAAGAAAGGAAGTGTTCAGGTTATTCTAGTTCTGGAGGCAAAACTCATTGTGAGGGGGCAGTGGCGCCCTTGTAAGAGGCAGACAGTGCAGTGGCCAAGAGTAAGGTTCTGGCAAGACTGTAATGTATTAACAAGGCCACATAGATCCTTAGCAAATCACGTAAGACTCTCTGTGCCTGAGTTTGCCAATCTGTAAAGTGGGGTGTGTGAGGGGGTGGGTATAAAGTCATGGAGTTGTATGGGAATAATACAATTACAAGTTGTATGGGGATAATACATGTAAAGTGCTTAGAACAGTGCCTGGCACACATAGTAAATGCTCAATAAATATTAGCTATGTCACTATTGCTACTATAACGAGCATCCTGTTATCCTTCTATAAATATGTCCAGGGTGTCTCTTCTTCATTAAAACATTTTTTTATTATTTTTTTTTTTGTAGAGACAGGGATCTCACTATGTTGCCCAGGCTGGTATTCAACTCCTGGCCTCAAGTGATTCTCCTGCCTTGGCCTCCCAAAGTGCTGGGATTCCAGGCATGAGCTGCTGTGCCTGGCCTTTTCTTTATTTTCATACCATATTCATTTTCAACTTTTTTTTTTTTTTTTGAGGCGGTGTTTTGCTCTTGTTGCCCAGGCTGGAGTGGAATGGTGCGATCTCAGCTCACTGCAACCTCCGCCTCCTGGGTTCAAGCCATTCTCCTGCCTCAGCCTCATAAGTAGCTGGAACTACAGGCACCTGCTACCAAGCCTGGCTAATTTTTGTAGTTTTAGTAGAGACGGTTTTTCACCAAGTTGGCCAGGGTGCTTGAACCCCTGGTCTCAAGCAGTCTTCCCACCTTGGCCTCCCAAAGTGTTAGGATTACAGGCGTGAGCCCCTGTGCCTGGCCCATTTTCAACTTTTGAATTGGAGACTTAGGCTGACCGCTTTGCTCCTGGCCTGTATGATAAATGACTCTTGATGAGGTGGACGGATTGGGAAAGAAGATGGTAGAGGGGAAAGGTCTGGGAAGCAAGGGAGAATGGGAACCTGGGAAAATAAGTATAGTGGGGGAAGGAAAATCAGATTCTAGATTCAGCCAAGCTCCCCAGTATTTTTTGGGATGAGAAGAAAATGAGATTTCCCTCCGGCAGTACAGAGGTTTTG
Organism: Gorilla gorilla gorilla; assembly: GCF_029281585.2. Taxonomy (NCBI): domain Eukaryota; kingdom Metazoa; phylum Chordata; class Mammalia; order Primates; family Hominidae; genus Gorilla; species Gorilla gorilla. The sequence goes on along the minus strand of NC_073239.2, from coordinate 89,660,557 downwards.
GTATCCTTTGTCGTTATCCTGGGATGTAGAGGTGTTGAGGGCAGATTTAGGCATTTCTAGGGTGCACTCAAGATTTCAGTTTCAGTCGTCTTGGTTCCCAGTGTATTTTTACTTTCTCCACCACCAGGCAACTTAAGTTTGGGGACATAACCAGCCTCTTGGTCAGTCTGGCTTTGTTCTATTTACAAGTATGTGCCTCCAAAAACGGCAGGTCTGAGACAGTTTTCCTAGGAGGCTGCCAAGAGAGATTGGGGTGACTCTCAACTTTGCGGCGGGTGAAATGAGACTCAGTGCTTCTTTGTTTGGCTGGATGTCCCTTAGAAGGGCTGCCTGGAGATCATTTGGTGTGCAGGACATTTGCTTCTGCAGGCTGATTTTAACCAACTCTGACAGGAGGGCAGAGGCCCCCAGACGAGGTCAGGACCACAAATCCCATGCCAGCAGGTGCATGATGGGGAGACTGTGCCCTCCGGATGACCTTCAGTTCCTATTGATTTCCTGTCAAGCAGCCCCACCCCCATCCTGCCGCTGCCCCTGGCACCACCCGTGGGCCCAGGGCTCTGCAGGAGGACACGGATCAGCTCTGCAGGAAAGACCATGCAGAAGAGGTTAGTCCAGAGAGAGGCCCTTTGAGGGACATGGGATGGGTATGTTGGAGACCATCTTCTGGCACTGCTAGTTTCCGGTGCCAATATCAGGCCTGGAATGTGCCTTTTGGGCATAGAAAGCAATGTCTGATGTCTTGAGTGGCATCGTTTATCTACCTCACCCCAGTCTCTCTCCAGGTTTGGGGTATGTGGGTGGCCATGATCAAGATTTGAGTGTGGACTGTGGACTGTGCCACTGACCTGCTGTCATTTATGTTGTGTTGGGCAGAAAGGGCCAGGAATCAGGTGGTGGCAGCTGTGTGATTCTTATTCCCTGTGCTGGGGGTCTCCTGCCAGCACTGACTTCCAGCCTTCTACAAGGCCAGGATTCCGTATCATTCAAGCTGTCAGTTGCAGGTGGGCCTAGAGCTTTCATTTTTTTGTTCAGTGATATGTGTCGAGCATTTCCTATGTGCCAAGTCTTGCGCTGGGGGCTGGGAATCTGATGAGACAAGGACCCTGCTCTCGTGGCACTTACAATTTAGTTGTGTATAGACGATCAGTAGGCAAAGAGAAAAACTTTGATAGTGGTGGTATGAAAAAAATAAAGTATATGAGATAGCAAAGGGTAGGGCAGGGTTGGGGTGGGGTGGGCTACTTCCAGATAGGGTGAACCTAAGAAGACATCTCAGAGGAGCAGTCAGCTACAAGAAGATCTGGGAGAAGCATGTCATGCCAGGTAGAGGAGATGGCATATGCAAAGGTCCTGAGGTGAGATACCCTTAGTATAGAAGAGGAACAGAAAGGAGTGCAGTGAGGATGGAGCCCAGCGGGGAAGGAGGCAGGGGACAGGATGAAGCAGGAAAGGTGAGCCCAGCCAGCCTGGGGACCTGTAGCCATGGGAAGGAGTTTGGATTTTGTTCTGAGTGTAGTGAGAAGACATTGGAGGTGTTAGTAGGAGAGAATGCCATGGCCTGATTTCCACTTTTTTTTTTTCTTTGAGATGGAGTCTCGCTCTGTCGCCCAGGCTGGAGTGCAGTGGTGCAATCTCGGCTCACTGCAACCTCTGTCTTCCAGGTTCAAGTGATTCTCCTGCCTCAGCCTCCCATGTAGCTGGGACTACAGGTGTCTGCCACCACACCTGGCTAATTTTTGTATTTTTAGTAGAGACGGGATTTCACTGTGTTGGCCAGGCTGATCTCGAACTCCTGACCTTGTGACCCACCCACCTCAGCCTCCCAAAGTGCTGGGATTACAGGCGTGGGCCACCGTGCCCAGCCCTGATTTCTGTTTTTAAAAGATCACTGGGGCTGGGTGTAGTGGATCACACCTGTAATCCCAGGTCTTTGGGAGACTGAGACGGGCTGCCTGCTTGAGCCCCAGAGTTCCAGACCAGGCTGGGCAACATGGCAAAACCCTGTCTCTATAAAAAAATACAAAAATTAGCCAAGTGTGGTGGCGTGTGTCTGTAGTCCCAGCTACTCTGGAGGCTGAGGTGGGAGGATTGCTTGAATCTGGGAGGTGGAGGCTACACTCCTCCACTGCACCACTGCAATCCAGCCTGGGCAACAGAGCAAAACCTTGTTTCAAAAAAAAAAAAAAAAAAAAAAATCACTTGGGCTGCTGTATAGAGAATTGACTATAGAACAACATGTTCTTTGTGGCCGTGTTAAATACCAGACTGATATTGCCTTTACTGGGGAGGGCAGCACCCTTTGCATTCCAGTGGCAAAGATGAGGGCTGGGGATCTGTTTGTCTAAGAATTGTCTCTAATCAATAGTCTGCTTCTATAGGCGATCACACTCAGGAGGCAACATCCGAGTGCCCAGCTCATAGTGAGAGTTTCAGGAAGGACTCAGTCTGTGGACCAGGAAACTAAAAATACTTTCTCAATCAATGAAATGTCTGTGACGGATGCATGTTTTCTTTCTAGGTATGATTCACCCTAGATAAAGCAGGCTTCTCCACCACCTCACTTTTGTTGCATTCTACACATTCTTTAGCCTCCAGAGGAGAGATTTATTTGGTCACGTCTGGATGCCATTTGAAAGGCAAACCTTGGGTACAAGAAAAGCTGTGGTCCTCTTCCTCCCCAGGGCATCCCCTTCCCACCTCCCCCGCCACCCCACCATTATTTACTGGAAGGAATCACACTGCTTTTATCCTGCCACCAGTCTCTTGTCCTTGGCAGCCCCTTGACTTCAACCTCGAGATGTGTATGTCATCAGAACACCCAGTGGCGGCTCAGAAATCATGGCCAGGTTCAATATAAATTCTGTCTTGCTTAGGCAGCTTTGCATAATAAGTCCCTGAAAAGTCTTCACCAGGGTAGATGCTGGAAAAGGGATTTATTGGGTCTACTGGGCCTGAACATCAGACTGAGCCACATCGAAGTCATGATGGATGTTTTAGGGTTCAAGTTGTTTGTTGGACATAACTTTCCCAAGGGATACCTTTGTCCCCAATGTGCCCTTCCTGAGATGTTTTGAAGATCAGAGCCACCCACAGAATGACTAAGGATGTCAGATCTTCATACATTTGCCTTGACCAGGGCTTTTGGCAATTTTGTTAGGGATGAGGACTTTTGTGGGATTAGTCTGCTGCAGGTTAGTGCTGCCAGGGTAATCCATGCCAGCTGCCTGAAAGAAGTTTTCCCACAGAAACAAAACCAGCTGAATGAAACAAAGTCTGCTAACTGGGCCATCCAGCTCTGCCATTCAAACATGGTGGCTGAGGAGCAACACAAGTCCCCTCTCATTCATGCCCTTGTTTTAGAGGTTGGGGAGCTATCTTTAGATCAGCTAGTCTCATATTTCTCAGGATCACTGGGGAGCTGATGTCTGGATCACATCCCAAGCCTCTAGAATCAGAATTGCACAGCTTCCCACCCCTTACAGATTCTTTCACAATCCCGAGTTTGAGAGCCATTCTTTTGGAGCATGTGGTGATGGCATTCTCACTAAGCACAAGAAGGGCATTTCTACCCATGCAGAGAAGGAGCTGGTTCTCCTGGCATAGGTCTGATGTCAGCATCATTGAGAATTCAGTGAGCTTCTTGTAAAGTTCAGAGAAGGAGAATGTCAGTTCTGTGGCACCTTGCAGGGTGGCATGAATTTGCACATGGAGAAATGAAAATCTCAGGAGCTGAAGTGACCTTTTTTAAGGATATGGGAAAAAACTCAATAGGATTTGAACTTGGAGGATATCTATTTTCAGATGCCTAATCCTGGGCTCTGGAGAAGTAGCCAGATAACTTCAGGCTCACCTCATGTTCCCATGGAGAAAGTTAGAACGTTCCAAGCACCTCTCAACTGTGAAGCTTTCATTAGTTTGCTGAGGATGACATGATAGTTCAGTCAAGCAATGTATCTATCACATGCTTCTACATTCCCAGCACTGTGCGTGGTTGGGTAGCATGCAAGCACATAGCTCTCAGTTCCTGTCTTTAAGATACTTCCAATCTAATTAAGTGAGCAGAGATAAGGAAGGTGGCAAAGACCATCGAAAATAAAGTAAGACAGATAAGGTAGCTCAGAGAAGCCAGAGAGCAAACCCTACTGGTAGAGATAACCTGTGAACCTTCCTGAAAGAAGCAAGTTTTCAGCCAGCCCTTGACTAGGCTAAGATCAGCCAGGACAAGGACAGAATACAAAAATTCCAGGTGGGAGGAAGGATATAAGTAAAGTGTTTTGTTGAGATTCAGGGGTAGGGCTGTCTGTTTCATATATGCAGGGGGGTCAGAGGAGGATTCATTCATTCATTCATTCATTCACTCATTCACTCATCATTTACCCAATGTGGCAGGCATGACCCAGCATGTACTAGGCTTTGGGAGAGAGCAGTAAACAAGCCAGATGAGGTCTCTGTGCTTAGGGCAGTCCTTGGGTGGATTGCCGGGGTCACCATGCATCAGCTGCCCTGCTCTCCTGGATGCCTGAGGCTCAGCCTTGGTGACCCAGAGGCCTTCTGTCCTGGGACAGAGGTTTGAGTGGGTCCCCGACAGCCTCAAGGACACCACGATAGTGAGTGTTGCATCACATGGTGGGTATCAGCCTGCTCAGGCAGAGGGTCATGCCACAAAGTGGCAGCAAGTACTGCACTTTGGGGAAGGAGAAAGGAATGGCTATTGATTGCAGACTTTTATGTCTGTGTGCCAGAGGTTCTAGCTTATTAAATTTTCTCAGGTCTGAAGTAGAGATTATATTACCCATATTGTGAGTAGTAGAATTTAGGCCCAGGGAGGGTAAGTAACTTGCTGAGGGTTGTGTAGCTATTAAGAGGTGGAGCTGGACTCAGACATGACCAATTCCAAGTCTTGATTTTCCACTTTACCCCAATACATAGTTTTTCTGGGAGCATCCCCAGCCCGGCAGAGGAACCTGGGCACCATTGGGCGCCATCTTGGGTTCTACACTGAGGAGTGAAAGACTGAACACTAAGTTTCAGGGAGAATTCCTTTTGCCAGGATGGGTAAGAGTAGGGCTATAGCGCTTGCAGTTAGGCCACCCAGTGCTGCAATGTCCCAGGTGCTGGGTGATGAGGGCTACAGGAGAGTGAATGCAGACATTCTCTCAATGTTTTTCTGAAGCTGCAAGTGGACAGCCATCCAGTTTAAATCGCCAGTCACAGACTCTGCAGACTGTGCACAAGCATGCCACATTAGCCTTCCTGCTCTAATTTAAATGCTCTAATTTAAATGCCTGCTGTAGGTGAGTGGAATGTGAGTTGTCAAATGCTATTCAATGGAGACTTACTGGGCACCTGTTATGTGCCGGGCTCTGTGCTGAACACTGCGGGTAAGTCAGCAAAAAGGCCAGGCGGGTATGCAGGAGTGCTGGGCTCCACCACTCCAGGGGGTGACCTTCATATTGACGCTGATGTGAATGGTACTTGCTGGAGTTGTTCAGCCTGAGTGTCTGTGTGCAGTGGCTCTGCAGATGTGGCCTCTGCCCTCATGGAGTTTATAGTCTAGTAGAGAAGACAAATACTAAACATTGAATTGAGTTGAAATTGATATTATAGTGTTATTATTGTTGTCTTTGTTAGAAGAAAAAATGAGGAAGGAAAGGGGATTGGAATCTCTCTCACCCGTCCTCCTTAGCCGTTTTTTGGGAAACATCCAGAAACACTTCCTCAGTCATGTCCAGCTGCTGTATTAAAACGGCATAGACTGGGTAGCTTAAACCGGAAGTCCCCAACCTTTCTGGCACCAGGGACTGGTTTCATGGAAGATCATTTTTCCACCGACTGGGGTGGGGGAGGGGATGGTTTGGGGATGATTCAAGTGCATTACATTTGTTGCGCACCTTATTTCTGTTATTATTACATTGTAATATGTAATGAAATAATTATACAACTCATTATAATGTAGAATCAGTGGGAGCTCTGAGCTTGTTTTCCTGCAACTAGACAGTCTCATCTGGGGTTGATGGGAGACAGTGACAGATCATCAAGCATTAGATTCTCATAAAGAGCGGGCAACCTAGATCCCTCACATGTGCAGTTCACAGTAGGGTTTGCACTTCTATGAGACTCTAGTGCTGCCGTTGATCTGACAGGAGGCAGAGCTCAGGCAGCAATGCTCACTTGTACCCCACAGCTCACCTCCTGCTGTGCCACCCAGTTCCTAACAGGCCATGGACTGGTACTGCTCTGTGGCCCAGGGGTTTGGGACCCCTGGCTTAAATAATTGTCTGTCACAGTTCTGGAGGCTGGGAAGTTCAAGATGAGGGTGCTAGCAGGGTCAGATTCCAGGTAAGCATCCTCCTTATAGCTCACATACAGCTGCCTTTTTGTGTCCTCTCATGGCAGAGATTGAGAGAGTGAGAGAGCTCGCTCATGTCTCTTCCTTATATGGGCCCTAATCCCATCATGAGGGCTCCATCCTCCTGACCTAATTACCTCCTGGATTAGGCCATTCTTGTATTGCTATAAAGAAATACCTGAGATTTGGTAATTTATCAAGAACAGGTTTAATTGGCTCATCGTTCTGCAGGCTGTACAGGAAGCACAGTGCTGGCATCTGCTTGGCTTCTGGGGAGCCCTCAGGAAACTTACAATCATGGCAGAAGGCAAAGGGGGAGGAGGCATGTCACATGACAAAAACAGGAGCAAGAGAGAGAGAGTCAGCAGGGAGGCACCACACACTTTTAAATGACCAGATCTTGCAAGAACTCACTTGCTATCACGAAGACAGCACCAAGCCATGAGGGATGTGCCCACATGATCTAAACACCTCCCACTAGGCCCCACCCCCAGAGCTGGGGATTACAATTCAACATGAGATTTGGGCAGGGGTAAATATCAAATGATATCACCTCCCAAAGGCTCCATCTCCAAACACCATCACATTGAGGGTTAGGCCTTCAACATGTGGATTTCTTCTGTGAGGAGGAACGACACAATTCAGTCTGTAACAAACACTAAACTTGGTCTTCTTTCAAGAGATGCATTAGGAACAGGACCACTTCAAGGAAAATAAAAACTTTCCCGCACCTTGCCAGATATTGCCCCCCGTGTGCCAGTTATTCTAAAAGACTAAATGGGAGACGGAGCTTTCCATGAACAGTTTGAGTTAAACATGTTTAAATGCAAATAGCAGGAAGTTAGCATATTGGTGTAGATGAGCTTTCATGTGTGTTTGTGGGCGGCTCTGGCGGTGTGAACAGCTGAGTGAGACAGCAGGAAAACTTGGTGCCCACAGTGAGGAAGAGGCGCCTCTGGGGGAAGGAGAGCCCCCAAAATCCTGCCACAGGCTAGGGCTTCTCTTCAGCTCTGCTTATCTCTGCTTCTGTGCACAGATAGTAGTGATGGGCCAAGGTCCTGTTTACACAGCAAAGGGGACTTGGGGCCACACAGGGGGAGTGGAGAGAAAGGACGACTTCCTGATAAATGAAATAACTCAGTTCCAGATGGTTTGAAGGCAAGGGGAGAGTCAAGGCCAAGTTGCTAGGGACAGGGAGGGCAGCATAGCCTCGGCCCCCACCCCCACCCCCGCCCCTGGGAGGATTGAGACTTGGGTGGGCGGGAGCAGGCTTCTGGCAGAAGATGAGAAACTTGCTACTGGACACACATTTCTGGTATGGCAGGACACCTGTCCTCAGGTCAGAGCACAGAACCAGAAAGACAGTGAAAGGGAGGAGCCCAGGTGTCTGGCTGGACCTGAGAGTGATCTGAGAAATTGGAGCAAGCAGGTGTGGTCTTGAGAGCAGGAGGTTGGAGGAAGAGGAGCAGAGGGTCTTAGAGGGGTTGTGATTGATGGGCTCTGAAAAATCACATTTGGAGCCTGGTTGGCAGTCACTTTGGAGAAGTCTCATCTTTCCCATTCTGAGTCTTCTTTGGCCCCCTGGAGTCCATCTCCACAGATAGGCTCAAGGAGGGTTGCTGGAAATCTCATGTAGAAACACTCAGCTCTCAGAGCTGGGATGGCTTCTCAATTCAGATGGGATCACAGAGGGACCTCCATCACTGACAAAGCCCCCTAGAACTAGGCAGCCAGCACTGCTGCAACCAGAATGCTGTCTGGGGAGCCTGGGGAGCCCAGCAATTTGTTCCCCTTGACTTTCCTATTTCTGATTGCAGCCTTGAGTAGCCTGAAGTCAGTTGTTGATAAGAACATCATTCTACCCTGCCTTGTGCCAGCTTCCTCTAGCCTAAGACATCAATCATCCGTTGGGGATCCAGCCCCCTCAGTTTGGTGCATGCAGGTGATGGCTGGGACTGTCCCATGTGTGATCCAACCCAGGGTACACTGGTCACCACTCCACAGATGAGTCATTTGCTGCCAGCCTTTCCCTGCTCCATCTGATGCCTTCAACTTTAATGTAAATGTCACTCCTGGGATCCCGTCATTGTGGGATTTTTTTTTTTTTTTTTTTTGGTAGAAATACCATGTAGGAAAGGACATTTGTCCTCTGCTGTTTAAATTGCTTTCTACGGGTTAGGGAGAACTAGTCATTGATTTTCTTCTAGAGAGCATAGCAAGCCCTGTGAAGATTTTGGCTAATTAACTTTTGGAGAAGTGCTTCTTGAATTTATCAGGGAGGTTGAAATCTCTTTTCTCCTCTTATATCTTGAAAAAGGCTTTAAATTTTGGTTCCGAATCTCTGCCAACACCTGGTCTGTTTAAAAGGACTTCCCTGGAGATGATGGTAGAGGGGCTGTTGAATGTCATGTTTTTGCAGCTTCGATCTTTAATACAGTTGTTCCAGTCCACAGAAAGTCTTTTCTGTTTACATAAGAGAGGTATCATTCACACAAAGATTATATTTAGAAATATACATTTTCCCCCAGCATGCTTGTAACTAATAACATTGCATGTTATGAAAGTAGAAAGTATTTAAGATGAAATTAATTTTCGCCCAGTGTGCCACTTTGTTTGACATTCTCGATCCAGTTGGTGTGGAGCACCAGTGTTGGCCAACCTCACTTTGCATTTTTAGCAAGTTCAGTTTCTTGTTCCTCTTGTCTGGATTGACGCTGTTGGAAGTGAGTTACTAGCATATTAGGACAAGTCCAATTTGGAATCCTACTATGTAGATTTCTTTTGTATTGGTTTCCAGAAATTTATTTTGAAAATGATCATCTCCAGTAGATGAGTTTTGCTATACAATTTTTCATTTTGTTTTTCTGGGGGGCCTGATTTTATGGGTTCTCTTTTCAGCAGAATTTCTGAGGTTGGGATAATTAACATCTTTTTTTTTTGGCAGTCTGTCAGAAGGTCCTGGGAAAACAGATTGCTGCTGTCACGTTGGACACCTCTCCGTCAAATGTTCTTGTCAGTTCTCTATCGATGTGGTATGGCTGCTTGCTGTTTCATGGGTGGGGGCTGGAGCATCCAGGACACCCTGAACAGCCTGGGTCATCTGGTCTGGGCCAAGCTGCCTGTGAAAGTTCTGTTCCACTGAGGTACATTGCCATAGCAGAAGGAAGCATTGAAGCTAGTGTGACACAAACACTTTGTAAAAAGTGGTTCTTTATTTTTGATCAATCTCATGATCCTTGTTACCAGCTTTGATTACATCAGCTTATGTGCCATTCAGTTTTATAGCATTGTAATGGGCTTTCATCTCCCCTCCCCAGTTCATTTCCAGCTGCGTGACTATTACAATTTGATTACAGTTTGGTTTTGCAACTGCCAGGACACTTTCTGAGCGTATTATGCCTTCCTTGTGAATGTGAAGATGTTCAGAGGTGAAAAAGGAGCAAAGGGTTTTTGTTTTGTTGTTTGTTTTTTTTTTGGATGCTTGTCAACAAGTAATTTCCAAAGGATGCCTCAGAAGCTTCCAGGGTTGTGTTTTCCCACAGTAAGATATTTGCTTTAAGCTCTTTGTTAGAACCTGACCCGTTGACTTTTTAAAAAGAGTATAGAAAAGTGCATTTAAAACTTTGCTTTCTAACAAGTGGTGATGAGAATGTGGAGTAGTTGGAACCCTTGTACACTGTTGGTAGAAATGGAAAATGGTACAGCTGTCATGAAAAACAGTATGGTGGTTCCTCAAAAAATGAAAACTAGAGCTACCATATGACTCAGCAATTCTACTCCTGGGTATATACCTAAAAGAATTGAAAGCAGGTTTTTTTTTTTTTTTTTTTTTTTTTTTTTTAGACAGAGTCTCACCCTGTCGCCCAGGCTGGAGTGCAGTGGCACAATCCCAACTCACCGCAACCTCTCCTGAGTTCAAGCGACTCTCCTGCCTCAGCCTCTTGAGTAGCTGGGATTACAGGCGTCTGCCACCAGGCCCAGCTAATTTTTGTATTTTTAGTAGAGACGGGGTGTCACCATGTTGGCCAGGCTGGTCTCGAACTCCTGACCTCAGGCGATCCACCCACCTCAGCCTCCCAAAGTGCTGGGATTACAGGCATGAGCCACTGCGTCCAGCCTGAAAGCAGGGTTTTGAAAAGATATTTGTATACTCATGTTCATAGCAGCATTATTCATAATAGCTAAAATGTGGAAGCAACCCAGATGTCCACTGACAGATGAATGGATAAGCAAAATGTGGTATATGCATACAATGGAATATTATTCTGACTTAAAAATATTATTCTGACTTAAAATATTATTCTGACTTAAAAAGGAAGGAAATTCTGACATATGCTATAACATAGGTTAACCTTGAGGATATTATGCTAAGTCAAATAAGCCAGTCACAAAAAGACAAATACTGTATGACTCCACTTTTATGAAGTACTTGGAGTAGTCAGAATCATAGAGATAGAAAGCAGAATGGTAGTTGCTGGAGATGGGGGCAGAGGCGGAACGGGGAGTTATTGTTTAATGGGTATAGTGTTTCGGTTTTGCAAGATGAAAACAGTTCGGGGAATGGATAGTAGTGGAGGTCGTACAACAGTATGCATGTGCTTAATGTCACTGAACCGTACACTTAAACTGTACACTTAAGATGGGAAATTTTATGTTATGTGTATTTTACCACAATTAAGAAATTGAGGCCAGGCATGGTGGCTCACGCCTGTAATCCCAGCACTTTGGGAGGCTGAGGCGGGTGGATCGCCTGAGGTCAGGAGTTTGAGACCAGCCTGACCAACATAGTGAAACCCTGTCTCTACTAAAAATATAAAAAATGAGCCGGGCATGGTGGCAGGTACCTATAATCCCAGCTACTCAGGAGGCTGAGGCAGGATAATCGTTTGAACCCAGGAGGTGGAGGTTGCAGTGAGCTGAGATCGCACCGTTGCACTCCAGCCTGGGCGACGGAGTGAGACTCCATCTCAAAAAAAAAAAAAAAAAAAAAACCCAAAAAACCCAACACCCCAATTTTGCTTTTTTTATTCCTCTAAATACTTTGGTTAAGAAATGATATTTTTAGAGACTTCCCCTCTCATTTTGGCTTTCTGAAATCTACAGAGAACCAAAACAAAAAGATATCATAATGTTGCTTCAGAATAAACACTTGATTCTCTCTTTTGCCCCTGTGACCTCTGTGGCTCCTTCCCTTCCTACTTCTTCTTCCCACACTCCACTCCTTTGTGCCCACTGCCCCCTGACCCCAGTAAGAGGCTTGAATTTACCTGGCATAAGTTATGTTATTACATTTGTATTTCTTTGAGGCATTTATTAACCTGTGCCTATGTTTTATTTGGTAGATATTTGATCTCATTGATTATTTTAGTGCTTTGCATTTGATCAATTATATCAATGCTCCATTTTTGGTCTTTGAAAAGGACACTACCTTAAAATTAGTAGCATCACCACGTGTCCAAAAATACCAAAGAGTCAGGAACGTAAAATATACTGTGCTTAATCAGATTCTCAGTCTAGCAAACCAGAAAGGTCTTTCTATTTGTTTTTTAAACTCCATGAGTTGAATTATTTTGAATTCAAAATTGTTGAATTCTGTTTGTTTTCTATCAGAAAGTTATTTTTCTTTAAGTAATATGGTTTTAAAAGATTGGTGCCTGTTCCTCTACACCCCCTTCTTCCTGCAATTTCCCTACTTTTATAGAATGTTTTTTCTGTCCTAGTTTTTGTTTATATGGAGTGTTTCTCTTCTGTTGTAATGGAAAACTGGGTATCTTTGCTGGTGATTTGGGTTCACCTAGAGTGCCTTTGCTGGTGACCTCTGAGAATAAAATGTAGCTAATATGAGTGAGGAGGTTCTAGAAGTGTGATGTCCTCTAGATTCCATGCAGAAGGTTGTTCCAGAGCTACTTGCCTTCTGGAGTGGGACCTCATGCTTCCTAGAACATGGACAGCTCTCTCTTACTGGTGGGTGATTCATCCTTGGAAGCCCATGCTCTTTGTTAAAGGAGTTTCTAAGTTGCCTGGTGGATTTGGGATAGAAAATAAAATCTGGTCAAGACCTGACATTGAGTTGCATTCTGCTCATTGGCAAGGCTCTTGGTGCTCATTGCCTTGGTCTTCATAACTGGGAGGTCTTCAGTCTTTCCAGGGAGGTGTGTTTCCCTCTGGGTGTGTTTCCCTCTGGGTGTGTTTCAGTCTTCCCTGGCCTCACCCCTTCACTCTCTGACTCTGGCAGGCTCGGGGACCAGTTCTACAAGGAAGCCATTGAGCACTGCCGGAGTTACAACTCACGGCTGTGTGCAGAGCGCAGCGTGCGTCTTCCCTTCCTGGACTCACAGACTGGGGTGGCCCAGAACAACTGCTACATCTGGATGGAGAAGAGGCACCGAGGCCCAGGTGAGCTGCGCCACTCCTGGGACATGCGCATGTGCAGGCTCCCAGTCTGGAGGGAGGAGGACCGCAGCTTGTCTGGGAAACCAGGCAGCCTGGGTAGGATCGGGGTGGGGCAAGCTGCACATGGGCCTCTGAGATACCTTAAAGAAACTCAGCTACTTTTATGGCTCCTGGCAGGTGTTTCGAGGAATGTGACAAGGATGGTGTGGGGCATTGAAGCCATGTGGCAGGGGTGGGGTGGGGTGGGGTGGGGTGGGGAGTGAAAGAGCTAAAGGTGTTTATCCCAAAAAAGGCAAGACTGAGGACATGACAGCAATCTTCATCTTTTACCTTTGGGTGTTGGTTACAAGCCGGAAATCTGCCATTAGATCTGGGTGTGAGGCTTACCTTTGTCACCAAACTTCTGTCCCTCAGGTTCCTCATCTGTAAAATGTGAATAATAATAGTACTTACCACATAAGATTTCGTCTGAATTAAATGAGACAATTTATAAAAACTCTTAAATGAGTTTAGCACATAGCAAGTATGTGCTTCCAAAATGCTGGGTATTATTATTATTATTGTTATTATTATTTTTTTTGAGATGGACTCTTGCTGTGTTGCCCAGGCTGGAGTGCAGTGGTGCAATCTCGACTCACCGCCTCCCGGGTTCAAGTGATTCTCATGCCTCAGCCTCCTGAGTCGCTGGGATTACAGGCGTGCGCCACCACACCCAGCTAGTTTTTGTATTTTTAGTAGAGACGGGGTTTCACCATGTTGGTCAGGCTGGTCTTGAACTCCTGATCTCATGATCTGCCCGCCTGGGCCTCCCATAGTGCTGGGATTACAGGCGTGAGCCACTGCACCTGGCCTATTATTATTGATATTACTGTTATTACTACAGCTACAGTGACACTAGTCTTCTAGGCTGCAAAGAACAGAATAAAGACCTTTTTATTAGGGAGACAGCTACAGGAATGTGATTTTTCTGGCTCTGCCTGGATATGTTTTTAAAAATGTTTCATTTGGAAAAATTTCACCTTCATATAAAACTGAAGACAATAGTAAAACACATCCCCATGTAGCCCTGCTTCAACAATGTTCAACTCATGGTCAATGTGTTTCATCTATACGCACTCCTTACTTTCCTCCCTGACCTCATTTTATTTTGAAGCAAATCCACAAAAGCACGTGATTTCATCTGTAAATATTTTGTTATGTATCTCTAAATGGTAAAGAACTTAAACAAACAAACAAACCCACAATCACTATCAGAGCTTAAAGAATTAGCAATAAGACTTTAATATCATCAAATATTTGGCCAACATTCATTTTTCCCCTTGTAGTTTAAATCAGGATCCAAATGGGAACCCTACATTGCAACTGGTTAATGTGTCTTTTAACATCTCTGGGTTTCTCTCTGTCTCTGCCTCTCTCTCTTTCCTCCTTGCATGTTACTTGTTGAAGACACTGGGTTGCTTACGCTGTAGGGTTTCCCAGAAGGATTTGGTTGCGTTCCCACGGTGTTATTCCTGTGAATTGGTAGTTAGGTCTAGAGATTTACTCAGGTTCCATTTTTTTTTGGTAAGAACAACTCCTAAGTGGTAGTGTGTACTTTCATCAAGAGGCTCATACAGTCTGGTTACCTCTTTTACTGATGTTGGCAGCCCTTCATGATAATTGCCTAGATTCTTTATCCCATTAAGGGTTGCAAAAAGTTAATATTCAATCCAGGAGTATCATTATATCTTCATTTGTTAGCTCTACAACTTCTATAAAGAAAAACATTCCCTCATTAAAATTTTAGTTATTGTGAGATACAGTTCACATATGAAAGGCAGGATAAATGACTTTTTTCCCCTCTATTTACCACTTTTCAAAATAATGAGTTGGTTCCCTAGCATTCTTCAAAGACGATCCATATAATAATAATTATTTTTTTGAATACCACCAGGAACTCACAGATTTAAACATATTTGATGTATTTTAATCCAGTGTAGCTATTATTCTTATGAGGCTTATATTGCCTCATCTCTGGCCATTCAGGATTCTGGCCAGTGCTGGTGTGTTTTTTTTTTTTGAGATGGAGTCTCACTCAGTAGCCAGGCTGGAGTGCAGTGGCATGATCTCGGCTCACTGCAACCTCTGCCTCCCGGGTTCAAGCGATTCTCCTGCCTCAGCCTCCCGAGTAGCTGGGACTACAGGCACATGCCACCACACCCAGCTAATTTTTGTATTTTTAGTAGAGATGGGGTTTCACCATGTTGGCCAGGATTGTCTTGATCTCTTGACCTCATGATCCGCCTGCCTCGGCCTCCCAAAGTGCTGGGATTACAGGCGTAAGCCACCGTGCCCGGCCCAGTGCTGGTGTTTTGAAACAACCCCAGTAGTTTCTGATGGCCTTCTTGCCATCCTAATATTAGGATGAAATATTTCAAGCTCATCCTGTACACTTCCTCCTCTCCAGGCCTGAAATCAGCTATTTCTTGAAGAAATCCTGGCTCCTGTTTGTAGGAAATGTTACTTAGAGACCGCAGTGCTGTTCATTGCTCCTGGCTTGGTCATTGTTTCTAGGCCTTATCAGTGACTAGAACTAAGAAATAGTATTCATTTGTTTTTTTCTTTTTCTTTTTAAGAGAAAATACATTATGAAATTATGTTGATACATCCCATTCAATTCAGATTTAAACAGTTTTTACTTAAGTATCTTAATTCTGTATCTCCTTTCTCCTACACCAAAAAATCCTAGAAATGATATTGATGTAATTACTTATTTGCTTTATTTTACACACACACACACACACACACACAGACACACACAGTATCAGAATAACAAACAATATGACTATTAACAATAAGATTACTGAAAAAGGTTTAAGATATTTTCTTTTTTTTGCAAGTCTTTTTGTCCTTAGGGTATATTCCATTAAACATGTGCAGCCAAATTACTCTCCTTTAAGGTCACTGAAATAGTTCCTCTGTGTGGTTGTGCCACTAACTCAATACACAGTTGGATTTATTTGTTTCATTTTGCTTTCACTTATCAGGGTTTGCTTTTTGAGTGGGGAGGGGATTCATATAATTTCTTCTTTATTAAATCAACTTTTCATCTTGAAATAATTAATAATTGCAATTGTGACTGTATTTGCAATTTGCAGTTGCAAATATAATAGAGATCCCCTATCTTCTTCATCCAGTTTCCTCCAAGATTAATACATCTTACAATATCAAAACCAAAAAACTGACATTGCTAAAATGTGTATATGTAGCTCTATGCCATTTTATCACACGTCTAGATTTGTGTAACCACTTCTACAATCAAGATACAAAACTATTCTATTACTACCCAACACTCTCATTATTTAAATCCTTTTACCCTCCTACCTTTATAATATAGTTGTCTTAAACATTTCCTTTACAAACATTGAAAACCATACCAGTGTTATAATTTTTACTTCAACCATCAAACATAATTTAGAAAACGTAAGAGAAGCGTTTATTGTATTTACTCATATTTTTACTCCGTTGTTTTTCTTACTTACTGACGTTCCAAGATTCCTTCTTTTAGCATTTACTTTCTGATGTAGTACTTTCTTTAGCCATTCTTTTAGAGTAAATCTGATGGTAACAACTTCTTAGTTTTCCTTCAGTGGAGAATGTCTTGATTTTGCCATCATTCCTGGAGGATATTTTTGCTGGATATAAAATTCTGAGTTGATAGTCCTTTTATTTTAGCAGTTGAAAAAGGTTTTGCCACTTCTTTCTGATGGTTAGTGATGAGAAATCTGCTGTCATTTAAATGCTTTTTTCCCTTATAAGTAAGGTGTCATTTCTCTCTCATTGTTTTCAAGTTTTTTCTTTGTTTTTAGTTTCAGAAACGTGATTTTGATGTGTTTTGGCATAGATTTTTTGGGTTTATTCTGTTTGAGTTTACTCAGCTTCTTCAACCTGTGGGTTTATGGGTTTTTTTTTTTTTGCCAAATTTGGGAATTTTTCAGCCATTATTTCTTTGAATACTTCTTCAGTTCAACCCTCTTTCCCCTCTCCTTCTTGGACTTCAACAACACAAATGTTAGATCTTTTGTTATAGTCCCATAAGTCCCTGAGGCTGTGTTCATTTATTTTTAAAATTCTTCTCTCTGTTGCTCAGCTTGGGTGATTTCTATAGTTCTCTCTTCAAGTTCACTGCTTCTTTATTCTGTCCTCTGCCTTCTGCTGTTAAGCCAATCCATTGAGAGCTTTTTTATTTTTTGTTACGATTTTTTTCAGTTTTCAAATTTCTATTTGGTTCTTCATATTTTCTGTTACTTTGCTGAATGTGTTTTATGTGTTCATAATTGCTCGTTGAAACACTTTTAATGATGGCTGCTTTAAGATCCTTGTCAGATAATTCTAACATTTTTGTTATTTTCTTGTTGGTGTCTGTGTCTTTCCTCATTTGAGATTTTCCTGGTTCTTCAAAGATGAGTGGTTTTGACTGAATCTTGGACATTTTGGCTGTTATGTTATGAGACTCTAGATATTATTTAAATCTTCTATATTAGCAGGTCTCCTTTCAAGCTATGCTAGTAGGCGAGGCAAGGCTCCCCTTATCACTGTCAGATGGATGTGGAAATCCAGCTTCTCTACTTGGCTTCTGTTGACATCCTCTTTAACAGGGGAAGAACACCTTGTTGTTGCTGAGTGGAGGTGGGAGTTCAGGCTCCCCACTAGGCCTCTACTGGTATTATCCTACTTGGGAGGAGGAGGGCCTCTACTGATACCACAAGGCACCAGCTCTTCCCTTGGCCTTCTCTGACACCACCCCAGCAAAGCTATTGGGATGCCTGCTTGTCTTGCTAGGCTGGTCCTTTCCTGGTTCTCTGGCTAGAGAGAGCAGGATTTTCTTGAGGTCTTTTTTGGTCTTCATTTGTTGGTGTTTCTGGGTTATCAGCTTTTCCAGAATCCAGTCCAGGATATATGAGGCATAAAGGAGACCCAAGATTGGGCTGGACACAGGCTCATGCCTGTAATCCCAGCACTTTGGGAGGCCAAAGGAGGAGGATTGCTTGAGCTCAGGAGTTCGAAACTAGCCTAAGCAACATAGTGAGACCTTGTCTCTATAGAAATTTAAAAAATTATCCACGTGTGTTGGTGCGTGCCTGTAGTCCCAGCTACTTGGGAGGCTGAGGTGGGAGGATTGCTCAAGCCCAGGAGTTTGAGGCTGCAGTGAGCCAGGATTGTGCCATTGCACTCCAGCCCAGGCTACAGAGTGATACTTTGTCTCAATAAATAGCTAGCTAGCTAGATAGTTAGACAGCTAGATAGACAGGTAGATAGGTAAAATAATACCCAGGGAGCTCACCACCCACCCTGTTGTTTCTCAGGTCCCAAAGTCCCTAGCTGGTCTGACTGGTTCCCTTCATCTTTCGGTTATTTCTTATGTCTGTTCTATGAATAATGTCCAGGATATTTAGTTGTGCTTAGTGAGAGTAATATAAAAAAGTGTATCTATTTCATCTTTCCAGAAGCAGAAGTCCCTGAGATTGCCTTGTTATTAAAAAAGTTTAACAGCTTTATTGAAGTATAATTACATACAATAAATTGCACATACTTAATGTGTCCAGCTTGATAAGTATATTCACCTGTGGAACCATTACCACAATGAAGATAATGAACATATCCATGACTCGCAAAGGTTTCCTATGTGTTTAGAAATCTATCCTACCTGCGCTTCTCCATGCCTCTACCCTTCTTTACTCCCTCCCCAGAGAAGCCATTGATTTGCTTTCTATACTGGAAACACACACTGTGTACTCCCCTTTTTTTTTTTTTTTGAGATGGAGTCTCGCCTTGTTGCCCAGGCTGGAGTGCAGTGGCGCAATCTCGGCTCACTGCAAGCTCCGCCTCCCGGGTTCATGCCATTCTCCTGCCTCAGCCTCCCCGGCTAATTATTTTTGTATTTTTAGTAGAGATGGGGTTTCACCATGTTAGCCAGGATGGTCTCGATCTCCTGACCTCGTGATCCACCCGCCTTGGCCTCCCAAAGTTCTGGGATTACAGGCATGAGCCACCGCACCCGGCCTGTGTACTCCCTTTTTTAGGGACAAGGGCATGTCTGGCTTCTTTCACTTAGCATAATTACTAATTAATACTATATCAATAATTCCTTTTTATGCTGAGTAGTAGTCCATTGCATGGCTGTATCACAGTTAATTTATCCATTCACCTGTTGATGGACATTTGGATTTGTTTGCAGTCTTTGACTACTATAAATCAAGCCACTATGAACATTTGTGTACAAGTCTTTGAATGGACATATGCTTTCCTTTCTCCTTGAGAGGTTAACTACCTAGGAGTAGAACAACTAGATCATAAGAGAGATAGATGTTTCACTTTTAAAGAAACTGCCAAGCTCTTTTCCAAAGTGGTTGTACCATTTTACATTCACTCCAGCAATATATGAGAGTTCCACTTCCTTCGTATCCTTGCCAACACTTGGTGTGGTCAGTTTGAAAATTTTTTTAGCCGTTCTAATAGATATATAGTAGTATTTCATTGCAGTTTCAACTTGCATTCCCCTAGTTAATAATGATTTTGAGCATCTTCACATGTACCTATTTGCCATCTGTGACGGAAAATAAACTGTTTTGTTCTCTATACTTTTACTCAATATTTCTGTGAGCAGATGTGTGGATGTCTTTTCCCCTACACCAAGCAATTCTCCAATTCCCTGCAGACACCAACTGGGTGTTCCACAGTTTAACTCAACTTTGACACTATCTGCTGTGAGATATCGTCAGATTCCACAGACTAAGGGCTCAGCCCACAGCACTGCCCCAACTTCATACGCCAATTTCAAGTCCAGGTTGTCAGCTGTGCTTCTGACCTATGGGCTATAAATGGAGGTTTCCATGACTGCCCTTCATGTTTGATCATTTGCTGGAACTCAGGAAAACAGGCCGGGCGCAGTGGCTCACGCCTGTAATTCCAGCACTTTGGGAGGCTGAGGCGGGTGGATCATGAGGTCAGAAGATCAAGACCATCCTGGCTAACACGGTGAAACCCCATCTCTACTAAAAAATACAACAACAAAAAATAAGCTGGGCGTGTTGGCGGGTGCCTGTAGTCCCAGCTACTCAGGAGGCTGAGGCAGGAGAATGGCGTGAACCCGGGAGGCGGAGCTTGCAGTGAGCCGAGTTAGTGCCACTGCACTCCAGCCTGGGCGACATTCCGCCTCAAAAAAAACAAAAAAACAAAAAAACAAAAAAACAAAAAACAAAAAACCAAAAAAACCTCAGGAAAACAGTTTGCATACTAGAATGCCAGTTTATTACGAAGGACATGTATCTGAAACAGCCAAATGGAAGAGGTACACGGGGCAAGGTAAGGGGAAAAGAGACATGAAGCTTCCACGCCTTCTCCAGGTGAGCCACCCTCCCAGCACCCCCACATGTTCACCAACCCAAAGATCTCTGAATCTAGTCCATTTGGATTTTCATGGAAGCTTCATTATATAGGAATGGTTGATTAAATTATTGGTCATTAGTGACTAGCTCAACTACTAGTGCCTCCTTTCTTCCTGGAGGTCAGAGGTGGGAAGTTAAAGTTGGGGCTAAAAGGTACAGCCTGCTAATCTTGTGGTTGGCTCCTCTGTTTATAATCCCTTATCCAGAGGCTATCCAGCAGGTCCCAGCCAGGGTCATCTCATTAGCATATAAAAAGACACATCACTTGGAGATGCCAGGGGTTTTAGGAACTGTGTGCCAGGAAGTGGGGATTAAGACCAAAATATACATTTCTCATTATATCACAATATTACACCATCCATATATGTTCTTTGGTAAAGTTCAAATCTTTTGTCCATTCTAAAATTGAGCTATTTGCTTATTATTGAATTTTGATTGTTCTTTATATATTCTAGATACAATAAGTTTATCAGACCTATGCTTTGCAAATTTTTTTTTACAATCTGTGGTTTGTATTTTCATTAACTTAGCAGTCTCATTCAAAGAGCAGAAGTTTTCACTTTTGGTGAAATCCAGTTTATCAATTTATTCTTTCATGAATTGTGCTTTTGATGTTATGTCTGAGAAATTACTACCTAATGCAAGGTCAGGGTTTCTCTTATTTTTTTTCCTAAAATTTTATAATTTTAGGTTTCACATTTAGGTCTATGATTCATTTTGAGTTAATTTTGTATATGGTACAAAGTATGCATTAGTTTATTTTCTTGCAGATGGATATTCAATTGTTTCAACATAGTTTGCTGAAAAGACCTAGTCTTTCTCCACTTAATTGCCTTGTCAAAAATTAGATGTCCACATATATGTGTGTTTATTTCTGGACTCTCAGTTCTGTTTTATTGACCTATTTGTCTGTCTTTATACTCTTACCACACTGTCTTGATTAGTATAGTTTTATAATGTTTGAAATCAGGTGGTGTTAGCCCTCTAAATTTGTTCTTGATTTTCTTAGTTATTTTGATTATTCTAGGTCCTTTGCACTTCTATATGGATTTTATAATCAGTCTGTCAATTTCTACAAAAAACTGGCTAGGAGTTTGGTTGGGATTGTCTTGCATCTATAGATCCATTTGGGGAAAACTGACAATTTTCAGTATTGAGTCTTGCAACCCATGAATATGGCATATCTTTCAATTTATTAATATCTTCTTTAATTTTTCTCATCAATGATTTTTAATTTTTAGTGTATAGATCTTTAACATTTTTGTCAGATTTATCTCTAAGCACTTAATATTTTTTGATACTATTATAAATAAATTTTTATGCATTTTAATTTCTGATGTTTGCTAATATATAGAAAAACAATTAATTTAGTATATTCTTCCTATATCCTGCAACCTTGCTAAACTCATTAGTTCTAATAGCTTTCTATAGATTCTGTAGCATTTTCTATATAGTTGATTATCTGTTAGTTTGCTAATAGATAACCTGAATAGTAAATAAAGAAAACTTCTTTCTTTTAATATGAATAACTTTTATTTATTTTATTTGTCTCTTGCACTGGCTAGACTCTCCAATATAATATTAGGTAAAAGTGGTGAGACTGGACACCCTTATGTTGTTCCTGATCTTAAAGAGAAAGCATTTATTTATTTTTTTGTTATTAAGTATGACATTAGCTGTAGAATTTTTTGTAGATATTCTTTATCAGATTGAGGATGCTCCCTTCTATTTCTAGTTTGAGAGTTTTTTTTTTTAAATCACAAATGGATATTTGATTTTGTCATCTGATTTTCTGTGTCTATTGAGATGATCATGTGGTTTTTCTTTTGTTCATGGAATCTTCATTATGTAGGAATGGTTGATTAAATTTAATATCTTAAGTTTACGTTTAACATAATGAGTTACATTGATTGATTTCTGAATGTTAAACCAACATTACATTCCTAGGATAAACCCCACTTTGTTATGCTATTTTATCTTTTTAATGTATTGTTAGATTCATGTTGCTCAAGTTTTATTAGAGTTTTTGCATCTATGTTTATGAGAGATATTAGTCTATAGTTTTCTTGTAATGTCTGTCTGGTTTGGGTGTCAGGGTGATGCTGGTCTCATATAATGAGTTGGGAAGTATTTCTTCATTTTTAGTTTTCTGAAACTTTATATAGAATTGGTATTATTTCTTCCATAAATATTTTATAACATCTACCAGTGAATCCATTTGGATCTGGCAGTTTCCTTGAGGTAATGTTTTTAATTATAAATTTAATTTATTTTATAGATATACGGCTATTTAAGTTATCTATTTCATCTTGAGTAAGCTTTGTTAGTATGTGATTTTGTTTCTTTTATCTACATTCTCCTAATTGGTTGCACAAAGTTGTTCATAATATTGCTGCATTACCCTTTTAATATATGTAGAATCTGTGGTGGCATATTATTTTACTCATTATATTGTTAATTTGAATGTTATTTTTTGCCTCATCATTCTGACTAGAGGTTTATCAATTTTATTGATCTTTTCAAACAAATAGCTTTTGGTAGAATTGTTTTTTCTGCTCTGAGCTTTATATTTCCTTCTATTTACTTTGGATTTAATTTGCTCTTCTGTTTCTTATTTCTTTTAATTTTTTAATTTTTATGGTACATAGTAGGTTTATCTATTTCTTAAGGTGTAAACAGGTCATTGATTTGAGATATTTCTTTTCTACTACATCATTTTCTGATATAATTTCCCCATAAATACTATGTAAGCCTTATTTAAAAAATTTGATATAGGGTTTTTAGTTTCATTCAGTTCAAAATATTTTTCTGTTTGGTTTCTTCTTTTACTCATGGATTATTTAGAACTGTATTGTTTAGTTTCCAAACACTTGGGACGTTTCCAAAGATGTGCCCATTATTTATTTCCATGTTAATTCCAAATGGTCAGAGAATAATTTTTATGGTTCAAATTCTTTTAAATTTATTGCAACTTGTTTTATGGCACCAAATGTGGTCTACCTTGGTAAATATTCTGTTTGCTCAGGAAAAGAATTGTGTTTTGCTGTTGTTGTTTGGAATGTTCTATAAATATCAATTAGGTCAAATTGGTTGATAATGTTTTTTGAATCTTCTACATCCTTATTTTCTATTTATTCTATGAATCATTGAGAGGTAGGGTATTGAAACTTATGACTATAATTGTGGGTTTGCTTATTTCTCCTTACAATTCTATTACTTTTTGTTTCATGTATATTGAAGCTTTGTTATTAGGTGTATAAACATTTAGTATTGTTATATCCTCAATAAATTGATTCCTTTATCATTATAAAATAATCCTCTTAATCTCTATTAATATTATTTTATCTGAAATCTCCTTTGTCTAATTCCAATATAGCCACTCCAGCTCTCTTTTGATTAATATTAACATGAAATATCTTTTTCCATTCTTTTACTTCTTGCCTATTTGCATCTTTATATTAGAAGTAGTTTTTTTATAGGCAGCATATAGTTGTGTTATGCTTTTGACATGTAATCTGACAATCTTTTTTAATTAGGGGTATTTAGGCAACTTACATTTAATGTGATTATGTTTTTTCTCTTTTTTGTTGGTTTATTAACTATAACTCTTGTTTTGTTGTTATTTTAGTGATTGCTTAGTGTTTATAATGTACATCTTTAATTATAGTTAACCTTCAAATTATATTATTCTACTTCATGAATAGTATAAGGAGTCTACAGTAGTACTGTGATTAATAGAATAAGGCCCCTCCCCACCTCAGACATCCACATTTTAATTACTGAAATCTGTGCGTATGTTACCTTACATGGCAAAAGGGACTTCAAAGACAGGATTAAGGATTTTGAGATGGTGCGATAATCTTGGATTATCCAGGTGGGCCTAATGTAATCACAAGGGTTCTTATAAAAGGAAGGCAGGAGGAGTTCAGAGTCAGAGTAGATGTGATGATGGATTACAGGCATGCGCCTCCATGCCTGGCTAATTTTTGTATTTTTAGTCGAGATGGGGTTTCTCCATGTTGGTCAGGTGGTTCTCGAACTCCCGACCTCAGGTGATGTGCCTGCCTTGGCCTCCCAAATTGTTGGGATTACAGGTATGAGCCACCGCGCCTGGCCATCATTGTATTTTTAAAAATAGTCAATCATCTTTTAATGAGTTTAAAATAATAAGAAAAACATCTCGTATAATTATTCATGTACTAGACCATTTCTGATGCTGTTCATTCCTTTGTGTAGATCCAAATTTAGATCTGGTATTACTTTCCTTCTGCCTAAAGTACTTCTTTTTAACATTTCTTAGAGTATGGGTTTGTTGATGATGAAGTATTTCAGCTTTTGTATATCTGAAACTATCTTTAGTTTGCCTTAGATCTTGAAAGATATTTTAGCTGGGTATAGAATTCTAGTTTGACAAGTTTTTTTTTCCCTTTCAGTATTGTAGGGATGTTGAACCACTCTTTTTTTGCTTGCATTGCAAAGATAAGAATGTTCCTGTATATGTTAACATGTTTCCTTTCTCTGGTTGCTTTTAATATTTTCTCTTTATCACTATTTTTGAGCAGTTTTGATTATGACATACTTTGCTATAGTTTTCTTAATGTTTATTGTACCTAGCTTTATTGAGCTTCTTAGACCTATGGGTTTATAGTTTTCATCAAACTTCAGAAATTTCCAGCCCTTATTTCTTTTTAAATTCTTTCTTTCTTCCTTCCTTCCTTCCTTCCCTTTCTTCCCTCTCTCCCTTTCTCCCTTTCTCTCTCTGTCTCTCTCTGTCTCTCTTTCATCTCTCTCTCTCTCTCTCTTTTGTGGAGACAGGATCTTACTATGTTGCCCAGGCTGCTCTCAAACTCCCAGGCTTACGCCATTCTCCCACCTTGGCCTCCCAAAGTGTTGGGATTAAAGGCATGAGCCACTGCACCCAGCCTCCAGCCATTATTTCTACAAATATTTTTTCTTCCCTTTCTTCAATTACACATATATTAGGCTGTTTGAAGTTGCCCCACAGCTCATTTATGCCATTATTTTTTTTTCTTTTCTGTTTTTTCCTGTGGGTTTCATTTTGGAATAGTTTCTATTGCTGTGTTTTCAAGTTTATCAGTCTTTTCTTCTGCAATATCTAATCTGACATTAACTCCCTCTGATATGTTTTTCATCTTGCACATTATAGTTTTCATTTCTAGAAGTTAAATTTGAGTCTTAAAAAAATATATATATCTCCCAAATTTTTACTAGACTTGAACACAGAGCATACAAACAATGTTTTAATGTTCTTGCTACTAATTCTAATATCAGTTTCAGTTCTGGGTTGGTTTCAATTGATTGATTTTTCTCCTTATTATAAGTCATATTTTCCAGCTTCTTTACATGCCTTGTAATTTTGGGTTGGGTGCCTCACATTGTGAATTTTACCTTGCTGAATGCTGTAGATATATTTTACTCCTATAAATGTTCTTGAACATTGTTTTGGGACATATTTAAGTTATTTGAAAACAGTTTGATGTTTTCTTGTCTTGCTTTTAAGATTTGTTAGGTGGAGCCAGAGCAGTACTTAGTCTAGGGCTAAGTATTCCCTATTAGTGAGGCAAGATCTTTCTACTGTACTCTACCCAGTACCCCGGGAATCATACAGTTTTCCATATTGGCTGGTGGAAACAGACTATTTCCGCCCCCTTGTGCACACCGAGCGCTGTTACCTCTAATCTTTTTGGGTAGTTCTTTTCCCAGTCCTACCTAGTTTCCTCACAAGCATAAACGGATCAATGCTAAGCTGAATACTTGAAAGGGACCCTCTGGATCTCCACATTCTCTGTGCAGCTCTCTTTTGTTTACCCTTCAATTCCTTGGGTTCTAGTCACTGTGGTCTCCTCAGACTCTTGGCATTTTCTCTTCAACTCAAACATGGGGAATCTGCAGGTCTCCACCTGTATTCCTCGTCATTGTGTTCCAGTCTGGAGACTCTCTTAAGGCTGTAAGCTGGGGCAATCACATGGCTTATCTTGCTTGTTTTCAGTGTCTCAGGGATCACTGTCCTTCAATGCCTGATGTTCATTGTCTTCAAAACTGTTGTTGATTTTTTTCTTCCTCTCTTTTGGTTTTAGGTGGGAGCTAAATCTGGTCTTTATACTCCATTTTAGTCAGAAACGGATGTATGCTTTTTATTTTAATTTTACTTTATAATTGTGTAAAATATTTGCATTGTTCCAATGGTATATTATGAGAAAGTCTAACTCTATCTTCACTTTTACCCTGTTTCTTTTTCCTATAGGGAATTTCCTCTTCGTCCTTCTCTTTTTCTTGCTACTATTATTTTATTTTTGCTCTCTCTCTAGGTAATTTTTTTTAGCTTTTGGCTTATACCCCCATAAAAAAAAACATGCAAACACACCACACACATATATTTGTCTGAATATGTGTGTATCCCCATTTGTTAAATAAATGATAGTATGTTATATACATAACAGCCATCCTTTAGTATCCACTGGGAATTGGTTCTAGGACCCCAGAAGATACCAAAATCTGTGGGTACTCAAGTCCCTTATATAAAATGGTGTAGTATTTGCATATAACCTACACACATTCTCCCATATTCCTTAAATCATTTCTAGATTACTTATAATACCTAATACAGTGTAACTGCTATGTAAATAGGTGTTATATTGTATTTTTTAAATTGTATTTTAAATTGTTGTATTGTCATTTTCTATTTGGAAACTTTGATCCTGTTACCCGGTTCTGAGCAGGGTTAGTCACTAACTCTTTCCTACAACGCTTATTCCTCTTTAGTTCCTCGGCTTCTTGGTTAACTGCCCTTCAAACCCAAGCAGATATATGGGATGCAGGATTGGGATGTAGCTGTTTGCTGTTGGAACAGAGGGTGGACAAATTGGTATAACTTATAGGAAGATAGATTTTGATTCAAAATAAGGTCATGGTGAATCTCTTTATCACAGTAAGAGTTGGCCGACAGTGGGACACTCTGTCCTGTGACATAATAAATTCTCCATTGAAAGAAAGTTTCAGGGGCAGCTGTGGGTCCACCTCTCTGAGATCCTGCAGAGACAGAGCCTTTCCCTGGGGGGCTTGAACTGCCACAGTTCAGCTCTGGATGGGGAAAGATGAAACTACTTCAGTTTTTTTCTTCCCCATTTCAATTGCTGTTCCTATCCCATATCATTCTTCTCCCCTCCCTCCCTCCCTCCCTCTCTCCCTTCCTCCCTTCCTTCCTTCCTCTCCCCCTTTCTCCCCCTCTGTCCCTCTCTCCCTCTCTCCCCTTCTTCCCCTCTTCTCTCCTCTCCCCCTCTCTCCCCCTCTCCCCCTCTTTCCCTCTCCCCCCCTCTTTCCCTCTCCCTTTCTCTTCTCTTCTCTTCTCTTCTCTTCTTTCTTTCTTTTTTTTTCTTTCTTTCTCTTTCTTTCTTTCTTTCTTTCTTTCTTTCTTTCTTTCTTTCTTTCTTTCTTTCTTTCTTTCTTTCTTTCTTTCTTTCACAGAATCTTGCTCTGTCATATAGGCTGGAGTGCAGTGGCATGACCTCAGCTCCTATAACCTCCACCTCCTGGGTTCAAGCAATTCTCCTGCCTCAGCCTCCCGAATAGCTGAGATTACAGGCATGCGCCACCATACTGGCTAATTTTTGTATTTTTGGTAGAGATGAGGTTTCACCATGTTGGCCAGGCTGGTCTTGAACTCCTGGGCTTCAGTGATCTGCCGGCCTTGGCTTCCCAAAGTACTGGGATTACAGACATCAGCCACTGTACCCAGCCACTCTTCCCTCTCTTTTCTCTCCCATTTCATCTTCTGAATTCTGAATAGCTCATGCTTTGTCTGTGAGAGATGCCCAGAACCCTCAGGATCCACCTGCTGAACTTGTGCAATGTGCATAACCAGCCGTATTTGTCTGGAGTCTGCTAACCATAAAGGCATCAAGCCTTTCAATGCCAGGTATTTCCATGGAGCCAGTTCTCCCAGCAAGTGTGTGAGTTTTTGATTGTGTGTGTGTGTCTGTGTGCATCACATTTGTGCTTACACATGGGCAGGAGTGTTGTAGCTAGAGGTGCAGCTCAAAGTAACAGAAAAGTAGTTTGCTCAGTGGGGTATGTGAAGTGAGGGGTAGCAGTGGCCTTGGTTACCAGGGAGGACTGGTTTCCCCTCTTGTCTTTGGCCACTTGTTTCCCCTCCTTCATGTCCCCTCCCCAGCCCTAGGCTCACTCCCCAAGGTTAATTTCCCTGACAGCAGCTGTGACTCCATCCTCCTTCCCCACCTCCATCTACCACACATACACACGCACGCACACATATGCACACAGGCACATGCTTTGAGTTATCTGCCTCCTGTTCTAATGAGATAAACAACATAAGTCTCATGGGGCCCTGCTCTTCCCTATGTAAATGGAACTCCAGGGCTGAACGTGTTTTTCCTATAAAGGAACCCTGGTGCTTGTCAGCCTGTTGAGGAGGGCAAGGAAGGGGCCAGGGAGCCCCAAGAGAGCTCTTGGGACCATTTGCTTGTTGTGATGAGGTGGATTCAAAGCAGACATAAAAAAGAAGCCTGTTTCCACCCTCATGGCTAAAGAACCGAGTGGCAGCATGGTGGATGGGGCAGGGGGTCTGTCATGTTGCATGAGTGTGGAGTCCAAGACTAGGTCAGCTAACTCATGACAATTAGCAACTGACATTTGTCATCTTTGTGGATAGAGAGAGCTTTCTCTTGAATATAAGCAAATCCCCATAACAGCCCCAGGAGGTAGGTATTAATGTTATTAATGCCCTTATCTTACAGGTGAGGCAATAGGCTCAGAAAGGTGTTAGGATGCTTCCCAGGACTCACGTGCTCTTCCTTTGCACTGCAGAGCGTCTCCAGTCCAGCAGAGAAAGAATGGAACAAAAACAGCCCCTTCTTCTGGAGATTCAAACTAGTTGCTAAAATGAATTCTCCCAGAAGAATGGGTCTAAAGCTCCAAGCAGAGTGGCCTGGGGCTTCTCTGGTACCGCTGACCACCAAGCACAGTGACTGCTGTCTCAGGGAGGGTGTAGGACCTGGACAAGTGTGGACACTTTTGCACTCTTGCCACATAGACCTTTGGAGGGTGCTGGTGGGGGCCAGCTCACTCTTACTTACCTGTGTTTGATTAGGTTGGAAGCACCGTAAAGCAGCCACTGGGGCACGAAGGAAACCTAAGGCCCAGAGATGGCCATGGTGGGAGAGGGGGTGCAGGGGGCTCTGGCCTCAGGCCTGGGCCTCCACTTCTGGAGTCCCTTTTGGATGCTTTGGATCTGGGTGGATGAGTCCCCTGGAGCCAGGAACAGCAGGGCCAATGGTCATTCAATTCTGACATTTCTGAGTCCACGTCAGTTCTAGTTTCTAAGAACCAAAGGGGCGGGGTGGTCAGAACCTCCAACTTGCTCACAATCTTGTGACCTGTGGAGCAGCTGTGTGATTAAACATAAAGAGCCCTGAGTATTTTGGTTCCTTTAATGCTGGGATAATTGACTCTGTTTTGGCCCCATCCCAATAAATGGGTAGAGTTGACTGGTAAAAATGAAAATGAATGAATGAGTATATAGCAATGAAAGTTACATAGATTTCCTCTGCAAAGGTGAAAAATGAAGCCAGTTTCCCTTCTGAACTTTTAAGGGCCCTAAAATGGAAGACGGCAGATGGGAATCAGGTGCTGAAGTTTTCTGAATCCATGGTCCTAGGTGTGCACAGTGACACTTTTGTGGTAGGCCGCCTGCGTCCAACAGCTGCCATGTACCACATTTACCTGCAGAAGACAGAGTTGTGATTTTAAAGGGAAGCTGCAATATATTCATTCATTAATTCAATGAGTATTTAGTTTGGTTCTGCTCTGTGTCAGGCACAGTTCTGATTCTGGGGCTTCTGACAAGAACAAGACAAAAAAGTCCCTGTCCTCATTAGGCTTTTCTTCCTATTAGGGATTGGTTGGCTTGCTGGTTTATTATGGGGGGTATCAGACACTCTCTTCAGGACTGCAAATCACCTAGCCAGTCTGAAAATTACCTAGCCAGTCTCAAATACCTGCCTCCTCACTCCTCAGCCTCTTCCCCACCCCATTTCCCTGGGAATAGTCTGTGACCTGGCATGGAGAAGTCCCTGTTCCTCTAAGGCCTGCGGCTGCCACCAGAGCCACACACAATTGTCGGGTGAGCAGGAAGACTCCTCATGGTGCTTGGCATGACAGCGATGCTGTTGGTATCAAAGGCCACACACACAGGGTGGCACGTAAGCCCAGCCCCTGGCCTCCTGCCTATTTTTTTTTTTTTGTAAGGCCCAGGCATGTAGGCGGGGATATAGAGGTATGCGGGCTCTGCAGGTCATGTGGCCTGGTCACCAGAGTGGGTTTATTTTCTCATGGGGGCTACACAAGCCTCCATTTGCCTACAGTGAGCTGCCAGCAGCTGGGAGTGGGTGGGAGATGCCTTTGAGTAGATCTAGTGTTTTTGGGTCTGTCTCTTTGCGATGCTTCTCAACCCAGGCTGTCCATACAGTAGGCCAACTGACTGCTGCTCCGTTTTGAAGGGAACCTGCTTAACCTGGATCAGGATAGAGGGGCAGTGGATAGAGATCCACTGCTTTGGAGACACTGCAAAGGTCCTTCTTGTCTGAAGGTCCAGTTGGTGATCTCTCCAGGCAGGAGAGCAGAATTGGTTTTGGTGAAGGCAATGGCTCTCGTTGGCATGGGCTTGCTGAACAGCATGGCGGAGCTGACAGAGCCAGGGTCCTGGGGTCAGATGACCTAGATTCAGCCTTGCCACCACTAGCAATCAGCTTTGTGACGTTGACAAGTCACTTCTCTCCGGGCTTCAGCTTCCTCTCCTTGCGAATGACAGGGTTAGTCAGGGTAGTTTCCAAGGCCCCTTCCAGCCTGGAGCCTTTAATCTTTATATTGTCTCTGTCCACAGGCCTTGCCCCGGGCCAGCTGTATACATACCCTGCCCGCTGCTGGCGCAAGAAGAGACGATTGCACCCACCTGAAGATCCAAAACTGCGGCTGCTGGAGATAAAACCTGGTCAGTGCCCTCTGGAGCTTGGCTGGGTCTGTGATGGGAAAGGTGGGAGGACTGGGCTGGGCCCAGGACAAGGTTGGTTTGTTCCTTTGTCCATAGAGCTAAGTTTTCTGGGAGAGGGAACATGCCCACATCATGCTTAAGGGTGCACCTCTGTGCCTGCTGAGTAGAAACATGACCACGTGTCCACCTGAGCTTTTCTCCCCTCTGGGTGTCTCATGCCTTCCCTTTGCCACCCCAGGGGGGAAAGAAAGGCTGCACCCCAGCCCAGGTGCAGGATGAATTTCCCAACAGAACTGAAGGATATGCAGCTCTTTCAGGTCATGTGATACTTTTCTTGTGGCCTCAAGTAAAGAAATCTTGGCCCAGTTTGTATGTTTCTAAGGAGAAGATAGTACACCGTGGACCCTCTACCCCTTACCCTGTATGAGCTTTGGAGCATCTTACACCAAAAGGGGCCAGTTCACTAAAAATTGCACTTACCTTGGATGAGGATGGAAGAGTTTGAGATTACCATTTACCTGTGTGATGCAGATTGCTCTGTGGCCACACAGAAGGAATTGGTGGCGTTATGTCTATACTAATCTAATATATATATGTTTTTGAGACAGAGTCTAGCTTTGTTGTCCAGGCTGGAATGCAGTTGTGCAATCTCGGCTCACTGCAGACTCTGCCTCCCGAGTTCAAGTGATTCTCCTGCCTCAGCTTCCCGAGTAGCTGGGATTACAAATGTGCACCACCACTCCCAGCTAATTTTTGTGTTTTTAGTAGAGACAGTGTTTCACCATGTTGGCCAGGCCGGTCTCAAACACTTGGCCTCAAGTGATCTGCCTGCCTTGGCTTCCCAAAGTGCTGGGATTATAGGCATGAGCCACCATGCCTGGCCTATGCTGATCTAATATTACACTTCTGACTATTTGGCTGTCTTCAGACCTGTGTCTGTGTTGCAGGAAGCCAAGTGATTACCCCAGGCCCTTAGCTTTAAATGCATCTTTGTTTTTGAGGGTGCCAGGCTGGGATGTGACTCAGGGTGGTAGGGACAGTGCTGTTCAGTGGTGCAAGTAGAGTTGACATACTTCCTCCCACTGTCACCACAGCATTGCAGACTGTCAAGCCTGGCTGCCTGGCAAATGTACCTCACTCCTTCCTTTCAACACTGGTCCCTTAGGCTGACTCTGCTCTGCAAAAGCTCTACCTACAGTTCCAGGGTTACGACTGCTTTGATTGTTCGCTTCAATTCGTATTTCACTTAAATAGAAGTTTTATTTGTTAGGGGTGAGTGGGTGCCAGATTCTTCAATGTGCTCTCTCCTAAGTCTCCAGTGTCATTATACCAATTTACAGACCCTTGCAAATACTCCAGGGTGATGACCAAGGTTGTCCCAACCCCTGTCTTGTTGCAGGTTGTAGGAGATCAGGGTCTCCTAGACAGCATGATGCAATAGAAATATAATGCAAGCCATGTGTGTTGTTTTACTTTGTCTAGTAGTTACATTAAAAAAAGGAAAAAGAAACAAGGGAAATGAATTTCAATAATATATTCCATTTAACCCAACATATCAAAAACATCATTTCAGCATGTCATCGATATAAAATCATTTATGATCTTTTTTGATACTCTTTTTCAATTCCATTGTGTATTTTACACATCCCCACATCTCTTTTTGGACTAGCCACATTTCAAGCACTCAGTAGCCACAGATGGCTAGTGGTGACCGTATTGATCAGTGTGGTTCTAGACCTACATTCAAAGTGCGGTCCTGGCCTGCAGCGGCAGCATCACCTGGAGCTTGTCAGACGTGCAGAAGCTTGGTCCTTGCTCCAGACCTGCTGCATCAGAACCTGCATTTTATCACGATCCCCTGGAGTGCATCCTCAGAATGCACGATGAAGTGTGAGAAATGCTGGTCTCAAAGACTTACAGGTAGCTAGGCTACATGTCACCCTGGCATGACCATAAGTACCAAAAAAGCCTTATGTAATTTTTAAATTAAAAACTTCCAAAATTTATTTGACTTTGAGTAGGTAATACAGTTACATGTACAGTTTTTTTTAATTTTATTTTTAAATTTTTGTTTAGAGGGTAGGGTCACGCTCTGTTGCCCAGTCTGGTGTGCAGTAGTTGCAATGAGCTCACTATAGCCTCCAACTCCTGAGCTCAAGCACTCCTTCCACCTTGGCCTCCTCAGTGTGTGGGGACTACAAGTGCATGCTACCATGTCTGGCTAATTTTGTCTTTTCTGTAGAGACAGGGTCTCACTATGCTACCCAGGCTAGTCTTAAACTCCTGGCTTCAGATAATCCTCCTGCCTCGGTCTCCCAGAGTGCTAAGATTACAGGCAGGAGCTACTGTGCCTGGCAGTTACATATTTTGACATTCAAAAGATAAAAGGATATACTGTATCATGAAAAATAAGACCCAGTCTCTCCAAAGGTAATCAGTGGTAGCAGGTTTTTTTTTTTTTTTTTTTGAGATTCTTTCAAGAGATAATCCATGCATGAACCAGGAATTAAATCTATCTGACTTTCCCTCCTCTTTTTACACAGCACAACCACTTTGGATTTTGCACTTTTCAATTAAAAATGTGCCTTAGATATTGTCCACAGCAAAATATAAAGTTTCTTCATTTCGTTTTTGTAATTACATAATATTCCATTGTATGAATTTGTCTAACCGGGCTGTTCTCAATTTTTGTTTCTAAATTTTCCAATTTAACCAGTGATGCAATGAATATTTTGCATGTATATATGAGGACGTCTCATATGTAAGTTGTCAATTTAAAGGGTTTTATTATAAGTGCTTGACACGTTTTAAATTATTAGTCTTTATTCTTAACATTTCTATAAAAAGTCTTGGTTAAGAACAATTTATATCAGACTAATTAGGTCTTCTTTTATAGAAGCAAAGACATTTAGCACTATACGATACCTTAGATATCACTAACTCTGATTCTTTATTTTATTGGAGTCTAGACAGTTTAAGAAACTTGTTCAAAGTCATACAGCAATTTTTGTGGGTCCAGCAGAGAATCTAGGTTGCCTAATTTCCCTGTTCAATGCTTTTTCTGGTTCCTCATACTATGGATAGGTATACTAACTTAAAGAAACTTTAGCCAGCCTTCTTCTCTTAAAAACTTTATTTTATGATCATAAAACTAATATATAAATTATTAAAATAACCAAGAGATAGTTGGAATTCCTTTAGTCATAAACATTGGAAGCTCAAGTCAAACTATCTTAAGCAGAAAAAGGGAAGTTGGCTCATGTACCAGTAAATCCCAGGGTTTATCTGGCTTCAGGCATAGCTACATCCAGGTGCTCAAGCATAGTGAGCGTAGTGAGGGCTAAATGTCTCTCTTTACCTCTCTCTCTCTTTCTTTCTTTTTTTCTTTTTCTTTTCTTTTCTTTTCTTTTTTTTTTTAAACAGGGTCTCACTCTGTCACCCTGGCTGCAGTGGCACGATCACAGCTCACTGCAGCCTCAACTTCCCCAGATGGCCGCAGGCAAATAGAGAGCTTGTGTAGAGAAACTCTTGTTTTTAAAACCATCAGATCTTGTGACACCCATTCACTAGAATGAGAACAGCATGGGAAAGACCCACCCCCGTGATTCAGTCATCTCCCACCGGGTCCTTCCCACAACATGGGAATTAGGGGAGCTACAAGATGAGATTTGCCTGGGGACACAGAGCCAAGCCATATCATTCTGCCCCTGCCCCCTCCCAAATCTCATATCTTCACATTTCAAAACCAATCATGCCTTCCTAACCGTCTTCCAAAGTCTCAGCTCATTTCAGCATTAACTCAGAAGTCCACAGTCCAAAGTCTCATCCAAGACAAGGCAAGTCCTTTTGCCTATGAACCTGTAAAATCAGAAGCAAGTTAGTTACTTCCTAGATACAATGGGGGTACAGGCACTGGGTAAATACAGCCATTCCAAGTGGGAGAAATTGGCCAAAACAAAGGGGCTACAGGCCCCATGCAAGTTCAAAATCCAGCATGGCAGTCAAATCTTAAAACTCCAAAATGATCTCCTTTGACTCCATGTCTCATATCCAGGTCATGCTGATGCAAGAGGTGAGTTCCCATGATCTTGGGCAACTCCACCCCTGTGGCTTTGCAGGGTATAGCCTTTCTCCTGGCTGCTTTCATGGGCTGGCATTGAGTGTCTGCGGCTTTTCCAGATGCAAGGTGCAAGCCGTCAGTGGATCTACCATTCTGGGATTTGGAAGATGGTGGCCCTCTTCTCACAGCTCCGCTAGGTGGTGCCCCAGTTGGGACTCTGTGTGGGGGCTCCCACCCGACATTTCCCTTTCATACTGCCTAGCAGAGGTTCTCCATGAGGACCTCACCCCTACAGAAAACTTCTGCCTGGGTATCCAGGCATTTCCATACATCTTCTGAAATCTAGGCAGAGGTTTCCAAACTTCAGTTCTTGACTTCTGTGTACTCACAGGCTCAACACCACATGGAATTTGTCAAGGCTTGAGGCTTGCACCCTCTGAAGCCACAGCCCGAGCTCTATGTTGGCCCCTTTCAGCCACAGCTGGAGCAGCTGGGACACAGGACACCAAGTCCCTAGGCTGCATATAACAGAAGGACCCTGAGCCTGGCTCACACAACCATTTCTTTCTCCTAAACCTCCAGGCCTGTGATGGGAGGGGCTGCCGTGAAGACCCTTGACATGCCCTGGAGACATTTTCCCCTTTGTCTTGGGGATTGATATTGGGCTCCTCATTACTTATGCAAATTTCTGTAGCCAGCTTGAATTTCTCCTCAGAAAATGGATTTTTTTTTCTATTTCATTGTCAGGCTGCAGATTTTCCAAACTTTTATGCTCTGCTTCCCTTATAAAACTGAATGCCTTTAACAGCACCCAAGTCACCTCTTGAACGCTTTGCTGCTTAGAAATTTTTTCCACCAGATACCCTAAATCATCTCTCTCAAGTTCAACATTCCACAAATCTCTAGGGCGGGGGCAAAATGCCCCCAGTCTCTTTGATAAAACATAACAAGAGTCACCTTTGCTCTAGTTCCCAACAAATTTTTCATCTCCATCTGAGACCACCCTAACCTGGACTTTATTGTCCATATCACTATCAGCATTTGGGGCAAAGTCATTCAACAAGTCTCTAGGAAGTTCCAAACTTTCCCACATTTCGCTGTCTTCTTCTGAGCCATCCAAACTTTTCCAACCTCTGCCTGTTACCCAGTTGCAAAGTTGCTTCCATATTTTCGGGTATCTTTTCAGCAATGCCCCACTCTACTGGTACCAATTTACTGCATTAGTCTGTTTTCATGCTGCTGATAAACACATACTTGAGACTGGGCAATTTACAAAAGAAACTGGTTTATTGGACTTACAGTTCCACATGGCTGGGGAGACAAAGAGGAGCAAGCCACATCTTACATGGATGGCAGCAGTCAAAGAGAGAGCTTGTGCAGAGAAATTCTTGTTTTTAAAACCATCAGATCTCGTGAGACCCATTCACTATCATAAGAACAGCATGGGAAAGACCCTCCCCCATGATTTGATCATCTCCCACTGGGTCCCTCCCACGTGGGAATTATGGGAGCTACAAGATGAGATTTGGGTGGGGACACAGAGCCAAACCATATCACCTAGCTATTTTTTTTTTTTTTTGTAGAGACGGGGGTCTCACTATGTTGCCCAGCCTGGTTGCAAACTCCTGGCCTCAAGCAATCCTCCTGCCTCGGGCCTCCCAAAATGCTGGGATTATAGGGATCAGCCACCACACCCAGCCAGTCTCTCTGTACCTTTAACACTCTCTTCATCTCATAGGGTAAGTGAGGCGGCTGCCAGCAGCTCCAGTCTCAGCACATACCACACCCGGCAGAAAGGCAGTCACCCTCAACAGCTGTGGCAGAGAAGGCCTAGGAAGGACAGATTAGCTGGCTGGGGTTATTACCCCCCCACAACCAATTGCTGCCACCCAGGGGATGGGACACTCTGGTTAATCATCATCATCATAACCAGAGTCTGAAGAGCATGCTGTAGTTCATGCAGCATTTTCTTTCATGTCAGCTCCTTGGTCCCTACCATAGCCCTGGAAGGTAGAGAGGGAAGGAAGAGGTAAGAGGGTTGTGAGCCCATTTTAGAGGTGAGAGAAATCAGACTGTGGACAGAGCCAAGAAGAATTTGCTGCACTGCTCATGTATCTGAGGAGCCCATGTTGGTGGGACTGAGGCAGGCAGCTATTTCTCGAGTGTTTGTGCCTTCTGCCTAAAAACATTTACTTTGGGCGCACGGGCCTGCCAGTGTTTATGCCTGGCCTGTGGGTGAACGTGGAGCAGCTGAGTTCACAGCCGGCTTTGGCCATGCCCCGTTGTCGGGCCTGCCGTAACATGCGAGGGGAAGGGAAAGGAAGAACCTAGGGCTAGCGGTTTTCCGTAGCCAAGTCCCCACCTGCACATGGCGTCTTGTATCTGTGATCATTTGAGAGGCTTCTTCAGCCTCTGCCCAAGCATGAGGCAGAAGTGGCTAGACCAGGTTTCCAGTGGTGAAAGTCCAGCCCAGGGATGGGAAGGACCCCATCTGCAGAGACAGGTGCCGGCCTTTGCAATTATCCACCCTCGGGGGAAAAGTTGGGGTCCCCCAAGGCAGGCTTATTCCTCCACAGCAGCCCCCAGATGCTGAGAAGCAATGAACAGCTGGGGCTGGAATGAGTGACTGTCACATGGCAGAGCACCTTCTCAGAGGAACTTGTTCCCCTCTTTGGGTAAACAGACCTACTACTAGGCCTACTAAAAACACAGAAACAACCCCCACAAACCCTAGGGCAGATGCTTGTCATTTCCCAATCGTCTTCTGAGTCTGAACAGCCGGGGCTGCGCCTGGCTCCCAGAATGTACCACCACGCCAGCCTGCAGCTGCGGGTGGTGAATGAAGAGGCCGTCGGAGTGCCCTGGAGTCAGTGGTAACGAGCCTCAGCCTGGTACCTCCAAGCAGCCAGGGCCCATCTAGAGAATGAGAAACAGCGCAGCCAAAGAAATGTACCCACTGTCTTCCCAGAGGTGACGCAAGTTTGCATTTGAATTTTTTGCACAGGCCAAAATTTCAGAAGAGTGACTTCATCCAGGGCCTTGACTAGCCCATATGGTTTTGTTTGTGCAAAAGTGGAGGGTGGTGCCCCCTGGGGGGTGGACGTTTACAAAACGTATGATGCCATTTCTGGTGGGTTAGTAGAGCACGAGCTAGATCTCAGCCCCTCTTCTGTGCACCTGGTGGGGGTCCCTTTGAGGGCACAACCTGCCCAACTTCCAGAGGCTCTGCCCTCATCATTCATAAAATGCAATTTCCACTTGAGAGGACTCCTTCCTTTTTTGGGGGTATGTCCTCCCTCAGGAGGGTTAACAGGGCTAACTTGGACAGTATTTTAAAATAACTATCTCTTATTTTTATTCCATTTGATTTGGGCTCAAGGAGAGCTCAGTTTTTTGGCTGATACTTCGCGCGTGACTCAGGATAGTCAATGGCCAGAGTCTCTGGAGAATTTGCTGCAAATATCTAGGAGGTGAGGATCATTAGCTGGGTGGACTGAGGCTGACCTTCCCAAGGAGAGGGGAGCAGGTGAAGGAAACAGAAATGGAGATGGAGGGAGAGGCTCTTTTTTACACATTGCAATGGAATTGGTATGCCCTTTTTGAGGTACAATGAATAGTACCTACCAGTATTTAAAACACACATGCTCTTTGACCTAGACATTCTATTGCTAGGAACTTATTCTATAAATGAATATATGCATATAATATATATTGGGTATATATTTTTTATTGTGGCATGGTTTGTAATAACAACAAAGAATGGAAACTTCCAGAAGATCCATTGATGGGGACTAGTTAAATATATAGTACTTGTATATTCTATGAATGGAATATTATTTTGTCCTTTAAAAGAATGAGTAAAAAAAAATGGAGAGATGTTAAAGATATATTGCTAAGTGGCAAAAAAAAACAAATTGCACAACAAAAAGCAAATTGTACAACATTGTATATAATCCTCTGGGCAAAACTTGCTGAAGAACGATAATTTGTCCATCCTGGGTTGCATCTCTTTAAAATGTATGGAAACTGGAAGGCTGAGTTATGTTGGAAAGAACCCAACCAACCAACCCACCCACCCATGGTGCCCCTCCACACCCAGCCCCTGAGGATGCCTGTCTTTTCCTCTTCTTCCCTCCCAGCCTCCTGGTGTGACCTCCCCTTGACAGAGAATGCTCAGGAATCTAGTTTTGCCTAGTACTGTTGAAGCCCACCTGGGTTCTGCCATCAGCACACCCTGACATGTCCTCATCTCCTCCGGGAAGAGGGAGAATAGTCTGCCTGCTCTTCAAGAGACTGAGGGGCCACTGGCCTGGAGCAGAATTGT
Organism: Gorilla gorilla gorilla; assembly: GCF_029281585.2. Classification (NCBI taxonomy): domain Eukaryota; kingdom Metazoa; phylum Chordata; class Mammalia; order Primates; family Hominidae; genus Gorilla; species Gorilla gorilla. Next base: position 89,620,975 of record NC_073239.2, on the reverse strand, counting down.
CTCAAGGCGTGAGTTTCTTTCCACGTCAGACTCTCCTATGGACAGTGAGGAGATGTCACAAAAAATTTATGCCAACACTCAGCTTGTCCCTCCTGTATTCCTTTCTGTCCCTGCCTGAGTCCAGCAGTGATGGGCAGGTTTCAGCAACAAAGTCCAGGGGTAACGAGGGTCAGAGTTTTCTCTGACCTCAGGTCTGCGGAGCTGTGTCAGGAAACCAGGTCAGGGCAAAGAGTGGGGGGTGCATGTTCAAGAATCTTGAGGGCTGTTGGAGAAGATCTGAGGACAGGGCCACAGAACCATCCTTTTCTGATTCAGTCACCTGAAGCACTTTGCTCATGTGGGATGAGTGGACCTTTCAGGCTGGAAAGTGGGGAGCTGGGTCTGGGTGACATGGCAAGACCCTGTCTCTACAAAAAACACAAAAATTAGCCAGGTGTGGTGGTGGGCACCTGTAGGGTGACATTACTAGGGAGGCTGAGGTAGGAGGATCAATGAAGTCCGCGAGGTTGAGGCTGCAGTGAGCCATGATTGCACAACTGCCCTCCAGCCTGGGTGACAGAGGGAGGCCCTGGCTCAAAAAAAGTGGGGAGCTGGGTCTTGGCTGACATCGAGTCATTTGTTCCTGGGTGAAATTATTCCCTCCTGGAGTGACTCCCAGTCCTGCTGTCCTCACCCCTTCAGTGTGGTAAATGCACCATCCCTCTTCTGTTTCTTTATTATTTGCTGAAAATAAAAATCTGTCTGCATGGGGATAGGAAGGGCCTGAGATCTGGGAAGAACTCTTTGGAATTTGAAAGTGTTCTCAGTGTCCCTGGACCTATGTGTTTCTCACACCAAACGTCACCCCTCTAGTCAGTCTTGAATAAACATCTTGCAACCTCCTACTTGCCTGGGCATCTGAAGGACAACACACACGACATTATTTCTCCCCAGTGACTGACAATTGAGTTCAGTGTTCTCTGCAGCTTGCACTTGGCCACAGAGGCGAACGCAAGGTGTTTCATGATGTAGACATCACAATTCTACAACACAAAGACTTGGGCAGGGGCCTGGTGCCAGCAAGGGGCCTCCCCCGGACCATCTCCCCAGGAAAAGGGCTCTGTCCTTGTGAAGGGGGAGTGGAGCTGGCAGAAGAGAAAGGTGGAGAGTAAATATCCACCAGAAGGCCTGGGAGCACAGCAGATGTTGGGCAAAAGCCAGCTGATTAAAAAAGAGGCCTTTAACTTCACTTTCTTTCTTTCTTTTTCTTTTCCTTTTTTTTTTTTTTTGAATGAAGAAAAGACAAAGGCTGGGAACAAACTTTTACTTGTGTCCCCTTGAAGTAAATGCCCAGATAGTCTGCTTAGATCAATTTAGCATCTTTCAACCCCAGACCTTCGGTCCCCATGGTCTAGGACAGATATTATCTTCATTTTAGAGGTTGGGAAACTGCGGCACAGAATTAGGAAGCTAATTTCCCAGGGGATCCTGGTGATGCCAGGGATGGAGCCCTATGGGGAGCCTGCTGGAGCTGCTGCCATGTTGCTTCAAGGCCCGACAAACTCACTTATCCTGGACCCGCAGATGAAAAGGGCTTTACAGTTGACACTCCTCCTGTACCTGGAATGCACCTGAGGCCTTGTCGATCCCTTCTGCTCCAGGACTCTTGGGGAGCAGGGTGGCTCTTTGCCACCCTTGCCGAATTCCGAGGGTGATGGGAGGGAGGGCAGCCAGGGATAGTGTTCTTTCTCTTGTATTTTTTCTGTTTTTGGCAGTCCTTCAATGACTGGGGATGAATGACCAGGATGATCGCCCCCATCCCATGTTGTTGGGGGAAACTCAGACAAGAGGGCATGCGCCCTGAAGATGACAGTGGCTTAAGGTGTCCCAAAGCAGAGAGGGCCACAGGCTGGCCAACAAGCAAGTCGTAGGGACCTGCAGAGGGTTATCTCCCAAAGGGGTGGTCCGGGCGGAGGGACTTGAGTCTCGCCAGCTCGAGCAGGGGTGGTGAGGCCTACTTCACCCGCCCAGGGTGCTGTCCCTGCTGCGCCGAACTGCCAGAACTCTACAGATGGGAGCAGGCTGCGGCCAACTTCCCCAGCTTTTGAAAATCCTGCATCTTAATTAGTTCCCTACTGCTTTTGTACATGGCCCACATTTTAATAGTCTCCAGGCTTCTCCACCATTTGCTCTCTGATGTTCGGTGCGATTTCTCTTCTCCTCAAGACAGTGCCCCTGGCTCCTGCGACACCCTCCCAATCCGGGAACAACTTAAGGAGCGCCGAGGTGCCAAGCATGTAACCTGAGATTGATGAGCCTGTCAGCGGCTCCTTCTGCCCCCAGCCTTCCCCCTCTGCCGTGTGCTCTTCAGATGGATGAGCCAGGCGGGGGTGGGCAAGAAGGGGGAGATGGAGGAAGGGACCCGCGGAGCCTCGAGCCAGGTGTGAGCCAATGGACAACGCGACCTTCTCCCGGCCTGCAGAGGAGTCTGGCTGTGTCCTTCCGAGGGGGAAGGACGCTCCGGCTCCCACCCCCATCTGTCAGTGCTTATCTGTCTCTGGGCGGTGGGGGTTGCCTGAGCTTGGTACGGCTGGGAGAATGGATGCCTTCAAGTGCATCAGGGGGAAATGACCAGTCATTTATCTCTTTCCTGCAGTGTCAGAGCCTGCAGCCATCCATCTGGAGGCCTGCACTGGCAGCTTCATCAGCTCTGGTTGGCCTCATGAGAAGGGGAGCTGGAGCAAGGTGGGCAGGGCGTGCAGCCCCCACTCAGGCTGTGGCTATTACGTGCTGGAAGTGACCTGCTCCTTTTGCCTTCCTGTCCGTCTCAGGAAAGGAGCAGGGACTGGGGGACGAAGTCTGTGTGTCCTCAGCTCTGCTCATGTTCCCCAGCTCTGCTGGTGTTCTGCAGGGCTCTGGGAGCTTGGGCTGGCCGAGGAGGTGGGCCGGCAGCAGGCAGTGGGCAGGACAGTGGCACGGCTGCTGCTGAGTGTCCACGGTCATGTTTTGCAGTGGGACCTGGCAGAGCCACGTGTAGAGCATGAGTTGTGAGTCTGAGGGATAACCCAGTTATGCCATCGGCTGCTCACCTGTACCTCTGCCCACTGGGAGGTGGACAACTTGACGGCGAGGGCCCATCTGTTTCTTCATCTGTATCCCTAGCACCCAGCATGAGGCTTGGCACATAGTACATGGGCAGTAAAGATTTCTAAAGGGATGAGGGAAAGAGACATGTCTGGTGTTTGATCTTAACCTTGCAGAACATGACTTAGCTCTCATCATCTCTGCTTCACAGATGAGGGAGGCTCCGCCAGAGAGGAGAGGCCTGGGGCGGCTGAGCTTGGCTTCCCTTGTGGTTCCCAGCCTGGCCTGGGGGGCCCAAGTGTTGCCATCTTGGCTGTTTGGTTTTGGGTTGTAGGGGTCTTCCCTGTCCAAATATCCTTGCTCTGCAGGAGGAGAGGCACCAAACAGGGATCACAGGCCTAGGTTCAAGTCTAGATCCCTCCAGCCACTGGCTGTGTGATTTTGGACAATTTCCTAACCACTCCTGCCTCAGTCCTTCATCTGTGAGATGTGGGTCATGGTGATTTTGCGGGGTTATTCTGAGAGGCATGTGGGATGGAGGGTGGAGGACTTGGCAAGTGTGAGGAGGCACTGTGATTCTACCTCCACACTGCACTGCTGGGTGGGTCTCTGCAACACAGTTCCCGTCCCCAGCACCGACAATGAATTTGCTGCAGACAGCCCGCTGCCCCACTGGAAAAGTGTGTGCCATCTGGCCCAGAATGGCAACTCATTCTGCCTTAGAGTCTATTCATTTTATTTTATTTATTTATTTTTAGAGACGGGCCTTGCTGTGTTCCTTAGGCTATATTTGAACTCCTGTGTTCACGTGATCCTCCTCCTGCCTCAGCCTCCTGAGTAGCTGGGAATTCAGGCATGCGCAACCATGCCCAGCTCTGTCTTATAGCCTTTTAAAAGGCCCCAGTCTATAGATGACCTAGAACTTGGCCGTGGGACCCACCTTTACCAGAACCACAGCTTGCAGGACCTCACTCCTATGTCCCAGAACTCAGCCCCGAGGCACCCATGGCCCAGGGCACAGAGATGAACTGGGAAGGCCTCCTCTCTGCTTTTACTACACCTGTTAAACCATGGTATGCCAGGCCAGGCCCATGTGGCTGGATCTTTTCCCCTGCCCTTGGCCTAGGCTGGTCCACTTTCTTCTTGAAGAGCCATTCCTCCGTGGACTCACCCTGGTATGGCTTCACACCTTTGCCCCCTTTGCATTGACACCAGCCTCTCCACTTGGCCTCCATCCTGGTTCACTGGTGGGGAAGCTGCCTGCTCAGGGGCCTGCTCCCCAGTGCTTACTGCCCCCAGGACACATCTGAGAACCACAATATTAGTACCATGAAGACAGAGCTCTGTCCATATCGTGCATAGCTCCCTCCCCATGCACCAAACTCATTAAGAGATGCCATACATTTTGCAGTAACTCCTCACTGGTCACCCCACATCTGCTCCGACCCCCTTCACTTATTCTCAGAGTGATTCTGTTAGCATGTAGGCATCATTATATCATGCTTTGCTCAACACCTCCAGCGGCTTGCCATTGCATTTGGGGTGGACGCCAACATTCTTGCAGGAGCCTACATGGCCTTCAATGCCCCTGTAGCTCCCCAAGCTGGTCTCCTACCATCCCCCTGGCTCACCGTGCTCCAGGCAGATGGGCCGGCTTCAGAGCTTTTGTGCTGAAGGCCCCTTTGCCTGGAACGTCTTTGCCTGGATGTCAGCGTAGCCCCCTCCCTCTCTGCCTTCAGGCTTGCACTTTCCTGGCCACATTTAAAAGTGTAACCCCCCTCCCATCACCCTGACACTCCAACTTCTCCTCCTTGGCTCTGTTTTTCCTCCAAAGCACTGATTACCATCTGTCACACTGAAGGTTTCACTTGTTTGCTTCATGTATTGTTTCTCTCTTGCTAGAATATAAATTCTATGAGGGCCGGGATTTTTTGTCTCTTTTCTTCAGAGTCATTGCCCCAGCACCTAGAACAGAGTCGATACATAGTAGGTGCTTGATAATTACTTGCCAAATGAAGGAATAAAGCAGGGTATCTTCCACTGTGGCTCTGCCATGATTTTTTACCCCGAAGCTCCAGGAGCAATGGCCACCCTGGACTTGGAGCAACACCAGCGTCTGCTTTCCAGCTGCGTCTCGTTCTTGGCCTCTTCCATCCTCTTACCTGCTTCAGATTCCGTTTGTTTCCATCCTTCCTGGGCTCATGCCCATGGTGGGCTTAGCTGTGCCTCACTCACCACATCTGGTGGTCTTAGAGTGTCAGAAAGGTGAGGGTTTTTTTTTGCTGAAAAGCCCAAGGAGAGGGAAACTGTAGGAGGTGGAAAGAAGGGAGCTCATACTTATTGAGCATCTCACCTGTGCCAGACACTTCATCTGTATTATCTCCTTTGGCCCCATAACAACAGTGGGAAGTGGGTTTTGTTCTCCCAGTTTTACAGATAAGGAGATCAAGGCCAAGTGTGTGCTTTAGGGTAATGGAGCTGAGAGTTCACCCCAGGGCAGCTTTTTGCACTTTCCGGTTGTCTGTGTTTCTTTGAACTATGCATTTTTTTTTTTTTTTTTTTTTTGAGACGGAGTCTCACTCTGTCACCTAGGCTGGAGCGCAGTGGCATGAATCTTGGCTCACTGCAACCTCCCTCTTCCAGGTTCAAGCGATTCTCCCACCTCAGCCTCTCGAGTCACTGGGACTACAGGTGCGTACGATCCCGCATGGCTAATTTTTGTGTTTTTTTGGTAGAAATGGTATTTCACCATGTAGGCCAGGCTGGTCTGAAACTCCTGACCTCAAGTTATCCACCCACCTCGCCTCCCAAAATATTGGGATTGTAGGCGTGAACCACTGCTCCCAGCCTGCATTTTTATTTATTATTTACTTTTTTATTCCCTCCGAGCTTTATTAAGGCATAATTGACAAATAAAAGTTATATATATTTATGGCATACAGTGTGATGTTTAAATATATATATACATTGTGAAATGACTAAATGAAGCTAGTTAATGTATCTATCACTCCACATTCTTGTCATTTTTTGTGTGTGCATGAGAACATTTAAGATTGACTCTCTTAGCAATTTTCATTACTAATAACTGGAGTCACCATGCTGCACAACAGATCTCCAGAACATATTCCTCCTGTCTGACTGACACTCTGTACCATCTGACCAGCCTCTCCTGATTCCCCGACCTTGCCTTTGGAAATGCTGCCCGCACTCTGTCCACTCCCACCACCCTCCCCGTCTCACCCTCCTGGTAGCTGCATTTACCTGGTCTGCTGGCAGCTCAGTGGTGAGCTTCCTTGGGCAGTGTGGGTGTTTTTCTGTATCTCTGGGTGGGGGAATGCTTATCTGTGGTCCTGATATCTGGATGCCGGAACCCATCCTGGCGTGTCTACTTAGGGGTGAGAGGGTAGGTGCAGCAGAGGCCATATGGGGGAGGGATGAGTCCTCCTGTTATATGGATATCCTGAGATTCTAAAGCAAGTGGTAACAGGGCCTGCAGGGTGCAGCCTGGGTGATGGGTCCTCAATGTGAACCTCATCTATTTAGAGCTTTATGAGTCACAAAACAGGGAGTCAAAGGCAGCCAAGAAAGTGGCACCCCTAGGGAATGAGCAGATGGATCCCTGGGCCTGCCACCATCTTAGGAAATCAGGTCTCTGATCCCCCTCCCCAGTCTCTTCCCCTGTGAGGTGAGAGATAACAATACCTCCCTCCCTTCTCCCTCCTCACGAGTCTGACAGTCTGATGGGGATAAATGAAATAATGATTCTTAAGCTCTTTTCTCCTTCGTGTAAGTTGATGTATAAATCCAAGGAAATATGATGAGCTTAACTCCTCAATATAATAAGCACCCAGACGAGAAAACTGCACGTTTGTATTTTTGAAGAAAAACTAGAGGCAGCTAAAAAAAAAAAAAATTGAGCACTCATGATCTAGCAGGAGGATTCTTTGCCATTGTCTGTGGGATTTCTCCCTCCCTTTTGCACCATAACTCTATTTCCAGGCCCCTGCATCAGAGGGAGCCCATGATGGATGGACGGATGGATGCGCCTTGTCGGGGTGTTTCACCACAATTTCCCTTGGGGCAGTCTGTCTGTTGGCAGAACACACTGCCTCCCGAAAGATGGTATCTCTTGCAAACTCGACAGCTAACAGACAGCTCCTCTCCTTGTATATTTCCCCAAAGAAGAACTGTCTTAATCTGTTTTCTATATGGCATATTTTATTATAATCCATATACGACTTGCAGGTTTCCAGTCCTCCATCCTGAGCCAAATAACGAAGGAGAAGGAGTCAGAGGCTTGGGGAGCTCATGACATTCGTGGCGTTTGCATTTTTAAATGACCTGGGATTTAATTACTCACTGTGCTCCCATGTTGCACTTTCAGACTCATCTCGCCTGCATCCTGTTAATGAGCTCGGTGGCTCCAACAACCCAGTGGAAGCTTTGCTTTCCAGTGCATTGGATGGCAGGCTTGGGGCACCTGTGTCAAAAGCTTGTGGCTTTGATCTGCACCCAAGAGGATGGCTGCCCTGTCTGTAGCCCTAAAGAGAAGAAGCCATTGCTCTTTGCTGGAAATTTCTGTGTGTGTGTGTGTGTGTGGTTTTTTTTTTTGCTTTTATTTGTGCTTTTTTTGGTTGTTTTTAAAAGACTTTCTATGCTTCAATCCTTGTTTGTCTAGGAGGTTTTTTCTTATTTAGAAACCGATTTGCTTCAGTTTGCACAGAAGCTGTCTCTGGTGTGATGGATCGTGCTGGAAGTCACCCAAGGAGTATCTCTGTTCCCAATTAGAAGTAGAGGCAGAGCTGCTTACGGGGGCCCAGGGAGGCGGCTGGCTTGGGTGACAGCTGCTGCCGCTCTGGAGAGAGTAACGATCCATGAGTTTATATCCATGTGTATAAAATCAGGCTAATTTAAAGATGAATTATGTGTGTGTTTTGGACCATTTTCTTTTAATGTTAAAGGTTCAATGGCTCCTGTCGGGTTATGTGGGCCCCAAGTTTGTGTGAGGTTCAAAATGAGTACACTTTCAAAGAATTATTAAATCCTATATCCAGATGGGCCATATTCAAATAAAATTGGATAAATGAAATCCCTAAGGGCTCAATAGAAGTGTGTTTAGGACATACATTGTGCAAGGGCTTGGACCTGTTACCTTTCTTCCTCCTTCACTCTGGGACCTCCTGTGGTCAGGAGGCAGAGTGCACCCTGTGTTTGTTTGTAGGGAGGGATGGCTACCCTTTCACTCTGACCTTGCAGGCCTTACCCATCATACTTTGCAACCAGGGTTTGCAGTGATCCGCTAGAACTCTGCTCTTGGAATGGCACTCGGCAGCTATTACGTGGGCAACATTAAGAACCACAGTAAAATTCTTTCCATTTTTTGGAAGCAAAGTCATAGTTAATGTTATTTTTAATGCTGCAAATCTGCACTGTCCATTATGGTAGCTGGTAGCCACCTGTGGCTATGGAGCTCTTGAAATGTGGCTAGTCTGAATTGAGATACGCTCTGAATGGAAAATACCCACCAGACTTTGAAGACAATGCAGATAAAAGAATGTAAAATTTTGCATCCATATTTTTATGTTGATTTCATGTTGAATGGTAATGTTTTAGAAATACCAGATTGGATAAAATATCTTATTAAAATTAATGACACCTGACTTTCTTCCTTTTTCTACATGTGACTACTAGTAAGTTAAAAATTACATAAGTGGCCGGTATTACATTTCTGTTGGACAGTGCAGCTGTACCATTGAAATCAAAACTATTCAAACTTAGGGAATAACATCTAGCATTTTTAGGATACTTAAAATGTTATAGATTCTTTACATATATGATCTAATTTTGAATCTAAGTTTTGAATAGAATAAAACAAAAGTTGATAAGCCTCATCTTCTACCCTATTTATCACACTAGTTTTTTTGTGTGTGGATTCTTTTAGAGTTTCTTTATGTAGCGCATTACCATGTTTGATTCGCCAACACTGAAATAGATACTATGACCACACCCATTTAACACATATGGAAATGGAGGCTTAGGTTACGTAGCTAGCCCATGGTCCCTTTACTAATACATGGCAAGGCTAGGGTTTGACTCCAGGGCTGTTTGAAGGCAGAATCTATGGGAGCAAATCAACTATTGTGGTAATTAGGGAAGCAAGATGCCACTAAATGTCTCTGTGATCCTGGGAGAATCTCTATATCTTTCTGTGCTTCACTTTTCTGTTTAAGGGATTGGACTCTCGATGCTATTGGAGATCCCTTCTTGCTTTTTCCATTTCACTTTTCCCATTTGGTTCTGTTTTCCCTCTTGATTCTTCTACTGTGCCTATCTGGTAAAGTTTGGTTAAAGAGGACCAAGAGAGTAGATTCAATTATGGGAAAGCAGGATGGAGGCATATTTATCAGAGGAGGAAGGAGGAGCAGGAGAAGGAAGAGGGGCAAGTTCACTATTGATGGAACATTCTATAGTGGGTAGATACTGTTGCAGAATGGTGAACATTGCTTGGGGATGATCGTATAGAGCAGAACCCAAAACCATGGCACAAACCTGCCCTCATCCTCAGTTAAAGATCTGCCTTTTATCCTGAAATATGAAAACTATGGAGTGAGTCTCAGAATGTAATGAAAATGCATAAAGGTTTGGAAAAAGACTTTTCAAGGAAGGACCACAGAGAGACAGGATGGAGTCCATGCAGCCTAACTAGGTGACTGGGTCTGAAGGCAGATTGAGTTTAAGGCCGGGCTTTGCCCCTTACCAGCTGTGTGATATCAAGCAAGTTCTCAACCTCTATAAGCTGCACTGCCCTCATCTGTAAAATGGGTTAATAACTGTGCTCTTGGGTGTAGTGGGGATTGATATGTAGCAGTAACAGCTGCTAAGTTTTGAATGTTTGCTGCTTGCCAAGCCCTCTGCATGTACACGGATGTACCAAAGCTCAGTCAGGGCTCAGCCTAAGCCTGTCAACCACTAATAAGAATACAATGAGAGGGGGCCATTGTCGTGATTTCAGTGGCAACTTGGAAAGATCATTCAGCTGCATTCTCATCCTGCTGTGTGGCTGTTGGTGGTTACTTAACTTTTCTGGGTCTCCGGTGATGCATCTACAAAATGAGATGATTGAATTAGATGATCTATAAGGTCTTTTCTAGCTCTAAAATGCTGTACCATTCTGGGAAATAACACTAATAAATAGGATTTATTTAGTGCTGCGAAGGCTAAGGGGGATACTAAAATATGAACTTCAACTCTATGTATATATGATTATTATAAGTTTGAGGGATTGTGACCAGCTGTTCTCTTTTGACTGAGGACAGGACATGAGGCAGCACATGCTAATTGCTTTAGAGTAGACATTTGGAAGACTTTTCTGACTTGGGAGAAAGAGTAATATGTCATCAGAGCAGGATATTAAGATGTACTCCATGAACTCATTAAAGCAGATAGTTGGCTGTTTGTCTGACACTCGCCTTAAATGTAACTTCATCATACAGGCCTTCCCTGACTCCCTGATCTAAGGTAGACCCCGTTACCTATATTCTTTCACATTTCATTCTGTCGTTTTCCTCCATAACACTTATGACAATTTGTAATTGCGTTTTGATTTTGTATTTAGCATTTACTATCTGTCTCTTTGGACTGTAAGCCTCCTAAAGGCAGGGCCTGTCTTTATTTGGTTCACCTCCTATGTCCCTAGTCCCAGCACAGTGGTGGTCCTATGGCAGGTGCTCAGTAAATATCTGTTGAATGGATAGATGGATTCAGAGGTGGCTGATTTCGTGGTAGCGCTCCTTGATGGGAAGTGGATCCTTTGCTCTCGTTTTTTGGTAGGAAAAATCCCAAAGACTTTGTTTCTCAAGAGATTTTAGATGCTGTTTCTCCTTCCCACCTTCTTTTTCTGGGGGCCAGTCACCCACAGGTGTGCATTTGTTCAGTTTTAATAGATGCCCGCTTGCTGCTTCCTCATGGATTGGTCAGACTCCCTCTGTTTCTGGAGGAGGAAGTGGAAAGCGCAGGTAGGATTCTGTTGGAGTCAGGACAGAGCCCAGTGGAGCAGACTCGGTGGTGCTGCTCTTTCCATTTGCCCCTCCAGATCCATGCTTTTCCGTCTTCACCCTGCTCAGAGCTCGGTAGGCTGTGTGAAGGGGGCTCCCTTCCCCTCTTGCTTCTGTTTAAGGTTGGCCCTTGGGAGAGGACGCAGCAGGCTGATGGAGGATGGATGGAGAGAGTGGTTGGATTGTTTCTTCCCTTGGTTCCTGGCTCCTGCAAGCCATAGCTCCTGTCCTGGGGCTCTGCTAATGGTGCTATCTCCAGGTTCTTGCAAGCACTCTCCCTCTGTCCCTCCAAAAATAGCAGCAGCAGTAATGGCCCCTCCCCACCCTCACCCCTGCCCAAAACCCACCTGGGATGCTTTAACCTGCCTTGTCAGATCCCTTAATCACCTCTCCCCATCTCTGTAAATAGTCCCTACACTAAACTCTCAATACCCCCAAAAGAGCAGGCCATTCATCTCTCCTGTTTTCTGGGGCACCACTGCATCATAGTTCCTGCCCCCAGCTTACCTGGTGCAATGGTAAGGACCACATATCAAACTGTGGCAGTGTGGGGATATGAGGTCCAGGATCAGAGGAGAGGTTGAAGAAATATTTTAGTAAATCAGAATGATCACCTGTACCTTAGGTTTGCATCTTTAATTAAAAAAAACAGCAGGGGATGGTGGCTCATGCCTGTAACCCCAGTGCTTTGGGAGGCTGAGGCAGATGGATTGCTTGAGGCCAGAAGTTTGAGGCTGCAGTGAGCTATGATAGTGCCACTGCGCTCCAGCCTGGGTGAAAAAGTAAGACCCTGTCTCTAAAAGAGAGAGAGAGAAAGAAAGAGAAAGAAAGAAGGGAGGGAGAAAGAAAGAAAGAAAGAAAGAAAGAGAATGGAAAGAAAGAAAGGAGGGAGGGAGGGAAAGGAAAGAAAGGAGGGAAGGAAAGAAAGAAATACACCAACCCTCTGTCAGGTCAGGAGTTTGGGACTCCTGGAGGAAGGGGTTCAGCTTCTCTCTGGTGTCTCTTCTGGGCAGGGCTGGCTCAGGTTGCCACTTCTCTGCTGGCAACCCCAGGGCTTCTCTTCTCAAGCCCCAGGTAGCTGATCAAACTCCTGATACCTTCAGAAAAAAAGGTTGTGGCGTGGCTGTGCAGTGGCCACTCTGCTCATCCGGGGCTTGTGAGGCATTCGCCCTCGCTCCTCTTCCCGTGGCTTTTGAAGCTCTCATTTCCCCCTGGGTTGAAGAGAACAACCTTTCTGAGGCTGATCTAGCTTTTCATGGAGGAAACCAGAGCTGGGCAGCCAGCATGGCCATGAGGAGGTCATGGGGTTGACAGACAAGAGCTGGGATAGGAGGGAATGAGCATACTTGGTTGCCAGCATTGTGCATTGCTTGAGTTTTTGAAACACTTTCCCGCAAATGAACACATGTCCCCTTACAAAACCACCTGTGGGGTTGGGTATTGTTATCCCTGCTTTGTGGATGCAATAAGGGTTCCACGCTCCTGACGCCTGCCTTGTCCGATGTCATGGCTGGAGAGGCAGAAGCATGGCTGTGTGAGCCCACATCCACCCCGCACCCTTTCTGCTCTGGCTCAGCTTCCTCTGGGGGTGTGGGCATGGTCGGAATCTGTCTCTGGATTATGAAATGGAGATGGAAAAGCTGGACAGGGCTCCAATGTTCCTCTCCCTCCAGGAGGAGAGAGCACAGGCCCCGAGTCCTCAGGAGCCCTGGGCCCTGCGTGTCCTCCAGGACTGTCCCTCCTGCCCTGCCTGCTTCTAGTGGCCTGACTTGCCTTTCTATCTTTGTTTTTCAGAAGTGGAGCTTCCCCTGAAGAAGGATGGGTTCACCTCAGAGAGCACCACGCTGGAAGCCTTGCTCCGTGGCGAGGGGGTTGAGAAGAAGGTGGATGCCAGGGAGGAGGAAAGCATCCAGGAAATACAGGTATTCCCGCACCTGCTGGGGACCCCACAGAGTGTTCCTGTCACCATAGCGCTTCCAGAACTCCAGCACCGGCTTGGCTCCAGATCCTCCCCTCAAGGGCCAGGGCTCAGTCTCAGACTGCCTTGTTTCTATGGTGGCCAGGAAGCTCCCAAATTCTTTTCTGACTTAACCTATCTTCCGAAGGAGTCATTATTGCCTTCACCTCGGTTCCCTTCCCTCTCTTCTGTCTGTCTATTCAAAGTGAATTTGTTGAGCCTAGTGAACACAGGGACTGTGCAGGGTCCCAGGGACACAGAGTGGACAAAACAGTCTGAATCCTTGTCCCCATGGAACCAAGAGTCCATTGTCTAGGCTTGAAATGTGGGAGCGTCTGCTCCAGCTACGGCCACGTGAGTCCGGCTTGCCCACCCCCCCACCCTCACACCCAGCCTCACCGGTCCCCACGACTGCACACTCCCTTTCCCAGCAGTGCCCAGCCATCCCTCAAGCCCATGCCATCCTCACCCTTCAGGCGGATGGCTGCTCTGTCCCCATGGGTCCACTACCCTCTATCCATGCCACTTCTAAAGCTTTCACTGAATAGGATTATAATGGTGCACACCTACTGTTTCTTTTTCTTTTTCTTTTTTTTTTTTGAGACAGAGTCTCGCTCTGTTGCTCAGGCTGGAGTGCAGTGGCATGATCTCGATCTCGGCTCACTGCAAACTCTGCCTCCTGGGTTCAAGTGATTCTTGTGTCTCAGCCTCCCGAGTAGCTGGGATTACAGGCGTGTGCCACCATCTGGCTGTTTTTTGTATTTTTAGTAGAGATGGGGTTTCGCCATATTGGCCAGGCTGGTCTCGAACTCCTGACCTCAAGTGATCGCCTGCCTCAGCCTCCCAGAGTGCTGGGATTACAGGCGTGAGTCACTGCACCTGACTTCACACCTACCATCTCTTATTTGTTATTTGTCTGGAATCCTCATTGTCTAATACAATGTTTGCCATTGAGTATTGTAATATGAATTAATCCTATTATGAAATAATAGCATTGGTAGTTAAATATTAAATTATTAAAATTAAATTGTATTTCTATTAAATTTATATTACATATTAAATGTTTATATTTTATGCTATACCTATTGTGCATATTTAATCAGTAAATTTATTAATTTATATATTAATTTATTAAAACTACAATTAATAATAATGGAATAATACATTGCTGGTTGGCTTGGTAAGTTCCATCGATAGCCAGGGCCGATGCGGTCATGCTCACCAGTGTCCCCGGGGCCTTTCCCAAGCTGGGTAGAGTTGAGTCTCAAAGGCATTGAATGAATCACAGAATTTGGCCTTCTTCTCCGCCATTCCCGTGTTAAGATGAATTGTCAAATCTTTTCCATTGAATTGCCACAACATGGCTTGTGTTTGTTCCCTCCTCTCCTTTCCACGAGCTGCAGCCCTAGTGAAGATCCTCATTAACTGTCACCTTTATTTGTCTTAGGGACCTTGGGGTCATCTTTGACTCCTGCTTGTCTCTCACACCTGACATCCTGCTCATCAGGAGCCTTGTCGACTGTGCCTTCAACACAAGCCCAGTTCTCCCGCATCCCCTCTCCCCGCACCCGCCACTGCTACCCTGGCCCAGGCTGCTCTCATCTTTTGTGTGAACTGCTGCAGTTGTCTTCTCAGTGGTCTCCCTGATAATGCTTGAGGGGCAGTCTTTAAAAAAAAAAATATTTTTTAACAGCAGTTTTAGGTTCACAGCAAAATGAAGAGGATGGTACAGATATTTCCTATATACCCCTGGTATAGCCTCCCCCATGATCAGCATCCTGCACTAGAGTGGTGCATTTGCTATAATAGATGAGCTGCACTGACTCATCGTTATCACCCAGTGTTCAAAGTCTGCATGACGGTTCACTCTTGGCGTTGCGCATTCAATGGGTTTGAACAAATGTGTAATGGCATCTGTCCACTCTTACGGTATCATACAGAAGTTTCACTGCCCTAAAAATCCTCTGAGCTCCACCTGTTCATCCCTCCCTCCGTCCTAATGCCTGGCAACCACTGGCCGTTTCCCCGTCTCCATAGTTTTGCCTCTTCCAGGATGTCATATACTTGGACTCACAGTATGTCGCCTTTTCAGATTGGCTTCTCTGATTTAGTAACATTCATTTAAGGTTCTTTCATGTCTTTTCATGGCCAGATAGCTCATTTCTTTTTAATGCTGAATAATATTCTGTTGTCTAGATACACCACAGGAGAGGGAGCTTTTTAAAATTTAAGTCTATTCCTATCATTTCTGTGCTCAGAACCTGCTACCGCCCCTGCTATCTGAGAGTGAAATTCAGGGCCTTCTCACCCCTCTCTGACTCCACTCTTCCTCTTTTCCTCGCCCACTCCACTCCAGGCACAACAGTCTCCTTCTGTTCCTCCCAGAACATGCCAGGCCTGTCCCAGACCTCAGGCCTTTGCCCTGGCCGTTTCCCCAGATGTACACTTGTCTCTCACCCTCACCTTCTTCATTTTTTAATTTTTATTTTTTATTATTTATTAATTTATTTATTTTTGAGACAGAGTCTCGCTGTGTCGCCCAGGCTGGAGTGAAGTGGTGCAATCTCGACTCGCTGCAACCTCTGCCTCCTGGGTTCAAGCGATTCTCCTGTCTCAGCCTCCTGAGTAGCTGGGATTATAGTTGCGCACCACCACCTCTGGCTGATTTTTGTATTTTTAGTAGAGACGAGGATTCACCATGTTTGCCAGGCTGGTCTCAAACTCCTGACTGCAGGTGATCTACCCACTTCGGCCTCCCAAAGTGCTGGGATTACAGGTATGAGCCACGGTGCCCGGCCTTCCTCTTCTCTCAAAGATGTCCCTGACCGTGCCGTACTTCATCCCACACCCTTGCCCTGCCTGCCCCTGCCTCCCGATTCCACTCTGCTTTTCTTGTTCTTTTCCATCACTCTTATCATCATCTAATGTACTTTCTAATTTACTTACTTATTATGTTATTGTTTATTGTCTGTTTTCTTCCAGTAGAATGTAAACTCCTCGAGGGCAGGATCCGTTGCCAGTTTTGCTTGCTAATATCTCATAAGCACCCAAACAGTGGTTGGTGCTTACCAGGTGCAACATAAATATTTGTTGAATGGACACATGAGGGAACAGATTCCAGGAATCGCCCTGTCCCCAGTTCTTCCCGTCTCTGACATGTCCTACTTTGCTCGCTGACCTTTTGTTCTAGAGCAAAACTCTGCTAAAAAACTGTTGTTTCCCACTAAATAAATTGAAAAGGATGAGCGTGACCTTCCTGGGCCTGTCCTCTCCATTCCTAACCTAGTTTTCAGGCTTATTTTCCACTACTCCTTTCCCCGCTCTGTTCTTCAGCCTTCTTCCCTCCATGCCATTGGTCCCGCTGTGCCCTTTATCTGGCATGCCTTTTCTTCCATCTCCATGTGTACAAATCTCACTCATCTTTTAGACTCAACCCCAGTGCCACCTTCCCCATCAAGCCTTTCTTGATCTCCCCTCCAGCCAGAGGGATCTCTTCTTGCCTTTGGTGTTTAAGCCAACTACTGCTTTCTTCCTTGTGTGTGTGTATGTGACTTTCAGATTTTGAAGTCAAGGTCTGTCATCTCTGTGTTACTTGCTAGAGTATTTTTTTGCTTAGTTCATGTAATTTGACAGAATCAATGAATGGGGCAGAGCCACTGCCCAGAGCCTTGATGCTCTGGGTATGTGGGTACCTTTCCCTTTAAAGCTGGTGGTGGGCTTGAGTTCTTCTCATGCAGCACTGGGCTGGTGCTGTATTGTCGTCATCATGTCACCATCATCTCCTATGTAAACTGAAGGTCTGCTGAGTGCAGTGCATGGGTCTGCTGTCTACTGTGCTAGAAGACAAAGCCAGGACCATAAGTCAAATGAGTTTACGTGTTTTTATTGACTTTGCATTATTAAAATACACATGTAGCGAATGGATTATGCTTTTTCATTCATTCATTCATTTGACCAAAGTTTCATGAGGGCTTCCTCTGTGCAGGCACTGTGCTGGGTGCTAGGGACACAGAGACCAAGAGATACCTATCCTCTCTCCTCATATTCGAATGTGACACACAGGCAGGAAACAAGGAATACAAATAAAATAATTGCATTTTAGGATAAAATCCATGAGAACAAACAGTATGAAGATTCAGTATCAGAGTAGAGTTCCTGAGGAAGATGAGGGATTTTTTTTTTTTTTTTTTTTTGAGACGGAGTCTCGCCTTGTCACCCAGGCTGGAGTGCAATGGTGCAATCTCAGCTGACTGCAACCTCCACCTCCCAGGTTCAAACGATTCTCCTGCCTCAGCCTTCTGAGTAGCTGGGATTACAGGTGCCCACCATCACGCCCAACTATTTTTTGTGTTTTTATTAGAAACAGGGTTTCACCATATTGGCCAGGCTGGTCTCGAACTCCTAACCTTGTGATCTGCCTGCCTCGGCTTCCCAAAGTGCTGGGATTACAGGTGTGAGCCACCGTGTCTGGTCGAGTTGAGGGATTTAACCTCAACCCTATGGGATGAGAAGAGTCAGGAAAGTGATGGTCCTGGGGAAGAGCTTTCTGGGCAGAGGAGCAGTGGGTGTGATGGCCCCAAGACAGGTCAGAGCTGGTTTTGTTGAGAGAACAGAAGACCTGTGTGGCCGGAGTATTGTGCCAGGGAAAAAAGAGCCCAGGAGTTCGACAGGTGGGCCGAGACCAGACTACCTAGTTCCCACAGGACAGGGAAGTGGCTTTTGGTTCCGTGTGATACAAAGAAGGAAGCCATTTAGAAGATTTTGATCAGGGCCGTGAATTTGTATTTCATAAAGATCCTGTTGCCTGCTGCATGGAGAGGAGATTGGATGTGGGGCCAGCAATGGAAGGAGGGAAATCAGGAGATTTTTGCAGTATTCCAGGCCAGAGATAATGTAGTCTTTAAAAAGGATTTTTTTTTTTTAAAAAACACTACCACAAACCACTGTTATCACCATAAAGACTGTTTAGAGTAACAGGGAGAAAAGTTATTTTAAAATGTGTTTATTTTCCAGATAATGTCCTTGGACAAGGAATGCATGTCTGTTACTGGGGGGTCAGCTGACTTTGTAGTTGGGCACCCCACCCCCGTCAGCGACTCCTGATACAGGACTCCCCCTCCGCTTCCTGGGGTCTGAAACAAGCTTTGTTTGTTAGAAACTCCTGGCTCCTCCTGAATTATGTTGAGAGGCTTCTGGTGTCAGGGCCGCATCGCAGGAAATGCAGACACACTGGGTCTGCCGCCATCACATCTGAGGCCCAGGGCATAGACAGAGGCTTTAGAGTCACAGGGAAGCTGATGGGCAGAGGGAGGATGGAGCCTCAGGGAGAAGAGAAGTCAGTTTACTCCCAGACATGGAGGCCATGTGACACTCTGGGGACTAGCTCAGCTGCCTCTACCAGTCTTTCACCTTCCAACCCAGAGTCCATATTGCGGGTAATAAATACCCTTATAATGAAAAATGAGAGTCGGAGTTGTACTGAGATGCCAGAGGCTATGACCTTTAAATTCGAGGCACTTGGAACTTACCATGATTAAGTGACTTCAAGACCTGGAAAGTTTGCAAGATGGTTCTACGAACAGCAACAACAGTCATAACCAGACCTTATATTTATACTATGTCTTTGCCCCAAAGGCTGCAGAGCATTTGACCTGTCACTGTCTCAGTCGGCTTTTGCTAGTGTTCCCACCTACAGGTCAGGAACTCAAGAGACTTACACTGTGAATGGGGGTTGACGTTTCCTAGTTATGGGCCAGAGGTCATGTCCAGCAGACAATGCTTTTTCTCTGTTAGATGGTTAAGGCTGGCTCAGAGACCCATTAAGTGCTGTCAGCTGGTGGATTCCCAAATAAACCTAGTAGAAAAGGCAAAGAAGAATTTACTAGACCTGTTTTGAGTTCTTTGGATGGACTGGGTGACTAGAAGTGTCCTGATCCCTGTGATTTAGAGCAGAACATTCTAGCCAGGGGCAGTGGTGGAAGATCACTGCCTGGTGGCTCACCCCGGGCTTCCTGCTTTGAGGACAGGCCAGAGGTGTCATCCAAGAGGCGGCTTAAACAGCGATGGTTATCAGACAACAGTGCAGTGTGTGCCACTGTCTCAGCCTTCTCAACATATTTGTGATCTTTGACCCATCACCACAAGGAAGAGGAGATGGGGTTACCCTGTGTAATATGGTACTTGTTCCCCTTACTAGCTCCATCTTATGCCATCTCTCCTTGAGCCACTAAGCACTGGTCACACTGGCCTTTCTGCTCCTTGGACAAGCCTTGTTCCTCTCCCTGCCTCAGGGAGTTTGCTTATGCTGTTTCCTCTGCCTAGAACCTTTTCCCTCCCTCCCCTCTGTCCTCATTCACAAGGCCAGTCTTTGCTCATCCTCCACATCTCAACTTCTCAGCTCATGTTCTCATGTAGGCCTCCCCTGGCCCTCGGATTAGGGAAAACTCCCTCCTAACACCCTCTCATAGCACTTTGAACTTGCCTACCACTGTTTTGAGAAGAGTTGTAATTATATGGTGACATATGCACATTGTTTAAATCTGTTCTCCCTTTCCTAGACTGGAAAGTCCATTTGGGGCTGGGGCTGTAGCCATTTTGCAGCTTGCCTAGCATGGAGCCTGCCATGTAGTCAGCACTAGATAAATGTTTGTAGATGGAATGAATGAATTCCTATTGTATAATTGGGGAAACTGAAGCATGAAGAGATGATGACTTGCCGTAGATCACACAGTGAGCCCATAAAGAACCCCCCAGATGGCCAGGTGTGGTAGCTCATCTGCATGGTATGCCTGTAATCCTAGCACTTTGGGAGGCTGGGGTGGGAGGATCACTTGAGACCAGGTGTTTGAGGTCAGCCCGGGCAACATAGTGAGACCCCCATCTCTACAAAAAATAAATTAGCCAGGCATGGTGGCATGTGTCTGCAGTCCCAGCTGCTTGGCAGGCTGAGGTGGGAGGATCGCTTAGGCCTGGGAGGTTGAGGCTGCATTGAGCCGTGATTGTGCCACTGCACTCCAGCCTGGGCAATAGAGTGAGTCCCTGTCTCAGAAAAAAAAAAAAAAAAAAAAAACCCTCTGGGCCCCCTGACATGGAGCCCAGTGAGCTCCATGCCCCTTCCCTCTTTTCCTGCTCCCCTTGTGGGGCTGGGTCCTCTGCTACAGTCTTTTATCCCTCCCTTAAGCCCAGAGGAACACATCCTACCTCCTTCCTTCCTCTAAAGGGAGTGACGTGCTTAGGCCCCTACGTGGAGAGTATGCCAGATTACATCTGGAATTCTCAGCCACTGTGCTGAGAAATGAATGGGGAACCCTGAGCCGATGAACCTGACCTTGCTTTGGTCATGGCTTCACTGGAGGATCTGGAGCACTCAAAACTGTTTTCAGCCTCAGCGTATTCACCTGCAAAATGGAAATTAGATTTTATGTTGCAATGTGACTGGCGGGCTGCTGGAGAGAGATAATTTCAAATTCATTATCTTTAAGCTCCATGAAAAGTCGGGTACTAAATGAAAGTCTATTTTTCTTAAAAAAAAGAAGAAAAAGCAGTGGCTTATTATGAACAGCACATTCGTGTTAAATCTGGTCAGATGAACAGGAAGTTACTTGTTTTCATCAGACAGGGCAGGGTTCCAGAATGGCAGGGAAAGGAGAAACATTTTCATATTTCTGAGGTGGCCCTCTGGGAGCAAAAAGAAACATTACATGTACAAAAGTAAGTTTTGTAAAACATTTTGGCCCCACATAGAAAAGGGCCCCTACCGGCATAGTCTCTTGTTAGAAAACTCTTCTTGGGCAAAAAGAACGGAAAAAGGTCAGTGTTCTGGGAGGACTTGTCTGGAAGGGGCCCAAGGGCTTAGGAGAGCCTCGGTAGTGCCAAGAGTTCAAACTCCAGGCAGGATTTCAGAGGCCCAACTGCCCAAGCAAAGGCAGCGTCTTCACTTTGTTAAAAAATAACAACAAATCAGAACACCCTTAAAATTACTCTCTGATGGTTTTTCCCTTTGCATTTCGTTTCTCACCTTTTCTATTTTTTTTTTTTCATTTCAGAGGGTTTTGGAAAATGATGAAAATGTAGAAGAAGGGAATGAAGAAGAGGATTTGGAAGAGGATATTCCCAAGCGAAAGAACAGGACTAGAGGACGGGTAAGTTGGGGATGACATGAGCGAGGAAAGAGATGAGGGAGGCTGGGGTGCCTGGCCAATGATTGATCTCCACTGCAGCTAGATGGAAATCATGGCCATGGTCTTACATGGAGAACGCTCAAAGAAGAAAACTCTAGAACAGCTCTGATCCCAGGTCGTAGCCTGGAAGAGTTCAGAGCTGGCAAGAGGGAGGAGAGGAGGCAGAGGGGGTACCCTGAGTGGGTGGTGAGGTCTGGGGAGGGCTGAAGGGTGGGATCAGGGTGAGGGTGGAAGATAAGGAGAATGTGCCTGTTGTCACCACTGCTTGGTTACTAAAGAAGGCTGGACATTTCCTGCCTTGTCCCTCGTGCTGTGCCAGAATGACAGAGTCAGGATACCTGCTTTTGGGGTACATGGTCACAGGAAGGGGAACATCACACACTGGGGCCTGTTGTGGGATAGGGGCTGGGGGGAGGGATAGCATTAGGAGATATACCTAATATTAAATTACGAGTTAATAGGTGCAGCACACCAACATGGCACATGTATGCATATGTAACTAACCTCTACATTGTGCACATGTACCCTAAAACTTAAAGTATAATAAAAAAATAAATAAACCATAATCATGACTATAAAAAAAAAAGAAGTTTGCTGGGGTAGCAGGTGGCTGCAGCTGGTGGCTCCCAGTGGGTTTGGCATGAGCTCTGGAGGCTTGAGACCATCCCAGGCGTCCTGGGATGGGACAAGGGAAAAGCCAGAGCCTGGGGAAGGGCAGAAGGGAAACCCAGGTGGAAGGAATAAAAACAAGAGACTGGTCAGGCACTTCCAGGCATTCAGGTTGAATCTAGAGTTCACGCCTGAAGGGGCTTTCTGTGGTGGCCGTCAGGGGTCTGCAAGGGCATGTGACAATAACCAGGTGGAGAGGGATCTCCAGAAGTAAACTGCTGCTGTCCACCTGGAAAATGGACTCTCAGGCTTGAGGATCTCACCGCTTCAGGCGCTAGGCGGGACTCTTACCCCTCCCACGGATAAGCACTTAGTCCCAGGCGTTCTGTGGGTTTGCTGCCAATGATAACCATGGCAGGGCTCTCCACTCTCGTGGTTCTCATGCCTCAGCAGACATCAGTATCACTGAGAGAGCTTATTGAATGCAGATTCCCAGGACCCCACTCAGAAATTCTGCTTTAGGAGCTCTGGGGCAGGGCTTTATACTATATTAGAAGCAAGTTCCCAGGCGGCCGCTGCACGTTGGCCAGCGCGGCACACACTGAGCTGAGATGCTCCAGCCTGTCGCAGTGTGGGGCTGTGCAGCCTGTGCAGGGGCTGGGTGGGCAGCTCTCTGATGGTGCACTTCTGGTACAGCTGGGACCAGCCTCATCACTTAGCAAGATTTTGGCTATCTTGGCTCGTCTCTTCTTTTCTCCTACTTTTTGTTGATTTATGTTTGTTTGATTTTTTTTCTGGAGTATTTGAAAACAAGTTCTAGACATCTTATCATTTAACTGACACATATTACAGTGTGTGTCTTTAACAGATATCATTATCATACCCAATAAAATAATAGTTATAATACCTACTATCTAGTCCCTTATCATTTCCCCGTTTGTCAAAAAATGCCATTTTATAGTTGGTTTGTTTGAAACTGAAGTCTCCCGGATTCCACAGCATACCTCTTCTGTATTCTCTTCTGTATTGCACCCCACCACACACATTTTTTTTTCTCCATGCCATTAATTTGTTGAAGAATTTGGGTTGTTTGTCTTGTGGAACTTCTCACATTCTAGAAGTGGTGGGAGGGTGGTATTTAATGTCTTTCTCCATCCTCTGTGTTTCCTGAAAACTGGTAGTTTGATTAGAAACTTGCTTAGATTCAAGGTGTGTGCTTGTGTGTGTGTGTGTGTGTGTTTGTGTATGTGTGTACAAACATTTCTTGTGGGGAGGTAAGAATCCTTCCTAGGTTGTGATAGGTTCTTCTCGTATCACATCAGGGGCATACCCTGTCCAGTTCTGCTTTGAGTGGTGTTTTAATTGATCAGTAGATTTGAGTGTTGTCAGCCTGATCTCTCCCTTATACAGTTCCTCATCAAGTTTTTACTTAATGATTTTTGCAGCCATTGATAAACTGGCCTAGACCCATTCACGGAGGGGAGGGTATTAAAAAGAAAATTGAATTGCATTATTAAAGGAGACTTTTGAGCTTGGACTTCCTGGGCCTTTGGTGAACTCCCAAAGAGCTGTGCATGTCCAGACCCACTTCCTTTCCTTCTCTCACCCCAACCAAACTGACTCAAGTGTGGGAAATGGTCCTCTTCACACCTTCTCCCCAACCTACATTTAGAAGATTGAGCTTGCAGTCAGTGGATATGAATTGGGTGTCTGTGAAAACATCAGCAGTCAGTGCAACCATGTATATTTATTGTGTACTTCCTGTAAACCAGGCAATGTGATGGGCTCTGTATAACAAGAGCTACCACATAGAGAGTGATGCCTTTGTGCCAGGTGCTTTAGACTCCTATCTCTATTTCTGCACTGTGCATTATGGCAGCTGCTGGCCACATATGGCTACTGAGTCCTCAAAATTTGTCTAGTCCTGATGGCGATGTGCTGTAAATGTAAAATACACATGAAATTTTGAAGACTTAGTATGAAAAAGGAATGCAGAACATCTCATTCTTAATTTTTATATTCATTAAATTATAAAACTATCATATTTTGGATATATTGTTAAATAAAATATATTATTAAAATTAATTGCACCTATTTTTTTTAAAAAAATGTGCTGCTGGAAATTTTAAAATGATGAGTTTGGCTCACATTGTATTTCTGTTGGTCAGAACTTCTTTCATTTCCACAAGCTGGTACTATTGCTCCCAGGGGGGTTAAGCAATTTGTTCAAGTTCACTCAGCCTAGTAAGGAAGAGGCTAAGATTTGAACGCAGGTCTGTGCTTTCTCCTCTGAGTTCATGCCTGGCCCAGGGCCCAGCATATAGCCAATGATTAGCTTGTCGAATGAATCATTGAATGATGGAAAAGAGAAAGAAAAGTCGTATTTCAGCTGTAGGGGAGATGAGAGACGCCTGAACACAGTGAGGGGGCTGGATGGAGCCTAGACTGGCTCTGGGCCCACCAGATACTGGCCAAGCAGCAGCTGAATGGTTCCATGTTGTACAGTGATACTGTGGACATGTTACCCATGCACGGAGCCATGGAAGGGCCCAGAAGGCTGTGGGCAAGCCTCCTGTGCTGGGGTGTGTGAAGCTGCTGCACTCACAGCCTCAGTTCAGCTGTTTTGCCCATGCTTTATTTTTATAATTATTATGTTTTAGAGATGGGGGCCTCACTCTGTTGCTCAGGCTGATCTGGAACTCCTGGCCTCAAGCGATCCTCTTGTCCGGGTCTCCCAAAGTGCTGGGATTACAGGCATGAGCCACCATACCCAGCTCATTGCCCACCCTTTAAAGTGGTATATTCCAGCCACTGCTGGCACTGGAGAACAACTATGCCCATTTGTCTTGTCAGAACCTAGAGGCAGTCTAAGTCTTGACACCTCTGTGTGTGGTCTCTGGATGGTGGCATTAATATCATCTGGGAGCTCATTAGGAATGCAGAAGCCCAGACTCCACACTAGATTAATGAGAATTAGAGTCTGCACTTTGACAAGCCCCCAGGTGCTTTGTGTGCTCACTGAGGAGGCCAGGGCTAAGGTAGGGATTACAGAATAGGCTCTGCTTTATTTGAACTTAGACCTTGCAAGTTCAAATTCCAGCTCTACCACTTACTACACGTTGGATGAATTATGTAACCTCTGTGATGGTGGGCAAATTGTATAAGTACCCTGGGCCTCAGTTTCTTCATCAGTAAGTTTTGAGTGCTTCATACTGCCTAGATATTATCAGGAGGGGGCAAGCACAGGGAATAACTCTTGGAATTTTGATAATGGGTATTCTCTGAGTGGTGAGGGGAGCCCAACAATTAATAATTGTGTTTTTGGTAACTTCAGCCCAAGAAGTCAAAGCTCTTTAAAATTCATGAGATTCTTGTGAGTCATCCATGTGAGTATTACCAATTAATCAATTATCAATCAATCATGAAGTATTTGTTTATGTACTGTGGTGTTCAGGTGCCTCTCAAACTTTATGTGCATAAGGAGCACCTGAGGATCTTGTTAAAATACAAATTCTGATGCAGTAAGTCCATGGGGTGGGGGCTGAGCTCCTGCCTTGTTAATAAGCTCCCAAGTGATGCTGGAGCTGCTGGTGTCAGGACCACACTTTAAATAGCAAGGGTGTAGGCTGGGTGCGGTGGCTCACAACTGTAATCCCAGCACTTTGGGAAGCCGAGGTGGGAGGATGGTTTGAGCCCAGAAGTTTGAGACCAGCCTGGGGGCAACATGGTGAGAACTCATCTCTGAAAAAATTAGCCAGGCAGAGCGGTGTGCACCTCTGGTTACAGCTACTTGGGAGGCTGAGGTGGGAGGATCACTGGAGCCTGAGTGGTCAAGGCTTCAGTGAGCTGTGATTGTGCTACTGCACTCCAGCCCTAGTGACAGAGTGAGACCCCATCTCAAAAGAAAAAAAAAAGGCCTGGCACGGTGGCTCATGCCTGTAATCCCAGCACTTTGGGAGGCCGAGGCGGGTGGATCACGAGGTCAGGAGATTGAGACCATCCTGGCTAACAGGGTGAAACCCCGTCTCTACTAAAAATATGAAAAATTAGCTGGGCATGCCGGCATGCACCTGTAATCCCAGCTACTCAGGGGGCTGAGGCGGAGAATCACTTGAACCCGGGAGGCGGAGGCGGAGGTTGCAGTGAGCCGAGATTGAGCCACTGCACTCCAGCCTGCATGACAGAGTGACTCCGTCTCAAAAAAAAAAAAAAAAAAAAAATAGCAAGGGTGTAGAGCAGTGGTTCTCAATTTTTTTGATCTCAGGAATTCCTTACACTGAGAGCCCCCAAAGGCTGTTATTCAGGTTATAACCACTAATATTCATACCACTAATGATATTTGCCATTTTAGAAATTAAAAAGGTTGTCTCTCTGAACCTATTGTGGTTTAAGAGGTAGCCCAGTAAAAAAGATTTAAAAGAAAAATAAAACAGATTTTAAACTAGAGAATACACACACGGTGACAGCATCATCACGTGTCATGTCACCTCTGGAAGACTCCACTGGATGCCTGTGAGAGCGTGAGAGTGAACAAGGCAGATCACGTTTTAGGACTCCTATGAAAATAGTTCAGACACTGCAGAGTCCCTGAAAGGACACTCAGGGATCCCCCAGGATTCCTGGGCCACACTGTTTGAGAACAACTGGTATAGAAGATCTAGCTCTCTGCTTGGGACCGAGTCTGTCCTAGTCAAGGGTCTTTCAGCTTCAGTAAAAATGGGAAGGATTTGAAAAGCTGCCAGGCCACTGCCCCAAATTTGAGCAACCTTTGAAGATGCAAACCACAGGAAGAGCAGGAACATGGCAGGGACTTAGCATTGGGAAACAGTAAGGAACCCAGGTAGTTTCTGGCCTCTACTTCTCCCTCCTTCATTCTTCCTGCTTCCGTGTGTACATGGCCCCATAAGGCTCCTGAATGTATGGGCCCTCAGTTCAAGTGGCCTATACTAGCTAGGGTCACTGTTTTCTAATTCCAAACCCCTTGGAGTTAGGATCTGATTGGCCCAGCTTGAATCAGGTGACTACTCCCGAGCTAGCCAATCAACTGTGGCCAGTGGGACAGGGCCATGTGGTACACTCATGGCTGCCATGGCCCAGCAGTGTGGGAATACTGGTAGGGAGGAATGAAGTAGGGTGGGCAGTTCTTGGGGAAGGAGGATTGGCTTCTTTTGGCTGGTCACCTTCAAAGCTTTCTATACCAGAGCCTGGAGACCTAGGTCCTGCTCCTTCTGCTGGCCCTGGGACTGTGGACAGGTGAGAACCTGCTTCATCAAGGGCCAGCTAGGAATCATAACACTACTTGGTCTAACTCATAGGGGTATTGTAGGAATTAACTGAGCTACTATATGCAAAAGAGCTTTGCACGCTATGTGCTAAGTGTTAGGGGGTCATAATAAAGTATAGAATGCCATTTTTGCCCTCAAGGACCTTCGAATCAAACTGGGAAGAAGATGCTAATACCCATGATACCATTAGAAACGGCAGGCACCTGACTGTGCACTAACCAAAGGCAACAGGAGTTCAGAGGAGAGAGATCGGCCTAGGCAAGGAGGGGGGAAATGATGTGTTGAGTGCTTCCTGTGGACTTAGTGCTGTCCCCTGTGGTTTCACACACTCTTAGCTCAAACTCTCTCAGCAGCTCTGCTGTATAGGTGTTGGTGTGCTCATTTTACAGTTGAGAAAACTAAAACTTAGAGAAGTAACTTGCCCAAGACACATAGCTGGTGTTTCAACCTGTGTCTATCTGACTTTAAGCGGATGCTGTTTTCACTCCTTAGTGTGGCAAGAGGAAGATTCTTGGAGGAGTGGAGGTTAGCAAGGGCAAAGCCTGGATCAGATGTGCATGGGCAGAGGAGAGCACAATCGTGGGGTGAACCCGAGGGGATCAGCACTAGGTTGCCACTGGCTGTGTAAGTGGGTTGTAGATGGCAATGAATGAATGAACGTGTGAATGCATGAACCTATGACCATGGGCTCCTGTCTTTCATCCCTTTGTCTAATGGTCTGAAAGTCCCGTGGGATGGACTAGGGGGGCAGTGTGGAGGTAGATCCCCCATTAGGGTGGACTAGGGGGGCAATGTGGAGGTAGATCCCCCCTAGTGGGTTCTTTGAACAGCTCAGGGGTCAGTTGATGAGCTCCTGGATTAGGGTGTGCAATGGAAAGGAAATGCAAAGCCTAGATGGCCTTTGGAGGAAGAAGCAATAGCATTTGGATACAGAGAATGAAGGAGAAGAACCAGAGATGACTGACTCGCTGCCTGCCTGATTGATTCATCTATTTGGCGAATGTTTATTAAGTGCTTCTTATGTGGCTGGCCCTGTGCCAGGTTCTGAGAATAGTGGGGGCCAAAATAAACATGGTCTCCACCATGTTTGTCTCTCCATGTAGGGGAGACAAAATCAACTTGTAAACCAACACAGGTATAATCTAATGCCAGACAGTGCTCAGTGCCATGATGAAATGGGAGGGGAAAGAAAACAATGGAGAGGGTGTGAGTGGATGTAAGTTGGTCAGGGAGGGCTTCTCTGAGGAGGTGACATTTGAGAAGGACAAGTAGGATTCTGAGTTTCCAAACCTGAGATCTTCTAAGAGACCCTAAGAGTGCTACTGCCTCAGGAAGAGTCCCTTGCATGTCCCCTGAAGTGCCCTATAGACACGATCCCCATTTTGCAATTGAGGAAACTGAGGCAAAGCGAGTGTGGCACAGAGTCACTCTGCTGGTCAGCCCTGCTGCAGGAGATGAAAACCTGGCTCCCACAGCACCCTCCCTTTCCTGCTGGCAGCTCCCCCAGAAGCCCTCGTACATCCAGTTCTGCTCGACTCCTCCCCTTCCCCCTGGAGGTATTTTTAGTCTCCCAGAGCCCCTTCCCCAGTCTGCTGTTGCCTCGTCATTCTGCTTGACTTGCTTTCACCTGCTCAGAGGCGGCTGTGACAGGGCTGCAGGCTGCATGTCAAGCTGTCCCTGGCTTCACAGAGGGGTGTGGAGGGGGAGGGCAGCTGAGGGTGACCACCCTCGGCAGTGCGGGCAGGCAGGAGGCCTGTCAGTGCCCGGGGTGACTGCCAGCACCTACAGATCCTTCTTGGGGTCAACTCTGAGTAATGAGGGCGAGGGGAGGAGGGCTGCTGGCTGTCAGCGCTGCAGGGGTGGGGTGGGGAGGGAGACTGGTGGGAGGGAGGGAGGAAGTGGAATTTGTTTTGGAGAGAGACAAGCTGAGGAGGTGGCAGAGGTGGTAGCTTGGCAGGTGGTGTTGATTGGGAAGTGGGTGTGTTTTCTGAGTGGGTGTGTTGCAGGCCTAGGGTACAGGCCTTTCCACTGTGAAGTCCCCGGTGAGTGTGTGCATGGAGTGTGTGTGTGCACAGAGTGTGAGTGTGTATGTGAGAGTATCCAAGGCCTTTCCACCATCAAGTCCCCATGGCCACTTTTCCAAGCCAGGCCCCAGGGGCTGCCCCATTTCCCCTGCACCCCAGGCTGCTGCCAGGTCTTATTCCTCACCTGCTGCCCCTTCCTCTCTGTCCCCAAAGACCCCGACAGGCCCTTTCCGTGGTTGGGAGTTGACTGCTACTCATTACCAAAGAATGACCTGGAGAGGCGAGGGTGCTATACACGTGACCAGTGTGGGACTTACAAAGGTTTAAAAATAAACCTCGCTGTGTTCTTGTCACCACCGCCCTGGGGCTGCAGAGCTGCCAGCAACCTCTCTGACTGGGCTCTTTGATTCTTGAAGGTAGAGCTCATTCCACTGCCACCCTGGGAGATTCACACAGGGTGGTGGTATCAGAAGTCCAGCCCAGGAGACCATGGGGGTCAAGGTCTTCGTCACTGGCTGAAGGCCCAAGGCAGACCACACAGGGAGGCCTTAGCCAAAGCCCACCCCTACTGAGTAGGCCAAGCATGGGGTGGTGGCGGGAGCTCCCCTGTATCTACACTCGTGCACTGGGCCTGGATGTCAGGACTGTCTGGCTCTTGCGACACTGCGGGGATGGACACAGAAACCTAGCCTTGCCCCCGTCAGGCCTTGCTCCTGATACATGCATCACCTGGTCTGCTGAGGGGCCTGGGGTTGTCATCCTCAGCTGTCTCAGTGAAGCTAGGAGGCTAAGGAGCAGGAGGAAGCGGCCTCAGTGGCACGGTAGTGTGTGGGAATTTGGTAGAGGAGGGCTTTTCAGTGCAGCTGCCCTGAGTAGCCGAATGACCTTGGGCAAGCTCCTTAACCTCTCTATCGCTTCAGTCCTTTGGTTTGTAAAACGGGGACCCTAGTAGAAACCACCTCTTGGAGTTGTGAACATTGAATGAGGTGATACAGGTGAGCAACTGAGTGATTTGGGGGCATGTCTCCTGACCTCTCTGGGCCTCAGTTTCCTCCCCTGTAAGATGGGACTGGTGTTGGCACAAAAGTTGGGATGAAGACGGTGTAAGGAGCTCGCAGAGCGCATGCTCCGGAGCTGTGGTGATGACCATGGTAACAAGCATCCCGTACCCCAATGTCTCCCCAGGCTCGCGGCTCTGCGGGGGGCAGGAGGAGGCACGACGCCGCCTCTCAGGAAGACCACGACAAACCTTACGTCTGTGACAGTAAGTATGGGCTGGTCCCACCTTCCTTCCTCCCTCTGCCCCTGCCCCCAGGGCCCCTCTTCCCTGTGCTTCCTTGGCCGTCCGCCTGCCAACCTCAGTGTGTGCTCTCCTCTTCCTCTCTGTCTGCACCCCAGCTTACTAGCCTGCCGCCTCCACCACAGTCACCACTTCCTTGGGCCTCTGCTGCCCTGGGGGGTTTCTGCAGAGGGGAAGCCAGCTGGGGTGGCCCCCACCCTCAGTTCTGCGCCCCCACCTCCTGCCATGCCTCCTGTGTGGCTCTCCTCCGGCTCTCTCTCTCACGCTCTCTGTCTCCTTTAAGATTCATCCTCTATTTCTTTCTGTATTTCAGAGAGTTACAAACAAAAGCATAACTCAAAACCCTCCGACAAAGGTACTTGGCTCGCCATGGCTTTTCATTTGTTTCCCTTTAATTTCCTTTCCCTCTTCCTCTCCTGTCCTAGGTAGGGCAAGTTATGAATCTTTCTATGACGATGACTTACTTTAATAAATGGCCCTCAATCCATCTCCAGCCTTTCTTGCTTGCTTCAGAAACATCTTTTGGACAAGCGACTGCCTGGCTGGCTCCTGAGTTTAGGGTGTGCAGACGGAGCTAGGGAGCCCACGGGAGGGGAGTCGCAGGGAGCCAGGGCAGTGGGTGGGCCTCGGGAAACCTGCAGCTTGATGAGGGAGGTGGTCAGCTCCAGACAGCAGAGCACTGGGAGGCAGATTGAAAACCTGTGCCCTAGTCATCTTCTCACTGTACCGGGTACCATTTGCTCATTCTATGGGAGGGCAGCCCTCACCACCACACTCCTAATGATCTTCACTTGCCATCTTCTCCTCTCTGAGGATGCAGAGCTTCGCCATAGGAGGGAAGGGGCTGCAGTGAGGATGGCAGTGAAACAGTTGAGGCTGGACCCTGGCACGGGTCTCCCTCTGGGTGTCCCACCCATCTTGCCAGGGTCTGCAGTCTCCCTGAAGGTAGGGAGAGAGCTGGCAAGGCGGGGTGGGGGTGGGGCCCAGGGAGCACCCTGGGGGTGGTGTCTTTTGTCTCCTCCTTCACTGGCCTCTTTTGATTTCAAAAAGTTGTTCTGTGTCCAATGGGGTGACAGCTGGTTGGAGAACATTTTGCTAGAAGAACTTAAACTCCATGACTCCCATTTGGCTGCTTAATACTCCATGCAGATGCTATTCCTGAGATGACTCCTGCAGGTAACGTCTCCACCCCAAAGCAGTTCTAGTCCAGGATGAGGAGGGAGCAGGGCATGGGGTCTGATGCCTTTTGGCAGCACCAGGAGGTGCCTGCTTGGCCTGGGTCTTGCTTCCTACATGGCGTTCAGTTTCACTCTGATACATAGAAGCCCCAGCATGCTGACCCTTGAGAGACTGGCTCTAGGCCATGGGCTGGGAAGGGCCCTCAGACCGTCTTGGGCTTTCTAGCTGTGTTTGGCTTGACCAGCACATCTATCAAGAATGCCAACAACTGCTTTGGAACTGGGGCATTGCTACTATGTTCTTCGTTTATTCATTTTTATTTATTTAATTTTTTAAGAGATGCTCTTGCGTTGTCACCCAGGCTGGAGTACAGTGGTGCAATCATAGGATTATAGCTCACTACAGCCTTGACCTCCTGGACTCAAGCCATCCTCCTGCCTCAGCATACGCAGTAGCTAGGACTACAGGCCCATGCCACTATGCTTGGCTAAGTTTTTAAAATTTTCTGTAGAGATGAGGTCTTGCCCAGGCTGGTCTTGAACTGCTGGTTTCAAGTGATCCTCCTGCCTCAGCCTCCCAAAGTGCTGGGATTACAGGTGTGAGCCACCGCACCCAGCCATTTGTTCCTCTTTTAAAATGCTTTATCTTCATATGTAATTG
This sequence comes from Gorilla gorilla gorilla, assembly GCF_029281585.2. Classification (NCBI taxonomy): domain Eukaryota; kingdom Metazoa; phylum Chordata; class Mammalia; order Primates; family Hominidae; genus Gorilla; species Gorilla gorilla. The sequence goes on along the minus strand of NC_073239.2, from coordinate 89,588,664 downwards.
TCTGCTACTATAGACCGTGGGATCCCTTTTTGCTCTATCTCTGCAGCTTTCATTGGATTCCCAGCCCATCATAATCCCATGGACTCCCAGACACACACACCTGTGTGCCCTTTTCTCTGACTTCATCCCCTCCCAGTTCCTCTCCTCCCACCTTTGCCTCTGACTTCTGCCTCCTTGTGGATCATCTCCATGAAGTGCTGTTTGTGGGCATCCCTCTCTTACCGGGCACCCCTCTTTCTGCAAAGTGCTTGCATCACACACTGTCTCCTGAGTCCCCGTGGCTTTGTTTCGGGACTCTCAGTGACGTTTGCTTCTCTCGATGCCCTCCCCGCAGGCTCTCTCCCGCCTTCTGTGTGCCCTATAGTGCCTGGGAGGCCTGACGGCAGGCTTTCTGGAAGTCTCAGCGGCTGCTTTCTTGGCTCTGTCCGCATGCGTGCTGCCTCCTCTCCCTCCCTCGGTGGAGCAGGGGCCACCGTCGATTGCCCTTCTCTGTTCTGGCTCTCTTAGGAAATTGTGTGGCAGCTCAGTGATTAATAGACTTTATTTTTATCTGGTGCCCTTCAGACATGTGATCCTTTGGGATAGAAATGACCTTTGGAGAGGTCACAAGGCCCACCCCCACCACCCCCAAACTGGGCAAGCAGTGCTTTTAATAATCTCTAATGCATCCTAAGTAGAGAGGTGTCTGGCCGCCTCCTCGAGCGTCCCTAGGGATGGTGTTACCATAAGCTGCCCTTTCTTCCATGATGCCAGCTGTGCTTCGAATGAGTGTTTTTCCTTAATAGGAGCTGAAGATTTTCTCTCCTACAGGTCCCCTTGTCGTTTGCACATCTTTCCCCTACGAATAGGCACATTAGGGCTTTGTCCATCTGGGAGACCTTCTGAACATCCCATATATTCTTGGTTGACTTAGGGCCCCACCCCATAGTCTCTATGGCACCCTGCTTGGAATTCCCTTCCAGGTCTACACTTAAGCATGGCACTCCTAAGAAGTAGCATCAAGTCCAGGTGGCTCAAAGAGCAGCGGACATATCTCCTTACTTATGCCCTGTCCACCCTCTCAACAGCTTACTAGTCGAAGCCCGTCCCAGCCCTGGTGTCGATGCCTCTCCAGGTGCATGTTCTTTTCTACTTATGCATTTGATTATTCCTTCTTCCATAAATCACTCTGCATTTGGTCCCATTGAGTCTCAATAAACAGATCCAATAATATGTGACTTCAATATACAAGATTCAATAAAGGCAAATTTAAAGACATTGCCCAGTAGTTAAATTTCATTCTCCACAGATTTGCCATCCCTGCCGTTTTTGTATCATCTATGGTGTGATTTGCATAATTCCCACTCCATCTTTCAAGTTATTTATGAAAATATTAGATCACCTTGGACCCCAACCCCTTTCTGGGTTTATGTGTAGTGGTAATAAGCTATATTCTGATGTGATTTATTTAACCCTTCCTGGAATGCATTCCTGAATATAGTGGTCCTATGTGTTCTTGCTCCAAGCTTCCTTTGCAAAATGGGTGGCTTGAATATTATTGTAGCTGCTCACTCCAGGTGATAGTTTGCTTGATGCCTTTTACTCAGTCATTGAATTTCTTCCATCTCAGAGAAATGTTAAATCACCTGAACATGATTTATGTTTTACCCAATCCATGATGTATGGATGTATGAATACTTTGTTTTCCAGCAAGTAACCAGTCTCTTTTAATTACCTTGAAAGTTTACCAAGCTTAAGGGTTAAAGTTCTGTTTCTTCCCTTTTAATCTCTTGCTTAAGGAAAAGTGTTTCTTATGCACAAAGAAAGCAACTGAATAGGACATTGTGGAAAAGGCTGTTGGTGTTTGTGAAAGTGTAGGCCCGGACCAGCTGCACAGCAATGCCTAGACGCTTCTTAGAATTCAGACTCCTGGGCTCCACATCAGACCTCCGGTATCAGAATCACTGGAGGGAAGGCCAAGGGGCCTGCATTTTCTGAGAGCTCTTCAGGGGATTCTTGTGTATACTGGCTTTTGACAGTGACAAGTCTACTTCATTTAAACATGAAGGCTTCTGGCTCCTGACTGCTCAGCTCTTATTATTTTCTGCTTTTTGCATCTGGACATTCTGGAGTCTCCAAGAATTCTCCAGGCAGGTTGCCACTGGCTTGCATCAGTGTTTTAGTTGGTCTCCTTAGAATCTATTCTTTCCATTTATTTCGCATTGATATACAACTCAGCTATCCAGCGCTTGATTTTTAATTCACTTAATCGCTTTAAATCCTAGCAGTATCCTTAGCCCCATTTTGTAGGCAGGATGATAACTGTGGACAGGCAGGTGGAAGGAATCCTTGGGTTTGGGCTGCTAGAAAGTTTTAAAAGTCATTTCAAGAGTTTGCCTCTTCTCTTCCTAATTGCTCCCAAGCCCGAATTTTTCTGTTAGCGTCATTGGAGCAGACTCCTGATGAGAGACCCACTTTTCCATTTTCTTTGTTCAAGAAACATCATAGAAAAGAAGTTGGTGATGATGATGTGATATTCAGGGAGAACATTTTGTCTCTAAGCATTAGCCATGCAGGGAGGAGCAAAGCAGGCATATGCCCTTTTGCTAGACACAAGGGAAGCAGTGTAGGAAGTTTTCGTGTTTCCTCGAAGTGTTTTCTGAATCATGGTCTTAATTCCTGTGAGTAGGTGCTTAGGGTGTGTAGAGCGCTAGGCTAAGTGTTTCACGTGGATTATCTCTGTAAACCCCCACACCAACCTGGAGAGGCAGGGACAGTTGACCTCACTTTACCATGAAGAAACTGAGGCTCAGAGAGGTGTAGGGCCTTGTCCATGGTCACACAGCTGGGATCTAGGATGTGAACAGTGGGATATGATCCCAGTGTCCTCAACTCTAGAATCGCCATACCCTAGGACATCTTCCATACTAACTGCCCCTTACGTATGCTCTCCTACCCTGGAGTTTCATTCTCTTGAAGGCTGCGCAAAAAGCGTTTTCAAAGTTAATTAATGAGAATGCACAACTTACTTATGAGGTGAAGCCCTGGCCGCTGTCGATGGGCAATTTCTAGGCATCAGGCGGGCAGGCTGGAGTCAGGTAGTAGTTACAATTGAAGTAGGATGGAAGGAATTATATGATTTCCAGTCTTTTAAATTTAAATCTATTAAAATCACTGCCCCCCAACTACGGCATTAGGCTAGATTAGTGACAAAAGGCAAATAGACATGGCTAAAGCCCTCCTAGAAGCATTACTCACTCCTGAGTCACGTCAGGTGTCACACACCAGGAGTGGATCCTCTCAAGGCAACCTCTGTCTCAGCAAAGTCTTTGTTCTCTACCACCTCCACCCTACAGATGTGCATCTTCAGTTGTGTGGCCACTTTACCCTGTTGCCTCCCTTCTAGAAACCCAGTCGGGGAGTGTGTTGCCACACCCAGTGGGGGTAGTATCAGAATAGGGTCTAGGGTCTCTTCCCGTTCTAAAGTCTCTTGTTTCTTGGCAGTGGTGTACTTCAGAGAGAAGGGTATCAGGCTGTTGGGAGGAGCAGGCTGGACGTTTAGTCCTGGTTCTACACCTCAGTTGCTATGGCACTGGTTTCCTCCTTTGTCCATGAGGGGATGGCTCCTCCTTTGGGCCTCCGGACTGCCCTGATCAGCACTCCTTCCCCACACAGTGGCGCCTTTCTTCCCAGGCAGCAGCTTAACAATGATGCTCTTTACTAGGGAGGCAAGATGTCTGGAGGACATGAAGGGAGCAGTGGATTGGGGAATACCACAGGAAACTGTGCCACAGGCCAAGAAGTGCAATGGGATGGGTGGATCTACTGACTGGACAGACAAAAGCTTGAACCCAAGGCAGTCCCAGAAAATCTGCTTGACCTCAACCTCTTTCAAACTACCCTGGTTTTACCCCTACCTGAGTGCAGCAGGGAGAGTTAGATGACTCTTGCAGTTTTGCTAAGAAAAAAATTTTTTTGAGGGCATTAAGGCCCATATTCTTTAAGGCTCACGTGCTTTTCGCTTCAAGCTGCAGTGGAAAAGCCAATAACGCGGCCTTCAGGCTCACTGCCTTTGTCGCGGAAGGGAAGCTGGGCTCATCACTCAGTTGTCTTGCAGGTCCTTGGATGGGGGTGGGATGGGGCAGGGGAGGAAAGGCTCGGTGCCCCCAGAAACTTGATTTGTGGAGTGGGGCTTGTGGCATGGGATTGATCCCTGGAGACTGAGTGTGCCGTTCCAGCAAAGCTGGGTCTGTTTAAATATTTAAATGCCGTTGTGTCATGGACACAGGTTGCAGGTGTTCCGGCAGGACTGGCCAGAGGCAGGGCTGGGGAGAGGGTGAGGTTTCTCTTTGCTGTCCCTAGACCCTCCTATCTCTGCCTCCTCTCCTCCAGGGCTCGCATCTTGGCATTTGACCTTCTAACCTACACCTGCCTTCTCTGGGCGGTGACCCACACCCTCTGGAGTTATTTTCTATTCAGTCACTACCTTGTTCTCCACTAACTGTTTCTTGATGCACACTTCATGACAATTCCTATTTCTGTGTAGATGACCCATAATAGGGTAGATATTAACAATTGTAGAGGTGCTTTTCATTATTTTTTTAAAATAACTTTTTCTATGGAAATAGTATTTGTTCATTGCAGAATAATCAGGAATTACAGATACGCAAAGCAGAGGTTGCAGTGAGCTGAGCTCGCGCCATTGCACTCCAGCCTGGATGACAGAGCAAAAAGCGGGTCTCAAAAAAAAAAAAAAATAGAGGAAAAAATAAAAGTCACCCATCATCTCACTCCTTGGAGATAACTTACATTTTGTTTTGCTGTATTCCATTCTAGGATTAATTTTGTCTCTGTCTATACACACACACACACACACACACACACACGCACACAGAAGACGACTAAGAAATGATACGTACCATTTTAATGCCTCTCTGCCCCACTCAGTGATACATCAGGAACATCTTTCTGTGTCAATAAATAGATTTTATGACATAGTTTTTAGGGCTATATAGTGTTCCATTATGCAGACGTGCCACAGCTTATGGACATGTCTCGTAATTTGCTCAATGTTCTACTGTTAGATGTTTAGACAGTCTAATATCCGTTTACTATTAAAAGCACTGTTCCTGTAAACTAGTTCAACCATTGCGGAAGTCAGTGTGGCGATTCCTCAGGGATCTAGAACTAGAAATACCATTTGACCCAGCCATCCCATTACTGGGTATATACCCAAAGGACTATAAATCATGCTGCTATAAAGACACATGCACACGTATGTTTATTGTGGCACTATTCACAATAGCAAAGACTTGGAATCAACCCAAATGTCCAACAATGATAGACTGGATTAAGAAAATGTGGCACATATACACCATGGAATACTATGCAGCCATAAAAAATGATGAGTTCATGTCCTTTGTAGGGACATGGATGAAATTGGAAATCATCATTCTCAGTAAACTATCGCAAGAACAAAAAACCAAACACCGCATATTCTCACTCATAGGTGGGAACTGAACGATGAGAACACATGGACACAGGAAGGGGAACATCACACTCTGGGGACGGTTGTGGGGTGGGGGGAGGGGGGAGGGATAGCTTTAGGAGATATACCTAATGCTAAATGATGAGTTAATGGGTGCAGCACACCAGCATGGCACATGTATACATATGTAACTAACCTGCACATTGTACACATGTACCCTAAAACTTAAAGTATAATAATAATAAAAGAAAAAAGAAAAAAAAAAGCACTGTTCCAGCTATACCTTTGCATAATGCTTTATTGTTTCCTAGAAGTACAGTTGTGAGGCTGCAGGGCCTGGTGCATGGCCTTTGATCTCTCTTATTTTGAGTCATGGTGGGGAGTATAGGAAAGCAAGGAGCCTGATGGGTCTGCCAGGTTGCAGAGAGCTGGGTGAAACAGGATGTGCCCTGACTTTGGAGTGGTTCTGCTGCTTGTTATCTGTGACATCGAGAAAGTCATTTTGCTGTAGGAGTCTCCGTGTCCTCCGGTGTGTGGTGGGGATGGGGCACAGTGGGAAAGCTGACTGTGATGATGTATATAAAAAGCTTTGCACATGGCATGTGCTTGACAAAGGTTTCCCCCACCTTGGTCTTATTTTCTCTTTCTCCAATATACTTGGAAGGAGAAAGGCTGATATTGTGCAGGAGATAGCACACTGCCAGGGCGGTATTTAATTGAGGGGACAGTGAGCACTGAAGGAACAGGGCAGGGAGTGGTCACACGAAGAGGGGCTGCTGTGTCAGAGAGTGCAGCCCCAGGATGCCAAGAAGGCCCTTAGGGCGCATGGATGGAATTGATATTGGCCCCCAGGGGTGGATGGGTGTGCCCAGGGGTAGGGGGAAGAGGTAATAATGATAATGCTGAAGTTTGTTGAACTTATATTATAGACCTGGAATATTCTGTTGGCTTCATCTATATTAACTCTTTAACTCCCACAAAAGTGCTATGAAATGGATGCTTTGGTCATCTCTATCCTACAGATAAGGAAACTGGGGAGAGGAAGGGTTAATTAACTTTCCTGAGGTCACACAGTGAATAAATGGCAGAGCCAAGATTTGATCCCAGTCATTCATCTCTCTCTCTCTTTTTTTTTTTCTCTCTCTCATTCTCCTTCCCTCCCCCACCACACACACTATCACTGTCCCTTTCTGGAAGCTGCTGGTACCTTGTGCCTACCTGCTGGTAGGCTGCCTCCCACATTGTGTGATGACAGTTTGTTTCTCTGCTCCCTCAGGCTGGACTGTGAGCCTTCTGAGGGCAGGGCCCAGGCCAGAATCAACTTGCAGCCCAGCCCCAGCACAGTGGTGCTTCCAAACTGTTGATGAATGTCTGGAGAAGGGAATGTGGGATGTGCATACCAGGGAAGAAGAAGGCTCAGCTCGACTAACCCAGAGCATGTGGGTAGGGAGATTGGGGGCACAGAGTTAGACCAGGGTTGCTGGGAACATCAGGCTGAGGTGCTTAGAGCCACAGTACCCAAGCTTTTTGGCACCAGGGCCTCATGGAAGAAAATTTTTCCACGGACCAGGGGCGGAGGGCAGGTTTTGGGATGATTTGAGCACATTACACTTATTGTGCCCTTTATTTCTATGATTATTACATTGTAATATATAATGAAATAATTATTCAGCTCACCATAATGTAGAGTCAGTGGGAGCTCTGAGCTGAGCTTGTTTTCCTGCAACTAGATGGTCCCATCTGGGGGTGATGGGAGACAGTGACAGATCATCAGGCATTAGATTCTCATAAGGACTGTGCAGCCTAGATCTCTTGCTTGTGCAGTTCACAGTAGGGTTTGTGCTCCTGTGAGAATCCAATGTGACATCTACTCTGATCAGACAGAAGGTGGAGCTCAGGCGGTAATGTGAGTGATGAGGAGCAGCTGTAAATACAGGTGAAGTTTCACTTGCCTGCCCGCCACTCACGTCCTGCTGTGCAGCCCAGGTGTCAGTCTATAGCCCGGGGGGTTGGGGACCCCTGGCTTAGAGGTTGGCCTGCATGGTCCGTGGTAATTCATGACAATCCTAGGGACATCTCTAGGAAGGTTGATCTGTAGGATTCGGTGTTCAGGGAGGAAAGCCTGAAGCCTGATGACCGAGAAGAGCCTTTTCTAGTCAGCTAGGAGAAGACATGAAATCTGGATGGTGGTGGTAGCAGCAGTGAAATAGACGGGGCAGACAAAGAAGACTTAATGAAAGAGAAATTCACAGAACCCGGCAGATGATGGACAGGATGTGGAGAGCAGGAGAGAGGAGAGAGGGAGGTGGCAATGATGACTCTTGACATCTTGCACTTGGGTCATTGAGACAAAAGGGGTAGCTTAACTGGAATATCCTAAAAGGGGAAGTAATTTTGGGAATGTGATGAAACTGACATATGAGTTGGTGGAAATGGCAGGAATCCAGGCAGAAACGTCTAACAGATGCTAATGGACAGTTGTTGTTTCCTCTAAGGAACTGAGGAGCTTACACTGACATTGTAGGTGGAAGAAGGCCTACCTCAGGCAGGGGGCGGGGAATCACACTGGATAGCCTGGAACTCACAAATAAAACCTGCTCAGCATTTGAGGCCACACCGATGTCCTGGCATGGGAGGTGTACAGAGATATTGAGAGAGAGGATGCTAGCAAGATTCCCAGATGCCTGGGGGCTGCCTCAGCTTAGGGTAATCAGGTCTGATTTTTGACCTTTCTCTTTTTACCTTCCCCAGAAATGTTGACAATGACATTTATTATTTAAATTATTTTTATTGTAAAATTGAAAAGAGAATTCAGTTTCACTCTTAATTTAAGCTCATTAAGGACATGCTAACGCAGGACTCACTAGAATCAGGAATCAAAGACACCACCCTGCAAGGGATGCCAGTTGGAAGAAGGTGGCTCCGGAGTCAGAAAGCTAGGATTTGAATCTTTACCAGGTCACTTCCTAGCCATGACCTCAGGCAAATCACAAAACCACTTTGAGCCTTTGTTTTCTGGTCTTTTAGGTGAGGACAGTAATATTAACCTTAGTGGGTTTCCAAGAGGGTTCAATGAGAAATTGTGTAAAAACAATTAGCTTACTGCTTGGTTCATAGATATTTTCAATAAATGTTTATTTTCTTTATACTGAATCGAGAAAAGGTACTTATTTAACACCTAAGCTGGGGCCCCAGTTGTGTTCTGTGCCCTAGCTGCTGCAGGATCTAAGGGAGTTGTCTGATCAAGTTAAATGAATGATCAAAAATAGCTGATGTTTGTTGAACACGTGCTGTGTGCCAGGCACTGGGCTGAGCATTGTAAGAAGATGAACTCCTGCAGTTCTCACACCTCCCCAATGGTCTACAAACTGTTATTGCCCTTGTTTTACAGACGAGGAAACCGAGGCTGAGAGAGATTAAGTCACTTGCCCAAGGTCACATTGCAAATCAGCTGACCCAAGAAGGCAGACTCCCGAGTTCACCTGCATTCTGTTACCCGGCTTCTCAGCAGGGCAGGAAACATTCCCATAACACATGGAGTGCTTTGGTTTTAGGGGTTTCTGCATTTCCCTGCTGAGGATCCAGAAATCAGGTGATAGAATATTTTGAAACGAGAGTCTGGTTGCTTGTCTCTGTTCTTCCTCACATCTAGTAAATTCCCAAAATAAGCAGGACACTCTCCCTTGATGAAGACACAGGACTTTTGGGTCACTGGAGTTTGATAGATCCTGGGTCACCACCAGGCCCCAAGGAATGTGGCTGTGAAAAATCAGGGTGTTTTTACCCCACCCCTACCCCCAATCCCCTGTGTCTCCATCCAAAGGAATTCAGCTTAAAATAAGCATCAAGGGTGGCCTGAAAGAAGGTATGAAGCCACGGGACGGCAGCTGCCAACCGTGCAGGGTGGGGTGGGGGGAGGTGGATGTAGCCAGCCTCTGGGAGCCTCATCATTTTCCTATCACAGTTGAGGAGATAATAGCTTCAGGACCTACAGAGAGTTGTGAAGTGCTAGAATGCAAAGGACTTAGAGATCATCTGATCCAACCCCCATATTCTGCAGATAAGAAAATCAAGACCCAGAAAGGTATGAATTTGTCCAAGGGTGCATAGCAGGTTAGTATCAGACCCAGAGCCAGACCCCCGGTCTCTAGAAGGCCACCGAGTCTGCTGACCTCGAACTTCAAGGGCAGGGGAGGGAGGAGAAGCCCACCTGGGGGTTGGATCCACCGTTGGCTTTTGAGAAAAGCCTGGCCAGTTGAAGTGGCTGTGGGATGAACAACTGTACCCTGCGTACCCAGTCTGAGCAGGTGGCTTTTGGAAGTATCTCCTGGGCTTTATCCTGATCTGAGTTTGTATCTGGGAGTCACACAGGACTTTTCTCAGTTGGGGCTTCTCCCTGCTCGGGGGAATTGGTTGTAGGAATTCCTGCATCCCCCAGATGGTTCTGCAGAGAGAAGATGGAGGGTCGTTGGGAGGTGTTGGTGACCCCAAACTTCTATGAACCAGTCTGGTAGGGTGTGAATATGCGTCAAAATGGTATCTGGCAGGATGTGGGATTCCACTCAGAAGGGCTAGATGGAAGGGAATTTGATGCCAGAGTGATTATGAAGGTGTGGGCAAGATGAAGGTGCTGACAGGGAGAGCGGGAAGCGCTGCCTATCCCCAGCTCCAAGGAGCAGGGGAGACATGGGGTTCCCAGAGCCAGGCAGGACTGGAGTCTTGGAGGTGGGCCCCTATACAGCCCCTGTATAGCACAGTGCCCAAGCAGGGCAGGGCCCAAGTCCCCATGTGTTTTTCTTCCCACCCCCCACGTGTTTTTCTTCCCACCCTCCGTTCTCCTGCTGGTGCCTCCTTCTTGCCGAGAGCAAGGGAGCATGGGTGAAGCAGGCCACGGCAGTCAGCCCCAGGCCGTTGGGGTGGGTGGGGAGGGAGGCAGTGCCAAGCAGAGACTCACCAGCGCACCTTTCAGTCACATGCTTCAAGGGCAGACAGACCAGGGCTCAAACTCTGGCTGTGCCATCCAGAGAATTGCTTAAATTCCCCCAGACTCAGTTTCTTCATCTGTGGAATGGGGATCCTTGCCTCCTGAGCTGTGAGATTCTGCATGGGAATGGGTGCTGCCTGATGGTAGGTGTGATGCCTTGGAGGCATCGGCAGATGACAGGCATGGTGGGGTCTGGGTGACAGATGAGGAAGTCCAGCTGCAGAGAGAAGGAAGCGGTGTCCTCAGGGTGGTATGTCAGTGCCACGGGGCAGAGCTGGGAATGAGATGTGGCTGGTGACTGGCTGGTGACTCCCAGGGCCCAGGCTTTGTCTCTGGGATGCTCATCCTGTAATTGCCTTCAGTCACTGCTTTCAGTCTCTCGGAAACCGCTGGCTCAGATACCCACTGTGTGCTCCAAGTTGGGCTGATGAAAATGTGCCAGAGTCATTAAGTTATCAGTGGGGAAGGCAGCCGCTTCTCCCCGGCAGGAAGGATTCTGCTGTCTGCTGCAGCGGCTTTGTTCACACAAGCTGCCCCTGATTCCTCCTCCTCCCTGCTCCCCCCGACCCCCGCCCAGACTAGGAGTGGGGTATGATTGAAGGGGGCAGGGGGCAGGGGGCTTGCAGTAAATATTTTGGAGCAGCACTGAAGGCATCCATAACTCCAGACAGGAGGTCCTGCATGCAGAATCCAGTTCTGGATTGGGAAGTGGGCAAACACTCCTTCTGCAGCTTGACAGATGGATCCGCCCCAGGGGGAAGGAGAAAGAGAAGGCAAGCTGGACCTCCCTTATTGTCACAGCCACTGCTGTCCATATGCACCGTGCCAGGAACACAAAATCCAGGTGCACGCTTGCCAAGGTGAAAAGAAGGACCTTAGGTCGTGCACAGGCAGGGCTGACTGGTCCCAGGGGTGGTGGCTTCAGAGGTGCATGATGCAAAAGCGCTTGCCCCCGGGGAAGGAGACTGGAGTGGGAAGATGGGGCATGGCCCTCTCTGCTGCTTCAGCGCTCCTGGGGCTCAGGCTGATTCCGCACGACAGATATTTTCAGAGTGAGAATGCCGACATGATAAAAGGAGAGCAGATGGTTCCAGTACTTTATTTTCAAAATGTTTCTTTTCCCACCCTCTTTTCCTTGCTATTCCACTCCAGACTTCAGAGGAGAAATAACTCCCCACTTTGGGGTTTATTCTCTTTGTCGGGCCACTTTGACAGCAGTGGTGATGAGAGCAGCTGAGAACAGCCACGACTCCCCATGAGCTGGGCTGTGTTTTAAATGCATTCTCTCATATGGGTCTCACCGCGGGGAGCAGGTGTGCTGTCATGATCCACCTTGTTTTACAGAGAGGATGCTGAGGCACAGAGAGGATTAGTAACTTGCCCAAGATCACAGAGTCAACAGCAGAGCTGGGACTTGAACCCAGGCAGTTCAGATCCAGCCTGCCCACTTACCTGCTGCAGATTCTGGCTCTCTGAGGGCAGAGCCGATCTAGAAGCCAGGCCTGGGTGGTTGATGGCACTGAGATGATGACTACTGAGCAGCTAATCACTCTGGCCAGACTTTCAAGATGATCTCAGAAGGGAACTTTATGCCTGACTCAGGGCTGGTTGGGACCTGGGTTCACCTTGGCAGCTCTCAGACTATCAGGTCAGCTATTTGGAGTAACTTAGTCTCAGATCTCCACTCTGAACCCAACAGACTTCTAGAACTGGCTGCGTGATTTGTAGGGTCCACTGCAAAATGAAAATGCGGGGGCCCTTGTTCAATAAATATTAAGAATTTCAAGATGCCAACAGCAGGGCATTAAACCAAGTGTGGGGCCTTTCTGAACTCGGACCCTGTCTGGAAGCACAGGTCACAGGCTCACAAAGCTGGCCCATGGTGTTTGCAGTGACAGGAAGACATGATTAAACACAGAAGGAGAAACAGTGCTGGCTTTTCTAAGCCAGTCAAAGCAGGATTTCAGGACGTTTCTTTCCATTGTAATGAAGCAGTTTGATCCTGATGCAATCCAACCAAAATAATTCTTGGAAGTCTTCACTCTTCCTCTTGCCCCTATGATGAAATCATTCCAAGGACTAAGACTTGGGAGTCAGAATAGGCTGGTAAAACACAGGCTCCACCCTGGTCTCCCCTGATCCTAAGCTCCCCTCCACCCACCAACCTCCCTCTTTCCTCCTCCCACAGCTGGCCCCATCAGCACTTCCTCATTTCTTGGAGCACCCTGCAGTTGTGCTCCTCGACTTTGTGGATTCTCTTCTTGCTAAGGCAACTTCCCAATTTCCAAATCCAGTGGTCTCTTCTCAGTCTCCAACCTTCTTGACCCTTCTCAGGCATCTGATTAATTTATTACTGTGGCTCTGCCTCGGTGCAGAATCTCCTCATCTTTCTTTAAAATGGGGATGCAGGTTGCTGTGAGTCAGTTTACTTGAAGCACTTGGAGTGGGCCTGGTCCGTGGTAAACACTCAATAGCTGTTGGCAGGACCTGTGACTGGTGGTGTCATTGTTACTGTCGTCTTGAAACCCTGTTCCTTTGGCTTATGTTGCTCACTCCTGTGTGAGCTTTTCTTAACGATTACTAATTTTTTTTTTTTTTTTTGAGACAGAATCTCTGTCACCCAGGCTGGAGTGCAGTGGCACAATCATGGCTCACTGCAGCCTCAACCTCCTGGGCTCAAGTGATCCTCCCACCTCAGCCTCTTAAGTAGCTGGGACTACAGGAGCTTGCCACTACACCTGGCTAATTTTGAATTGTCTTTTGCAGAGATGGGGCCTTGCTGTGTTGCCCAGGTGGGTGTTGAACTTCTGGCCTCAAGTGATCCTCCTGCCTCAGCCTCCCAAAGTGCTGGGATTATAAGCGTGAGCCACCACACTCAACCCTTTCTAAACAAATTTTTAAAAAATCAGTTTCTCTTTTTCCACCAGTTTCTTAAGATCCTGGTGTTTTCTGAGTTCTATCCTGTGTAGGCACCTCTCTTTTCTCTCTCCACAATCTCTTCCTGACACTTTTCCCCATACTTACAACATCCATTGCCACCCTGCCAGCTCCAAAATCTACGTCTCTTTCCCAAGCTTCAGGTGAACTCAACTCATTTTCTTCCTTCTTTAAATCTGGGTTTCCTCCTTCATCCTTCTACCCAGTAGCCCACGTCAGAAACATGGGCATCTCTTTGCTTTCCGTAGCTGACATTGAGCACCTGCCACAAGTGAGGCCCTGTGCTGGTCATCGGGACACAGCGCCTGCGGATACACAGGGCCTGCCATGCTTGCTGCCAGTGGGAGAGATGCATACAGATGCTTGTCCACTTATGGTAGTGCTATGTCCTGGCAAACCCATCATAAGTTGAAAATATCCTAAGTCGAAAATGCATGTCTCACACCCAACCTACCAAACCTGCTAAACCATAGCGTAGCCTAGCCTACTTTTTTATTTTATTTTTGTGAGACTGGGTCTTGCTCTGTCACCCAGGCTAGAGTGCCGTGGTGTGATCTCAGCTAACTACAACCTCTGCTTCCTGGGCTCAAGTGATCTTCCCACCACTGCCTCCTGAGTAGCTGGGACTATAGGTGCGCACCACCACACGTGGCTAATTTTTGTATTTTTTGTATTTTTTGTAATTTTTGTATTTTTTGTAGAGACCATGTTGCCTACGCTGGTCTTCAACTCCTGGGCTCAAGGGATCCTCCCACCTCGGCCCCTCAAAGTGCTGGTATTAGAGGTGTAAGCCACCATGCCCAGCTCTAGCCTACTTTGAAAATATACATTAGCCTACAGTTGGGCAACATCATCTAACACAAAGCCTATTTTAGAATAAAGCATTGAATATCTCATGTAATTTACTGAATACTGTACTGAAAAACAGAACAGTTGTATAGGTCCTTGAAGTATGGTTTCTATCGAATGTGTATTGCTTTCACACCATTGTAAAGCTGAAAAATCAAAAGTCAAACCATTGTAAATTGTGGACTGTCTGTATTGACACGTGATTAGTCCTGGGAAGACAAAAAACTAAGGTTGTAATTTTGATTTGAAAGACTTCCCTGGGGGAGGACATTTGAACTGAGATCAGAGGGATGATTAGACCTTAATCAGGCAAATTGGGGACGGGGACATTCTAGGCAGAGGAAAGAGCTTGTGTGAAGACTCTGTGGTGGGAAGAGAAATCTATAATAAACGAAAAGGCCAGCAAGCAGGAGGGCTGTGTGGAGGCAGAACGTGGTGTCAGAAGAGGCTGGAGAGGTGGATGGGGCTGGGTCGGGCATGGCCAGGAAGGCCATGTTAGTCTTTCTGGGTTCCTCCTTGCTTTCTTACTCAGTCCCTCTTTCACCAGGTTCTCTCATTAACCCCTCTCCCACCCCATTTTTCCTCTCCATGCACAAGTCCTCATTGTTGCACAGGTAAACAATTGAAATAGCCCCTCGCCACCTTCAAATCCATATTCTGCCCTACAATCTTAAGCAGTATTTCTAACAAGTCAGTCTGCTTAACTTGGTCCTCAGGATAGAATCCTCTCCTGGCTGCCCCATTGTCAGGATAAAGCCCTGCTCAGCTTCCTCTCCTGTTAGTCTTCCTCACATCCACCCCCACCGCTCCACCTCTTCAACTTTGTTAGACTTCTCGCAGTTTGCAGAGGGGATAACTGCATGTGCTTTGAGCCCCCTTTGCCTGCTGAAGTCCTGCTCATGTCAGGGGCTCCTTCTCTGGGAAGCCGTACCCTACTCACTCAAGCCAGTTTCCTGTCCCCTCTTTGATGTCCCTCTTTGCCTGGCACGGTCTCACCCTGTATCCAACCCACCTCCCCCTGGCTTGTTTACATGCAGATCTCTGCTAGACTGCGACCTCCTCCATGGAGGGGTCTGGGGCTTGTTCATTTTTGTCCTTCTTGTGGCACAGGGTGGGGCACATATTAGGTGTCTAATAAATATTTCTTGAATTGAAGACTTGGTAATAGAAGAATGACATGGTAGAAATACCTGGTTAAAAATGGAGCTCTATCCAGAGGGCTCTTCATGAAGAAGTCTGGCTTCTGGGACCTCCATGTATTGTCTGGTCCTGATTCTGCTAATAACTGAACAAAGGTCTCAAGGCTGCCTATCCTGCCCCTGCCTGCCACGGCCATCCATCAAGAAGGGCATGTGGACATAGGGTGGGTGGAGTCAAGCCTAAATAGATCCAGCCTTCTAGCCCAGTGGTTCTCAAACTTTAGTGTGCATCAGAATCACCTAGAGGGCTTTTGAAAATCTAGATCACTGGGCCCCACCCCCAGAGTTTCTGATTCAGTCAGTCTGGGGTGGAGCCCAAGAGTTTGCATCTCTAACAGGTTGCCAGGAGATGTGGATGGTGCTGGTCTGGGGACCACTGTTTGAGAATCTCTGTTCTAGCAAAAGGATTTGCTCTAAACATTATTACTTTCTACCATGTTGGGGAAGGAGATAGAGGGAGCTTCTTGCTTAGGTTTGCTTTTGTAGATTTTTAAGAACAATTAGTCTGAGCTTAATGTGGGTAGAAGGATTAGATTCTACAACTTGCCTCTTCGCCCATCTCCTGGCCTTCCCACAAAGTGGTTCTGTATTCATTCATGAGCCACTCAACAAATATGTTTTGAAGGCATAGTATGTATATGTCAACATATAAAGTGGAGTTATTGATATCAAGATGAAATTGATATGAAACTGTCCTTAAGAGACATAGTGCAGAGATAGCCATAATTCGAGGAGTCTGAAGGAGAAATGCCTGCTCTGAATGGTAGTGAGTTCCCTATCAGTGGAGTTGTCCAGAACAGCCTTCTAGAGTTATTGGGAATAAAACACTTCTCTAGATAGACCAAATGACCATTAAGATCCTGAAATTGTGTGATTAAGCAACAGTGATGATTGACGTAACAAAATGGCACAAGTGAAATGCTGTGAGTTTATACTGGGGATCTGCAGAGGTGGCTGAGGCCTCTTTGTGTAAATACTGATATCATTATCATTACTTTTAATAAGCATTTATTCCTTACTAACAGTATGCTTGGCAACTAAATGGATTTATATGCAATGACCCTATAATTTGCTGTGTATTAACTTCAGATTATCTAAAAAGCTAAATAGAAAAAGCCACAAGCAGATCCAGAGTGCACCTCAGGGGCCTCTTTGGGTCCAGCTTCCTGAGTCACATGGAATTAAGATGCATAGCACTATTTTATTTTATTTTAATTTTATTTTTTTACAATATTTATGAGAGAGAGGAAGAGAGAATATATGAATGTAAGTAGCCAATGATAGGCCTATTTATTTTAATTTTTTATTTTTTTAGATTCAGGTTTGTTACATGCATATACTACATAATGCTAAGGTTTGGGCTTCTATTAAACCCATCACCCAATTAGTAAACATAGTACCCAGTAGGTAGGTTTTCAAGCCTTGCCCTCTTCCTTTCCCTCCCCCTTTTGGAGTCCCCAGCATCTGTTGTTTCCATCTTTTTGTCTGTGTGTACCCAGTGTTTAGGATATTCCATGGAATATTACACAGCCATAAAAAGAACAAAATCATGTCCTTTGCAACATGGATGCAGCTGGAGGCCATTGTCCTAAGTGAATTAATGCAGAAACAGAAAATCAAATACCATATGTTCTACTTATAAGCGGGAGCTAAACATTGGGCCTTGAATTTATAGTCACTGGGTCACCAACTTGAATTTCAGACTCTCATCTTACCTTAACAAAGAAGTCCAACCAATTGCCAGATTTTATAATATGAGGCAAGGGTCAAAGTCCCTCTTTTCAGGAAGATCCAGTACCTAAGATGCAGCAAAAAATGCTGACAGCCCTTGCCCCTCATTTACCATTTATTGAACATCTATTATGTGCTGGGTATTGAGAGAGCTGCTTGCAAATGCTATTTATAATACCTTTACCCATCCTTCAAGATAAGTACTGTTATCCTCATTTTCAGATAAAAGAAAAGGCACAGAGCTGCAGCTTGTCCAATTTCATGCAGCAAAACTCTTCAGTTAATTTTTAGAAATCAACATCACCATAAAATTGAAGCCTAATAAAAGATAGTCCAAAAGTTATAGATTGAGCTCAAGTCTTAGTACAGATTCAAGATGCAGTATTAGAAAGCAGAATGCAGCAGTATATCAAATAAATAATATACTCTGACCAAATGGAGTGCATTCTAGGAATGCAAGAATGGTTCAATAATAGGAAATATTAGGAAATCAACGTAATTTACCTTATCAACCAACTAAAGGAGAATCATATTATAGTAGATGCTGAAAGGGTAGTTGATAAAATTCTCCTATAATAAAACTCTATAACAGGAATAAGAAGAACTACTTAAATTTGGTAAAGACTAAAAATTAGCCAGATACATCGTTCTAAACAGTGAAACACTAAATCCACCTTCATTAACATTGGAAATGCTTGCTTTTGCCATTTTAAGATATTGTTTTGGTGGTTCTTACAAATGATCTAAGCTAAGATAAAATAGTTTATGTAAATATGGGGAAGAAGAGGTGACATTATTTTGGCCAATGTTTGTCTACTGAAAAACCCCAAGAGAATCTGGTAGGAAGAGAAACTCTATCAGAAGTAATAAGGGTATTGAATAAGATGACTGGATAACAGCACTTCTATATACCCTCAGGACCACACAGCCAGTGAACCTCAGCAGCTGGAACTGGGATTTGAACCCAGGCCTGATGCTAAAGTTGTGCTCTTCCCACCTTGTGAAGCATTTATGCTTCCTTGTATGACGCGGTCATGTCAGCACAAGGGAGAAGTCTTTTAGAATTTGTAACTTTCAAGCACTGCAGCAGAGCAGGTTGGTTTGCTCTGATGGGGACCCAGGCTGGGGGGCAAGCATAGAAGGTTGGCATGGACATTTCACTGGGAAGACTCTCGAGGTTTCTGCTACCAGCAATGCCATCCCCCTAGGGGCCGAGACAATGAACTCTGTGTGGGGAGATTGAGGGTGGTAGTGTGACCTTGAGCCATTTAGCCAGACTTCTGCTTCCCAGGAACTGAGCATCTAACCAACAGAACTGCTGCCCTTTCTTCCTGGCTCCAAGAAGGCACATTTCGATTGCCTGCTGCCCTTGGCTCAAACTGCCCCATTTGAGAGGTAGTACTTGTGAGAGCACCTTTTACAGATTTGGCTGCCCTGGGGCATCAGGGGCACAAGCTCTTGGTGACTACACCCACCAAGGATGCTTTAACTCCATGGCGCTCATGGTAGAAGTGCAGCATGTGTTTCTGGCACAAAATCGCTGGGTGAGACATCAAAAGGATTATCCAGATAAAACTTTTCTACTTCTTGCAGAGGCCAACCATGGGGTGGTGGAAGGGACAGTGCACAGGAACCTAGGAGACATGGGTTCTGGTGGCTCGGCCACACTAGTTGTGTGTTCCTGGGCAAGTCACTTGGTGTTGCTGGGTCTCACTTGCCTCATCTGTGTCATGGGATGTTGGATTGGGTAGATTCCCAGTGCCTTTTGAATTCAACGTCATAACAATTACCCTTACAAAGTGCCTGACACTGTTTTAAGTACTTTGCATGGAGATAAACTTATCACAATGACCCTGTGAGGTAAGTACTGTTATTGTTCCCATTTTATCTCGGAAGAAACTGAGGCACAGAGAGGTCAAGTGACTTGCCCTGGGTCTCACAGCTAGAAGTGGTGGAGTGCTCACACAGCTCTTAACCTCATATTTTACTTTTACAGTTTTTCTTTCCATAAGCTGAGTTGTTACAAGGGTGTTGGTTCTGTCGGGTGGGGGAAAGGGGTGTTGGGATGGGAGACAGTTTTAAGGGAAGCCTGGCTCTGGGGTGGATGGATGGGATCACTGTCTGGGAGAATGATAGCGGTGGCTGCACAGGTTGCTAATATTTGTATCTCTCCCTTTTTTCCTCTTTTCCTCTCTAGTCTGTGGCAAGCGCTACAAGAACCGACCGGGGCTCAGCTACCACTATGCTCACACTCACCTGGCCAGCGAGGAGGGGGATGAAGCTCAAGACCAGGAGACTCGGTCCCCACCCAACCACAGAAATGAGAACCACAGGCGTGAGTGCCTACTTGTTAGGTTGGGGCAGTGAAGAAGTGGGTTAGACAGGCTGGGGAGCGTTCCTCGTTCCTTTTTCTCGCTGCTGGCATCTTCTGGTAGCAACCGTTGAGTGGTCTCAATGTGCTGTAGTGTGTTGGCCCTTTCAGCCAGCCAGCCAGCTGCCCCTGCAGCTCAGCCCAACCCTAGGCTTAGCAATAGCAGGGCTGGGCTCACACACCCTGCTCTGCTCCCAGAGGAAGGAAGGTGAGTGTTAAGCAGAAGAGAAAGTCCTTACCTGGCCACTGTCAGATGCCAGACCTACAACTCTTTTCCCTCACTCCTGAAGAGCCAGCCACTCAGACTGGGTTGGGCATAAGTAATAGGTGTGTCAGTTCAGACACACATTCGAAATGCCTGCTTGGCTACTAAGTGCCTTAGAATATTCTTATCTATTGCTGTGGTTTTGTTGTAGAGGGGAGGGGATCACATTTTGGTACAGGGCTCTCCTGCCTTAGAAATGCTGCCTGGAGACCCCATGTTCTTTGCTTCAGCATTCAAATGGCAAATGTGATCTGGGTGGATTTGTCGTTTGGGATGTTGGGCTCTCAAGACCCAAAATGATCCTGAAGATTTGTGTTTCCGTTTCTGTGCTTTCTTACCTCAACTTCCAATTATGAATTAGGGAATCCAAAGGGGCTTAGCATTTTCCATTTGACTTTCCTCTAGAACATCCCTTATGGTCTCTGGGCCTGCAGAAATCTCAACATGGAAATGGGATAATGGAGTCTTTAGAGCCTGCTTGAAGATGTGGGCCACACTGAGATCTCTCAGTGAAGAATATTCGTGGACAGGCCATGTGTTTTTCATTTTGTTCAGAAGATTTGGTGGTAGGTGTTCTGAAAGTGAACAACTCAATGCAGTGAAAGGGATCAGACGTTTAAAATACTCAGACTCTAGGATTAGAGGATGCGTGTTAGCCAACGACTTAGTCAACTGATGTCCACTGGCCACTTTCACCAAATATTTGAAATAATGAACACACCTGTGGCCAAGACCATTCTTCGGATTAGTGTGGGGTCTCCCTTAACCTCCACCCCACTTTCCCCTTGTAACATTGTCTTCTTTATGGGTTTGCTAGGGTTCTCATAAGAAAACCCCACAGATGGGGTGGCTTAAACCACAGAAATTAATTTTCTCACAGTTCTGGAGGCTGGAGGTCCAAGGTCACGGTGCTGGCAGGGTTGGTTTCCTCTCCTTGACTTGCAGATGCTGCCTTCTCCTGTCCTCTTGCACAGTTATCCCTCTGTGCATGCGTGCTGTGGCATCTGCTTTTGTGTCCACATTTCCTCCTCTTCTTTTTTTTTTTTCTGAGACGGAGTCTTTCTCCGTCACCAGGCTGGATGGAGTACAGTGGCGTGATCTTGGCTCACTGCAACCTCTGCCTTCCAGGTTCAAGCGATTCTCCTGCCTCAGCCTCCCAAGTAGTTGGGACTATAGGCACTCATCACCACCCCCAGCTAATTTTTGTATTTTTAGTAGAGACAGGGTTTCACCATGTTGGCCAGGATGGTCTTGATCTCTTGACCTCGTGATCTGCCCGCCTCGGCCTCCCAAAGGGCTGGGATTATAGGTGTGAGCCACCACGCCCAGCCCATTTCCTCTTCTTGTAAGGACACCTGTCAGATTGGATATTAGGGTCTAACCTAACAAGCCCATTTTAACTTTACCTCTTTAAATGCCTCTTTGAGGACCCTACCTCCAAACCAAGTCACAGTCTGAGGTACCATGGGTTACGCTTTCAACATAGGAATTTGGGAGTGGGGAGGGGATGCAATTCAGCCTTCAGCACCTTCTTGAATTTTTGCTCACTTCCAAGGTGCAAGCCTTTAGTGCGACAGACCCTTGCTTTCTCACCTGCTGTTGTCACCTGGACAGATCCTGAACAGCAGAGCAGGAGGTGCCCCCCGAGCCTTGCCTGCCTCTCCTTGCCAGGGCCTGAGGAGCTCCAACACTGAGGCCTTCTCTCTGGGAAGAGCTTTCCTTGGTCCAGTCACCCTTGTTTTTCAAAAAGGAAAAGATACTGACCTGTACTGAGGCAGCCAATACTTGCATTTCCCTGTCTCTCTTCTTTTCCCCGGTCTAAGTGACCAAGAGGTCACACGGAGCTGTTGTCTCCCACCATGAGGAGGCTGAGAAGAATCTCCTTTGATTTTGGTTGCTCCCTGAAAAGTGTTTCTTCGCCATTGTCGCGCTCTCTAAAGTGTTTATTAGCTTGGTAACCTTATTTCTCACTCCCCTGTGCTAGCTTATCTCCTTATATCTCTTCTCAAATGTCAGGCCATTTTGTTCCTTTATTCATGCCCTGGGGTTTGGAATGCTTCTTGTCTGTCTGTGTCTCATTTTCCTTGGTTCTCCTGTAGCCTCATTATGAGCCGGGTGTATGTGTGTCTATGCGTGTGTGTGCGCGTGTGTGTGTGTGTGTGCGTGCATGTTGTGTGTGCACGTGTGTGCGTGTGTGTGCGTGTGTTGTGTGTGTACCTGCGTGTGCATGTGTGTGTGTTTGTATATGTGTGCATGCGTGTGTGCACATGTGCATATGTGTCCGTCCATGTGCCTGGTGTTTGTGGCTGCATGGGGAGGTGTGCTGCAGACCCGAAGTAGAAGGAGGCAGTCTCCCCAGCGATCCCTGTGGTCCCCTCAGGGTTGGTTGACTTCTGAGACAAGCACTCGGGTGTGGATCTTCTCACGAGCCCTCGTGGGTGGGTGTGTTTGGCCTTCTAGTGTCCTCCCCTTGAGGCCACACAGCCTTGCTTGGGAAAGAAGCTGTCCCTGTCTCCCCTCGCCCTACGTGGAGATGTGGAGACGTCTGCCTACGAAATTTCATGGGTGGCTTGTTCTCACCTCTGTGGGCTTGTCAGTGAGTGGCACACACTCCAACTCCCCCTCCCCTTTTTCTCTTTCTCACCCTGCTGATGAGAAAGTGGGCTCTTCAAAAAGGATCATTTGCCTGGCCAAGGGTTTAAAACCTCCTAGAAAATAATAGGTATTCCCAGGCGGATCCGGGGCCTCCCCACACGAAGAAGGTTCCAGGATCCTCACAAACACCTTTTTAGTGACATCTCACAGTGCCCTCCTCGAAAACTCTGTGATTAACCCAGGTTTGCTAGTGGGGAGGGTACAGCAGAAAGGCTTTCAGTGCCTGCAGAAACCATCCTTTCCCCCACCCCCAATTTCTCTGGACAAACCCATGAGGCAGCTGGTCGTCCCAGGTTCTCTGCACCACACACACCGCTGACTTGCTCGCCGCCCCGAATGTGTGCTCTGCTCCCTCCCACATTCCCCTGGTGAGCAGCCCCCCGACTATTTTCTTGTGAGCACTAATTGCCAGCATCATTAATACCTAGTCATTAGCTGCTCCCACTGTTTGGGGATAGGGGGTGGCTCCCATCCATCCTGCCCCTAAATGCTACTGGGGCTGTGTGCTGAATTGGAAGTGACAGCTCGGTAGCATCCTAAGGTCTCAGCTTCGTGATCCTCCCTTGGTGAGGCTTTTGGAGGGGAGGGGCAGGTAGGAGAGCTTAATCCAAGAGGCTAATCTGCGGCTCCCCCAGGAGAAGGTCTGGACACCAGTGAAGTGGAAATGCTGACTTTTTCCCCCTTTAGCAGAGCTGCAGGGTGACCCAAGCTGCATGTGAGCGGAGGCCTAATGGAAAAACAGCCTTACAGACACAGGGTTTGCAGGGCCAAGGGCAGCTGGGTTTGCACCACCTGCAGCAGTAGCGACCTTTTGACTTTGGTCCTCCTGCTGTCGCTTGCTCTGTCGCCTCCCAGCTGTGTCTTCAGCAGAGCCCATGGCTCATCCCGCGCCTGCTGCTGCTGCTGAAAGGGCAGAGTGGACTGCTGGAGCCAGTACTGACCTTCCCCGCCCCCGCCCATGCTGCCCTGTGCTGCAAGCTCAGCAATCCACTGCCACTCCTGATCGCCTGGCCCCCAAGCTGATGCTCTCGCGCCTTTGTTTCTCCCTCAGTCTCTCATTTTCTCCTGGGTATACATTTCTTGTGTTTCCTATACGTTTGTCCCCTTTCCTGTGTGCCCTTGCCTCTCTGCCTCAACTACAGGAAGCCAGGGATGCTTGGAGCTCAAACACTCCCCTTTGGGAAATAGTGCTTTTCTGATGGGGTCCTCTGCATGTGGGCTGCATCCCACCCTCTCCCTGCATGAGGCTGGGTGCCTCTTCTGCCTCCATTTCTTTTACCACCTTCATCTACTTTTTGCAAATGAAATAAATGACTGTGTGTGTGCACATGCATATGTACACACACACATACACCTACACATAGATGTACACATACATGAATAAAGGGAGGGCAGCTGGGGAGGATAGGACTCTGAAAGATACACTCAGAAGCATACCATTGTGACTACTTAAATGCAGCCTTGGTAGGGAGCCCCAGTGGGGTAGAGTAGCAGAAAGAGCTCTGGACTAGAATTCAAAACCCCCTTAACATAGGCTTGCGATGTTAAACTCTTTGAACTTCTTTTTACCTTCTCTTCACAGTGGGAATTGATTATAGATGATGTTTTTGAGGTAATTTTTAGAGTGAGGATAGACATTTATGAAGTCCTGGGCCTGGATGAAAAGCTGTGTAAATAAATTCAGTCTAATGCATCCATGCATCCATCCATCCGTGTATACGTCATCGATCCATCCATCCATTCATCCATCCATCCATCCATCCATTCATCCATTCATCCATTCATCTACCCACCCACCCACCCACCCATCCACCCATCCATCCATCTACCCACCCACCCACCCACCCACCCATCCATCCACCCACCCACCCACCCACCCAACCAACCATCCATCCATCCACCCGCCCACCCACCCACCCACTCATCCATCCATCCATCTCATCTGTCCATCCATCCATCCACCCATCCACCCATCCATCCCATCCATCCATCCATCCATCCACCCACCCACCCATCCATCCATCCACCCGCCCACCCACCCACCCATCCATCCATCCATCTCATCTGTCCATCCATCCATCCACCCATCCATGTAATAACCATGTATTGAATATTGTCTATATGCTGGGACTAGGGAGAACAGGCATAAATAGGACTCAGCCCTGTCTTTGAGCTCACAGTCTTGAGTGGGAGTGTGCAATGGGGTGTGTACAGAACCATGAGGGAGTTCAGAACTCAAGGGCACAGGGTACTTTCTATGCCTTAGGGCAGTGGTATTCCAAGTGTGGCATTAGCATCACTTGGGACCTTGTTGAAAATGTAGATTCTCAGGTTCTACTGGATGTCCTGAAACAGAGACTCCAAGGATGGGGGCCAGCAGTCTGGGTCTTACAAAGCTCTCCAGGGCATTCTGGTGCACACTAAAGCTTTAGGACTACTGCATTAGGGGATCTGCAAAGGCTTCACTGAAGAGGTGACATTCAAGTTAGCCATTGGAGAATGAGAAGGAATTTCTTAGGAGGGAGAGGGCTTCCCAGGTAGAGGGAACTGTACATGAAGGCAGGCAGGTATGAAATAGCATGGCACATTCAGACAATGGGAAGTCTTTGGGTCTGATAGTAACGCTGGATTTAGGGGATGCGGAGGAAAGATGGAAATGTAGTCAGGGGCCACAGTGGGAAGCGCCTTCTACGCCCCTCTGTGTAGTCTTTATCCTGTAGACAGTGGGAAGCCAGAGTAGCAATTACTAGAAGGCAAGAACAAATAACTTAAAAAACATCTGTTTGGAGTCTTATTGTTATATGTTGTGTCTCTTTTATTTAATAGCATAAGTAAATATAACATACTCTCTATAGCATACTCAGAGCTCCTAAGAGGGAAATTTAAAAAATATGAGTCTATAAAATGTATTTCAAGCGGATTTTTCAAGTCTGTGGAATTGAAGATGGGTTCTCCTAGGTTCCTGGAGGTCTCAGCCTTTTGTGCAAGGGTGGTGTGCCTGGTGCAAAGTTAGGCTTTTCACCTCTGTTGAGAGAAAAAAGAGCCCCAGCTCTAGCACGCCTTTGGAGGGCATATTGTACTCTGCAGAGCTGAAAGGGGAGAACCAAGTTGATTAAGGGTAATGTCTGCTGATTAGATAATCTGAGAATTAGTCTGATAATGTGCAAATTATCTAAAAGAAGCATATGATGTCATTGCCACACTGTTGGGAAAGATCTAACAGATGTTAGTCTTCTGACATCTCTTGTCCTCTAACATATGGCTTGGGGGCGGCCAAAAGCTTTAAGAGATAGAGTGAAAATTACCTTTGAAACAAGCTTAGAAATTTTAGATTACTCTGAAAGGTGACTGAAAAGCCATAAAGCCTACACAGCCAACTGCGTACCTAAACTTGACACCAGAAATCCAGCCTTTGTTATTAGGGGAGACAGAGGAAAGTTTAGATACAGAGCTCTTTCTGGGAAATTGGGCTGCTTCTTCCTTCTCAAAGAGTAAATTGGGAAACTAGTAACAGGTGTTCTTTAGAGAAATTATTATTTAACTAGACAGTTTTCAGATTATATAGCAAAGAATCCATAGAGTTGCTCTGGTCCTTGCAGGGGATACTTGGGGCTCATTTTCTGGCCTCAAAGGTCATCTACATCCTTGACCCTGTGGCTGAGGGAATGGCTGTGGAGTTGGTCAGTCCAGGGTGTGAATGGTGACCCTGGCAATCTGCCATCTTCCAGTGGTGCAAATGTGGGCCACTTACCTACACTTCTGCTTCTTAGTTGCCTCATCTATAAAACGGGGGTAATAATCCTCCTGACTTCATGGGATTGCTGTGAGTCTTAAATGAGATAATGTGAGTGTTTGGCACCATGCCTGTGAGCACTAATGTCCCATCTCTGTCCCATTTGGGCCCACAGGCATGTCTGTGACCACAGATGACTCATCTGAGTCATGGTTCCATCTGAGCCCATGTGAGGGGACTTTGCCACCACTGTGAAGCTAACTGCCTGTGGGGTGTCATTGGCATCAGCAGTAACTATCAGAGCCTGACCTGGCCCTGGCATATCCTTGGCTAAATCTTAAATATGGGACACAGATCCTTCTAAACAGGCTCAATATGAATATTTATTAAGCACTTACTGTACACGCACCCAGTTGTTGGGAGAAGTGTAACTGGGCCTCCAGAAAGGGATAACGTGGTCTCAGCCCTGGGAGAACTTCTAGTGCAATTGTGGAAATAAGACAGAGGCATAAAACCCAGCCAGAGAAAGCTGTGGAGGGCAATCTAGACAAGTGTGGCACTCTTTTATTTGCCATGCCATTGCCCTAGGATTGGGCCTCCACGTGTCTCTTGGCTGTCTCTGAATCTCTTTTATTTCTCTCGCATTTTGGGCCTAATTACCTAGAAATGTGCAGGATTGAAGAGACCCACATACCAAACAGCAACAGTGGCAATGGTACTTGCTTGCATTCCTTAAGTGTGTCAGACATGGTGCTAAGCATGCCACGTGTATCTCATTCATTCCTCACAATAACCCTGCAAGGCAGGTGCTATATCCCCCAGAGGACAGCAAGGCACACAAAGACCAAGTCATGTATCCATGGTCAGGGAGGATGAATGTGAATTCACGAGTCCTGTACCACTTATTGGGAGAGTTTACTTATTTAGGTCTTTGATTTTTTCCTGCCTTGTTAGAAATAAAATTATCTTGTACGTAGCAGAGGAAAGAGGGAAAGAGATGACGGAACAACTAGTAGGTGTCAGGCATTTTACACACATCACCTCATGTTATGATCATAAGTCCATTAGGGACATGTTATTATTCTCATGTTACAGACAAGGAAACTGAGGCTCAGAGAGGTTGAGTAACAGACAGCAAGGTGGGAAGCTGAGATGTGAATGGGCTTGAGTTGGATACCATTCAGTTATGTCAGGACTTTGGAACCCTGAGTGATGGGCCTTAGTCCCAAGGCTTGGATCTTTGTCATGGTCCTACCGATGTCCCTTAACTTTTGCCTCAAGACTGGTTGTCTAATGCATCATGCTGCATTGTGGCTTTTCAAAAGAGATGAACATGTTAATAGGCACTGTCTTAACAAAATTCCATCGACTGGGTGGCTTAAACAACAGGAATTTATTTCTCACAATTCTGGAGACTGGAAGTCCAAGATCAAGGTTCTGGTAGGGTCAGAGTGTGGTGAGGGCTCTCTCCTTGGATTGCAGATAGCTGCTTTCTCATTGTGTCCTCACGTGGCCTTTCTTTGGTGTGTACGGGTGGAGAGAGAGAGAGAAACAAGCTCTTTGATGTCTAATAAGGGCACTAATTTCATTACGAGGACCCCACCCTCATGACCCCACTGAACCTAATTGCCTCCCAAAGACCCTTTTCCAAATATCATCCCTTTGGGGGTTAGGACTCTGACATATGAATTTTGGGGATGAGAGACACACTTCAGTCCATAGCAGGCACATTTACTCTTCAAAGCTCTTTACTAACTTAGGCTGTTTGGGATGTTTTATAGACCCCACCCCTGCATTACAAATTCTAGGTCATACTTTAATTGGTAAATGAGTTTTTTTTCTACAGAAAAAAAAATCACACATCATTCTATTCAATAATTTTCCTGAGTCTTTCTCTCTCATTCTGTGTCTCACTGTCTTTCCTGGCTCTCATTTTTTTTTCTTCTAAACTTGCTCTTTAAAAAAAAAGCTTGAGCCTGAAATGAAATATTAGGATTCATCCTTGCCTCTTGGTTTTCCTTCAGTCTTCCAAATTATACCCTACATTTTCTCCCTCTCTCTATCTTCTGGCCACCCCTGGCTTCTGCCTGGGTTGTTAAAACTTTTTTTTATTGGTCTCCCAGCCTCTAAAGCAGGCTGTGGCTCATACCTGTAATCCCAGCAGTTTGGGAGGCTGAGCTGAGCAGATTGCTTGAGCTCAGGAGTTCGAGTCCAGCCTGGTCAACATGGTGAAGCCCCATCTCTACTAAAAATACAAAAATTAGCCAGGTGTGGTGGTGCATGCCTATAATCCCAGCTACTCGGGAGGCTGAGGTGGGAGGGTTGCTTGAAGCCAGGAGGTTGAGGTTGCAGTAAGCCATGATTGTGCCACTGCACTCCAGTCTGGGAGACAGAGAGAGATCTTGTTTCTAAGAAAATATATATATATGTAAAATACAAAGCAGATGATGTCACTCTCATGCTCTCAACACTTTCATCACATTTGAATACAACCCAAACTCCTCATCTTGTGGGTCTGTGTTTTGCATCTGACAGTGTGGTCAGAAGCACCTGGGGCTTGGTGACAGCTTGTCCAGGTTTGCCCAGCTACAGCACTGAAAGCCCCACGCCCTAGAACCCTCTGTCCCAGTCAAACCTGGATGTGTGGCCACCCTACCAGGGGAGCTTTTAAGACATGTAGAATCTCAGGCTGTACCCTGGATCTATGAATTCCAACCTGAATGTTAATGAGATCCCCAAATGATTTGCACAGCAAAATCTGGGAAGCCCTAGCCTGTGAGGCCCTGCGTGTCCACCTCTCCAACTCACCTCCCCTCAGGTGCGTGGTTGCTTGGGTTCAGAGCCAAGTGAGCCACTGACTAACACATGACCTTAGCTGAGCTGCATAGCCTCCATATGCCTCATGGATCACTATGTAAAATCAGATCATTAATGGCATCTATCTCATAGGCTATGATGAAGATTAAGTAAATGACTTCCAGGTGACATGACTGTCACACCACATTAAAGCCATGTTTCTCAAGCCTGAGGCTGCATCAGAATCACCTGGAGCGTTTGTTAAAGCACAGCCCACCCACTGGATCCCACCCCCAGAGTTTCTGATTCAGCAATTCAGGCCCTGGAATTTGCTTTTTTTTTTTTTTTTTTTTGAGATGGAGTCTTGTTCTGTCACCCAGGCTGGAGTGCAGTGGCGTGACCTCGGCTCACTGCAACCTCCACCTCCTGGGTTCAAGTGATTCTCTTGCCTCAGCCTCCTGAGTAGCTGGGATTACAGGTGTGCACCACCACACCCAGCTAATTTTTGTATGTTTAGTAGAGGCGGGGTTTTGCTATGTTAGCCAGGCTGGTCTGGAACTCCTGACCTCAAGTGATCCACCTGCCTTGGCC
Organism: Gorilla gorilla gorilla; assembly: GCF_029281585.2. Classification (NCBI taxonomy): domain Eukaryota; kingdom Metazoa; phylum Chordata; class Mammalia; order Primates; family Hominidae; genus Gorilla; species Gorilla gorilla. The sequence continues at coordinate 89,559,086 of NC_073239.2, read as the reverse complement.
TCCCAAAATTCTGGGATTACAGGCATGAGCCACTGTGCCTGACTGGGAATTTGCATTTTTGACAAGTTCCCAGGTAAACCACTACCTTACAGAAATCTAGCTTTCCAAGACTGATGTTCAGTCAGTCAACTTCCTTTTAATTCCTTTTTTCTTTTGGATGCACTGAGCCAGGTAACTGGCCAGGAGTCAGGTTGTACTGTCAAATTGAAGGGGCAGCCTTGGTTTTTGCTCTTTTCCTAATGCTCTATCCCATGTAGGGCAGATGTCTCTGACTCTCAGCACCAACTTCCCGGCCTGCTTTTGGAGTGCGCCCCTGCGTGTGCCCCCATCCTCAGGCTGTGCTGCCCCGAGACTCTGTGGTCTCTTGATTTCTTCCAAATCCTCAGGTCTAAAGCAGAAGGCTCATGCTTTCCCTTTTCTTAAATACGGCTTTCGGTCTGAAGAACAAAGAAAATGCTGGTCCCCTTGCAGACAGAGGTCAGTGGTGCTAGTGAAGAGGGTTGAGAGGGCACGGCTGGGCAAAGCAAAACAAGGGGCTTGTTGAATCCTAATTATGTCGATAATAATATCCCGACAACTTAAACAGACAAACTCATCCAGCTCTAACACACCAAGCTGTCTGGAATTCATTAAGGGGAGTGACATCACTTTGTTCAGAGCCTGGTTGATATAGTTGCTCTCAAATTAACGTTTTCTCCTTCAACAAACTCATTTGGTAGCAATCACAAGTTGCCACACCAGGGCATGAGCTGACCCATATCACCAAACACTGGAGAACTGAAATATCTCATTACGTGTCACGTAATGAGATATTCATCTCAGTGTCATCAACACTGAGAACATTCCTAAGCTTTTTTTTTTTTTTTTGAGACAGAGTCTTACTCTTGTTGCCCAGCCTGGAGTGCAATGGCACAATCTTGGCTCACTGCAACCTCTGCCTCCCAGGTTCAAGTGATTCTCCTGCCTCAGCCTCCCGAGTAGCTGGGATTACAGGTGTGTGCCACCACACCTGGCTAATTTTTGTATTTTTAGTAGAGATGAGGTTTTGCCATGTTGGCCAGGCCGGTCTTGAACTCCTGACCTCATGATCCACCTGCCTTGGCCTCCCAAAGTGCTGGGATTACAGGCGTAAGCCAGCATATCCGACCCATTCCTAAGCTTTACTTGGTCTTTTTCTTACTATTCTGAAGCATTAATGGCAGACCTAGGGTTGCCCACCTAAAGCTGGAGCACAAAGGACATTCCTTGGGGGCCGTGTGACCATCTAGCCCCAGAGCTGGTGACATGGTGCACACACTGCTGGCAAATTGTTGTGGCCTTTTGGCAAACCGCAAATTACAACTCTCACCGAATATATCCATCAAGATGGAGACATCAGTGTGAGTGGATATGCTTTCTGCTTTTATGGCACAGTTTTTAGGAGTAAATGTTCACCAGGTTTGTATCTAAAGATGTAAGTATTGGATAAAGATGGAGGAAAAGAAGGCAGGCATAGGAAGGATGGAGGGTTGACTCCACATTTTGAAATATTTATATTATTTCTACAGTCACCAAAACACGCAGCAAGATGGGGCCTCTGTTCTCACTGGCTCCTGCTGAGTCCCTGGTGAGAGACAGAATGAGTCTCAAGACTCTGGGGCCAGCTGAGCCTGGGGATTCTTGATGCCTTCCATTCTGGTTGACTAAGAAATGCCTAAGAGAGAGGATTCCTGGGCGAGGCAGATGCAGTGGCTTTCCACACCACAGCTTTCTTCTCTCCAAGGGGCTCCAATATTTCTCCTTCCCACTTCTTCTGTGCCCCGATATAAGAGGGACTTAGGATGGTCACCCTGTGCTCAGGGGACTCTCCGTCCACTCAATTCCTAGTCATTACCTTCCCTTTGCCTGGCAGATTTTTTTTCCCCTCAAAAAGCCTCTGTGATGATTTGTCCATCCTTTCACTCAGCTTTGATTGTCAGCTCTGTGTCACTCACTGCTGGCCAGGGGCCAGGGATACCGCAGTGAAGGACACAGTTCCTGCCCTCAGGTGTTACTCATGTGCCCTCAGGTAGCACATGGGTAACATGCAAAGAGGCATTTACATGAGTATAGAACAGTGATGAAAGGCTGGGTTCCTCTGGGTGTGGAAAACTTGGCTTTTCTGTCTCTTTTTTCACCTGATTACAATGCTTGAATAATAGGCCTGAAAGGGACCTCAGGACATCACCTAGCGTGTTCTCTTGCCTCTAGATCGGCAACGCAGTCAAAACCCCGGGCCTAGGGGCCCTTCCCTGTGTGCAGAGGCCTCTCCAGAGAAGCCCGCCCTCTGGCCATGGCTTTAGTTGTTAGCCACCTGCCTTTCCAGCTCTCCTGTGGCATGTGCTGCCATTCCAGCTCATCTTCTCACCTTGTCCTCGACGGTGCGGGGTGTGACAGTTTATCAGCCCCATCCATAAATGTGAGGACTCATGACAGCAGCCCTGGCCTCAGCGCCTTCCGCATCCACTCCAGCGTAGTCCCCTTTACTTTCCCATATACTCACAGGGTCCTCAGAGCTGGTGGCAAGATGGCCTGTGGGGAGAGCGAGTTCTCTGCCGTCGAGGGCTCTGACGCTTGGAGGGTCCTGTGGGGAGCGGGCCCTACTGTCTGCTTCCCCGCCAGGCTTCCAGGCCCCCTGCCCCTCCACATTGGGGATGAAGCCTTCCTTTGTCTTCCTCCTGGAGCCCTGGGGCGGGACCTGAGTTGCTATTAGGTGGCCAAGGAGAACCAGCCTGAATGAAAGCCCCACACTTTTTATTCCTGGGATCTGTGGGATTTATTTTTTCATCAGTTCTAGGGAAGCAGTGAAAAAAGGTGTCAGGCCTGGGGGATAATTTATATGAGTAAACACGACCGGCGAGCGGGAGCATGAGAATTAAGGCCATTTATCCCGGCTTTGATGCTCCCTTTGCCCTCTGGTCCAGCCTTCCCCACAGTCTCTATCACGCCACTTTTAACCCTCTCCTGGCTCTGCTTCATGCTGGGCCTGCCGGAGCTCCTCGCAGGCGCCCTCTCTCCCCAGCCCGCCTCTCCCTCCTCCCGCAGCCCTCATTAAAGGCTAGGCAGAGGTAGCAGGCCGTGGCAGTGGCCTCCAGCTGAGGCCTGCTCCTGATAATGCAGGGAAGGCACGTCGGGGTCCACCCTTACTCCCCACCCTCTCATCTCCGGCCCCCAAGCTTCCTCCTCTGGACTGGCCTAGCCAGCACGTCCCGCCTGGCCGGCCTGGGCTGCCTGTCTGCTTTCCCTCCTTTCCTCTCCCCTTTCCTTCCCTCCGTCGTCCTCTGAAGATGCGCTCTGCACAGCCAAGTGGCACGGGGCTAGCATGCTTTACACTTGAGAGATGAAGTCATAACAGGTGGCAAGAGCGGAGGCTGCCGGAGCCCAGGATTCCGGTTGCCATGGAAACATGTCAGACCTGTAGAGGGACACGGGAACTGTCAGCCTGTGGAGGGTGGCGGGGGGAACAAACGAGAGGGGCGAGGAGAGGCGCATCTCTTCCCAGAGGGCTCTGCTCACTGCCCCCGAATTGCCCAAGGGCTGTGCACCCCAACTTCCCAGGCTAGCAGGCTCCAGAAATGGAGCTGCTCAGCTGGGGCTGGGGCTGGGGCTGGGGCTGGGGCTGGGGCTGGGGCTGGGTGGTGGGTGGTGGGCACCGAGTGTGGCCGCGCATTTGTGCACACCAGGCCCTGGCAGGTGGTCAGAGCGTCTGCTCAGGATGTGAGGCCATGCTTTTGTGCACGTGCCAAGGAGGAGCCTGAACTTCTGGCCTGTTTCCTATTCCCTAGGATGCTTGGGACGCAGCTCTGGTCTCAGCAGAACCCAGACGAGTGGCTGTTGCCGACGGCTGGTTTGTCCCTGCCACTCATTCTTTCTGTGAGTGGCAGGCACGCCACAGCGGAGATCCGACTGGGAGGGGGAGAGGTGGTGCTGCCTGGGCGGTAGTTTTATGGAAGATTTGGGGTCTTGTTTGCCATAGACATAAAACCTGATTTAACTCAAAAATCCTGTAGCGTGCACTAATACCTTTCCAGAATGCCTGCTCTCGCTTCCCTGAGCGTGGTGGTGGGGCTGTGTGAAGCTTCACTTTCCATTTTTCTTGCTTTGATTTATCTGAATGCTCTTCCCTGCCTTCTGTTATTTTTCTTCTACTTTCTTCATGAACTTTGTTCCTGATTTCCATTTTTTTTCCTTTGAGCTTTTTAGAGTTATCTCCCTCAGGTAGATTTCTAAACTCTTAAGGCTCACTTTATTTTCTCAGCAACTTACTTGTATCTCTTATATGATCTCAGCCCATGAACATTAATCAACAGAAAACCACATCCATCATCGCAGATGCTGCCATAGAGATGCCAGTCGGGTCTTTGCCCTCCCCGCCATCTTATTCTATAAAGCGGGACTCAATTTCCCATAAGCAGAAGCAAAATCTCTATTTAAATCCCACTTACAAGGTCTGGGCGAGCTTCCTATTTATAGTAAAATCTTTTTTATAATGATCTCATATACAGTACCAGGAAATTGCTCATGGCTGGGTCAGGCCATAGGCCAACCTAGCCATGATGTGAGCTTTACTTAAAAAAATTCCTTCATGAGCCTCTGGAATTCTCCAGAGAAGTGTTTTCATAGAGTAGATGACAATAAACAGGATCGCCCAGGATGGATTACTGTAGTAGGGACATTAAATTTAAGTTCAAAGGGAATTTCCACTTTTATCAGGCCGGTCTCAATAATTTTTATAGCTTTGGGCTTCGTAAATATCATATTGGGCGAATCAGGTTGACTCTAAAGAGATTTATGAAATATTTTATATGCAAGGTATGGCTGCAAAGTGTTTACCTCTGGACTTCCCAGGAGGCAGAGAAGTGTGATCAGAGGCACAATCTCTGGGGACACAGACAAACTGGTGGTGAAACCTGCCTTCGAAGAGCCCAACCGAGGCTTGGAGCCAGCGCTTTAATCTCTTTGGATTTCAGTTACTGCATCTGTCAAAAAATTCCCTACTTCACAAAGTTTTTGCAAGAATCAATGAAATAACATATATAAAGCATCCAGCAAAAGATTTGCCACAGTTTTGTGGTGTGATAAATGTCTGCTTCCTTTTCTTCTCAATACGCAGTTGAACAAAAGGGAAGCTGAGTGGATAGGCATGACCAGGTATCCTCTTCTCAAGAGACAATGAATCATTGTCTTCTGTGTTCTCGTGTGTTTGGTGCAGAATGATGTCTCGCCTCCCACAGGAGGGGTACAGTATTATTCTTCCAGTGACTCAGGGCCATTGGCTACCGACTTCTGTGTACTCTGGGAGCTGGCCATGAGACCAGGTGACAGACCAATTCATGCACACATGGACCAGCTCTCCTCTGGTAGGGAAATAAACCAGGGGCAGTGAATGATATCCGGTGCTCCCAGGGCATCACTGTGCCACCCACTAACATCCCTGCCATCCCTCTCTAAGTCACTCATCCCACAGATTGTAGGGGTTCCAACAACGGGTTAGACCTGGTCTCCAACCTGAAGGAGTAGACCTATTTAATATGGAGAGATGATAATGTGAAACGGGGAGAGGAGGCACACAGACTCAATATAAACAAGGGTCATAATGGTGATATCAACAGTGTCCTCCCCAGGGCATGACTGATATGTTTTAGCTGAAATTTGGGAGAGCTCCATGGGAGAACCCTTGCTCTGAAACTAATCCCAAGTACCAAAATGTTTAAGAAAATCAGGTGCATAAGCAATTAGTCCATTCCATACCATCTGACCACAATGGAAGGATGCTTTGAGCTCACTGTTGTAAGAAAAGAGTAGAAACTGAAGCAAAAAAGATTTCTCTGAAAAATAAAACAGCTGTGCATGATCACTTTCTATACTGGGCCATTGCCAGACTAAAAATGTACCTCCGCACCCCAGCTGGCCTGGCATGTCACTCCTGCACATACCAGGGCCTATACATGGGATTTTAGGACCTCCCTCACCCCTTGGACAGGAACTCTGTATGGCCAACAGGATGCTGCTCTGACTCCATCTCCTCAGAAGCTTCCCTTTTTCAGATGAAATCAATTCTTTTCCTTTGGTCTTTTTACAAAGGCTGAATTCTTCTATCACTGCCTGCTTAGCTCTACTAGATCATTTCTAATTTTTTATTTCTTGTAGTAGAGTTCATGATTCAATAGGGTGTTCTACCAATGGTCTGTTGGTAGTGAATGCTGTGTAGAATTGTATTAGTCCATTTTCATACTGCTGGGAAGAAACACCCGAGATTGGGTGATTTATAAAGACAAAGAGGTTTAATGGACTCACAGTTCCACCTGGCTGGGGAGGCCTCACAATCATGGCAGAAGGCAAAGGAGGAGCAAAGGCACATCTTACATGGCAGCAGGCAAGAGAGCATGTGCAGGGGAACTGCCCCTTATAAAACCATCAGATCCCATGAGACTTATTCACTATCACAAGAGCTGCTAGGGAAAAACCTGCCCCCCATGATTCAATTATATCCTACTCAGTCTCTCCCATGACATGTGGGGATTATGGGAGCTGCAATTCAAGATGAGATTTGGGTGGGGACACAGCCAAACCATATCAAGAATTAATCTGCAAGCTTTTATACTCTATATTTTACTTACTCATCCTCATACATCATGAGGGAGACAGTGTGTTGGAGAAAATCAGATTCTTTAGTTTCTTAAAGATCTTGTGAATGGGGAGGAAATTGAAAATTATAGGAAGTCCCTAAGAGTATAGGAGAGAGACAGCTGAGGAGACTAGGCCCCCTGTAAGTTTTTATGAATGATATATATGGGATTCTCTGATTGCCTTCCATACAGGAAGCTACCTAAGTAACAACTGGCATCTCCACATTTTATATCTAGCTCATATCAATCATGATACTTAACTTTGGTTTACCCTCAGCCCCTAAATTTAGTATACCCTATCTCTTCTTTCTGTTCATCATTTGATAGTTTTCCATCCATATCTTGTTGAGGAAACCCTGAGTTTATTTGCTTCATAGAGATGCTTGGATTTTCTTAGGAGAGTTCTAAAAATGACGAAGATGGCAATTGAGGGAGAAGGGAGAAGGGGACTCTGGTACTTCTGGATTTGGGCAATGAAAATTTTATAGGCAGAGTAAAATTTTTGCAGATGTACTGCTTTTTGGAGATTATTTGCAAAAGCACTCTGTATGCCATGCAAATGTGTTTGAGATCCAGGGACTCATGAAGACAAGCCTACACTGAACAGACCCCAGAATGTGGCCAGCTCCTCTGTCTCCCCCAAACAGCTAACACTTCTTGCAGAGAATTGTCTGCCTCCCTGAAGATGGAAATCAATGACTTAGAAACCAATTAAACAATCCAAATAGCAACTGATAAATGGATTAACCCTCTATAATGAAATTCCTCTAGCTTTTGTCTTCCGCCTTCCCCAGGTAGGTTTTCTATTCCTGGAGGCAAAGCAGAGGCATGGAGGAAGTGGAGGCCAGAGGGAATCACATTAAAGTGGGTGAATCCGTTTATCACTTACTGTCTGGATGGTATTTCTGCTCACATCTCTGCTTCCTTTTTCAGATTTGTACCGTATGGGACCCTGATTAACGTTAGCCAGTGAATAATGAAAAGCAGCAGCAGACACTGGGTCTGGTGAGGAGGAAGATACTTGGGTGGTTAGGGCTGATCCCATAAACAGAAAGACTTTTCTTCTTAGTTACAAACAGGGAGTGTGAATATGACAAAGAAATGCCCACAATAGGGAGGGAGAAACAGAAAAAGGGAAGCATTTCTCTCCATGCAAATAATCTGTTCAAGGCTTCTCAAGCAGCCCCTGGAAATGGAATGATTTTGGTGCATAAGGACAGGTGCTATTCTCCTCACAGGCTTTGTTTTCAAAGTCATGTCCTAAGATTTTTCTTTGCTTTTGTTTAAGGACCTCCAGCAGGAGTGGGTTTTGAAGTTAGTGTGTTCAGTTATTCGTGATGGTCTTAAGCCTAGAGACATGCTCAGTAACTCACCATTTAATCCATCTCTGGCATGAGGCTGAGCCAAGTGCCTAGAAGCCTGGGTCTAGTTCTGATTTTAGGCACTTGGGGTCTTGGGTACTTTCCATGATCAATGGGTCTGGACTTCAGGGAGATGAGACTCCCCTTCAGGGAGATAGATACTCCACCAAGATGTTTGTCCAAGTCCCCAAGAGCATCTTTGGTGTTCTTACTGGAAATGACCTCCCATCAGTGCTTCTTTGTTTTCCATTTCAGGGACAGGAAGAATATCTCCTAAACAAGAGCACTGTTCCCAATGGCAAGGTCCAGGCACTGGCTCCTTCCTCTCCCATGGTGTGTGGTTTCCATCTGATGCCTGGGGCCTGGGCCCACAGGGCTGATTGTTTAGGGCTGAGAGTAGTTCACTTGACCAGTACCTCTTCTGGATGGTTTGATCATCTAAAGATGCAATCAGAGGAGCAGGGTGATTTCTGCAACAACACAGAGCTGGGGAATACTCTAAAAATTAAACTCTGGGTGACTTGCAAGATATTATTAGTACCATTAAACCCGGAAGGATCCAAAAGAAAGCGTAGCCCAATTTGCCAACTTGGTTATGATAAAACCTCAGATTCTTTCTGGAGCAGATTCTACCACACTGTAGGAGGAGAAGAAGGGGCAGTTGAAACTCATGTAAGCCTGAAATTGGAATGTTTTAAATGTTCCCACAGCCCAGAAAGGACCGGATGGAACAGTCATTCCCAATAACTACTGTGACTTCTGCTTGGGGGGCTCCAACATGAACAAGAAGAGTGGGCGGCCTGAAGAGCTGGTGTCCTGCGCAGACTGTGGACGCTCTGGTGAGTGTGGCCCCTTCCCACACCGGGTGCCCGTAGACCAGGAATGCTCCTCTTGCATTCCTCTTCCATCTTGTGGTGCTGGAGACTGGAGAGGGAAGCGATGGTGGCAATGCTTTCGAGTGGAGAGGAGTTTTCAGCTCATTCTGATATTTTTCTTCTTTGGGTCTCAAGAACCAAAAGTTATGCCCTAGGATCCAGGGGAAAGGGCAAAGAGAAGTTTTGGGTTTGTGTCTGGCCTTTCCATGAGGTACATATTTCTTTGTGCGTGTTTTTATGGACCACAGCGAGGTAGAGTGGAAAAACCTGGAGAGAAGGCAACGTGCTTTCTCGTAGTGGATGATGCACATGTAACAGAAAGATGGGTTTGTTCTGTGGAAGTGCCTAGGGCAAACCCGAAGAGTGTGGTGTGGTGTGGAAACATGAGTATTCGGAGAGCAACCACATCTTGAATTGTGGGAGTCAGAGATCCCCGGGCTCCTGGCTAGCTGCATAAACACCACCGCCATTGGCCACTAATCTCATTTTCTAAAACAGAACAGAAGAGACCCCGATAGATCAATGAGGCAAAAGGACAGGCACTCCTAGGGCTAATCTGCAGTTGATTTGGTGTATATGTTTATATTTTAACCTATCCAAAGGCTAAGATAACAGAAAGATACTTTTGGTCTTGTTCCTTCATTCTTAAAATGAATTCAGGTCTTCAGGTTATGTTCAAATGGTTGTTTTGTTTTTTAGTTCTAATCAAACCATTATTTTTGGCTGGCCATGGTTGGTTGGTACTACCTATTTTTCATATTGTATTATGTCAGCACTAGACCACAGTGCGAGGCAGGGAGGAGGGAATTTCAACCCCATTTTTAGTCTCATCAGCCCCTGATATGAGTAGGTGAAACAGTTTGGTTGGATGCTTTGTTCCAGCAGTGAGTCATTTCTCATTTCTACCTTTCTATCCAGTGTCTTTTTCACTCCCAGTCTCCAGAGAAGAACTGAGATGACCCCATCATGGTTGACTGTAGCAACTCAGCTCTTTCCTTGCTCTGTCTGCAAACCTTAGCTTTAGCCCTTTTATATTTTGATGGTAGGACTGTTTAGGGCTTAAGGCTGGCTTGAGTAGCAAATCAGTAATTTTAAAAGGACTGTGGTTTCTGCTGCACACAACCCTCAACGTGTGACTCTCAAGGGTGGTCCATTTGTGCAATTCTGTCAATTCATTTACTTTCCAAACGTGGTACCTAACATTGAATTTTTTATTCTATGGATGCTAGTGTAGAAGACAGGACCCTTGTGATAGCGGACTCTGTTTTTTTTTAAGATACTTAAAAAAAACAGATGAAATTCAATGCAGTGTTTTTTAAAAGCAAGCAATCAGATGAAATCTCTACTTCCAGAAGCAAGGTCACTTGGAGTGATGGTCTAAGCAACACGTTATGGACTGCTGTAGGTTTGGATGGGTTAGAGGGGGCAGCTTCAGAATTCTCATTGCAAACTGCTGTAATTTCTCCCCTTCCTTTCTTACAAAAGATGGGGTGCTAGAATCTAAGCCGTGGGATGTCAGGAGTGGGAAGTTGTTTTTTTCTATGCAAAGCCTCTTTCCACAACCTTCCCTCAGCTTTCCCTCCAAGGTTCTGTCTGCTATGTGGCTCAGGGAGCCATTTTCTACCAGCGTAGGTATTCTCACTGCATTTACCAAGGATTGGTTTTGGTAGATCATTTAGTCAAGGTCTGACTCTAATGTTCCTGAAATAGTTGATACCATGGGAAGAAACAGGTGTCATTGGCCCATGAGATGAGATGTGCTTGTTGAGGCAGGTGGGCGAATACTTCTCTGGAGCCTCCCTACGGTCCTTCCAGAGAAGAGTATGGAGCTTGGAAGAGCTTCCTTCCCCTCCCATCTACCCTACCACTGCTGTTTCCTGGGAGAAAGTGAGGTTCCTGAAATTGGCACCATGAGGGATGTATCATTCCTTTATACAAGAGCAGTCCTGGGGCTCATTTAGAATGCAAAAAAGTTTAAACCTGAGTTTTACAGATTTCAGGATGCTCTGATTTATTAGTGCTTTTCTACTCCTATTTCTCACCTTTGTAGTGCCCTGAGTGAGATTTGACAACTGAACTTTCTGGAGTAACCAATACCTGGGCATGGCTGGTGGCTGGGTGTGTGTGTGTGTGTGTGTGTCTGTGTGTGTGTGTGTGGTGTGCGCGCGGGCACATGTATGTGGATGCAGATCACAGAAATTTCCTCCTGTGGTTAAAGGAAACAAACTATTTTATCACCTACCACTTATCAGACTTTCCAACTTCCTTTTGGTTTCAGTGCAAATGAACGACATGGCGTAAGGGGAGAATTGAAAGGGTTCTGAAAGAATGGGATAGAAGCGGGTAAAAATAAAAATGAAATAGATGGAGGCTTAACCACCTTGAATGGGTTATCTGACAGTAATACCTTTGTACAGCTGACTGTCAAAGTGAAGGACAAACATTGTTCAAAGAAACACCAACAGAAAACACCAAAGAAATCCCAACCAGGCTTAAAAACCACCAATGAAAATAATTGTCTGGGGCAGGGTTGAGTGAGCGTGCAAGCGCCTGTGTGTATGCACAACAGAAGAAAGATCATGGTTGAATCTTTTGCTGTTGGAAGCTGTGGACATATTTACTATGGTAGAGATGATGCCTTTTCGGGGAGTGGGGGAAGCCTCTTCCCTGGAAATGTTTGCTTTGTCCCAAATCCCCGTCACCAGGTGATGCACCGGGTTAATCCCTTTGGTGTGCAAATGGTTAAATATCTTGCTATTAAGAATAGCATTGTAATAATGTAATGAGAATATTAATAATGCTGTCTGTTGCTTAACCCATGTGCTGATATATTCATCATACATGTCAGCTCATTTGGGAGGAGAAGGCAGGAAGGAGAAGGAGGCAGCGGCCGCAGCACGTACCACGGAGGACTTATTCGGTTCCACGTCAGAAAGTGACACGTCAACTTTCCACGGCTTTGATGAGGACGATTTGGAAGAGCCTCGCTCCTGTCGAGGACGCCGCAGTGGCCGGGGTTCGCCCACAGCAGATAAAAAGGGCAGTTGCTAAACCCACGGAACAGACTCTCTGGGCAATTAGCCATCCCCCTCTGACTTTGGTCATTGTGCTGGTTCTGATATATTTTTTTTTTAATGAAAGGCAACTTTAGATTTCCCCTCTATCCTTGCTTTTTTTCCCCTCACCTCCCATGTGTCCCTCCATCCCTCCCCCCACCCCTCTGTTTTGGGTATGTACAACAGAAGCACAAACTACTGAAACAAAACAAAACAAAACAGCAGAATGAGCGTTCTTCCGAGAGATGGCATCGTGATGCACTATTTATTTTCCATAGACATAGGAAGTTAGACGGATTGTCTCTTTTCTGAGGGGAGGGGGTCTTTTTGACAGGAGCAGAGTTGATGTCCTCAATTTTCATATTTATTGGCAAAAGGAAGAGAAGAGGAACTTTGGGTTGGAAACAAAGAACCAATAACATTAAAACATTATTATTTATATAGTCTAGCTATTATTAGAATCAGACTTTTTTTTGCGAGAGAGAGAGAGAGAGAGAGAGAAGGGAAATCAAAGAAATCGAAGCAATATCCTGTTTAGAGGCAAGCCACCCGGTGGGGAGAATTTCCTCAATGGGAGACGGTTGCACTTTCTGTGCCCCACGGAGTTTGCGGCTCCCCGCGGCAGACCCCTCCCTCATTCTCCTCCCCGACCTTTCCGTCTTCCTCTCTGCTTGCGAGAAAATGTCAGTAGTTCCAGAGAAGTCGGGGTGCCTATGCCTGGCCTCCCTCCACACCTGGGCCCTGACCAGCCGCCTCCTGGGCTTCTCCTCCTCCGTCAGTAGAGCTGCTGTTTTGTTATTGCTGGTTTTTCCTCACTTTCCTCCTGGCAAAGAACGACTTCCAAATGCAGGGATGGAATATAAGCAGAACGTCATGGGCTCAGCAGTGACTCCACCACCCGAGGCCGAGGCCATGCTTCTGGAAGATAGAAGGAGACGTCATCGTGTGTTTCCCCTCCCCTTGCCCCTGTTAAGAAACGTATCAATACCCATTGGATGATCAAGGCTACCGTATTTCTTCTATTTTTTTTTTATAGTGCCCGCCAGGCACTTTGTTTTATGTTTCCAATAGCACTTCCTGAAATAAACCAAAGCAACACTGCTCAAGGCCCCTGGGGCGATGGAGAAGGCCACCCACCTCACTGACAGTCCCAAGAATGACCGCTGCGAGGTCCTAGTCAAAAGGTATGTCTTGGCTAACCTGTCTTGCAATGTGGGCAAAACCATCATATCTCTTTTTTAGTTTTTCTTTTTCTTTTTCCTTTTTCCCCCAGCTTGCTTTTTTGTTTTCCTGGGTTTGGACTCCCTTCTTAGTGTAAGAGTGGCTGCTGGAGTGTCTCCCCCTGGCCCTCTGTGGCCTGCGTGTGCATGTGAACTCATGTGGGCCCTGGCATAGGTGTGTGATCTGAGTCTTGCTTGGACTATGGAGGGGCTCAGTGTGGAGAATGGCAGGCTTCTGGCTTCAACTACAAGAGAAAATGGCTGGGGAAGTGCTTGGCTAACTCTGCCTCCCTTGGCTAAACCTGGAAGTGAAATCCAGGGAACTGAAGTTGGAGTTGGCTGCTGGATTTGGGTAGGAATAGGGAGGTTGTGGCCACAGGGCACTGCATGTCTAGGTGGTATTTCTTACTCTCGGTACCAATTTCAAAACCAAGGGGATGAGTCCAAATTAAAGAAGATCCCTGATTAGGCACAAAACTCAACTTGGCTGTTTGGAAGATTCTGCACTCCCTTTAAGGTTGGCCAGGGTCTCTTGCCTCCAGGAGTGCACGGTTCTGGAAACACAGGCAGAACCATTTGACATGGGTTGGGAGACCCAAGTAGCTGCCTGGTTAACAGACTGCTTATCAGTGTCTCTGGGAAGATCTGCTTTGACAGTCCAGCCCCTGCAGATCCTCATGAATTAGACCACTCCTTAAAATAACAAACCAACCTAAAACACAAGGACAAGCCAAGAAACCCAGAAATGAAGCCTTTGTGCTTTCCTGGTAGCCTGAGACAGAAAGGGCTTCCACTTTTCTCATGCTTGAGATGTGTATGTGATCGCCTGGGCATTTATTCTCAGTTTTGAGGGAATGAAAGTAACAATCCCACCCACTTCTGGGATGTTCTGTCTAATCTATATGTGGCCCGTTCCTAGGAAATATGGCATAAACCTCCAAGGTTGTCATATTCTGCATGCTCACACGTCAGCCAATAGAGTTTGTTCCAGTAGGTTTCTGCTAAGGGGATACAATGTATACTTGCTGTCATTTTCCACCTCTTTACTCTGTACCTTTGACTCAGATATTGGATTCATGGGATTACAACTTGCTTTCGTTGATAAAATGTGAGCTTCTATGTTAATAAACATGTGTTCAACCAATCTACACTCTCATTTGAATTCTGTCTAGTTGCTCATAGTCCCAGAATTCTCAATGACAATTTGCCTTTACACTTGAGGTGTTTTTTTTTTAATCCACATATTTAAAGCAAATTATAAAAGGCTACCTAATTTCAGAGTCTAGCTTGGAGTCTAACAGAGAAACTAACCATTTAGAACTAACAAGGCAAACTCCCAGGAGAATGTTTATTTGAGAATGGGTATTGCTTGTCTATTTTATATTTAATGGTATAGCTTGATCTTTGATCTTCAGTTTCTCTTCTTGGAGGTAGTTGATATCCTCACTTTTCTTCCTTGGGGTAATAGAAGCATAGTAAGGTTTCTTAGCATGGCCAGACCATCTTGTCTCACCTTGCTTATAGAGTCTTTGAACAGACTCAAGATTTATACCCCTAAAAACTGGAAGGGACTTTTAAGATGATCAAGTTCAAATCTTTCACTTTTCAGTTGAGAAAAGTTGACCCAGAGAGGTTAAGTGAGTTAAGTTTGAAGGACTGGGATGGGCATTGCATTGGAGGGAAATGTTTTAAGGCAAAGGAAGGAAGCTCCGAGAGAGAAGGTGTCGGAGGAGGAAGCTGGCTGTCCTGGGTTTCCAACCACTTTAGTGGTGGATGTGATATCTTTATCTTCCATTCTCTAGATAGCAGTCATCTACATTTTTGTGTGAGGCATTGTTCTGGGCGCTTTCCTTGGAATATTTCACTTAATCCTCATGACTACTCCCATGAGATAAGTGTTTATATTAATCCCCAGTTTGCGGAAACTGAGGTTAGTAATAAGGTTGAGAAATGTACACCTAGGAAGGAGCCAGCTTTTGATCCCTGGCAACCTGATTGTAGAGCCTATACTCTATCATTGCCTGCATTGCCCCTTGCATAGTCTATAATTAAGGAATATATATGCATGCACGTATACATACTTTGCTGTTTCTCAATTTCAACTGAAGAAAAGGGTTTTTGTAATGAATATAGCTTTTAAAAGGTAACGTCATTAAAAGAAATTTCAACAACTGAAGAGTAAGCAATTAGATCCTGTAAAAGAGAGTTCTGATTCAGATTCTCTGCGGAATATTGTAGATAACTTGCCGTCTTAATCATCATTTCTAGACAATGTACAAAGAGATCACCTTTTTTGTGACCTTAGGAATTGTAGGAGCTGTGTGAACAGTCAACACACCTTTCTGTTGTTGCTGTTGTTAAATAAGTATCACTACTCAAAATTTAAAATATAAAAGAAATTAGAGTCATCAAGATGAAAACGATCTGGCCAGCTTCCTTTGCCCTCAGCTCAGTAAAGTACCACCCTGAGTTTTCTGAGTCCCAGGCCAAAGAGAGGGGAACCAAAGATATAGAACTTTCTAAATTTGTTACAACATTTTAATCCCCTGGGGAGGGGGGCTGTTGACCTAAAGGTGACAATTGTTATGGTCTAGCTGATTTTTTTCCCTACCTAGAACAATCAAATCCTTTATTTCTGTTACTGAGAGACTACGTAAAGATCAGACACTATAATCACTATGGCCCTGGGAATTAGAAATATGCATTTAATTTTTTAGAGGTACTATAAAGACAGTAATCCAATTTGCTACCGGTATTTTAGAGAGAAGAATTTAATAAAAAAAAATGTGATGTTCACATCAATAGCATCCCTTTAAGGGTTCCTGCTTACTCTGCATCTCTCTCTGCATCTAATGGGCTACAGACTGATACTGCTTTATACAGCACTGGAGGGAACGCAAGATCATTACTCAGGGAGAGAACTAAAGGGTGTTTGGGGGTTCCCACTTCATGGTGGAATAAAATTAATTAAGTTTATCCCAGTATACCTCCTGTTACATCTGATGAATATGATCTTGAACATGTACTTAAAATTGGAGCAGACTCATCTGTTAGGAATTTTTCCTCAGGGGATTTTGCTCAGCCTTTGGAGGAGAAGTGACTTGTGTTGTGTATTTTCTGAGTGAGGTGTCTTTGATCTGGTGTGTGGAAGCCTAGAGTGGAGATGACAAGTTCTGGGCTCTGGGCTCAGCTCCCTGTGTGAATTTGTTGACAGGGATCTCTGCCTCAGTTTCTGAGAGAGGAAATGGACATTTCTTTCCCTATTAGAATATGTAGCTTATATTATTTCATGATGATGCTTAACTCTATGAGGTAGGGTAGATGTTATTTATTCCCGTTTTACTGATGAGGAAACTGAGATTTGATCCTGTTTGATGACTTGTCTAAAGTTCCAGGCTCAGTAAATGATGTATGGATCTTCTAATAATCTTTCCTAAGTCTATACTGACTTCCCCAAAGATCATCTTTGGAAGATTTCTTGAGTGAAATCAGTAAAATGCCTGTAGGTCTTTTATTCAAGAATTTATTGGATGAAAAGGAGGTATTTGATTCTGTAAAAGAAAAAACCAAAACAACAGAAACCCCAAATGAAACTATGACACATTAGAATCTTTCTGAGAAGTAGCAATGTCTAAGTCCTCATGAACTTTCTGGGAGAACTAAAGTTGAGCTTCCTAAATGGTCACTGTTTTTGTGGTGCCAGTGGTAGCGGGAGTAATGGTGGCAGGGAGTGAACATTTTGGGCCCTGGTCACAAACCCAATTGCTTCTAACACAAAAACATTGAATTATGTAATATTGTGGTGTTTAATAAAAGTGATTTCTGATCACCTATTCAAAATAGCAATATAGGAAAAGCCATTCTGCATGATTGGTTTACAAAATAAATGGGAATGATGGAAGATTCCTGTCAGAACTGAGTTATTAGATAAAAAACATTGGCAATTAGGTTTTCAAAGTATCTCACCACTGGAACTCAACCCATAACTATGGCTTTTTAAAAAATTTACTTCTGAAATAATTTACACTTACAAAAAACTTACAAAGATTATACCAAGAATTCCCATATGTCCTTCACCCAGATTCTTCAAATAACCACAGTACAATGATCACAATCAGGAAATTCACATCGATGCAATGCTATAACCTACAGACCTTATGCAAATTCTGCCAGTTGTCTCACTAGTGTCCTTTTTCTGGTCCAGGATCCAGTCTGGGCTCACAGGTTGCCATGTCCTCTTACAAGTCCTTTAATCTGGAATAGTTAGTACTACAATCTTGTTTTTCACAACCTCAATACTGGTTAGTCATTTCATAGCAAAAGCCATTCAGTTCAGGCTTGGATGCTGTTTTTCTAATGACTAAACTGAAGTTGTGCATTTTGGTTAGAATACCGTAGAAATGATGTTGTATCCTTCTCAGTGCATTACATCAGGAGGTATGTGATTGATTTACCCCGTTACTGGTGACTCAGACATTTGGCCTTTCAGCTGAGATTTCAGGCTATTCTGTTTACAGACCTTGGATGATAACATTTTCATTCAGATATACCTCGGTTCATTTGGCAACTAGGGACTGAGTAATAACAGTATGCATGTGACTGCTCAGCACTGTGAAGGATAGGATAAAATTAAACACGGGGCAATTAATTTATTGGCCATTGGATTTATTTTGTGACCTAGTGGATCAGACTAGAAATTCACAAATAGTTAAAATCATGTAAGAGCTGTCATAGGGTAGTATGTGATTATTTTTGCCATGGATCTCAGTAGACAAGAAGATTTTCTTGGAGCAAGCCATCTAGATCAACAAAGAGCTCCAGATGGACCGTTGCTGTTGAATCTGTAGGCAAGAATGTCTATTGTCAGAGACAATGGAGATAATATTCGAACAAAAGGCAAAGCTGGGAATCACAACCTAACGCATGTAAAATGGCAAAAATCACCATTTGAAAACCCGCCTAAGTACCATTCCGTAGCATTTTGTTCCTGCCGCTCCTGTGCTTATCACAATACATCATGTTTGCTTGTAGTCCTTCTCAAACAGATGGCATGTTCCTTGAGGGCAAAGGTGATATCACTCATGTCCTCCAGACAGTGCCTGACACCAATGTGCCATAATTATTTGTTGACATAAACTGAGAACTGAGCAGTTTCTGAGATAATTAGTGGAAGTCTTACCAAATCTCACTCTATGCATAGAGGATGCTTAATAAATATTGTTGACAGAAAGAATGGAGAAGTCTCTGGACACAGCATCCAGTGGTTAAGTCAGAGGGGGCAGGTGGGAGGTGGTGAGGTGGTGGTGAGGGGTAAAGGAGAGAAAAGGGGGATGTCAGGACAGGGGTGGGGAGGGGTTGACCATGTGTGGAGGGGTAGAAAACTATGCCTTCTTGCAGGGGATTGAGAGCAGGAGACTAAGAACACAGCTGCACATTGTTTCATTTTTATGGCCTGCAGTTGACCTAACCAGAGGAAACAAAAGAGAAAATGGAAGTTAGGAGTGCCAAGTTGGGACTCACGCACGATTTTCTAGGTGGCTTTAGTGGGGCAAAGGAAAAATACATGCGTGTGTGTGTTGGGAGGTCGGGGTGGAAATTTGAAGGAACTGAAAGGTGTGGGGTAAGCTTATGAGACAGACTCACTACAGAGTGGCAGGTAACATCTGACCAGAGGGGTCAGGGCACTGGGAGAGGGACAGAAAGACTCCTGGCAGGGAGTGAAATGATGACAGATGCCCATGGAGAGAACAATCGGCAGGTGTTCTGTGGGAGGTCCCAGGAAAGGTCACCTGGGTTTGATCAGTCAAGGGAAGGAGCTAGAGGCAGGTGGTGACAACAAAGAGCATGAGGGAAGTGGGGGTAGGGTGCACCAGCAAAGCGGATCAGAAAGGGAGACAGTGGGGTGGGATGGGGTAGAGGCAAGGAACAGGAGCAGGTGTGGAGGGAGGACTTGGTCAAGGAGGAAAGTTGGATGAATGGAGTCTCAGCTTTGGAAGAGCATCTAACCCAGGCCTGTGCACCTGGCCATTGAGTGATGCTTGGGTACCAGGAGAGGTGGGGCAGGGGAGGGGCCTTTCAACTTGGAAGAGGCTGAGCTGCTCGTTTGCTTTTGAGCTTTTTTCCTTGCTGGCTTGGCCTTTTTCCATTTAGGCCCATTCTCCCTCTTCTCCCTCCCTTATCGCTCAGCTTAATGTGATCTAGGCACTGTTGGGACACCCATCTCTGCTTTCAGAAACTGCTTCCGGGGTGAAATGTGGTAGTACTTGGTTTCATTGCTCACTCCTTTGTGTCAACTACTCCGTTCCAAAGACCAAAATGGCAGATTTCATTTCAGCTAGAAGCAAAAGCTATGCGTTGCTATCCAGGCAAAAGGGCCCACCTGTGTGAACCACCACCAGGTTCCAAGGCTGACAAACGGATCACTGTGCTAGTAGAGGACTGGAACTGGTCTCTTGGTTGGGGACTGTCTCCGAGTAACTCTGACACACTTGAATCACTTGGGGCAGGGTTGGGGCTGAGTGTGTGTGCTTGTGAAGGAAGCAGTGTCCTTTTGGGCTTAGGCCAAATGAGGCATCTGATGGGGTTTTCTGTGGCTGAATTGGTTCTATACCATAGAACTACTCATTTCTACTTGGATGACAGGGAGAGAGATGACATCATAAAGGTTCTTTCTGGGGTGTTTTAACTGTGAAAAGATTCAGTTTGTTTGGTTTCTAAGTGGAGGGGAATTTTTTTTTTTTTTTTTTTTTTTTTTGCTAACACCCAGTTCTGCCTGCTACACCACCTGGGAATTGACCATCCAGCTGTGTTCTCTCTGCCTCTGGCCCAGTAGCAACTGACCTGCCCTATTCCTGGCTGATCTCATGCTGCTGAAGTTCAAGGCGCTGGACACACTACCCTGATTTTTGTTGCACCTGGCCTAGCCTCGTTAACTTGGCAATTAGTTGGTGGTTTTCTTTCTTTCTTCTTCTTCTTTTTTTTGTTTTAATTCATTTCATTTCTGTCACCCCTTAATTTTAATCTTTCTTTTTTAAGTAGTTGTTCCATGCTGTTGTTTTTTGTTTTATCTTTCATTGCCTTTCCCTCTGCAGTCAACATTATGACCTGGGGACTCCAGCATCCTTCAAGCAAGCCATTTCCGAAGAAGGTGAAAAGAAGCCAGGATGATTGGCACCTCCTCCTCCTCCTCCTCTTCTTCCTCTTCCCTTGCCCAGCCCCCTCCTGTGCGTGTGTTTCAGACAACACAGGAGCCAGCACAGGAGTGGAAAATCCTGCAGCGCAACTCAGCTCAGCCCAGCCCACAGAAGCCTTGGGAATGGCCTCAGTTTGTGCAATAAGAAGATTTTTTTTTTCTTTTTAAATCTTCATTATATTTTCTTTGATTGTCTGTGAGAAAGTACCCAGGTCTGCCTGGAATTACTCTACAGTAGAAATAACTGAACACAAACAAACTGATGGAAAAAAAGAGTTAACTATTTTATTTATTTCAATATTTAAAAGGAAAAAAGTGCTGACATTGCACAGTATTTTTGTTTGAAGTACCTCCTACTTCAAAAGTTAAGCGCAATTTTGTGAAGACATGAAATCATAAGAGTACTTAATGTAAAATAAAAGACTGCATATTAACTCTAAAGAAAAATGCCCCACATTTTAAATAAGAAAATAAAGATCAACTCTGCTCTCTCAGGCTTTTTAAAAAGCCATTCATGTATGTGCTTTAGGTATTTTTATTTCTGCGAGTTGGATGTGGTAAGTGAGGAGTGATCAGTTTTTTTTTCCTCCTTCAAAAGTCTATTGAAAGTGTTGGTGATGTTAAATGATTGTGTGTTAAGACTTGACTGAAATAACTTAGCCACAAATCAGCAGTTTCCCCCACCCTCACTGCCCCCTCACCCCAGGCAAGCCCCTTTTATCTGAATGTCAGAAGCAGCCTGCCTCCTAGTTATCATGTCTGATGAGGTCTAGCTCAGAAAGGAATTCCATCTATTGATGGAATATATCCCCTCAAGTTCAATAGATTTGAACACAGAGAGCTTTGTTTAAAATAATGCAGAAAAAAAACAAAAAAAAAAAACAAAAATAAAAGCATCAGCTGAGGTGATATTAGTTCAGTCACCTAACAACTCCTAGAAGAGATGAGCAAAGGGAACCTTCTGCTGAGCTGGCTTCTGGGGCCTGAGCTTCCAGAGCTGTCCCCAAGGGCTAGGAAGGCCGACCTGAAGGATGAGAACCTCAAATTCAGTTGCTGGTGGGAGCCAAGGAAGACGGCGAGTGTTCTAACGTGGCCCTTTCTGGCCGAGCTGGCGGAAGTGGGCGTTTTGGCCGATGGGATGTATCTCGGCGCTGTGTCTGTGGCCCAGCAAAGGTGCAGGGCTGACTGGCTGAGCCACTGGGTTCTACCCGCAGGCTCCCCACTGCACTGGGCTTTCCCACAGCCATGCTCTTGGGTTTCCCTCCCTTGTAAGCAGAGTCATAATAACACACGAATAGTCTAAGGCTGGGTATTCTGGTCAGCAGAGGTCCTTGAGTCACAGTGTTACTGAAATGGTTCTGAGCCTGAGAATCTCTTTGGCCTCTGAAAGGGCAGGGCAGGTGGGCACCGACTTCCTGCCAGTCCTTTCAGGTTTCCTGTTCAAAGCCAGTCCTGTTGGTGGAGGGGATCACCGAGAGTGTCTGTATCATTTTGTAGCCCTTTTCTCTGACGTTTTCTGGTAGAAAATGTCCCTTGTCAAAATGCTAATAATTATCATAATAATCTGCTTTCCGACCAACTCCCACAAGTGACAACCTGTGTAGAACTGTGATAAAGGTTTGCATAATGTAGGGTTTGTACCAAGTGTGTGTAAGTTTCTGTTAAATAAAAGTCTGTTTCCAATGCTCCTATAGCATCTCTGTAAAATTTGCTTGACCAACCAAGCTCATCCTGTGTGAGTTCACTTTCACGCCGTCGTGCGGCAGGGACTCCTGAGATGATTCTTCCCACTTCCATGCCAAGATTTGTTGAACCTTGTTGTTTTATTTACAAGCATGGTCTAGAACAGCAGTTGCCACTGGCTTGGCTGACAGATGGTGGCCTGGAAAGTGAACAATGCCCAGGGTTGGTGCCAGCGTTCATTCTCTGAGCCAGGGTTGCTGTCACCCACTCCCCCATCACCATCACCATCATCACCCTCTCCATGGCCAAAATTGATGGATTGAAAGCCTGATTATGTGAACCGACTTAGTATACCTGTCCAAGGTTGCTGTCACACCTGTGCCAAGAATAGAAGTTTTGCACAAAAATGCAAGATTTAATGTGTGCTTAGAATAGGTGGGAGGTTAAAATTTTCATTGCCTGGAAGGTGCTGTTGGTGTAGCCTCCCAAGCTGCCGGTTGGTGCAGCTGTCAGCTGGAACCCCCGGGGTAGGCTTTCCATGTGTGTGAAGATGGGCCCTCTTCTCTGAGGGGTCCTCTAGGTCAGACAGAACCAGGTGAGCATGTCAGGCCAGGTCTTGACCTTTGAGCATTGCTGGCCCCCAGTGGGGCCAAGTGGAGATGAACATGACACTGTAATGCTGCTGCTAGTGTACTCCATCTTTCTTTAGACTGAATATCACGTTATGCCTTGCATTATGGACTTTGTAAGTTTTCCTAGCAGTAAAAAGAAAGCCCCACACCAATATGGTGCCCTCCTTAGGGTTTTTTTTTTCCTTTTTATTGTGATGAAATATGCATTACATAAAATTTGCCTTTCTAACCGCTTTTAAGATATAGTTCTGTGTCATTAAGTACATTTACATTGTCGTGCAACCATCATCACCATCCATCTCTAGGATTTTTTCATCTTCTCCAACTGAAACTCTGTACCATTTAAACACGTACTCCCCATTCCCTCCCCAGCTCCTGGCAACCACCATTCTACTTTCTGTGCCTCTGAATTTGACTGCTCTAAGTACCTTGTATAAATGGAATCATACAGCATTTGTCCTTTTGTCATGGACTTATTTCATTTAGTGTAATATCTTCAAGGATTATTTACGTAGATGTGTCAAACTTTCCCTACTTTCGAAGGCTAAATAGTATTTCATTGCATGTGTAAACCACATTTAGCTTATCCATGTATCTTTTGCTGAACACAGAGTAAAATGAAGTTTCACATATTTATTACACATCACCCACTTCCTATAGTGACTCAAAATTTGAGACATTAGGTTCAATTAAGAAGTCACCTAAGGAATAAAATATCTTCTTCCATGGGAAGCGATTGCACCCTCTAATTTACTCTCTAGAAAAGAGGACCTTGGTTCTGATGGGCCAGTGCTTTCTACCTAGAGTGTGTCTTTCCTCATGACTCAGGCTTTCTTTGCAGATACTATCTTTGGGCTGCTCACAGGGATGAGAGGTCTGGCATGAAGGTGTACTATCAATGTAAATAACTAAGGATAGAGGAGATCCAGGATGATCAAATGTCCATAATAGTGGGCCATGAGGACAGGGACTGACTTTTTCACGTGTCTGATAATGGGTTGTAGTCCAAGAATGATGTGCTTTCTGTCTATAGATGGTCACTGACCAAGAGGGAGGGCAAAAGTACACACATGTGCCAGAGAATGAAAAAGAGAGAAAGAAATCATGTTCCTCATCCACTCGGAAACATGTAGTTACCATAGATGGTTAGCTCTGGGGTTGCAAATCCGATGCCGACAGAGCAGATATCTTTGGTGAATGAAGCAGGGCAGGTGTGACATAAATGACAATGCCAGAGAGATGTGGAACAGCCCTTGAGGCTCAGTCTCAGGTCACAGGGAGACAACAGGAGTGGTAGGGAGTGTCTCAAACCAGGAAGCACCTGTGCTTCCAATGGGGCAGCTGTGACTCAGCTCAGGGGATGCAGCCTGCAGGAGGTGGGCCCAGGGTTCCCAGATCTTTTTTTTTCAAGGGAGGTCACAATTCAAACATTTTGATGAGATCTCCCCATTTTTCAGTGTTGGCGATAAATGAAAAATGAAAACTGAAGATCAGCTTTGAGTGCCCTAACTGAACATGACCATGTGCCTACTGGGCACACTTAGATGGCTTTGGGGCAGTTTTCCCAAGGGCCGCCAGTCTGGGTAAGGTGGAAGTTGAGGTTGGCATGCCTTGTTCAGATTCTCATAACAGCGGATCTTTGCCTTAATCTATGGATGCCTCTAGCAGTATCCTGACTTAGGATTGTTATGTGGTGGGAATGGGTCCCTGGGTTGGTCTCTGGATGGAGCTAGGTCATTATTCAGCACATGTTAGGGATGATTCAGGATATGCTCCACCAGAATACATTCCCCTATCCATTTCTTTTTCCTCTGCATGTACCTGGAAGACCTTCTCTTTAGAACTCTGGGTAGAGTTGTACAGTTTAGAGATTTTTTAAAAAATTCAGTTTATTCTTATTGATGACCAGTTGTCTATTACATCACATTCCTTTTACGCTTCTTTTCTAAGAAACCCAAATCACTCCATGTAACTAGAACCATATTTGAGTTTTATTATATCCCTAAATCATCAGTTTCAGAACTTCCTTTCATTAAAAAAATCCTTCCGGAATTTTAATTTAAATTAACCTTGTAAGTATTTTATATATAGACTTTTACAAATTTTTTAAATTAAAATTTTTTGTGGATATATAGTAGATGTAGATATTTATGGGGTACATGAGATGTTTCGATACAGGCATGCAATGTGAACATAAGCACTCATAAAGAATGGGGTACCCAGCCCCTTAAGCATTTATCCCTTGAGTTATGAACAATCTGATTACACTCTTTACATTATTTTAAAATATTCAATTAAGCTACCACTGACTACAGTCACCCTACTGTGCCATCAAATAGTATTTTATGTTTTATATGCATCTTATTTCAGAGTATACTTTGTAAGAGAGTTAGGCTGGCTTTTAAGTATGCAAACACTACTCGCTGGGGTCATGGTTGTTTTCTGGTTTTGTTTTCTTTTGTTGGGTTGGAGAGGAGGTTATTCTGAATAGGCAATTTTTTTGCCTTATCATTTATAATGGGGATCAGCAAATTTCTCCTGTAACACACCAGATAGCAAATATTTAAGGCTTTGTAAGGCAAACATCTGTCACAACTACTCAGCTCTGGGTGAAGCCTGAAAACAGCTGCAGAGGATATGTACAGGAATGGGCGTGGCTGTGTTCCAATAAAACTTTATTTACAAAAATAAGCAATTGGCCAGATTTGGCCCACAAGACATAGTTTGCTGATCCCTAATTTAGAAATGAGAGTATTGCACTGCTCAGTTGGGGGTGGTGGTGGTGGTGGTAATAGGGCATTTTCTAAGCTTCAGGACTACGGAAAGAGAATTTCACATTACCAGGTGAAAGGCTACTGATGCATTTCATGATCAGTACTGTAAACTATTTCATGGCCAAATGCAACAAATGTTTCACAGCCAGAAAAATCTCACCACAAGATTTTGGAAAGCTGTTTACTAGTTTTTCTAGTTTTGGTGCAGAGTCCAAACTGCAGTAGTGCCATGTTTACCAGAAGTGTCTATGAATAATCCAGCAATGCATAACAGTGACTCTCCGTTGTGGACATCATGACTAATATTATTCATCTCTAGCAACTTGGGCCTTATGAGTTAAGTGAACATAGATGGTAGAGTTTCATCTGTATGAGACAAATGATAGGAGACAATGAGTGGGGCCCAACTTGGGAGATGTGGAGTTGTTGCCATTAGAGAAATGGTCTCTTTGGGGTCAGCACAGATTCTTTAATGGCTGTGGCTCCTTAAAGTGGTTAATTATGGAATGTTGAGGATGTTGCTGAGATATATTTCTTCCTAAGTACTCAGATTCTTCATATTCAGAATCACACTTTCCCAACTTCTTACTTCACTTCCCAAAACAACCAATAAGATAACATGTTCTTCCTTGGATGGTGGAGAAGATTACTGATGCCAGACCTACTACTGAATTGAAACTTTCTTACTAGTTGCACATGGAATGATCCTGAAGGGTGGTCGATGAGCTAGTCATGATAGGTGGTAGTAGTCAAGCTAAGTTTATTGAAGAGATGCTCTTTAGCCATTGTTAGTGGATACTCCATTGTGCTGAGAGGATCAGTGACTTTCAGACCTCAGGATAACTTTCAGTGGGGTTTATTGCTAAGTTACCCCAGTTACCTCCAAGTTTCCTGAAAAGGGGCAGTGTTTGGGATAAGCATGTTAAATATCTGTTTCATTTTCTCCAAGCTCTACCCTGTGATCACATATGAAGTCACCCAGAAGTTAGTTTTCAGGCATAGACCAGGAGGAGAAAGAGTCTTCAAACTAAAAGTTAGAAAATGCTATGCTTTGTATTTTATTAAACATTGTGTGAACAACACACATCGTTTGGTTACCTGATCTTTCTTTACACCAGACTAGGAAATACTTTTTTGAGAGGTGAT